>NC_090265.1:101094643-101799643 GCF_040414725.1 Anabrus simplex | reverse complement strand
AGAAGATGGATACAGTCAAATAAATGTTTACAGAATTAGAAAAGTAACCCTGAGAGAACTTACAAATGTGAGGTACGGCGACAAACTTTATGTTGAAACCAGTTTCAGGAAGAAATGTAACTTAACGTGTCCGTTAATTGTTCCGTAGGATGTAAGAAGCATTCTTTTTACTATGAGCTAGTCCTGTGTACCCTCATGTACTAAGAAGGTCGACCCAGATGTGTAGTGCAGTCAGTTCAAGAAACTGCACCGAAAAGTTTCTCGGATGAGGTCTGAACTAATGAATAAGAATCGTGTTATCTTTTATCTACAGTAGTCAATGATAGGCCTCACAAGCATTTAGAAATCTGCAATACCTTCAATGCATTTAGCCGGGATATCTTAACAGGTCTATAACGTTTACAGACCATTGCATTTGGTTATTTGAACGGTGTAAACATCACTTAGATCTTCAACGCCAATACAGTCAAAATTTATTTTAACTTCTTGTGATTCAGTAATTTTTCATCCCTACTATTAGAGTTATACGTAAAATTCTCCAGTTATCTCTAAGTCCATGTCGTTTTCATCCTGGACAACACTTGTTCTTAGACAACCCTGACGGTAGTAAACTTCTCAGATGTAGCAAGTGCTTCCTTCCTCCATTTTTGATGATTGTGGGAAGGAAAGTGTGTCAAGACAGGGGAGGTATTTCTTGTTGAGTTCTTGTTACTGAGATAAAATTCCCATAAATTGAGTGGTGAATAACTATCTCCAGGTTTGCCGACGTTGGGTCCCGTACTCACCACCGCCTTGGAGCAAATTTACAGCCAATCAACCCTAACAGCGTACCCAACGCCATCGCTGTCATTATTCATATGGAGTGGAACTTTGTATCATATTACGCCCACATTCCTCCGAAAAATGTCACTTCCCGTGAGACTGATGTTGGACATTTTACTCTTCTGAATAATTAATGGTTTATGTAACGAAGCATTATCATAAACTCGTTGTAAGTTCTCAATAAACACTACAGTATTCTGAAGAACTGTCGTTTATTTTCTTCAAGTACTGGTACCATAGGCGTAACGGGACTTCATGGCCACTCTGTAAACCAGCATTATGATGTCATTTATTAGCCATTTTAGTTAAGATGCATACGACTACACCTGTTCCAACATACAGTAATATGTAAGTTTTGGGTTTTTAGAATATTATCTTACCTTGTTATTTTATTAAGTTCAATTTGGTGGTGGGATAAGTTTTCATTCCATAGCTGGGCAGAAAATAGCAGGTCTCCTTGACGGTAACGCCGGCTCTCAGGACATGGAGATTTGTCTCGGTGATGTGTTTGATGGAGAAGGTGAGATGGATGTCTCCCTGGCCTAAAATGGGAACTGTCTCTGCATTCGCCTTAGTGCCGGGTAATGGAAAACCATGGAGAAACGTTCCCTAGGCTGCCGACGGTGGGGCCGGCCCTTCTGCCGCCCTAATCTATAGTTGCAAGGGTAGGCAAAACTACCTGCTGTTAAGCTGAATCCTACTCTACTAGAATTCAGTCTGCTACCACCACCATTACTACTACTACTACTACTACTAGTACTACTCTTGGAAGGTGACGCATTATCTCAGTCATAGATTTGAAGCAGTGAAGGGGATATTCGGAGAAAGTGAGGGTGTTGGTGGTCCTGGCCTATAATAGGAAATTCACCCGCATTTGACTTAGTACATGAGAATGGAAAACCACGGAGAAGCACCATCAGGGTAGCGGACTCTGGGGGCCAGTCCATCTCCGTCTCCTGAATGCAGAGCTTTAGAGCCGTGGCCACAGATACGGCCGAAACCGACTCTTCATTCGCCAACATATTCCACCTATATATCGTCGGCTTACTTCTAAAACCTCGTATGTTAGAATGCTCTTCCTACCCATTATATTCCCTAAGACTGGTCACGCCTCCCAGTCACATATTTGTATGCAGTCCATAAGAACCTTTATCGTAGGGTTCATTTTCCTGTGCGATCGTGTAAAGGAAAATGGACCTTATCATACTCTATTGCAGGGATGTTGTTTTAATGGTGAATTTAAGCACTCTTACAGTTTAATGTATTTAAGGTTCATTTTCCTTTACACATCAGCATAGGAAAATGAATACAACAAAAATTGTTCTGATGGACTGTATATCCATATGTGGCTGGGAGGCGTGACCAGTCTTAAGGAAGAAAATGGATAGGAAGTGCATTGGGAGATACGAGGTTTTAGAAGTAAGCCATCGATATATTGTGTGTACGTAATTCAAGTGTAATACCATTTGTGTACTGCCTTCGCGTACTTCGATAAACTCTAAAAACAAACAATCCTTACAAGTAATATCCAGTAACAGGACTGGAAAGAAAATATTGATATTCACAGATGGTTTTCTGTGGTTTCCCATTTTCACATCAGGCAAATGTTGGGGCTGTACCTTAATTAAGGCCACGGGCACTTCCTTCCCACTCCTTGCCCATCCCTGTCCCATCGTCGCCATAAGACCTATCTGTGTCGGCGCGACGTAAAGCAACTTGCAAAAAAAAGAAAAAAAAAAAAAAAAGAAAAAAAAAGAAAAACCGAAGCAGTGCAAAAATGGGAAAAAACTGTCCTCTAAACAATCTAAGGCAAGGGATGCCTGTCTAGTATTATATATTCACTATATGTCCGGCTCCATGGCTAAATGGTCAGTCTGCTGGCGTTGGGTCACAGGGGTCCCGAGTTCGATTCCCGGCAGGGTCAAGAATTTTAACCATTATTGGTTAATTTTGCTGACACGGGGGCTGGGCGTATGTATCGTCTTAATCATCATTTCATCCTCATCACGACGCGCAGGTCGCCTACGGAGTCAAATAAAAAACCTGCATCTGGCGAGCAGAACATGTCCTCGGACACTGCCGGCACTAAAAGCCATACGCCATTTCATTTCATTTTATTCACTATATATTGATCTATAACTTCTATACACTTTGGGTGCTGAATAGACTTATTAATCCCACAGAAGAATGCAATAGAATCTACTTCATCATTAATAAATTTCGAAAGTTTGTCCATTACCTTCAAAGTGAAAATAATAGAATGTAACAAAATAAAACCGGCCACCAATTTCGTGAAATAGTCTAATTTCAAAATGAATTTAGTGCTACTCACGGCTATAGGTAATTAAATAAGTGGTAAGTAACTAACTAACCAACCAGATACTAATTATCATTCCATTAATTTTCTGTTCCAACTGCATCATAATGAACACTCTGAGTTTATGACAGATTGTTGTTAGTTCTATGACATCCTTCAGCCGAGCTCTTATCGTTTCAGTAACTTGTGGACAATGGGCAGCGCTCATTACAGATACAACAGACAGTGAAGTTGGTGAAGTTGGATATCTAAACACAAACGTCTTCACTAACTCTCCAATCTGCTTTCAGTTATCCATGTCCTCTCCCGCAGGCAACTATCGCTGAGACGTAAAACCGTCAGCGACAAAGCAATAATCGTAAGATATTATTTTTCTAGAAGATCTTTCCTCCTTGCTCCTGTCAGATTCACTATCTACTAAATAATGATTTCCATGATAGAGAGAGAGCGAAGCTTTAATAATCATTAAAGGGAGTGATTTAAACCTCTCCTGTGGATCAACGTATATAAAACCTCCAATTTACGTGCTGTAAATGCAACTTATTGCTTACGTGGTTGCATGTTGAATTTATCAACACATTTAGTTCACGTCTGTGGCTGTAGTGGTGGAAGTAATTTCCGTTTCGCGAGGGAAATAGATGTGATCCTTTCCTTTGATGAATGGAAGATTCCGCTTAAGAAAGAGGAAAAGTAAAAGATGGGAAAACGGAGGATTTATTAAGCCTTTTAACCCAAATACCATCGTGATTAGGAAGGAATACGAATGGACCAAACAAGATAGGACTAGAAAGTTTTTCTTTTTGGTATTGGCTTTACGTCGCACCGACACAGATAGGTCTTATGGCGGCGATGGGACAGGAAAGGGCTAGGACTGGGAAGGAAGCGGCCGTGGCCTTAATTAAGGTACAGGCCCAACATTTGCCTGGTGTGAAAATGGAAAACCACGGAAAACCATCTTTAGGGCTGCCGACAGTGGGGTTCGAATCCACTATCTCCCGAATACTGGATACTTGCCGCACTTAAGCGACTGCAGCTATCGAGCTCGGTGGACTAGAAAAATAAAGATGGGAAGCTTTTATATGTAATGCCAAACCCAGCTACGGCCCAGTGTTCGTCAATCCACGCTCATAAATGGTGAGCTTCTGAAAGTTAATGACTATTGAAAATCGGAACATTTTGTTGACGAATATGAACATCAAAGTAATTGCACTTCATGATAATGTTTTAATGTCACCACCATATTCGTATATTTCATTCCCTAAGGGGCAAAACATTGCGAGTTTTCGATACATCGCACGTCCTCGGAAAATTACTTTTTCAGCTCTCAGTTTGAGAAGTTCTGTGTAAACAAAATAATGTTCTCTGAGATTCATGTTTCATTAGATTAAATCAATCAATCAATAGAATAGGTCAGCAAATAAATCTAAATCGTGCGAAAATCACTGAACAGATTTTCGAGATTTATATTTTAACTAAATCACAGAATTTGAATATTTGAGTGAATAATAACATACGGTCCCGGTCTAGAAAGCCAAGAATAACGGCCGAGAGGAATCGTCGTGCTGACCACATTACACCTCATAATCTGCAGGCCTTCGGGCTGAGCAGCGGTCGCTTGGTAGGCCAATGCCCTTCAAGGGCTGTAGTGCCATGGGGTTGGTTTGATTGGTTAGTTGAATAACATACGGTTGTCGTCTTTGGAGAGGGCAAACATTCCCAAGATGTCGTCCAATATTTCGGCGGTTCGAGCAGTCCCTCAGTGGTTCACACAAGTATAACCCGCTGCCGCCCTCTTCACTGTAATGAGATTAAAACTTTAGGAGACGTACTTGGTATCTATCCAAAGAGAGCACTGCAAAAGAATAACAGCCATCACAGGCTTAGATCAGCTCTGTCTTCAACATTAAGAGAAATGTTGTTGTAGGATAATTATGGTTTAACCTCAATTTATTATCACTTGTAATGTTAAGCACTGAAAATACTTAAGTCTTGTGTGAAATTGTAATGATATTGGATTTGGAATGTTATACTAGTAGTATTTCTTATAATATTTTCTTTCCATGGAATTGCTTGTTGTACTCTTGTTGTTGTTTGTTGTTTCTGTTGTTGTTGTTGTTGGTGGTGGTGGGTAATTATGTTAATTTTACTTTATTGTCATAGTACTATAAGTGACCATTGCCACCAGGATTTTTCCTATCTGCGATGTATTTGTTAATAATAATAATAATAATAATAATAATAATAAGAAGAAGAAGAAGAAGAAGAAGAAGAAGAATAAGAATAATAAGAATAATAAGAATAATAATAGAAATGAAGAGGCAAGTTTACAAAGAAGTTCATTGTGTGTCTTGTACGAAATCTAATAGACGAGTGAACATCGTTACCATTCATCTAAGAAAGCACACTGCTTTAATGTTAAAACTAATCAGGATATTTATTAACTATACCTCCTATATCAAAGTGAACATTACAACATCCTACTTGAAAAGCAATCAGTTAATGGATTGTATTTGATAGCAGAAGAGGCGTTGCGAAATACATCTGGAATATTTTGAAGGGAATAGGTATCCACGAAATACACTTACTAATATCTCATTTGAAGGAAGTAGCTAATAAATTGAAACATGCATTTTATGTGGACAACTGTCCTACTGGAGTTGTTTCAAAAGAAGAGATTCGGCCATTTATTTTAAAGGCACAAGAATTGATGTCCTCTGCAGGTTTCAATTCAATCAAATAAATCAATCAATCAATACTGATCTGCATTTAGAACAGTCGCCCAGGTGGCAGAATCCCTATCTGTTGTTTTCCCCTAGCCTTTTCCTAAAAGATTTCAAAGAAATTGGAAATTTATCGAACATCTCCCTTGGTAAATTATTCCAATCCCTAACTCCCCATCCTATAAATGAATATTTGCCCCGATTTGTCCTCTTGAATTCCAACTTTATCTTCATATTGTGATCTTTCCTACTTTTATAAACGCAACTCAAACTTATTCGTCTACTAATGTCATTTCTACGCCATTTCTCCGCTGACAGCTTGGAACATACCACTTAGTCCAGCAGCTCTTCTTCTTTCTCTCAATTCTTCCCAGCCTAATAATATCCATTATCAAAGTCTCGTTAAGCATTCCGCAATACTACTTCTGTTTACCATAATTGAGGAGTGTCTCTTCGAAAGGTGCTATTTTCACTTCAGATTTCTTTTTAGTATTTAGTCCGCAGGCACTGCAGTAGTTGAATACTATAGAATGTCTTGAGCCATCCAGATCAGAAGGAAGTAATTCTTCAAAAGTAGAATCATCGACGATCATGGGTATGTTCCATGTGCCTTTCTTGTACGATTCCCTGCATTTTCCACAACTTTCTTACGGTGCAAATAGCGCCTTTTGAACAGACAGGCCTCAATAGTAAATATACCCCATCCTGTATAAAAATCACCGTATGAAACAGCTGTATATTCCTCCCACAAAGTGTGAGTTTGGACAGTGTCCAAGAAGGGTTCCTTGTGTATATGAATATATTTTGTTAAACTTTACTGTTAAATTCGGTATCCCTCTAGTCACACACAGTACGTGTGCTAGTTCTCTTATGAAAATAGGTAGAGTATATTAAAAAATCTGTAGTACTTGGTTACATGTACTGAGCGGTTACGGCCTTCAGGATTGTAATGGCATAGCGTGAGAGGTCAAATGTTTGAATTCAATGGCTGTCTGAGGACTTGAGACGGTCGTAGAGGAAACAGCGTCACGTGATCGTCTGATGATTGGTAGGTTCCATTCAACTTGTGCTGTTGTCACTCAGTTCTCTTGGAACTTTCAGCGTATATGGACGTAGTTGGCTTAGGATTACATTACCTATGATGAATGTCGTTACGCTTAAGGGCTTATCTGCTAATAAAGACAAAGAAATTAATGAACAACATGTATATTGTAGCTTATTACAAGTCCTTTAATAAATAATTTCCAATATATATATATATATATAATAACGCCCAATCTCAAATAAAACAACCTTATGACACTCCACCTTCCTAGGTATCTTTCCTTTTGCTACTGGCTTGACGTCGCACCGACGCAGACAGGGCTTATGGCGACGATGTGATAGGAAAGGGTTAGGAGTGGGAAGGAAGCGGCCGTGGCCTTAATTAAGGTACAACCCCAGCATTTGCCTGGTGTGAAAATGGGAAACCACGGAAAACCATATTCATGGCTGCCGACAGTGGGATTCGAAACCACTATCTCCCGGATGCAAGCTCACAGCCGCGCGCTCCTAACCGTACGGCCAACTCACCCAGTCGTAGGTATCTGATCTTCACATTATTCCAATTCAGACTTCTCCGTATTTCAAATTTTGAAGGAGAAAATAGGAACTATATTACTTATTATTAAAGTAAACTCTCCTTGACTGGAGTCTGTATTTACAATGAATGTACATATGAAGTCAGGAAATAATTGCCAAAAGAGTGGTCTCAAAACTGGTTTTGTGACAGCCGAAATTCATGCGTCCACTTTGTCGTGTTCGCCGTGGATGAAGGGAAATAAATTAGGTTGTGTCTTGCTTGCGAACAGTCCAGATTGCGAACAAGGCAAAAACCGTCCAGATTACGAACAACTAAATATACCCTGTCCAGAGTGCGAACAAGAAATATGTGTTGACGTGAGATACATAAAACAGATACAATTTTCAAAACAGTCCAATATGTAATACTTATTCTAGTAGTATTAACATTAACTGGTACATTAGGATGTTTTAGATAACCATATTTAAGAAAAAAGGTATTTGTCTTGTTGAAAATGTTTAATAACTCAGTTTGAGGTAATCCTACCATTTAGAAGGTTATCTTTTCTATTGTATTACATAACTTAGGGGTAGTTGTTTATGGTGGATTCGTGAGAGTTGTATTATTAATACGTTATTATTATTATTATTATTATTATTATTATTATTATTATTATTATTATTATTATATTTATTATTATCATTTCTTTTTTGTTTGTGGCTTTACGTCGCACCTACACAGATAGGTCTTATGGTGACGATGGGATAGGAAAGGCCTAGGAGTTGGAAGGAAGCGGCCATGGCCTTAATTAAGGTACAGCCCCAGCATTTGCCTGGTGTGAAAATGGGAAAACACGGAAAACCATCTTTGGGCTGCCAACAGTGTGATTCGAATCCACTATCTCCCGGATGCAAGCTCATAGCCTCGGGCCCCTAACCGCACGGCCAACTCACTTGGTATTATTATGCCAATGAAATAAGTGAGTGGTTGCATACACAAGCCATTAGACTTTAGAATTATTATTATTATTATTATTATTATTATTATTATTATTATTATTATTATTATTATTATTATTATTCAAAATTATATATATATATATATCAAATAGTCAATTTATTTGGAAACAAGGGGTTTGTTCTTACATGCTTTTAACTTTTTTGATTGTTATATGTTAGGTTAATTTAGAAAGACAAAGCTTGACGGCCGCTTTCTTTATTGCCAGAGCTGGTTTGTGAATAAATTCAAATCTCCATGGTAATAATTAAAGCGGCTTTCTAAAGAACTTCAGAAGACTGTAGATGGCTCTATGGTTGCATACTGCTGCCAAAATCCACCTAGATAAGCAGCGTGATATATATAAAATGATATATTCTTGCTCATTATATTCTCGCTTAAGCACCTCTACTTCATGCTTGGCCGCAATCTAGACTCATTAATGTGTGTCAAACCCAAATCATTCCCTTCAGGTACCCACTTGTTCGCCATCTGGACTGTTCGCAGTCAGGACGACACAATAAATTAACTTCATTTCCATGATATGCCAATAGGCTGAAGGTTGAATTAATAGTGACGAAAAGCATTCATGGAAAAATTGCATTTCGATAATTTACTGTATTCCAAAAATAAACAAACATAAATGTGTTTTTGCCAGGGGTTGCATACTTTTTGATCACCCTGTACATACATTGGCTACATATATAAATACTTAGTGCACTGGCTTGACAGTTCAGTGATATCACTGTTTTTCGTATCTCGGTTGCCGAACGCAAGTATTTCAGAAATGAAAAAAAAATCTCCCATATCTCGAATCGCACATAAAGTAGGAACCGTATATTACGAATTATGACAGTCACTTCTGACGAAGGTTATCTGTCAATCCATTTTCTATAAAGACTCCTTGATCCACAGTATTCTGTACCGAGCTCGATAGCTGCACTCGCTTAAGTGAGGCCAGTATCCAGTATTCGGGAGATAGTTTGTTCGAACCCCACTGTCGGCAGCCCTGAGAATGGTTTTCCGTGGTTTTCCATTTTCACACCAGGCAAATGCTGGGGCTGTACCTTAATTTAGGCCACGGCCGCTTCCCTCCCACTCCTAGCCCTTCCTTGTCCTATCGTCGCCACAAGACCTATCTGTGTCGGTGCGACGTAAAGCGAAAAAACAAAAACAAAACAGTATTCTGCCAACATGTCTCTCTGAATGAACTAAATGATTTATTAACAATCATAACCACCATGACCTTAAGTTCTGGGGGATCTTCCGAATTACAGAAATGTGGGACCTAAATATTTCGTTTAGGTTTCCTTCCAAAAACTACATTAATACATGTAAGATTTTTCTATTTTATTGCACAAAGCTTATTACTGACATTTACCTGCATCATGAAATACGTTATTGACTCTTACATGTAAAATGACGAAGTAAAATCACTTTAATTCTACAAACGCGTTTTAACATTAAGACACTTTAATTTCATCACAAAGATAATATACTATTTCTAGAAACAGGAGTTTGAAGCGTTTCTACCCAACGTACTTTTGTGCATCCAATGCTGATAAAGAATCTTGTTCACTTTCCATTACTTCTACGTCCGCTAGCAAAACCGAATATAGATAAAAGAATATGAGAGAGGCTTTCACAGATTCTTTGTTCACGGGATCTCTTTTTATCTGGTGATCTCTCTTTCTCTGTCTTGTAGATTCTCCAAATTTACATAAAGGAATGCAAATAAAGATAAATGCTAAAAAAATATGTAATGATTTGTGATTTTTTATTATCATTGTTAATATTATTATTAAATAGAGTATTCGTCGTCATTCGTTCCTTCATGTTCCCAGTGCAATTAATGTTTATCTTTTATTCTAGTCCTCACATCATTCATTTTAAGGACCTTTGTACTAACTAACACTGTACTAACTGTTAAAGAATTGACGTGGTCCATATAGGAAAAGACATCAAATATTAATGTGTTAATTTCCTCTCGTAGAATATTACCAACTATATTTCGACCCCAGTCAATGAAATATTTCGTCGTCAGTAGACCACCACCTTCATAGCGTTTTTCTAATAGTTCTCAAAACGTATAGGTGGATATATGCACACATTAAGCACAGTGTTAATGGAAACTGCGAGATATATACATTGCTCTTGAAGGGAGTGTAAAGAATTTTTTTTTCCATTTTTAAGATACTCAAGGCTGAACTCTGCCTAATGCCATGAGACTCAGTAGCCAATGAGGTTATCTCTAGTACGAGAAGACCAGCTTCTGTAATCCCGCTGAACGCCAAATTAAGCTCGCAGCCTTAATCCTCAGCTCGCCGGAACGTCATTAAGGCACCAAAATTAAATGAGCTCGCTGGAATTTCCCGGGAGACCCCGACAGAAATATAAGATAGAATGAGGCTCCATATTTTCGCCATTGTCATATTCTGAAAATAGTTAAATGGGTCCGTTTTGATCCGTTTTATCTCATTCCCAGAGCACAACTGAATATAGAAATGTAAATTTAAAATTACTCTCTGTACGGTAATTCCGAATCCACCGTCAGCTGCTACGAACAAGATGGTGGTTAATTAGGTCTGCTTACTTTAGAATGACTGTATTAGTTGGTTAAAATGATCGATGCATCATTAAATCCAAGAGTCAATCTACTAGACAAATAATCAAGCTGTCTATTTGTTCTGTGGAAGGGATGCAGGAAATTGTAGGGCTGTGTATTGTGCACACCCACAGAGTTCATGGCGCAGAATACGTCTTTCTAACATCATTAGGTAGATGTAGCACACTCGGCCCCCTGACGCACCCTGTTCACTCGGGCTTGACAACCATCCTCGAGCTTCTGATGGTCAGAAATTGTCTGCATGGACTCCCCAGTGATTGCCGCGTTATCTACAGCTACTAGATAGATGCGATAAGACGTGCTGGGCTGTACAACCTCTCGATAGACGTCTTATTTTCTTGGCTGCCATCTTAGCGCGTCCTGCTAGAGATTTATTAGGCTTCCTCGATTTATCACATTTCCTTTTCTTCCTCCTGAACCCGTTTACTGTAGTAATCGATTCATTTAGACCGAAACATTTCCTTTTATTCTTCATTTTATTCGCACCGACACAGAAAGGTTTTATGGTGACAATGGAATAGAAAAGGGATAGGACTGAGAAGGTACGACCATGACTTGAATGAAGGTACAGCCCCAATAATAATAGCAATAACAATAATTATAGTTGTCATTGAATGTTTTGGAAGAGTTTGGGGTGGATGCTACATCCATAAACTTGATTAAGCAGGCTCTCACCAACACAATATTAAAGGTAAAATTCAAGCTCTTCGAGATGCAGATTGAAATCAGACAAAGGGATGAACTTTCTCCAAATCTTTTCAATTTTGTCATGGAAACAGTAATTCTAGAAAGGAAAAAATCGCTGAACAAAGAATAAAGAAACGAAGGTCGGTTTCGATTAGATCCCCGATACAAAAGAGAGTATTTTGACTATCTGGATTTCGCGAATGACTTAGCCATATTTGCTTACAACATCAATTCAGCAATCAGGAATATAAAACTTCTTAAAAACAGCAGAGAAAGTAGGACTACTATTCTCCTTTGAGAAGACGAAATATATGATGGTCCAGAATTGATATTGACAGGTCATAGAAAGACTGGAAGAGTCAAGAAGTTTAAGTACTTGGGTGAAATAATCCAAAATAACAGGCTGGAACAAGAAGTGGCCAATATCCGCATACAGAAATTAGAGAGAGCGTTCCAATTGACTAAAAACATCTATGTTAAGAAGATGCTGAGTTTCTGAGCCAAATTAAGACATTACTGCACTGTTGTTAGGCAAGCAGGCTTATATGCTTCGGAGATCCTGTGCATGAATCGAAAAAGGACAAGTCAATCAGCTCCTTAAAAGAGAACGCAGGCTACTACGGAAGATCTAGAGAAACAGACGGCTTGATGGGCAGGTTCGACTGAAATCCAACAAAGAAGTATACATCAAGATGGGACCAATAACAACAACAATTAGAAAGAGAAGCTTGTTGTTTTATGGGCACATCTTCCGTATGATTAATGACCGGCTCACAAAGAATACCTAGAGTTTTCTAAAACCATAGCGATCTAACTTGAGATGGTTCAAGGAGTGTGAGGGGGATCTGAGAGAGGAGGGCATTGCGGATGATAACTTCAATGACATGGATAGTTTCAGAACGATGGTGACAAGCTATCAGGGTTTTATGATGGAGACAGAACCGAGAAGACAGAGAGGTCTTTTACTAGAAGAGCAGTAGAAAGCGCTGATCGATTGACTCAAGAGATACTGGCAGGATGTCAAAGCCGGAAGACGAACAAGACACAGAGAGTAAAATGAGATTGTTTGTTAACTTGCCGACTGTAGAGGCTCAAAAAGGAAAAAATGGGTAAGGTTAATAGTCACAACTCTTCTCTCAATAGAAAGTAATTATCTTCATTTCCCGTATGACCAGCGGTCGACTGGCTCCATAATTCGTTTAGTGCCGCGTTTCAGGTGAACAACAACGTTCAGCTAGCTAGGTACTTGACTTATTACACCGAAGACGAAGGATGGGAAGTACCGTGATGTAGACAAATGATCAGTTTTCTAATTAGGGCGGTGAGGGTGATGGGTGTCTGATGACTGGAAACCTGATGCTAAGTTCTGAGGCAGGCTTACCTATCTAGATTGTTGTCCAGTAGACACTTCTTCATATCGATGGCCTAGAATGAATACCTCGTATCTCAAGTAGTTCTTCCTATCCAATATTTCCCTTAAGACTGGTCACGCCTCCCAGCCACATTTAGATATGCATTCCATCAGAACAATGTTCGTTGGGTTTATTTTCCTATGCATATGAGTAAAGGAAAATGAACCTTATGAAAATTATACTCTAGGAGTTAGTAAATATGTCACGCAGACATACTTTCCTATAGCACGGTACGGTAAGGTTCATTTTCCTTTCACACGTCAGCATAGGAATAAAGAACTCAACGAACATTGTTCTAATGGACTGCATATTCATGTGTGGCTGGGAGGCGTAACCAGTCTTGAGGGAAATATTGGATATGAAGAACTTTGTGAGATACGAGGTTTTCATTCTAGGCCATCGATATAATTTAATTGTTGGCGGTTTAGATTATACATAATTTTAAATTTTGTGCAATAATTGTTTTAAATCATTGTGATCTACTCCTACTCTACCAAAGATAATATTTGAATTCTAATACATTATTCTGTACCCGTGAATAAATGAGTTTACTAAATTCTTCACTGTCGACGGTGATTGGAATTCTTCAAAAAATCGCTTCAAATCCTTGTATGTTACAATATTTTAGTAACGTTGAAAAGAAAATATTCACAGCTCAGGTATTACGAGCTGTAGGTAGCATGAGAAGTATATCTGAAAGAAATTAATAGCTGTTTTTAAAATCCCAGTGTTGCTAGTACGTGTGACATTGTAGTGAGCAATTTTAATGTGCTAAATGATGTATTCGAAGAAAGAGGCGCGTGGATTAAGAGTGAGGTGAAGCGTGGCAAAAACCTAACGAAATGCTATAAGAAGCTCCGAAAAGCCTGCAACGACAATATCCTGCCATACTGGATGGTGGGCCGTTTCTACAAGAACTTCATAGTATGGAGGATTCACCACATTGAGGCGCCCTGTGCTTGAGGTGCATGATGTCGATATGATCCATTCCCTGCCGAAAATGGAATGGCGTAAGTCTAGCTATGGATTTTTTATTTTTATTTTTATCAAACACCTTTTATTACTCTATTAACCTTTTACAATAAACATGTATAATATATACACAAAAACTGATGACATACACTTTCCGAAGTTCATTGTCCTAGTTCCTTAATGATAAACAAAATTATGTCAAACACTGATCACATTTTAACTGTGGTTGTTTTTGTCGGTTCCTTACGTAGTCTGTGGCACATTAACACCTTATAGCCTACTGATCTAATAATTAAACTATTCAAACACTGTTACGCCATGAATTAAAACTGATATAAGAATGAACCAAAACCTGTTGACATCTTCTGATTGCACTTATATGTCCATCTTTCCATCCGTATGTATTGCTGAAAAGATCGTAAGTTCAGTTGTCTTGGTTTCCGTCGGTGTTCCATAATGAAGTGAATGGTTGCTGCAGTGAGCCATAGAACTGCGTTGTTGACCGTGGCCGGGAGGAAAGCATATTCTATGTTGAGTAGTCGATATTCTAAGATGGGAGTTGGAGTCATGTGAAGTATGTTGCATATTTTCGCGAAAGACCACGCCCATATGTCCGCACTGACACAAGACAATGTTCACAGATATTGCAGTCAGACCGTCCATGTCGAAATAACTTATCCTTTGTTGGTATAGTTTCATTTATTGTTAAGTATAAAGTTGTTTTCCACTGAAGAGGAATCCATTTATTAGCAACTAGCGAATGTACTCGTGCTTCGCTACGGTATTCTACATTGTATTCGAATATCGAAGTAAATAGTGTGCATGCAGTAAATAAGATTGTTTAAAATTGCATGTCTCTTAGCGTTATCCGGGAAAGAGCATGGGGAGGTCCCCGTACGTTGTTTCCAATGTAAAGTGTTTGTTATGGATTTGTGATATAACGGCAGGCTCACTGCCTACTGCCATTCACAATCGAGTTGGGAAGTTTACGTTATAATTGCAGGCCCCATTGCCTACTATGCGGACAGAATCGATTTGGGGAGTTTTCGTTAAAATGGCAGCCCCCCTTTCCTACTTCCAGACAGATTAGAGTTTTTATTATAATGGCATGCAATTACCCTACTACCACTCGAAATTAAGTTGTACAGTTATCATTATAATGTCAGGCCCATTTTCCTACTTTCAGCCAGCTTACTGCCAGTCACACCAAGTTGGTGAGTTTCCATCAAAATAGCAGGCCACTATGCCTAATGCCAGTCACATTTTAGATGAGGACATTTCTTTATAATGGCGGGCACCTTTGCCTACTGCCAAACACAATCGGGTAGGGGAGTTTTAAACAAAACTGCATGCTCACTTGCCTTCTGCAAGTCAAATCGAGAAGTGAACTATTCATTACAATTGTAGACCTTCCTTACTAATGACAGTTACACAGGAGTTGGAGAAGGAACCGTTTCATACTGCCAGTCAAAGTCGGTGTGGGGAGTACTGATTACAATAGCAGACCCACCCTTTCTCGATCGCTACAAATCGACATCAGTGAATATATATAGATCGACATACGAAACTATATGCGTGTTTACAATACTGAAGACCTTCATTTACAGATTAACTGCTACTAAACGTACGTCATATCGACAAAGGATTATACCATAAGACACGCCGGATTTAGTGGCCTAAATGGCTGGTCCTATGATATGTAATCTATTCTTGGGTCAGATTGAGTTAGAAACGTGGAACAGGGTAACGTTCTTGTAAGATTATCTCACATTACATTACTTTTCGGATAATTATGTGACAGCTATATACATAGCATTTGGCTCATATATGGCTACTGGGTGGGCCAATTTTCGTGAAGAGTTTGATGATTCTGTATTTCATATAAGTAATCGAAGGTGTAAATTATGCATGTGAAAATTCCAAATTGACTTAACATCCATTAATAGAGAAAAATCAAACGTAAAATTGATACGGATACGGCAAAGAGTAATAAGACCAAGGTTGTAGATCATTCCAAATTGAACGGAGATTGTGCAATCTGTTATGCGATAGGAATTTCAGAAGGTCTGCACCATTATTAAAATTGCCTGCATATTTCGATATTCTTCGGGGATAAAAAGTGAAGAATTTAATGATCTTGGATGTTTTCCGTTCGTTACAGGCTAAAACGTATAATTTTGTCAAATTTCAATTATCTTCTTTTTCTTCTGGCAGATTATGCCGCAATCTGGATTTTCGGCGAGGCGGGTAAAAATTAGGACTTTCAGAAACTAAACCAAAAATTATGCAGATGGTCATTATTACCCCTTAAACGGAAAGCTGTACGAAAATTTCGCCAAAATAGTCAGTGTAGAGGCACACAGTCGTTACGATTTGATTTATATAGATAAGGAATCTGCTCCATGTAAAACACCTTTTTGGTTATGGCCGCTGGACTTAACCTGCAAAACTGACCATTCATGATATCTCCCTTATTAATCCTCCTGACGAAAAAATGCACATGAAAAAAAGGTTTAGAGGTGGAATTCCATCACGTTTGGTCGATTTCCAGTCAGGTTGGTCTTGTTCTCTATATATTGTGCAAGAGTAAAATCACCATTTCGGTTCCCTATAAACCGCCAGTCCATTCCGGAATATGAAATGTTATTTACGTTTAAAACCTACCTTTGGACAGGTGGATGCTAAATATGAATTTTGGTTCGAATGTCTTCAGTAGTTTTCAAGTTGTAAGGAATACGCTTTACACGCACCCGCTCGTGAGTTAAGTCCGATGGGACTTGTACAAAAAAAACGGTCCGTTAATGATATCTCTCTTATTAATCCTCGTATCGAAATGATGCACATGAGAAAAAAGGTTTAGAAATTAATTTCTACCAAGGCAGGTAGATTTAAATTAACGTTGGTTGTGTATATTTTGTGGAAGTGCAAAATCACTGTTTCGGTTTCGTATAAACCCCCAGTCAGTTCAGGGATTTAGAAACAATATTTGCCCTAAAATCTATCAAGGACAGGTGTATTCTAAATATGAGTATTGGTGGAAATACATCCAGTAGTTTGTAGCACTCGCGTACATACGGCGTAATTAAGGAAGAAAATAATACAGTTAAGATAGTTGAAAGTAATAGAAAATGGATTATAACTGAGGACAGCCGGAAAACGACAAATATGTAAATGCCAAGTTAATGTATTGGAATGCCCCTCCATAAATTATGCTAGTGTGAGTTATGGATATAATAAAACGGTAACAGAGGAGCAATTTAGGTCCATTGATTCCTAGGTAAACAAATAATAAGAAGATGACTAATGGTGTTATTATTTGATCTATTCGAAGGCGGTTATAACATCCAACGATATTCCGCCAATATCCCGCAGATAGGCCGATTGACGCCTTTCTTGCATTCTACCCAAGGTACAACCAAGAATTTAAAAGCATAATGAGGAAAATGGCAATACGTTACTTCCCTGCTGGCATGCAGTCAGAGACGTTGCTATGGTAACCTGTAGGTTCGTTGTCGGTCTGTCGGTCACTCAATGCAGAGCATGGTACCAGCAGAAAATTGTAAATTTCTCCGTCATGTAAAGAGTAAGGTAAATTATAAACATAACGAAAGTTGTTTATAATGAAGAGACGTTTCACGTACGGTAAACGAAGTTTACAGAAAATCAATAGTATAAGAGAAAATGGAGGAAAACCATTCTGGTTTTCCAATAAACACCCCGTCTATTCAAAGATTTTAAAATGATATGCATATCGAAACCTTCCCCGGGAGGAGTATGCTCTAAATGTGAAGTTTGGTTGAGATCTATCCAGCCGTTTCGACGTGATAGTGGAAAAACCATTCTGGTTTTCCTATAAACCCCCCGTGTATTAAAGATTTTAAAATGATATGCATATCGAAACCTTCCCCGGGATGAGTATACTCTAAATATGAAATTTGGTTGAGATCCATCCAGCCGTTTCGACGTGATGGTGGAAAAACCATTCTGGTTTTCCTATAAACCCCCCGTGTATTCAAGGATTTTAAAATGATATGCATATCGAAACCTTCCCCGGGATGAGTATACTCTAAATATGAAGTTTGGTTGAGATATATCCAGCCGTTTCGACGTGATGGTGGAAAAACCATTCTGGTTTTCCTATAAACGCCCCGTGTATTCAAAGATTTTAAAATAATATGCATATCGAAACCTTCCCCGGGAGGAGTATACTCTAAATATGAAATTTGGTTGAGATCTATCCAGCCGTTTCGACGTGATGGTGGATAAACTATTCTGGTTTTCCTATAAACCCCCGTGTATTCAAAGATTATAAAATGATATGCATATCGAAACCTTCCCCGGGATGAGTATACTCTAAATATGAAATTTGGTTGAGATCTATCCAGCCGTTTCGACGTGATGGTGGAAAAACCATTCTGGTTTTCTTATAAACCCCCCGTGTACTCAAAGGTTTTAAAATGATATGCATATCGAAACCTTCCCCGGGATGAGTATACTCTAAATATGAAATTTGGTTGAGATCTATCCAGCCGTTTCGACGTGATGGTGGAAAAACCATTCTGGTTTTCCTATAAACCCCCCGTGTATTCAAAGATTTTAAAATGATATGCATATCGAAACCTTCCCCGGGAGGAGTATACTCTAAATATGAAGATTGGTTGAGATATATCCAGCCGTTTCGACGTGATGGTGGAAAAACCATTCTGGTTTTCCTATAAACACCCCGTGTATTCAAATTTTTTTAAATAATATGCATATCGAAACCTTCCCCGGGATGAGTATACTCTAAATATGAAATTTGGTTGAGATCCATCCAGCCGTTTCGACGTGATGGTGGAAAAACCATTCTGGTTTTCCTATAAACCCCCGTGTATTCAAGGATTTTAAAATGATATGCATATCGAAATCTTCCCCGGGAGGAGTATGCTCTAAATATTAAGTTTGGTTGAGATCTATCCAGCTGTTTCGACGTGATGGTAGAAAAACCATACTGGTTTTCTTATAAACCTCCGTGTAATCAAAGATTTTAAAATGATATGCATATCGAAACCTTCCCCGGGATGAGTATACTCTAAATAAAATTTTGTTGAGATCCATCCAGCCGTTTCGACGTGATGGTGGAAAACCATTCTGGTTTTCCTATAAAACCCCGTGTATTCAAAGATTTTAAAATGATATGCATATCAAAACCTTCCCCGGGAGGAGTATACTCTACATATGAAGTTTGGTTGAGATCTATCCAGCCGTTTCGACGTGATGGTGGATAAACTATTCTGGTTTTCCTATAAACCCCCGTGTATTCAAAGATTTTAAAATGAAATGCATATCGAAACCTTCCCCGGGAGGAGTATACTCTAAATATGAAGTTTGGTTGAGATCTATCCAGCTGTTTCGACGTGATGGTGGAAAAACCATTCTGGTTTTCTTATCAACCCCCGTGTAATCAAAGATTTTAAAATGATATGCATATCGAAACCTTCCCCGGGATGAGTATACTCTAAATATGAAATTTTGTTGAGATCTATCCAGCCGTTTCGACGTGATGGTGGAAAAACCATTCTGGTTTTCCTATAAACCCCCCGTGTATTCAATGATTTTAAAATGATATGCGTATCGAAACCTTCCCCGGGAGGAGTATACTCTAAATATGAAGTTTGGTTGAGATCTACCAGCCGCTTCGACGTGATGGTGGAAAAACCATTCTGGTTTTTCTATAAACCCCCCGTGTATTCAAAGATTTTAAAATAATATGCATATCGAAACCTTCCCCGGGATGAGTATACTCTAAATATGGAGTTTGGTTGAGATCTATCCAGTCGTTTCGACGTGATGGTGGAAAAACCGTTCTGATTTTCCTATAAACCCCCGTGTATTCAATGATTTTAAAATGATATGCATATCGAAACCTTCCCCGGGATGAGTATACTCTAAATATGAAATTTGGTTGAGATCTATCCAGCCGTTTCGACGTGATGGTGGAAAAACCATTCTGGTTTTCCTATAACCCCCCCCCCCGTGTATTCAAAGATTTTAAAATGATATGCATATCTAATCCTTCCCCGGGAGGAGTATACTCTAAGTATGAAGTTTGGTTGAGATCTATCCAGCCGTTTCGACGTGATGGTGGAAAAACCATTCTGGTTTCTCTATAAACCCCCCGTGTATTCAAATATTTTAAAATGATATGCATATCGAAACCTTCCCCGGGAGGAGTATACTCTAAATATGAAGTTTGCTTGAGATCTATCCAGCCGTTTCGACGTGATGGTGGAAAAACCATTCTGGTTTTCTTATAAACCCCCCGTGTATTCAAAGATTTTAAAATGATATGCGTATCTAAACCTTCCCCGGGATGAGTATACTCTAAATATGAAGTTTGGTTGAGATCTATTCAGCCGTTTCGACGTGATGGTGGAACAGACAAACAGACAAACAGACAAACAGACAAACAGACAAACAGAAACGAACAACTTTATTTATAAGATTATTTTTATACCACTCCCCTCGCCCCCTGCCAAAAGGGTGCTAGGGGTGTCTTACCCTCACGCGGTTTGTCTCCTGATACTAATTGATAAGTGTACCACGTTTGGTGAAATTGCTCCAGTGGTTTAGGAGGAGATGTGTCATATACACACCCACACCCACACACCCACGCACACACATACATCAATTTTTATATATAGTAAGAAGAAGAAGATAATATTTTTATATGTAGTTTTTCGATTAATTTTATATCTCACCCCCTTCGCTCCCCACTTGGATTTGCAAAAAATCCGGAGTAATACTATT
Source organism: Anabrus simplex (assembly GCF_040414725.1). NCBI lineage: Eukaryota > Metazoa > Arthropoda > Insecta > Orthoptera > Tettigoniidae > Anabrus > Anabrus simplex. The sequence continues at coordinate 101,778,741 of NC_090265.1, read as the reverse complement.
CATCTCAGAGACCCTGAAATCTATGGATTCGAAACTGTTTTTAATTATTTCTATATCTCACCCCACCCCCCCACCCTTTGCTCCCAACCTAAAAGGGGGCTGGATTTTAAAAAAATTCTAGAGTATCACTTTTCAACTCAGCGACCCCGAAAACTATGAATTCGACACTATTCTCGATTATTATTGTAACTACCACCCCCCTGACCCTCTCCCTTAAGGGCGCTAGGGATGGCTTACCCCCCACAGTGATCGTCTCCCGATAGTAAGTGATTCGTGTACCAAGTTTGGTTGAAATTGCTCCAGTGGTTTAGTTGGAGATGTGTCATTTACACACACACTTCCATTTCTATATATAGTAAGATTTTTACACTCGTTCTTCACCCCCTTTCCATCCCCGCCCAAAGGAGTCCTATGAGTGCCTTACACAACAGTATATTTTTTTCCCAGATATTAAGTCTTATTTGTACCTATTTTGGTTGACAGCTATGCCCAAACGTACATGCATAATCTCACTGCTCTAGAATCCTGGAGCTGACGTTGCCATGGTTACGGCAGTTCATTTCTTTATCCGATTCCTAGAGCAGGGGTAGTGTGGTGCCAATATCTCCGTAACGGTTGGTTTTAGGGCCTTAAAACATGGTTTTCGGGCCCGTAGGGCTTACCGAGTTTTGTTCTTTGCGTCAAGAGGATTAAATTGAGCTTTGTCTCGTCCTTATACGACAAATTCGATATTTTGCCTATAATAGTATAAGAGAAAATGGAGGAAAACCGTTTTTCCTATAAAACCCCCGTCTTTTCAAAGATTTTAAAATGATATGCATATCGAAACCTTCCTCGGGGTCAGTATACTCTAAATATGAAGTTTGGTTGAGATATATCCAGCCGTTTCGACGTGATGGTGGAACAGACAAACAGACAGACAAACAGACAAACAGAAACAATTTTATTTATATAGATTATTCCATACTAGTTTCCAGTGTCGCGAAGGATACTTTGCCTGTATTTGAGGTGGTTTAATATTCTGCTTCATTATATGGTTATAGATGGATTTTGTTGTTACAACTGAAGTTGGATCTATTAAAGTTCTTGTAAGGTTATCTACAAAGCTCAAAACTCGTTTGAAATGCAGTGGCAAATTATGATGGGAAGTGAGAAAGGCCACGCTTCGGATAATAGTATTCAGAACCGCCTTAGCATAATCGTCATCAGGTCTGCACTCACAATTAATAAAATTTCGCGCGATAAGTGCAGTGCATTTAGCTTCTGCAGAAACTAGTCCTAACCCTCCACACTTAATGCTTTGGTACAATTGTGTTCTGGCTATCCTATAGTGGTGTCCTCTCCATAGGTAATACCCTATAACTAGATCCATTTTCTTGACTATTATAGGTGGTGGAGGTAACATCTGTGCGACGTACCACAGTTTGCTTAGTGCAAAGGTGTTAACTGTCCAGATTTTTTTGACATATATTGAGGTTTCGAAGGTGTTGAGCAAATAGGACAGCGCGAACTGTATTGAGCAATTTTCTCCAGTTGTCATCTATCATCTGGGTCAAATTCGCAGAAAATGTTATTCCCAGGATTTTATGTGTTTCGGCAGAGGGAAGCCAGTGATCTCGTGTCGGCCAGGGCCCAAATGGTAGTATGGCAGATTTGTGGGGATTAATTTTCGCTCCAGAATGATGTTGATAGTCGTCGGTGACCAATCTTAAGTCGTCAAGCTGTTTGGGCTCTGTCAAGATAACAGTGATGTCGTCCGCATAGACATGCGCTTGTAAGGACGTTGCACCTAGTTGTATTCCTGGAAGCTTCAAAGTTAATTGTCTAATGAATGGTTCCACACTGATGGCGAAAAGAACTGCAGAGAGGGGACAACCTTGTCGAATCGATCTGTGAATGTGGATTGTTTTGGAGAGAAAGCCATTAATTTGTAATCTGGATGTTGCATTGTTGTATAAGTTTCGTAATGTTGTGATTATCCTGTCGGGGAAAGCAAATCGTCGTAGAACAGACCATAGATAAGAATGTCTAACACGGTCAAAAGCTTGTTGAAAGTCTATACTGACGAGTGCGGCAGAGCTGTTGGGTTGAGAGGACATGTGCAGCACAAAGTTACGTAGAGTTGAGAGTCCATGTATGATGTTGGAGGTATTCAACACATTATGTTGCTCGGAACCAAAGATATGAGGCAAGGTGAGTCGTATACGTCTGGCAAGAATTTTTGCAAACAACTTGTAATCTGTATTAATTAGGGTCAGCGGACGGTAATCCGACAAGGATTTGGGTGATTTAATCTTAGGTACTAACACCATTATTCCTTCAGCGAAATTATTCATCTGTGCTTCACTTGTGAATAGTTCTTGGAAAAGTAACAGTAAGTCGTCCTTTATGTATTGCCAATAGGATTTGTAAAATTCGAAAGACAGACCATCAGGGCCGGGTGATTTTTTACAACATGCGTCGTTGATAGCTTGTAACAGTTCATCTTGGTGTATGTCGCTCTCTAGTTGCTGGGCGTCATCTATTGATAGTTGTTTCCGTAGAGGTTGCAAAAAGACTTGGACTGTTGTGTTTTGTTGAGGCGAGTCCTGAGCGAAAGCTAATTCAAAATGATTGGTTGCCATTTGAATAATATTGTCAGTTCCGGTAATGGACGCCCCTGTGATTTGTAGTTTTGAGATAAATTTCTGCCTATTTCTACCCTTCTCCTTGGCAATATGGTATAACGACGTTCTTTCGTCTTCATCCAAGGAAGGAATACGTGTGCGGGCCTGTACACCTTGTATATCATGTTCTTTCAGCCGACAGAGTATATGTTTAATTTCTGTTAATTTATGCTGCACGTCATATCCGTGCTGTTGCGCGCGACTGTAGTCGTGTAAGGCTTGTTCGTAAAATTGCTGTGTGTGTCTTCGTTCCAGAGCTTTATGAAAGGACAAATTTCGGAAGAAACGTCGTATGGCAGGTTTAGCCGCGTGAATCCACCAGAGGAGTTGTGTGGAATAATGCCGTTTCCTATCGACCAATCGTTCCCACATCGTAGCAAAATTTTATATAGCATCTGAAGTCTTTAAAAGGTTATTGTTCAACTTCCAATATCCTCTTCCTATCACTGGAACAGGCGTGTCAACACGTAATTGAAGGAGTACTGTTTGATGGTCAGAGAAAGGAACTGGGATGACGGATATTCTGTGTGTAATTGTGGACATTGAATGAGAGAGATAAACTCTGTCTAGTCGAGATGCTGAATTGTGGCGGAAAAATGTGAATTCAACATAATTCCCGTGTTTCATTTCCCAAGCATCTCTTAAACGGAGCTGCTGGACTAGTTCTGAGAGCGCTACCGAGTTGTTAATGTTGGGTCCGGTTTGATCCTTCGGGTGGAGGACGCAGTTGAAATCACCTGCAAGTACAATGTTGGTTCCTCGCGTGAGATGAACATTGAGGTCTTCGAGAAAAAACTTTTCTCGTTCTAATCGGTTTTACGCTCCTGATGGACTATATATATTAATAAGTATGAAGTTTTCATAACGAGCGGAGAGCACTCTACCGTGTGGATGTGCAACAAAGTCATGAACGTCAAGACCAGGTCTATATACAATAGCTGTTCCTCGAGTATCCTCTCCTAAGTTAACATAGTATTCATATGGGCTTAATATATCTACATTGTAGGTACACACTTCTTGGAGAAATAAAATATCAATGTCATGGTCTCTAATAAACTTCTTAATGAGTGCCCATTTCGTGATACTCAAAATGCCACAGATGTTTGCCGTAGCAACAGTACGCAGAATCATGTCTGGAAAGTAGGTGTCACATGTGCTCTGTGCACGGGTAAGGTCAGGATGACATGGTGAATCGGTCTTGGTGGAGTGCTGGTGCTGGAACACAATGGCCAGGAGACTAAAAAGTGTGAACAAGCTGTAGATCCGAAACATAGTGCGACCGTGATGAGTTGAAAGGAGATTATTCTTTAAATTGGCAACTAAGAGCTGTATCCACTTCTTCAATGACCGACCTTCTCTTTACGCTGCAATGCTTGCATGTCCTTGGTCGAAAGGCTTTTAGTGGAATTAGGTTTATTTCGATTCCCGGAAGTTGGGTTTCCCTTAAACAACCGCGGGTCTTTAGGACTCACTTGCTGCGATTGGCATTTACGTGTTTTGGTTGTTAGAGAGCTATCGGAATCTTCTGATGTATCAGCTGGTGTATCGATCGTGGGGGTGTTAACTTCCTCCGCCAATTTAATTTTCTTGTGTGTGACGTGCTCTTTACTTAACTGGGCAGTAGTGTCAATATTAACGGGATCATCCTGTATTGTGGACTGATCTACTTTCAGTTGTGAATCGGGTTGCTCTGTAACCTCCATGTGTTGGTCTGTAGTGTGTTGTATTACGTGGCTTGGAGCCGGCTCTGATGTGGTGAGTGTGTGCATAGCATCTGTTGACACATGAACAGCTGTTTCGCTCTCAGGGTCAAGTTGTTCCCCAGCAAGTAAGGTGTTTACAACAGGTTGCGATTGGGAGTCCAGTGTGGCGAGGTCATCTGTGGTAGACCTGTTTACGAGGGGAGGAAAGGCTCCACTCGTCAATTGTAAGTCAGATTGGAGAGTGGTGGCTGTTGTTGTGGGTACATAGGGGCGAAATAGTGTGGCAAGTGATGTCGTTTGTCTCAAAACATTGCCCGCACGACGGGGACAGTCAATACGCAGGTGATCCGAGGCGTTGCATATAGCACATGTTTTTTCTTGCCCCTCATATGTGACTTGTGCCCTGTACCCCTCTATGGTTACGAAGGATGGAATTTGCTGTTTTAACTGAATTTTTATTTTTCTGATACCATTGGGAACTGGTAGACGGTAGAGCTGAGACCACGATTCATCATAAATGTCTTTAACATGACCGTATTTCGTGAAAAAATTCCTGATTTTTTCGTTCGGCAATTCCGGAGGAATATTAAACAGACGAACTCTAGTCGCCTCAACTCCAGCTGCTTCAATAACTACCGGTACTGTCTCTCCACTAAAAAGTTTGAGTGTGCAACCTGTTTCAAATTTATGTAATATTCTCTCCATAATGGTTGATGAAATTACCTTTATGTATACTGCATTAGCCGGGGCATCCAGTTGGAGAGCTGCTAGCTGGTCGATGTTTACTTGCAGTGTTTCTGAAACCCAGGTGTGTATTTCCGCTGCTGTTGGCCTTGTATAATTCCTCTGGAAACTGCATTTCAGCGTATTTTTTCGAATGCTTTGCATGATTACTTTCAAACTGAACAATTACTAACTCAAAAACACTAATCACAGAGAATATTATCAAGACTTGTTGGTAAAAGTGCACTTATCACTGCGGTGTTCTTGTTGTACGTAAGACAAAACTGGCACGTCTAACTCGCTCCGCTCTCTGCGGACAACTAGGATTTAGCGCCGAATTAAGGACAAACCCAATCATAATATTGCACATTTTGCATCTCGTTCTAGAACGCCAGAATACTACATCCCAGTGGGTGCACTATCACCTTATTGAGTTGTTGTAAACAAGATAAGGTTTACAAGAACACAACTTATTTATTTGCTTCACACAGAATTCTACAGTATATACAGGAATAAAACATAAAATTGTCTTGAAGCAAAGTAGATGATTAATCTTGAGAGAGTTTCTGTTTCTATACACTATGTACACTCTGAATGTATTTACACTCACTGCTATCTTGAAAATATAGTTCTTGGGAAAGATATAGTTCGTGATAGTTGAAAACTATCATTTGCACTAGCATAGATTAGCTACGAGAGTTCCTTCTAACTTGAAGTGTCTGAGTTCATAAGCTTGTACTAAATGAAAGCTATGTTCACAATTAGAGAATCTAATGTGTGTGTCGGAGCTTGAGTGAGCTTGGAGATGTGTGGCATACAACATCGGGGCTCGACATGGATGAAGGAACGGGAAAGTGGAGTAGTGACCTGAGGTGAAACCTCATACTACCAGAATTCCGTCCACCTGGTCGAGACACATTTTTAAGAGGAGTAGCCTCCGTGTTCGACGTTCAGTGTATTCTGGAGCAGGACACTGGGGAGAATCCTTATGAGTGACAGACAGGGAGCTCCTTATATACTGCACACGACGTAACAGACACGCGCACTGAAGACTGCGCGTCGAGTCTCGAATGATCCACGCTTGCGTGCGTGTGGCTGGCTGGCGCTGAGCGAAGAGAGCGGAGGACATACAACATGAGTCTCTAAATTGAATACAGTACTTCTTTGCAAGCGACCAGTGGCGTACATTGAATTGAAGGTGAATGTTGTGACTTGTTTATCAAATGCAATTTAGCGGTATTTACATAATGTTTTCTACTACTCCTATTTAATTCTTTTTCCCTTCTCTTTACAGTAATTTATTCTTTTCCTCATACACTTAAATTAAAATTAATCCAAGCACTACAATTCCCAATTGTATACTACTGTGATACGGTACTAGTCAATCTAAATGCTGAACAAGCTTTGCGACTTCTACGAGCACAAAACTCATGCATACGATATGCCTTCCAACTGCGACATGACACTCATGTTACACCATATTTCAAAACATTGGGATGACTACGCATAAATGAACGAAGGAATTTTTACCTACTGGCACTTCTTTACCAAGTGCTCTCGACAAACACTCCTACTTACCTCATTCCACTTTCCTCATTCCATGAAATTAGTACACTTACTGGTTCCCTACTTAAAATTTCAATAAATCGAACGAATTCCTACAAACATTCCTTTTTAGTTACTGCATCGAGACTCTGGAATACACTCCCAATGGACATTCGGCACGTTACTAAATCTCATAAATTCAAATCTGCCTGCCGAAAGATTTTCCTGGGAACCTATCACTGAGTTGTGTGAGTCATTGTGTGTATGTTGTGTGAATGGGTTTTCTTCATCTATTATGCACTTTAGTCATTAATTATCATTATTACTATATTTCCTCTCTATGGTATTATTATTAGTAACTAGCTGATGTACCCGTGCTTCGCTACGGAATTCTACATTCTATATAGAATTCTAGGTTAGGTAGTGTACACGTTGTGAGCGACGGGGATGTCACCAAACATCTTTTCTCATATGAAGACTGAGTGAGGGAATTTTCACTGTAATGGTAGACCCGCTTGCATATCATCAGTCACAATAAGGCTGGGAAGCTTTCATTTTAATGGTAGACACTCACTCTCCACCTGCCTTTTTACATCCTCAGAAAGGCTGTCTTACTGGTTTTCCCAACTGAAATAAACAAACATTACAATGACGTCAGTAGGAATGGCGCAATTAAAAGCAATGCTTTCATGTGAAATACTCGATCAAATCACAAACTACACATTTTCTCACTTTTAACGAACAGGTCTAAGCTTCCGATAATACAGACCAAAGTTTCGGAACTGGAATGACCAAGCCGCATACAGCCGTGATCCGTGAACACTTTTCGTCTTTTTTTCGGCGGGGAGGAGGTCAAATAGTGGAGACTCCCAGGGCAAAAATCATGCCTTTTTACTAATCTATTTCCTAGGGGTACACGATGAGTCGGTAAATATCAATTCTCTACACTGGCGGCGGAAAAATCTATTCGACTTGGAGGCAAATTTCTCCTCCAAGCCAGAGGAGAAACCTCCTCTTCACTGCGAACTTGGAAAAAAGTGAATGAAGAATTTAATAAAAGTTAAAAGGAAGACGTTTTTCTTAAGAAACGGCTTTTTTCAGGGTTCAATTTTTAGTCATTTAGTAAATTGTGGTGCCATAATACCTGGAATAGGCCTAAATTGTTATTCTAGACCAGGCCATACTACTACTACTACTACTACTACTACTACTACTACTACTCTTAAGCGAGCTCTGCCTTAGGTATGCACACTGCTCATTCAAAACAGCGCGTCAGAGTGGGGATCGAACAGCTGGAATACTATGATGAACCGGTGTGTTACGTTCCATCTGTATCAGAAAATGTATGAACCAGAGGAATGGCATGCGAAAGAAGAAAGTTTTCAAACTCCCGGGCAATTTTCCGCCAGTAATCAGTCAGGCTATTATACTCGGTACGCATCAGTAATCCCATCTATCGGAGTTGAGAGGCAGCATAAGAGATAAAGAACACCGTAACTAACAATGGTCAATATAATGTTATTTTTCATCAATGTTTTGCGCTTCCGATATTGTAGGCCTTCACATTTAGTTTTCTTCCGACTCTGAAATACCACTCGTATCATAGTCGGTACGGTAAAACAATAAAATATACATGATCGGAAATTGAATTCTCTGTAACTTTTGTTATGTAGTACTTCACGATAGGACCAATAACATAGGTATTTAAAAATTCAATTTTAGGCGCCTTCCCCTAAACTACAATTTAGTCCAGTTTGAATAAAATTGTTTATAGCTTAGACTGTAGTTTCTTATTTGCCGTCTCTATATACAGATTTTCATTAAATTATGTTTACATATTTTCTCGTGGCTCGGCGTTGATATGGACTTAGCAACAAAAATACAAATTCATGAATATCTGTGTTATCATAGCCGGTACGGTAAAAATGTATAAGACATAAATGGTAGGAAATTTAATTCGACATGACTTTCGTTATGTAGTGTTTATCGATACGACCACTAATAATATAAATATTTGAGAATTAAATTTTAGGCCTTCCCCCAAAGTACCATTTCACTCAGCGTGAACAAAATGATGTATAGCCTAAATATTAGTGGCTCGTTCTCCGACTTTGCATACAAATGCTTAATGAGATAGGACCACTAATAACGTGAATATTTAAGAATAGAATTTTTGGCCTTCCCCTAAACCACCATTTCACTCAACGTGAATAAAATTATTTATATCCTAGATTATAGCGACTTATTCCTCGACTTTCCATACCAATTTTCATTAGGATACCACCACTAATAACATAAATATTTCAGAATTAAATTTTAGGCCTTCCCCTAAACTACCATTTCAGTCAGCGTTAAGAAAATTATTTATAGACTAGATTGTAGCGACTTATTCTCCGACTTTGCATACCGATTTTTATTAAATTCTCTTCAGCCGTTTTCTAGTGAAGCGTGGACAGACAGACAGACAGACAGACAGACAGACAGACAGACAGACAGACAGACAGACAGACAGAACAGAAATTACGAAAAGTAAAAATTGCATTTCCTTGTTACTGTGGACATGACCGATACAGAAATGCCATTATTTTCAAATTCTGAGCAATGTACAGACAAAACTCTTATTTTATATATATAGATGTCACACTAATTGCCGTACTGATATGTAACTTAGTCTTAGAATTATCTCTCCGTAGTATTATTTCTTTTGTAGAATTTCTATGTCTTACTTTTATGTTTACATTTTTAAATTTTATTGTTTATAGTGGTTAAGTGTAAGAGAGGCCCGTGAGCCCTAACTTCGCCACAAATGTAAGTCAGAAATAAATAAATAAATAATAATTGTCTTACATCGTAAGGGCTAGAACTGAGAAGGATGCGGTCGTGGCCTTAATTAAGGTACATCCCTAAACTTTCTCTGGTTTTGAAAATGGGAAGTAACGGAAATCTAACTTCGTGGCCGCCTAGATTGTGGTTCGAATCCACAAAGTCTCGAAAGCAAGATCACAGCTACGAGAGTAAATACCGCGTGGCCAACTCGCTCTGTACTACTACTACTACTACTAACAGGAATAGAACACAACTAATAACATATCTAAAAGTAAATGTTGTGAACTAATGAAGGTGTCAGACATCCTCAGTGTGTTGAGGACAATATGATATTGAATTCACACTCCGTTATGATTACTTACATACTGCTAAATTTTACTTGTCTCTCAATATCTATAGTAATAAAAGGAGGTCTTTGTCTATCTGTCTGTCTGTCTGTCTGTCTGTGCGCGATGCCCAGCAAAATCTACAGCACGCAGAGATCTGAAATTTTGAACATAGGCAGATGGAAGGGGGTCCGAATGCACCTAGAAGCCGGAATTTTCAGTTTCGCTTTCGTTGGTGAGTTATGAACGAAAAACCATCGGAAAACGTGTATTGGAATATGACAATCCAACGCGCTGTCACCAAGATTACATGCATAGAAGTCACTGTCGCTAGGCAACGTACATAAGGTAGGTAGAGAACGCATATCAAGAAGCCATTTTAAGTCCATGGCATAGGAAGCCATTTTCTGTCTCCAACACGAGGAACCACATTCAATCCGTGGTGTCCTGGAGCGTTTGTCTGTGTGTATGTGTGCGTTGCCCAACAAAATGTACGGTACGTAGAGATCTGAAACTTTTAATTAGGCGTATTCTTAGGAACGTAGATGAATTTTTATGCAGGTTATATTTTCACAAACGAAATGACAAATATAGGATATCTGAAGGCAAATCTAACACTTATATTCTACGAATCTGCCGCAGACAGGATCTGGAAAAGTTCCTATGTACTAGAACGTGGTCTTTGAGAAGATGAGAAAATGCAAAAATAACGGTAAATAAATAAATAAATAAATAAATAAATAAATAAATAAATAAATAAATAAATAAATAAATAAATAAATAAATAAATAAATAACGCGATTCGTAATGCTTCACATTAAAAGGACGTGTGATAACAATAGAATAGAATAACTATGCAAACCAGACCAAATAATAATAATAATAATAATAATAATAATAATAATAATAATAATAATAATAATAATAATAATAATAATAATAATAATAATTCATGGATATGAAATTCAAAAATTCCGTAGAGATTGTCACTTGATGACTGAGTAACCAGCTAAACGGCCTCTAGCTGTGTGTCAAGCCGATTATCTCAAACCGTAGAAGCGTTATGTCAATGTGGTCAGGCACGAAGTCTCAATGGGGTAGATTTACTGGCCGTTAAAATAAACCTCTAACTTAAAATATTCTGAATTATATTCGCTAGTGTCTTATAACGAGTTAAACAGCATGAAATAATGACTTATTAAATTTGATATTCCTCTGTTCGTTAAAGAGTATTAAGGTAAACTGTTACAGTGACAACAGGCTGTGTATTACTCTACTAGATTTTAACCGGTCCGACGGATGTCCAGCTCCACTTTAAGTCCCCATGCCCTGTAAACATAGCTGCTTCCGGGTAGGGAGAGATAAATTAGTAACGCGCATGTGTTCGCGACATACATTCATGCCCCAAGGGAATAACATGTCTCAGGGGTGACGTGACAGCCTGATATGCAGGTCAATTCAGTACTAGGATTAACAGCACCAAGTGCCCACAGGCTGAGATGTAATGGCGGTCACTGAGTATTCTATAGCAAACAGTACACCAGAAACTTCATCAGTTGAACGATAATGTCACTGGATGCAATCTGTAGACGATTCTATTCTGTAGTGCTCGGGAAAAATGGAACAAGTATTAAAACGTAATTTACAAGGGAGGAAAATAAAATAATAGTGAATACATAATTTATAGTTTAGTACTTCTGTTTAATATTTATTAAATGAAATATTTAGAAAACAAAAATACAGTATTACAATAAAAATTATGTTAAATGATTAAAATAAATTACTTTTGCCACTAGGAACATTAACATATGTCCACCAAAAAATTGGTAGGTTCTTAATATATGCATAAAAATGCGGTGATAGAGTTTGGAATAATAAAATGAAATTATGGATTAGTAATGATAACAAGCTTTTGGGTTTTTGCTGTGCCAGGAAACAAGGTGAAATTCTTTACGTTCTGCAGAGAACTTTGCTTCGCATCTTCAGAAGAAAATCTCGTCTGTTTACGAACCGGATTTCTGTCATAATGAAGGTTTGAATGTAAGAATGCTTTACCGTTGTTCTATAGTGAGTGATATTCTCGTCCGCCATTAGATGGCTCACTGTGCGCTAGCCTTCCAAAATGCATTAAAATAAATTAAATGAAAATAAATGAAAATCATGCAGTCATTATCATCTTTGATTTGTGTGTTTAGTTTACTGCTATGGCTTCATCGTCACCGTATACAAAATAGGATCTATGTCTACAACAGAGGAAATTACAGGATGATCCTTGTAAAATTAGTGGAAAATGGAACAAATTACATGAAGCATATCCAACAAGCATGTGCAGTTTTTCACTATGTATGGACAGTAAGAGATAGTAAGACGTGATGGGGAAGGAAGAGCAGGACATACCCATAAGAGGATGGGGTAGGACGGGTCTACCCCATATATGTAAAAGATATATATTATGCCTTACTTTTGAGTTGCGACCTTTACCAGCATATCTGTCTTACGTTTTTGAAATATTACCTGTGCATACACATATGTAAATATTACTCCGGTCTCTTAATTCTAAGTATCGGGTCGCAAGTCACACAAAGATTCCAAACTGGAATTGTATTCTCGAGCATAAGTTCTAACATATGGCATATAATCATTTCTCAGGGTAAAACTCACTTCGTTGTTCCTAAATGCATTAAATAAATCGCGGATTCCGTTGAAGAGTCGCCATCCGTTGAAATATTTATAATATATCCTTATATTAAAAGAAGTTATCAGATCCTCACCTAATATTAAGCGTAAGCTAGCTCAATAATTCCGTATGCTATCCTACTACTACCTACTTAAGGATTATAAAAGCAAAATCAAATCTATATACAATTTATTAGCATGCTAATGTATAATTACAATGAATCATATATATTCATTGGCAATAAGGAAAGGAAAATCGTAATATTTTAAGTATCATCCTCAAAGTGCTTGGATTCCGGAATAAACATATTTGAAAAACGTTCAAATCTTCAATACATTTGCTTACATAATTGATAATAACCAAATTATACCATATCTTCCATGATTAAATTCGTATGAGGGGACAAATAGGGATCAGACCTTTATTAAATCAAGGAGGAGTGGAATATCTTTCATTTAATGTTGTTTGGAATTTTCTTTGGGGCATAAGTTAAGTTTTATTTTGGTTTTCGGTCTATTTGACCAACAATTTAAATATACGTTTGGCTTCTTGTTAGTGACTTTCCACGTTACGAGATAAGCATTAGCATTTTTAATTATGGGTTCAAAACACCCATATAGTTACCAAAAATTCCTATCATAACCCAAATGAATAGATTAATTCAGTACATCACCATCTGTACAACATAAACCAACTAAATCTAGTACGGAGTGCTATAGATTTGACGGTACGTCATTCTAATCTGCGAAAATCGTGCCATACAGTGCAAGTCATGTGCTAAAATATTTACATACTCCCAAATATTTCTTCGCTGTGCCATAGTTTCGATAAAGCAGACCGTACTTCGTGTAAGCGCTAACATGCTGACCTTCAAATACGTAAATGTGCGAGATTTCATTCTACTCCTAAAGATATATATATCATAATACGTAACAAACACGTAACCTCACCATATCCTCTTCCGAAAGTTACAACGAAACAAAAACAGCATGGATCGAAACATGCATTCAACTCAACATGGCCTATATTCATTACTTGCAGTGCTAACCCAAATCTAATATATTACGTAACACAGGAATCCGCATTCTAATTATCTATCCCATTCTTCAATAACGAACAGAAGCATGTTTCCTCATTCTACATATAACATGCCACATTAACATTTCATTTCCTCTGTAAATATATATATCTTCATATTTAAAATATATCATCACTCAATTCCACAAAAATAACCCCTGTGTTACGGACGCAGTATTCAATAACCTGACTATACTTTATACACTGCAACTTCGTAATATCAAACACTTCTTTACCATATTATTATCATACTGGCCATGGTTGGTATACATATTAACCTGAATTTCTAGGTTACGTCTTATATCTCGCTTATATTTATACATCCACAACTGGTTAAACGCTTCACGGTCTATACGTATTAATTGGCACAAAACATGCATAAATACACAGTCAGATCTAGTTTCCAATAACCTTAACATTATCACATTAGCACTGCAGTTATATAGCACAAAATAGCACTTTTCATCGGCTAATAAATCGCATTTATATTCATATATCTTCTCATTGGCACTTGATCTCGTATATCTAGCACTCCTGTACACCTATAAATATTTTTCATTAATTGATTTGAAATTCATTACGATGCAACTCGTAATACTTATCTCGTAACTGGATTTCTGCTGGCTCTCAGCTGGACTACGGCATCATGGAACGCCTGCGATCCGAAGACTACGTCATCTGCGGCTTCATCTTGGATCTTGGCTTGAGCTAATCAGTCTTGAGCAAAACATTTCCTCTGTTTAAGCTGAGTCCATGTCACCAGTCATCATGCAATCATAAAAAAAAACAAATACATGGTAGAGTATATATAGTATGCTGGTGAAAAATAGGCAATTCAATTCCCAATACTTGTTGTTGGAAACTCGTGTTAGACGAAAATATTCTTTTCTTTAAATTTATAATGTTCTCTAATTTGGCCTATTCCTTGTTCTTTCTTTTGCTTAAACAGCTATTGCCTCCCTCCTGGAAACAATAAATTTTGCCGTTATGGTACTACTTTCGGCAACGTGTAATTCAGCTGAAGCTTTCTTTCCCCGATTCTGACTTCAGATCTCACAGTGACGAATATTTCTTTCAAATATACTCCTTTTCCGTATTGTATTCTTGCAGATAGAGTCTTCTATTCCGTTAATATATCAATATTTCCGTATGTGACGTTGAGTTGATCTTTTAATAATCTTATTATAAGATTATAATAAGATAATAAGTTTAAGCTTCCCTTAAACTTGTATCTTTCATCAGTCACAAAGTAGTCAAGAATCGTTCTCTTTCAAATTTTTTCCGTCCGTCATTATTTAACTCTTGAAATTCTTTTCCCTTGCGGCCGGGCGATATCGATTTATTCGATCACTACTCTGTGTACTTGCACCTGAAGTTATTGTCCGCCATCTTTGTCCACTGTATTCCTTCCATTGACGGCCGCTAATGTAACGTAATGGTACATTTCACCTCCACGTTAACTTTAAATATGTTGGATACAACATATTTAATCCGCTCTTCCATATACTTGTATAATGGACCTTTACGTTACATTATCCTCATTCTCTGTATCACATTTCATGTTTGATTATTTCTAAATTTCTTCCGTATAGTCACTCCTGATCGTTTTTATTCCCATTATTTGTCTGACATTCAATATATGGATCATTTTCTTTCTCAGTGATTTCTAAGGTATTATTTGGCCTTAATCCTTCATTTTCTCTGTAATAGTATTTGAGGTTTGCTGCGTTATATACCCCTTTATATGTCCCTGACATATTTTCGATCTGGTATGCGTTGTTTCCAAACACTTTCTTAATGATATATGGTCCATCATATAAATGTGCAAATTTCGCAAATACCTTCCCTATGACGTTGGAATTGGGCGTTTTCTTAACTAATACAAGATCATTTACTCTTAATTGACGGTGAAACTTTTTGTTTCGTAACCTCCTGAGCCTCTTCCGTGATTGATCCTCCAATTTTGCGCGTACCATACTATTTAATTCCTGACCACTCAGTCTATCTTCCACTAGCCTTTCTATTACTTCATCCCATGGCCTATGTGGGATTTCATCTCTATGTAATACACTTGGGATCTGTCCAGTTGATTCATGTACGGTATTATTTATACTGTGCTCAATTATTGGTATTACATCAATCCATCTCCAATGTTTATTTCCGCAGTAAATCCGACAAAACTTCGAAATCTCTTTCATACATCGCTCTACTGGATTTGACGATGGGTGCCTAATTGAACACATCACATGTTTTATATTCAATCTTTCCATAGCTTCACGGAACTGTTCTGACGTAAACTGAGTACCATGATCGCTCAGTACTCTCTCAGGTTTTCCCATTCTTGGTATGACACCATTAATGAACGCGTGGAGGACTTGTTTCGAATTAGCTCTCTGTATTGGTCGTAAAACTATATATTTAGAGAATATATCCATCGTCACTACGATGAACTTTCTTCCTTTACTAGCCACTGGAAGTGGTCCAAAAATGTCGATTGCGAATATCTCTTTTGCTCCTTCTGGTATTATTGCTATCGGTTGGTGTGTAAGTAATCTTGCATTATGTTTAGTTCTCTGGCAGATGTCACATGTCCTAATCAATTTCCTAATCATTGCCCTCATTCCTTTCCAGGTAAATCTTTCCAAGACAGTATTTAGCACTTTGTCCACACCCCCGTGTCCAGTGGTCCGGTGGGTCAACCATATTAACTCTTTTTGTAATTGGGTTGGTATCACAATTCGTGCTTTCCTCTGACCTTCAAGAAGATACTTATTTAATCTTCCATTTATAATCCGGTATGTCTGTGTTATGTTTGTTTCCGTAGTCTGCCCTTCCAATTTATCCAGTATTTTAGCTAGATTCTCATCTGCCCTTTGTAATACCTCAATATTTCGCAGCCTTTCAATGATTTGCTCGTCATGGTCATCCAACTCTATTTGATGTACTAACTCTTCCGTTGGTTCTGGATTTCTACTCAAAGCATCGGCCAATATATTATCCTTTCCTCTACAATGTTCTATTTTCAACTGAAACTGCTGTGTGAATAATATCCAGCGCGTTACTCGTTCGCTTGCCATTGCGGCCTTCAAACCAAAGACTAACGCCTTATGATCAGTGCGTATGGTGACGGGATATCCACTTACTATTTTCGCCCATTGCTGCAATGCGAATACTATTGCCAAAAGTTCTTGCTCGGTTGTCGTGTAATTTTGTTCATGCTTTCTTAATTTACGGCTTGCAAATGCCAAATATATTCGCTTCTTTCCGTCTTCTGGTTCTTCTTGATACAAGCATGCACCGATTCCAATCTTAGATGCATCGGATTGTATTATGAATTCTTTCTCGTAATCAGGATAACCCAATCTGATACAATTCGCCATTAATTCCTTCATTTGTACGAACGCCTTTTCTGCTTCATTTCCCCATTTCCACCTATTATTTATTTTTAATAACTCCTGTAACGGTGCTGCTACCTCGGTATACCTATCACAGTGATCTGCAAAGAATTGCGTCATTCCAAGGAATTGTCTAATCTGCTTTATTCTTGTTGGCCTCGGGAAATCACATATTGCTTTAATTTTAGCTGGGTTAGGTCGTATTCCTTCACCGTCGATAACATGTCCAACAAAAGGGATCTCTGGCTGGCAGAACTTTGACTTTGCAACATTGACTTTAAATCCAGTGTTCTTCAAGTTATCCAGTAATTTTTCAAGTCTCTCACAGTGCTCTTCGTAAGTTCTTGTTGCCAGGATTAAATCGTCAACATAAGAAGTCACATAACTCTTTACTTCTGCTGTCAAATTTCTATCCAGAGCCCTGATGAGAACAGCACAACTATTTTTCAACCCAAATGGGAGTCTACAGTAAGCATATGTTTGATTGTCGAACATGAAACCAGTCAATAGTCGTGACTTCTCCTCCAACACAATATGATGGAATGATGACGTGAAATCAAGGCTAGAAAAGTACCTCATGTTCTTGAATTTCTTAATGATGTCCTTAATTTTCGGTACCTTATCATATTCTGGAATTAGCTTCCCGTTTATAGACCTCGCGTCTAGGCAAATTCTGAGGCTACCGTTGCTTTTCTTTACGATTACTAATGGGTTCAAATATGGTGTAGCTGTTTTAACTATTATCTCATCATCCAACATCTCCTGGATTATTTCTTTCACTTGCTGGAAATATTTTTCAGGTATATCATACAGCTTTGCTTTATACGGTGTCCAATCGTTAACCATCAGCTTGTATTTGAAATTGGGGATTTTTCCTGGTTTGTTCTTAAATATTTCTGAATATTTCTTCAAAATTTCGTACAACCTGGTTTTCTCCTCTGGCGAAATCTTAGCTTCCGAAAGGCTTTTCCATATTTCTTGATCCTTTTCTTCTTCCTCTAAACTCAATATTCTTTCAATAGTGTGGGCTATCTCTGATTCTGCTGCCTGATTTGAGCTTTGGTTTATGACATTGCTCTCCTGGTCATGGCCATTTGTCTCTCGACCTACAATTCTCATGTGTTCTGACAGATCCTTCCTAATGCTTATTCTGAGTCTTTCTGTGGTTTCCTTCCCATGTTCTTCGCTAATTGGAAACCTAATTTCCTGTCTCTCCATATCAATGACCATTTTCGTAGCAACCATGAAATCCACGCCTAAAATAATATTGTACTTTATTCTGTTCATAATTATAAATGGGTGCTCAAATCTTCGGTTCCCTATTCCGATATTCAAATACGTTTGCATTTTGCATTCCACAGTTTTGTCTGGTATAATTCCCTTGATTTTTATTCCTGACACAGGTATCGTAGGTAATTTCATTTTCCTCTCTAACTCTAAGAATAACATATTCGAGATCACACTAATACTTGCCCCAGAATCTATCAGACAATGGGTCCTCATTTCGTTTACTCTTACTATAATTATTGGTAAATTTACTCCTTGTGGTCCTACCTTCGATGATTCATCATATAGTAAATCTTCCGGTTGTATCTCCCATGATTCGATCTGCGCAATTAACCAACTAATAATTTTGCCATTCGATTTCCTTTCTTTATTGCACCTATCATTTATGCCTAATTTATAATCGACGTTTTTTTTTCTTCTCGGAAACGTCTATCCCTGCACTAAAGTTTTGTGCGTTCGGATTCAATCTTCGTTTCGCTGCCTCCATCTTCTTGTATTCCTGGAGTTCTAAGCTCTCCGCACCTTCTATATCACCTACCACTTCTTTATCCTTAATAGCTTGTTCCCATTTATCCTTATTGTTTGAACTTTCCCTTAACTCTTGGATATATTTTCTCTTGGCAAATTCTCTACCTCTGAAACTTTGTTCTCTTCTTCCTTCGTAGGGTTGTCTTCTTCGGAAATTATTCCGAGCTCCGTTTCCTGCGTATCTATTATTTGTCCTATAATATGGTACATATCTATCGCTCGTTTGATATGTCCGTCGATTTACATATCCTTTCTGGCATTGGCATTCCTTCGCTTCTTTCTTTCCATCCATTTCCCGGTTTCTAACACCATTCTTAAGTTCTCTCCATCTATTATTCTCCACATTATCCGGCGTTATCACATTTATCGATGCCTCATTCTCTGCATTCCTCATTAACCTGGTTGTGGGATGTGCAGTTGCCATGTCTAGCTGCCTTAGCCGGTCTTCCATTTCTATGGCAGTCTGAACATTTGCTACTGCCAAGTGCCTTTGCACCTCGGGCGGAAATTGCCTCTGGATTGTTTTTATCGCTTCCAATTCGCTTGGTGCGGCGTCCAGATCTTGAAATCGTTGAAATTGGAATGCGAAATAGTCTGAGTATCTTGTTTGCCCATTAAATGCGAATTTTCGGGAGTATAGCTCCATCCTAAGCTGTAATTGTGCCTCTGAGCTCCAGTACCTTCGCAAGAATGCTGTTTTAAATTCCTCATAATCATGAAAGCTGTACCTAAATGCTTGGTACCATATGCCAGGGTTAGAATCCAAGTGCTTTTCAACTATTTTTAGCTTTCTTTCATTCGGAATCTGATTAGCCCTAAAATAATCCTCCATTTCCCGAAGAAATTGCTTAGGTGATAAACTTGCGGTATTATCAAAATGTTTTGGTCTATCATCAACTGTCTTAATAATATTTATTACGGCTGGACCTCCACTGCTACAATTCCCGTTTCCAATTATTCCACCGTTAATAACTTGGTTGGAATCCGTCGTCATCGTCGGTGTTGTTTCTCTCTCGTTCATTCGAATATCCATATTCCCTAACATACTGGATCCTGTATTTTGGTCATGTACCCTTAATTCCTGTATCTCTTTTCGGATAGTCCGCAACTCCCTTTCCGTATTGTTAACTCTACTGTCAACCTCATTCTTATTCCGCTCTACTTCCTCTCGGTTTATATCTATTTTATTCGCTACTTGCTCTCTCGCCAAGATAAAATTTACTTCTATTGACTTATTTGTATTTCCTATTACCTCATCTAACTTTTTCATCCTCTCTTGATACTGTTCCCATCTCTCTGTGGAATCTAATTTCAAGTTTTCCAAATTCTCCGTCAAACTCCTCATCTCCTTCTCCTTTAGAGTTCGTATAGCCTCTCTACTTTCCTTCAATTCCTTGCTGACCTCATTTATTTTTTTATTAACCTCTTCACTCCTATTTTCCATAATTCCCGTCATTTGATTACGCAGCTCATCGATATCTGTCTTAATTTGCGTGACTTCGCTTCCAAATTTCTCAATTTCCGTTCTTATGACCTCTTTCATTTCTTCCCTCATTTCTTGCTGCCTCTCATTTTGCCTGTTAATCTCTTCTTGCTGCTTTTCATCCTGTCTGATAATCATTTCTTGAAATCTCTCGTTAATCATCTCTTGGAACTTTTCATTTTGCTCTCTTGTTTTCTCGTTGTCCTCATTAATCATTTGCTGGAATCTTTCTTCCTGCCTACTAATTATTTCTTGGAATTCTTCATTTCGCTTTCTTGCTTCCTCCTGTCTTTCTCTTCTTTCTTCTTCATTTCGCTTTCTTGCTTCCTCCTGTCTTTCTCTTCTTTCTTCTTCATTTCGCTTTCTTGCTTCCTCCTGTCTTTCTCTTCTTTCTTCTTCATTTCGCTTTCTTGCTTCCTCATTGTGCCCATTAATCATCTCTTGAAATTTCTCATTCTGCCTTCTTGTCTCTTCCTGTCTTTCTCTTCTTTCTTCCTCATTCCGTTTTCTTGCTTCTTCTTCTCTTCCTTCCATTTTGTTAATCATTTCTTGGAATTTTTCATTTTGCCTGCTAATTATTTCTTGGAACTTTTCCAAAATTCCCTTTTGATTATCCCTAACTTCCTGTATCGCTTCGTCTCTCTTCCTGACTTCCTCCTCAGTTACCTTTTGGTATCCCTCAAGTTGGGATTTCAACTGGGCTAAATTCGACATCTCAATATTGTTTATAATTCTCTAATGTACCTGTTAAATTCTCTATAAGCCTAACTTTCTCTATGTATTCCTTAACTCAACTAATTCAATCTCTAAATATTACTATAATACAGTCTGACAGACTTAATTATACACTTATTCTACTACTTCTAGTACTTCAATAAATTCTTTCTTAATTAGGAATGTTCACCCAAGACTACTTTAGCTCAACCCAAACCAGCCTGTCCAAGTCACACAAGAATCCAAACATTTAAAATAATAATCATTTTCAATTATGTTTATCCCTTGTTTACTTAGCCTACATATACAATAAATAAAATTAACATTGCATCAATACATTTCCATTATCCTAAGTACCTAACGAAATTTTCTCGGAACAATCTAAATAAATGCATATTCAATCCTTTTCCTACATTATTCCTAGTATAAGAAATCATCCTTCATCGCATGCCATATTTGCATCCGCAATCCATCATGCTTCATCTCATTCTTCCATACAGCCTCATAGTTACATTCTAATTCAATGTGCAGCTTTCTTCTTGATCAGGGTATACCATATTATGTTTGCCATCCTCTTTTTCTATTATTTCTCTTCACCGCTATAATCTGACCTCATATATCTTCATGTCATCCATAATCTGTCTTCTCAATATTCCTTTATCGCGATATATTTTCCTCCTCATTCCTCTTTCAGCGGCTCACTTCACGAATAAAAGCTCAGAATATTACAGAATAGCCATGGTATCTTTTTCAACTTGCTTGAAGCTACGGCATCATATACCCATGTCCAATCTAATCATCCATATCTCATCCTCAATATCTGCTCCATAGTTAAATTATAAAATTTCTGTACACCCAGAATTCAATTAATCATCCGACCTCTTCAAACTTGCCTCACGGTCGGGACAAAATTTAATAACATTTGGCGACTACGGTACCTTACTCTTCAACTTGCACCACGTATGGGCGGCAATTTTATATAGTATACGACGATCACGGTACCTTTCTCTTCAACTTGCACCACTGTTGGGCGCCAATTTAATATATGCCTTACTTTTGAGTTGCGACCTTTACCAGCATATCTGTCTTACGTTTTTGAAATATTACCTGTGCATACACATATGTAAATATTACTCCGGTCTCTTAATTCTAAGTATCGGGTCGCAAGTCACACAAAGATTCCAAACTGGAATTGTATTCTCGAGCATAAGTTCTAACATATGGCATATAATCATTTCTCAGGGTAAAACTCACTTCGTTGTTCCTAAATGCATTAAATAAATCGCGGATTCCGTTGAAGAGTCGCCATCCGTTGAAATATTTATAATATATCCTTATATTAAAAGAAGTTATCAGATCCTCACCTAATATTAAGCGTAAGCTAGCTCAATAATTCCGTATGCTATCCTACTACTACCTACTTAAGGATTATAAAAGCAAAATCAAATCTATATACAATTTATTAGCATGCTAATGTATAATTACAATGAATCATATATATTCATTGGCAATAAGGAAAGGAAAATCGTAATATTTTAAGTATCATCCTCAAAGTGCTTGGATTCCGGAATAAACATATTTGAAAAACGTTCAAATCTTCAATACATTTGCTTACATAATTGATAATAACCAAATTATACCATATCTTCCATGATTAAATTCGTATGAGGGGACAAATAGGGATCAGACCTTTATTAAATCAAGGAGGAGTGGAATATCTTTCATTTAATGTTGTTTGGAATTTTCTTTGGGGCATAAGTTAAGTTTTATTTTGGTTTTCGGTCTATTTGACCAACAATTTAAATATACGTTTGGCTTCTTGTTAGTGACTTTCCACGTTACGAGATAAGCATTAGCATTTTTAATTATGGGTTCAAAACACCCATATAGTTACCAAAAATTCCTATCATAACCCAAATGAATAGATTAATTCAGTACATCACCATCTGTACAACATAAACCAACTAAATCTAGTACGGAGTGCTATAGATTTGACGGTACGTCATTCTAATCTGCGAAAATCGTGCCATACAGTGCAAGTCATGTGCTAAAATATTTACATACTCCCAAATATTTCTTCGCTGTGCCATAGTTTCGATAAAGCAGACCGTACTTCGTGTAAGCGCTAACATGCTGACCTTCAAATACGTAAATGTGCGAGATTTCATTCTACTCCTAAAGATATATATATCATAATACGTAACAAACACGTAACCTCACCATATCCTCTTCCGAAAGTTACAACGAAACAAAAACAGCATGGATCGAAACATGCATTCAACTCAACATGGCCTATATTCATTACTTGCAGTGCTAACCCAAATCTAATATATTACGTAACACAGGAATCCGCATTCTAATTATCTATCCCATTCTTCAATAACGAACAGAAGCATGTTTCCTCATTCTACATATAACATGCCACATTAACATTTCATTTCCTCTGTAAATATATATATCTTCATATTTAAAATATATCATCACTCAATTCCACAAAAATAACCCCTGTGTTACGGACGCAGTATTCAATAACCTGACTATACTTTATACACTGCAACTTCGTAATATCAAACACTTCTTTACCATATTATTATCATACTGGCCATGGTTGGTATACATATTAACCTGAATTTCTAGGTTACGTCTTATATCTCGCTTATATTTATACATCCACAACTGGTTAAACGCTTCACGGTCTATACGTATTAATTGGCACAAAACATGCATAAATACACAGTCAGATCTAGTTTCCAATAACCTTAACATTATCACATTAGCACTGCAGTTATATAGCACAAAATAGCACTTTTCATCGGCTAATAAATCGCATTTATATTCATATATCTTCTCATTGGCACTTGATCTCGTATATCTAGCACTCCTGTACACCTATAAATATTTTTCATTAATTGATTTGAAATTCATTACGATGCAACTCGTAATACTTATCTCGTAACTGGATTTCTGCTGGCTCTCAGCTGGACTACGGCATCATGGAACGCCTGCGATCCGAAGACTACGTCATCTGCGGCTTCATCTTGGATCTTGGCTTGAGCTAATCAGTCTTGAGCAAAACATTTCCTCTGTTTAAGCTGAGTCCATGTCACCAGTCATCATGCAATCATAAAAAAAAACAAATACATGGTAGAGTATATATAGTATGCTGGTGAAAAATAGGCAATTCAATTCCCAATACTTGTTGTTGGAAACTCGTGTTAGACGAAAATATTCTTTTCTTTAAATTTATAATGTTCTCTAATTTGGCCTATTCCTTGTTCTTTCTTTTGCTTAAACAGCTATTGCCTCCCTCCTGGAAACAATAAATTTTGCCGTTATGGTACTACTTTCGGCAACGTGTAATTCAGCTGAAGCTTTCTTTCCCCGATTCTGACTTCAGATCTCACAGTGACGAATATTTCTTTCAAATATACTCCTTTTCCGTATTGTATTCTTGCAGATAGAGTCTTCTATTCCGTTAATATATCAATATTTCCGTATGTGACGTTGAGTTGATCTTTTAATAATCTTATTATAAGATTATAATAAGATAATAAGTTTAAGCTTCCCTTAAACTTGTATCTTTCATCAGTCACAAAGTAGTCAAGAATCGTTCTCTTTCAAATTTTTTCCGTCCGTCATTATTTAACTCTTGAAATTCTTTTCCCTTGCGGCCGGGCGATATCGATTTATTCGATCACTACTCTGTGTACTTGCACCTGAAGTTATTGTCCGCCATCTTTGTCCACTGTATTCCTTCCATTGACGGCCGCTAATGTAACGTAATGGTACAATATATATGTGCGGAATGAGGAGTGAGAGAGGCGGGGTACAGGAATAGAACAGTTTCTGCCTCACATGGTCGGCCGCAAAAGGAAGGGTGAGAAAGCTGCAATGCCGTCTGGTAGGGTTTGTTGGAGTCTTCATCTAGGCTCCACGGATAGGGCCGGTCGTGTCAACACCGGGAGGGTGGCCTTTAACTCACCAGGGGTTATGACTCGGCCGGACAGCAGTAGTAGTAGGTTGCTGTACGTGGTATGTAGGGACTGAGGATGACTGCTGTGGTGACCCTCCCTGGGGAGCGTCACGTTTCCGGAGTATCTGATGGACCTCATAGCATGCCCAAGGAGTCTAGTGCTTTTTTGCAAGTTGTTTGCGTTGTGAACATGTATTTGGGATGAACGCCTGTTATGTTCAATGATAATAAATACAAATACATATCCAACAATTCCTTTTCCTTTTCATTGTTGCTTGGGACAAACCCACTGTAACATTTATTTGGAAACATTTTCCTCGTCTGCGGAAGTCCATTACTTCAAAAGAATCGTTCAGGTTCGTCTTGACAAATATATTCGAAGGTTAATATTGCTAACACCTCAACCACTTTATCGATGGCCTAGAATGAATACCTCGTATCTCAAATAGTTCTTCCTATCCAATATTTCCCTTAAGACTGGTCACGCCTCCCAGACACATTTGGATATGCATTCCATCAGAACAATGTTCGTTGGGTTTATTTTCCTATGCAGATGAGTAAAGGAAAATGAACCTTATGAAAATTGTACTCTAGGAGTTAGTAAATATGTCACGCAAACATACTTTCCTATAGCACGGTACGGTAAGGTTCATTTTCCTTCACACGTCAGCATAGGAATAAAGAACTCAACGAACATTGTTCTAATGGACTGCATATTCATGTGTGGCTGGGAGGCGTAACCAGTCTTGAGGGAAATATTGGATATGAAGAACTTTGTGAGATACGAGGTTTTCATTCTAGGCCATCGTTATATCAAACTACAGAATACACTTCGTATTTTATGTTATGTCTCTTTGAACCAATGACCCTCTCAACAGATCTCCAAAGTCAAAGAACATAACTTAGGACATTTCTGCGACTTAAAATTTCTTCAGCTAACATCATTCAGTAGCTGACTCCACTCTCTGGGATGAACAATTGCCATATTGGCCTTCTTCCTTTTATTCCCAGTTAGGGGGTACTCTGTTTCACATTCCAGGTGTGAATGACCTGGAGTCATGAAATTGTGATCTGTTGTGGAGAGACACTAATCGATATAGACATTCGAATTACGAATTATACGTGTACAGAGAGCAAAATGTAGGCATAATCGAGAAATTGAGACAAATATAAGGAACGGAGATACGACGAAATGTCATAGGAACAAAGTTGTAGATCACACCAAATTGAACTGAGATTGGGCCATACATTTTCTGATACGATTGACCGTTTAGCCGCAAAATACCTCGAAACTAAGATCTGCACCGTCATTAAAATTGCCTCCATATTTCGATATTCTTCGGGGATAAAAGTGAAAAATTTAAAGATCTTGGAAGTTTTCCGTCGGTTACAGGCTAATTGGGATAAAATTTAGGGCTTTCAGGAAACTATATCTAATAATATGCAGATGGTCATTATTACCCCCTTAAATGGATAGCTGTACGAAAATGTCGCTATAATAGTCAATGCACAGACACGCGCTTCTTACGGTTTTATTTATATAGATAGATAAGGAATCTGCTCCACACCTTTTGGACTACGTCCCCTGGACTTAGCCTGCAAAACCGACCGTTCTTAATATTTCCCTTATTATTCCTACTGTCGAATAAATGCACATGAGAAAAAATTTTAGTAATGGATTTCAATGAATATTGGTCGATTTCCAGTCAGGCTGGTCTTGTATATATTGTGGGAGAGTAAAATCACTGCTTCGGTTCCCAATATACCCCAAGTCCATTTCGACAACTTGATGGTATGGACCTAAAACTTACCTATGGACAGGCGGATGCTAAATATGAAGTTTGGTTGAAATATCTTGAGTAGTTTTCAAGTTATAAGAAATAGGCTTTACACGCACCCGCTCTTAAGTCCGGTGAGACTTGTACCGAAAAACGGTCCGTTAATGATATCTCCCTTATTAATCCTCGTATCGAACTGATGCATATGAGAAAAACAAGTTTAGAAACTGATCTCCATTAAAGCAGGTACATTTCCATTAAGTTCGGTTGTGTATATTTTATGGGAGTGCAAAATCACGGTTTCGGTTTCGTATATGCCCCCAGAAAATTCAGGGATTTAGAAACAATAATAGCCCTAAAACCCACCCAAAGATAGTTGGACTCTAAATATGAAGTTTGGTAGAAATATATCCAGTCGTTTTCAAGTTATAGACAAACAGGCAAACAGACAGACACCAAAGCTAAAAATTATGCGGATGGTCATTATTACACCTGAAACGGATAACTGTACGGAAATTTCGCCAAAATAGCTATGTACAGGCACACGGTAGTTACAATTTTATTTATATAGATATATCGCAGTCATGGTATATATTTTTAATTTCTGATAAAGAAAGTAATTGTTTACGAATGCGAATATGATTACTAGTGTTTACCGTCATTGTCTTTTCAGTCCAGGATTATACTTAACCTACGTAGCATTATTTTTTAAAATTTATTTTTTTGCCACGGGCTTTACGTCGCACCGACACAGATAGGTCTTATGGCGACGATGGGATAGGAAAGGCCTAGGAGTTTGAAGGAAGCGGCCGTGGCCTTAATTAAGGTACAGCCCCAGCATTTGCCTGGTGTGAAAATGGGAAACCACGGAAAACCATCTTCAGGGCTGCCGATAGTGGGATTCGAACCTACTATCTCCCGGATGCAAGCTCACAGCCGTGCGCCTCTACGCGCACGGCCAACTCGCCCGGTAGCATTATTTTTATTAAATATAAAAGAACATAACTGAGCATAAGGTAACGTTCATAGTGTGGGACTGTATTTGTTTCCATTATCCCAGACTTTCAGAAAATACAACCATTATGAGAAGAGTTGAGGAGAAGGAACTTCCACAGCCAGATGACACAGGCTTTAATATATATGTGAAAATTGTGATGTTATGGAACAAAGAGGACATGAGAGTTCGATGTACCAAGCAACGTGTTCTTACCACACCGATGTACCCAAGCCTTTAAGTTATTCTGCTCAGATGCTGTCTCCATCACAACAAACGCATAGGCTTAACAATACCGTGAGTAGGCCAACAAATTGGATGGGTTTCCAAATAAAATAGAAATAAACAACTGTAAGAAAACGTATTGATTTAATGACGTGTTTTATTAATGTTCGTAATAATTCACGCATAACTTCTGCATTTCTTCAGATTAATTCCCTGAGACTGGGAGACTACCTCAATTATAATTCACTTAATTAAGTTTACGGAATTAATGATGCTCCAAATCGTATGAACTACCTTTGTGAAACAAGTTTAGAAGATGAGGAAGATATCTATGACGATAACACACCAGACAAGAGGAACATGGAAGACAATTAACTATATTCAACTAGCAAAGAACTCATAAACTCTATAATATCAGCAATGATTCTTAATGCAAGTTGCATTAACGAAACATCAGAGATTTCTGTTACTTCGTGAAGGGTCAATTTAGTAACTAACTGTGAAGGATCGGGCTCAAAACAACATCATTTCCTCAGAAACACAGACGTCTGAAGAAATGTCTTCGTCAAGAACGTCAATGGGTTCGAAACGTAAGAAAATTCAAATACATGACAGTTAGTAAGCAATAGAAAAGTTGCCTACAGAAAGGAGAGAACCCTAATGAAAGGATGCCATGGAAACTGCAAATTCAAATGTTCACTTTCAAAGGAGGAGAGGGTTTCAATTTTTATGAGCTTCTGGGTTCGTGGAGATCTGAACATGCTGAGGCAATTCATTAGTCACAACTTGATGCAAGTCAAGCCAAGGTGTCGAAGAAACTCTTCTAGAAGTGAAAGGTCGTGCAACTTGAACTACAGTTCAACCATAAGTGGAGATAAAGTAAAGGTTTGAAAGAAGATGTTCATGGAAACTCTTGTCGTGAAAACACTATGATGTCTACAGTTTTCGCAAAAAGGATAGTTTCCTTGAAGAAAAAAAGAGAAAACACGGAAAGCAAAAGAAGCTACCCCTAAAAATAATGGGAGGAGTGAGCCAACACAACAATTCATTTCCAAGAATAGATTCTCATTATATTCGAGCTAATGAAACATGAGAATATTTTGAATGTTCATTGGATATATCCACATTATAGTGAGAAATGTAAGTTAGACAAGAAATCGATCGCAAAAAAGCATGTATACGAAACAATATTTAAATCGGGTTTCATAAACCTAAGTAGGATCATTGTATGTTGTGTGAAGAATATAATCATTCTAAGAAAAAAGAGAAATAAAAACTGTGGCCTTGTTTGATTTTAAAGGTGTTACATCTCTGTCAAGTGGTAAAATATCAAGTTTTTCTATAAAAGAAAATTTATTAATTTCACTGTATGCGAATCTGTATCTAAAATTGAAATATCCTTAAATGTGGAACGAATGTCATGCTGTAAGAGGAGCAAATGAAGTTGGTAGCCGCTTGATGGAATTCTGACAGCTTATCTAAATCCAAATTTAATTTTCTATGCTGGACAAAATAAAACCAAATTCGTTTTATTTGCGTACATTCACGCTGTTCTAAAGTTATAAATTCCGTCCATTCAGCAAACGTTTTTGGTGGTAAAGCACATACCAAATGATGGGGATTCTATGCAATCTCGCATAGTATGTGAGAAGAAAAGAGCTTTAAAAACCAAACCAAACCCCATGGTGCAACAGCCCCAAAAGGGCTATGGCCTAACAAGTGACCGCTGCTCAGCCCGAAGGTGTGCAGATTACGAGGTGTCGTGTGGTCAACACGACGAATCCTCTCGGCAGTTATTCTTGGCTTCCTTGACCGGGGCCGCCATATCCCCGTCAGATAGCTCCTCAATTGAAAACACGTAGGTTGAGTGGACCTCGAACTAGCGCTCAGATCTAGTTAAACATCCCTGTCCTGGCCGGAAATAGAACCCGGGGCCTCCGGATTAGAGGCAGGTAGACTACCCCTACACTGCGGGGCCGGTATAAGAAGCTCTGAAATCGGGTCCTATATACGCTCCCTCTCATGTTGTTACTATCGCAAGTCTTTGAACAAAAGATTAGGAAACGTTACCTTGTAAGAAAATGGAAACATCTGACTTCATAGATTGCAGTGAAATCGGCAATGACATCGGCAACAATGTTTCCATAAATGACCATGGGAAGAAATTTTATGGAATGGTGCCACTGAGATAATGGTGAAGAAGAATTCCCCTGGCGTGTTCTTTATAAACTTTCCTACCACAAAAATCGATATAAACAAGTTCATATTAACAGAAAGACAAAGAGGAGCAGTCCACATCATCATCCCGAAATTCTCGAACTCAAACCAGCTTTTCAAAAGGCTCCAAAGATATCATCCATCAAGGAGAAGTGACACACGCCGGAGCTCTTATTCCGTCTGCAGAGATACTGTCCTCTAAATAAAGCTCCTCTTCGGTCTAAGGTGGGATCCGATCGCTGCATTGTTTAAGATCGGATTTCTAGAGTCCTTTCCAAGTTTTCACCTCTCTACTTCCGTGCCACAACATGTCGAATTGGTTGAAATGTGATATCGGCGAGAGTGTGGATCTTCTACACTGGTCTCAGTCTTAGGCAATCGGTGACTGTGAAGATGGACTTGTTTAGGGTTATGTTATCTATCCTGGTGTGATCTTTCCAAACTGATGCATACTTCTGCTGCGAAGCAGAGTTCCATGGCTGATGAACGTAGGGAAGGGCAGCGAGATATCGGTGTCCAACGATTTCTTCATTTCAATGTCCGAAAATTGAATTAATTAAACTAATTTAGTTGTACATTCCATTAACCAATTTTCAGTAAAATTGTATGGTAGAATACTGAGTGAAATTGAATAGTTCTCTCAATTTCCTCGTAAAGGAGTACCGTCACAGACGTTAATCAGTACCACCCCCGACAGTAACTAGATTTTGACTGTCTACAGTAGCCTCTGTTACGACCAATAGAGATGGCTCTTGACCAATAGCATGCTTGCTTTCTCAGTGACAGTCCACGTGGAGTACCTCAAAAGCGTGCCGGTCCTGAAGCCATCTCGCTTGTCAGGTCTCTAGTGTTGCACAGCTGCACATACTTTTGTCCAGTCTCACTTCTCGCTCTCAAAGGCTAAATAGTAGAAACGAAGAGCTGATAACGCTGTGTCCCGATTTGAGGACATCCTGGCACCCCGCGGACAAGGAATGTAAACACAGCCAGCCAGCTAGACTTCAAAAGCATGCCGGTCGTTAACGAGGAAACTGCAAGACCCATACCTATACGGAGGATGTTGTGGACAAGCGAGGCCAAGTGAAGGTTTCTTCCTTCTGCTAAATACAATCATGGCATGTGTTTAATGCAGGGCGATATATAACAACACCTGAGCATATTTAATATGGATGCTTGGCATGAGGAAGCGTGAAGCTGTACGGATAAATTAGCTTCACTGATAGGGTCTTGGGAGACGTATGGAGGGGAATAGCTACCTGGGATAACAATATGTGTGGTCATGGAGAAGCAGAGAGATACCAGGGATATGATGATTAGGCATCTTACTATCAAAATGACAATATGTGTAGAGATAAAGGAGAAGAGATTTAGTTGCAAGTGAACAATATTTGAGGCTCTCAGTTTATTCACAGAGGATTGTAGACTGAACGTTTCGGAATATAACGGTCTATAATCTATACTATAATAATATAATATTATAATATTATAAAGAGGAAAATTTTGTATGTTTGTTTGTAACGAATAGACTCACAAACTACTGAACCGATTTTAAAAAATTCTTCACCTGTAGGAAGCTACATTGCCAGTGAGTAACATGGGCTGTATTTTATTCTCAAACAATTCGAGGTGGGGGGCACGGGTGGGGGAGATATAAAAATAATAGGCTAAGGCAAAATATCGAATTTTTCGTATAAGGACGAGACAAAGGAGGGGGCTAGTGTTTACAGTACACTATGTCTTCTGGTATGGGCTAGAGCAATTTTGTTACTTTCATTGATCAGTCTCAGCTTTATCCTTGACTTTGACAAAATGAAAGTGACTGAGGTATGAGTGATGCTAATAATGCCATTCCTAATGCAGCCAGTCCCTGCTATGAATGGTGAAAAAATGTTGCTCATAGGGTCTGTTGGTGCATGCATTTCAGTGGGCTTGGCAGACTGACATGTAATAGCAACTTCGGGCTCGGTCAGGAAAGCAACGGGAAACTGCCTCACTCCTCATTTCCCTAAAACGCCTCTTCAGTGATGCCTAGGCCATCTATGACAGCTGATGGCGGGGCTGTTGAGGATCAAACCAGCCTTAGGGCTGAGGACTGAACATACGTACATTTGTATACACCAATTTTCACTAACCTGGATATTATAAACAACGCACTGTCGTAGATTTTCCTATATTTGATTATAGATCTTATTTCGTTGTATATTTAGAGTAAGGTTTTCCATTTCTAAGTAAGTAAAGATTTTTTTTTTTTTTTTTTTTTTTTTACAATTTGTTTTAAGTCGCACTGACACAGATAGATCGTATGGTGACGATGGGATAATAAAGGCCTAGGAATGGGAAGGAAGCTGCCGTGGCCTTAAATAAGGTTCAGTGGAGTTCGAACCCGCTGTCTCTCGGATGCAAGCTCACGGTTGCGCGCCCCTAACTGCACGGCCAACTCGCCCGGTATTAAGTTATGAAAAATTATGTATAAGGAAATAAAAAAGATTCCCAATCGTTACTGCGTATTATGTAATTTTGTCCGTAATCCAGTGATCAATTTTTTTAAAATTTTGTAAATAGGTGGCACTGTTCCAGTTTCAATGTTGTGTAGGGCACGAAATTCGTATGAACTAAAATTGCTAACAAGGGATATAATCACAAAGTCATTGAAGAATACTGACGTTTTACGTAACAGTAAAAAGTTCGTAAATAAGGAGATTTGCAATTTTACGTAGAGTCTAAGCAATATTAAATATGGCTCTAGATTAAAAAATACATTTCCGCTGCGTGGATTCGACCAAAGATTATCTGGATGAGGAGGATGTGACAGTGTAAAGATGTGATAGGTCCTTAGATGTTTACAACACATAGGCTATTTGTGCCATATGAGTGTGGGCTGGATTGAGGTAGGTGGTTCCTTCTCTCTAATGGATCATTCTTTTTTTTCTGTTCAGATGACACCTTCTTTTTGTTCATCTCTATAAGGTGGCGGCCAATATAAGGAAGTCGTGTTTGTGTTTCCTCCCACCTAACAATGAAATGTGATCCCTGTATATCCGACCACACTAGCTGCCCTTGCTAATTGGTCAACACAGACATGGGATTATACCCGGCAAACAAGCTCTGTTCCATTATATCCATTACAGAAACGACAAAAGATCAAAGAGCATAGACTCCAAGTCACTGCCTGTCCACATTCTTGAGTTAACACGACGTTATTGACGCAATTTTTTAAATCTGAGGAAGTTTTCCCAACCAGTAAATTAAAATTTCTTCACTTGTATTTAAACAATGGATATGGATTCAAAATATGACGCTAATATGCTGGTTGGTCACACTGTATGAACATCCTGTGGCCCTGTGAACGAGCAGCAGTACAGAATTAGCCTCCGAGTCGCAAGATCTTAGGTTAAAACTCGGAGGTATAGTGCGAATTTTGAAGAACGGGAAATTATTATTATTATTATTATTATTATTATTATTATTATTATTATTATTATTATTATTATTATTATTATTATTAATACTAATATTATTATTCCGAGGTGTTTGTGGACCAGCAGAGGTGAAAGAAGGTTATATTTTTGAAAATAAACAAACTTAACAACTTTTCACTTAGTGAGATAACAATGACATTTCAGGTACAAGACTTAGAAAAATCCAAGATTTCAGAACTTTAACACCATCGGGCTATAAGCCCCTAGTTTTACAATTTTTGAGCTCCCAGCTCACATTTTACAGACGATCATAAATTTGTTCAAAGGGCAGAAATCCCCTAAATTCTTGGAGCACTTGCTCCCAATATATAATATTAAGCCTCCCAGAGGCACTTTTACAACCCATGAAAAAGAGCTAACGCGCTCTCATCTTTCCAAGCCTACTTAAGGTAACACCAAAAAAATATCTTACACCTTTTGGCATTCCATGGCACAACTTACAAATTGAAACAGGGGTATCTCGTACCCAACCTGTAGGGCCTTTGTGTAAAAAGAAATAACAGTGAAATAAATGGCCCTAACACAAAATGAAAGGAGGTAAATGCTTGCTCTCCTATATATGAACACCTAATACCCAAGGGGCACTAGGCCGATCAAACAGGGGCTATTCCCAAACTATGGAGGTGACTCGTATAAGAATAAATTAAGACATTACGGAAAGGAAGAAAACCAGTTACAAAACGTAGTCACCTCAAACCAATATGAAAGGGAGCTCGAGAGGGTACATCACTCTCTGTCCCCGATTTACATTTAAAGATTTTATGAAGTTATTACATAAGCCGGCAGAAGTTACATTTTCGGAAAAGTAGGTTACATAGGTGATAATTCGGACCTTTCCCTCAGGTTAAACTGCGGAGCAAGCAAGAAATAAAGATGTTATGTGGCCATTACCTTGTCGGTGTACTGCTGCCTGATGAAAGAGCACCGAGCTCGATAGCTGCAGTCGCTTAAGTGCGGCCAGTATCCAGTATTCGGGAGATAGTAGGTTCGAACCCCACTGTCGGCAGCCCTGAAAAGGGTTTTCCGTGGTTTCCCATTTTCACACCAGGCAAATGCTGGGGCTGTACCTTAATTAAGGCCACGGCCGCTTCCTTCCTACTCCTAGCCTTTTCCTATCCCATCGTCGCTGTAAGACCTATCTGTGTCGGTGCGACGTAAAGCAACTAGCAAAAAAAAAAGAAGATGAAAGAGGCGCCTCCCGCCTCCTGTTTTGACACACACACTAGGTCAGATGACGATCAATTGGCCAAGAGACGAGAAAATCCGCAGTTTATTAACCCTCGGGGAAAGTTCGAGACCATTCAAGATTACTAGCCACACCCTCTCATTTTATTGGATGATTTAAAGGTTGCACTCAAAATCGAAGAAGAAGGCTGTGATAGGTTGAAAATTAATTACAGAAATTTGGGATTGGCTAGATTCAAAACTGGCGGAAAGAAAAGATAAATATTGCCAGCCCAAAAATAAATGAGCATCAATTAGTAAAAAGAAACTTATGGATACAAAACTTCTTTAATCAAAAGTTCATTCACTTCGCACAAGGGTGCATGATCATAGGTTTCAGCAGTGACATCTATGGAAAAAATGTCCAAACTTCTTGATGAAGGGCAAACAGAACAAGTAGAATTTCACACAGTACAGGAAACTTCACAATAACCAAATTATGTCAGATTTTAGTGGTGACATCTTCAGAGTAAAGTTCTAACTTGTTGTATTATTGGTTTCACATTTGGTAGATAGAGGAGTTCTTCTTCTTCTTCTTATTATTATTATTATTAAATACAATCCTATTCGGAAACATGCCGGTGGGAAATTATCACTTACAGTAGTGTGAAAATAAAGTAATGTTACAACATATTTACCCCACAACAACGACAACAAAAACAACAACAACAAAAATGACAACAGCAAGAGTACAATGAGCAATTCCATGGAAAGAAAATGTTACATGAAATACTATTAGTTTAACATTCTAAATCCTGTACCGTCATACACAAATTCACACACAACTTAATTATTTCCAGTGCTTGTCTCTACGGCTTACAGTACTATAGGTTGAGCTTACTATAAGCTTATTATTACAGCACCGTCATATACAAATTCATACCTACCTGAATTATTTTAAAATTTTACACTATGACTTACAACAACAATAATAGTACAACTAGCAATTTCATGGAAAGGTATTACTACAAGGAATGCTACTAGTTTAATATTCTAAATCCAGTATCATCACATACAAATTCACACACAATTTAAGTATTTCCAGTACTTATTTCTACGGCTTACAATACTATATGTTGAGCTTACTACAAGCTTAACATTACAACAACGTCATATACAATTTCACACGAAACCTTAAGTATTTCAAAATCTAACACTATAACACAGTAGATTGAGCGGTCCAGTGATTATTATCTTATAATCGTAAATGCAGCACTTTGATATACAAATTCACACCTTAAATAATTCAGATGCCTTAATACTACAATTTACAGTGTGTTGAGCCTTGCATTAACATATTATATCATCACCTAGAAATGTACACATAATGTACAGAATGCTAGAGTCTATTCTTGAAGCATCTAACATTTTTGAGAAAAGGCTCTTTGGCAGCTGCAGGTAATGCATTCCAATCACCAATTCCCCGGTTTACAAACGATTATTTACCATAGTTAGCTTTCTGCCATCTACCGTTAAATTTATGCGGATGATCTGTCCTACTTATGTAACAAGACATTTTATAGTCGTCTGTTGAACTCTCCCCAAGATGGCTTGTTCGTGTAGACATTATACACGACACATAACCGTGTTCATTTCCTTCTAGTCCCCATTGTCTCCCACCCAAGTTTTTCTATCATACTTGTCACACACTAGTTCTAGCACTGAAATGGTTAAGCACGAATCTTGCAACCTTCCGCTGTACCATATCAAGTTCCTTAATGAGTCCTGTTTGGTACGGATCCCATACAGCTGCTCCATATTCCAGAATTGGCCTGATAGACCATTTGACACTTTATTTTACACGATGTCGATATTCTAGAGCTTTGGTAATACATCAAATGTATACCCATTATGTTGAATTAAAATCTTTAGTCCAGCCAACTTTTTTGAAGTTCCATCGGGCGTGTGGTGTTGATCGGATTACCTTATTAGGTTTTGGTTTCCTCCCCATCCAGTAAAATAAAATAGAATGTATAAATTCGCAGGCAGTTCAGTTGGTGTCAACTAAAATGTCTAAACATGGGAGCTGAGATCATGAGGTTATTGTAATTATTATACATTTAAATTCATAGTGAGATGTTTGGTCTTCACCCAACGAAAGTAAATAAGATTCAATGGGTTTCTCAGAGGATTTCGATGACAAAATGAGGAAGAAGTAGAGAAATACAATACCAAAAGAGATATATTTGATAACATGTTAAATCTGGAAGAATAAAATCAATATACATACTGAAGAAATCATTATACTTCACTGCTATACTAAACGATGCATAGAATGAATAATTACAGCGGTTATACAAGTGGTCCGTACGATTTAG
This sequence comes from Anabrus simplex, assembly GCF_040414725.1. Classification (NCBI taxonomy): domain Eukaryota; kingdom Metazoa; phylum Arthropoda; class Insecta; order Orthoptera; family Tettigoniidae; genus Anabrus; species Anabrus simplex. The sequence continues at coordinate 101,741,583 of NC_090265.1, read as the reverse complement.
CCGAGATCGTCTGGACATCGCACTCTATGGTAATTTTGGAAATTTTGGAGAAGTGGATTTGATTTGATTTCAAACATACAAAATTGGTTCTACGTTTATCCTAAACACGTTTATATATTCCAGAGTGCCTGATGAATATAGTCTATGACGGTCGATATTCTGCAGTGTTTCCTTATTCATGTAGACATCCACGATTATGCAAATTCGAAGTGTTCTATATTTGTTGCCTGTGACGTAAAATTGCACAGGGAAAATTATAGTGGTTATCGCGCTATACAATTTCAGTTTGGTATTGACAATGGTGAAAAGTGAAACAGTAAACAATAAGCTCTACTTCTAAGCAAAGTAATACTTTGTAATAACGTTTGATTCAAAATAAAAACCCGAGTCTTTATTTACGTCTGAATGATTAAACTATGGGCAGATAATGTGAAATTAGGAATTTTGGAGGTACTCTTGATGAAATAATGATGTGAGGACCAATTTGGTTTGATTAGACTTCAGAATATTTTCTGCATACTGGTGCACTTCCTCCCAATCTTTTAAGATGTCTCCAAGCATATCTGCTCGAGTGGGTAAAATCCATCTTTTCGCCTACTTTTGTCCATTTTGTCTTCTAGACCACTACAAACTGCAAGAAAGTTTGTTTTCAACTTCAGGGTCTTCATTTGTGCTCGCCAAGTATTTTACTTTAATCGTTTCATCGCGGAATATATTATTTACGGTATCCTCGTGGCATACACTTTTTAGCAGTTGCTGTAACTGCACCAATCAAGAGTTGGTAGTTGGCAATTATGTGATGGAGGGACTGAGCAAATGCACTTATCAAGTTACACATAAATCTTCGCTCAGTCAGCCTTCTGGAAGTTCCATCGGGCGTGTGGGATTGATCGAATTTCAGAGACCGTAATACCAGTGGAAATGCACCTAAGACTTAACTCGTGATCTTCATGGGATAGCCCATTTTCACATCAGGCAAATGCTGGGGCTGTGCCTTAATGAAGGCCACGGCATCTTTCCTTCCCACTCCTGGCCCTTTCCTATCCCACCGTTGTCGTAAGACCTATCTGTGTCTTTACGACGTTTAGCCAACCGTAAAAAATAGTGTGAAAATGTTTCTCATAGGGTCGGTTTGTGCATGTATTTCAGTTGGCTAGGCAGACTGATGTGTAATAGCTATTTCCTGCTCAGTGAGCAAAGCAGCGGGAAACTAACTCACTCATTTCGGTAGTACGCTTCTTCAGTGATGCCTTGGCCATCTATGGTAGCTAATTGTGGTGGTGTTGAGGACCCAACCAGCCTTTGGGCTGAGGACTGAGCATAAGACTACTGAGGGTTGCACTCGCCTACCCACTGTACGTAAATGAGGAAATCATCGAGATAAGTTAATTAGCTTGGTGAGGAAAGCAACGGGTCAGGATCAAGCTGCACATGTCTCTTCTCAATAACGCCTAGGCTTTATATGAAAGCTAGTGGGCAGGGCTGAGTGGCTCAGATGGTTGAGCCGCTGGCCTTCTGATCCCAACTCGGCAGATTCGATCCTGGCTTAGTCCTGTGGTATTTAAAGGTGCTCGAATACGCCAGCCTCGTGTCGGGAGATTTGCTGGCTCGTAAAAGAAATCCTACCGTACTAAATTCTGACACCACGGCGTCTCCGAAAACCGTAAAAGTATATGTAAAAACAATTATTTATATGAAAGCTAGTGTTGGAGCATTGGGATATTCGAAGAACACTTCGGATGTGTACTCTATAGAGCGATAGGCAATCAGAAAGCCTGGTACAAGGCTAAGGTAAAGGAAGAGACATCAGTACTATTATTAAAGTGGGATAGTATCTGTGTGTTTATTTGTTTGTTTGTTTGCTTGTTCCGGATAGGATCGAAAGCTTACAGGACCAATTAAGCTGAAATTTTCCAAGGGTATAACTTGAAATCCCGACTCCCTCAATGGATACTTTTCATTTTTATCTATTTCATCGTTTTTAACTAGTGGAGAATTTTACAGGGGTATGTCCCAAATTTGGACTGCTTTTGCCTGCATAACCTAGAATAACGGGTAAACAGTTGGCCCTATGAAAAAAAAAGTGCATCGTGTGGCCTGGAAATTGAAGTTTCTACCAGAAACGTCATTAGTATTTTCTTCATAAATCTAACGGGTATCGAAACAATAATATTTTATCCGGCGTGCTAGACTGTGGTCATTTTCGATATTTCTAAATCGAAATTCTATTTCAACATGTTAAAAATTGATATTGTGTCCTTTTTATTCTTTCCATTTAACAACTTTCATTTGAAAGAATCAACCTTTCTTCATCAAATAGATTATTAGGTCATGACAACGGATCAGGTACATATAATACTTTCCTATGAAAAGTCAAAACAGGGCAAAAATCCATAGTTCTAGCTCCCCAAGGAAAGCAACTCAATGTTGAAAACATCCTAGGGATTTAAGCTCATAATTTTAGGAAAATACAATGAAGTATAATAATATATTTTTATTTATTCTTAGAAATAAAAATCCTTTCCTTAATCATCGTTATCCGGTCGATTAGATTAGCAGTTTGCTTTGTTCTATCACTAATGTGAGTCAATGCAGAGTTTCACTTAAGCCCTTATAATTACATACGATGTGGACATTTTCAAAAAATCACGAAACTCCTGAGGATGTTGAACCAAGGAACAAATTAGAGGAAGAATTATGCAAATAAGTTAATATGGATAGGATATTAATAAGAAAGGAGTACGAGTAAAGAAACAAGGGATTTTAGGCCGTTTTTCCGACACTAAATGTATGCAGGAAGTGATTTTCGAATTTTTTTCTTAGTTTTATAGAGCTATCAATTTTCTACACAATTGAGGAAATTGCTTAATTATATGTTTTTTGTAGTATGGGGACCCCTATGTTGTCTGCTAAGAGATGTTTTCAGCATTAAAACGGCCAACCACACTAAAGCAAGTGATGGCGGTGATTACTGTTTTAATAGGAGATGCAACTAGGCAACACTCCTCTCTTGACACTCATCAGAAGGCAAATGGAAGACGTTTGAGTCTTCGGGAAAAGGAGGTAAATAAAGGAAGAGGCCCCAAAGTGTGTGAAAGTGAAGGACACCATAGGATTCATAAACCTAATACCTTCTGGGTTGGAAAAGAACAGGATTTTGTAAAGAGATGTCGTATATGAAATATGAAATTGAGGAGCCTGAAGGAAGGTAGTAGGAGAAATATCAAATTCGGACCAACTGACCTTCCCAAGTTGAGAGCTTTCGGGGTCCCCAATTTTAGTCCCCTCCTACGACAGACTCAGATTAGCGTGGGTGTTCTTTACCGCCCGAACCGAACCCTATGGCACTAGAGCCCTTGAAGGGCCATGGCCTACCAAGCGACCGCTGCTCAGCCCGAAGGCCTGCAGATTACGAGGTGACCTGTGGTCAGCACGACAGATCCTCTCGGCTGTTATTCTTGGCTTTCTAAACCGGGGCCGCCAACCTACCGACAGACAGCTCCTTAATTCTAAACACGTAGGCTAAGTGGACCTCGAACCAGCCCTCAGGTTCAGGTAAAATTCCCTGACCTGGCTGGGAATCGAACCCGGGGCCTCCAGATAAGAGGCAGGCACGCTACCCCTACACCACGGGGCCGGCACCGCCTGCACCCACATAGGGTAAATATTCAAGTCTCATTTATTATTTAAAAGCTTGCAGCAATCAGGTCAGATTCTGACTAAACCACAAACAACATAAATAGTTGCAGTAGATACATATACTGCGGTTTCTGTGAGAGACAGGAGTCAATAAGCATGTACTTCACACAGCGTGATTAACTCATTGATGTTAATGGCACATCATTGGGAAGAAGTATATGATACTGTGGCGTATGTAGAAGGTTTTAGACCGAGCTCGATAGCTGCAGTCGCTTAAATGCGGCCAGTATGCAGTACTCAAACTCCACTGTCGGCAGCCCTGAAGATGGTTTTCCGTGGTTTCCCATTTTCACACCAGGCAAATGTTGGGCCTGTACCTTAATTAAGGTCACAGCCGTTTCCTTCCCACTCCTAGCCCTTCCCCTGTTCCATCGTCGCCACAAGACCTATCTGTGTCGGTGCGACGTAAAGCAACTTGAAAAAAAAAATGAATGTTTTAGTTTAGTGGAAGGAAAATGGTAAAGTTCATTCAAGGTAATGAACAGCCAATTCTAAGGATAATATGGTCTCGTGGTGGTTTGCCTTACAAGTTAATATGGATCTCCCGTTCAGCACGGTATAGAATACAGCTGATCTAACACGCTGCTACCGCACTACATCTCTGTAGCAGAACTCGGAAAGCCCACGATGCGAACCACTTAGATGCTGGTCGATCTATAGAAGTAGATATGAAACTTGATTACACAGTCAGGAATGTCCAATGCGGGTTCAAAATTTCAGTTCAGTTCTTTAAATATATTCTTATTTTAGTAAAAAATTATATTCCTATAAAAATCAACAATGAGCTGTATGAGTTTAAATTCTTCCGCTTCACGTAAAATTCACTGATATCGAAAAATATACACATATTACTTCACGAGTGAGTTCATCGCGCTGTAAGGATCGCGTACCTGTGAGCTTGAATTTGGTAGATGGTGGGTTCGAATCCCATCTATCGGGCTCAGAAGGTAGAGCGCTGGCCTTCTAGCCCCAACTTGGCAGGTTTGATCCCGGCTTAGTCAGATGGTATTTGACGGTGCTCAAATACGTCAGCCTCGTGTCAGTAGGCTTACCAACACGTCAAAATCTCCTGCGGGACAAAATTCCGGCACCTAGGCGTCTCCGAAAATCATCAAAATGTTGTTAGTGGAACATGTTTATTTATTTATTTATTTATTTATTTATTTATTTATTTATTTATTTATTTATTTATTTATTTATTCATTCATTCATTCATTCATTCATTCTCGTGTCAGAAACATATATATTATTTGTGACCAGAACTTGCCTACTTCCAGTGCATTTACTGGAGAGAATTGAAGATCTTCTTGAGTACAGGAGGCTGGTTACAGTTGGCATTGCAGCAAATGGTGTAGAGTCTGGACTTCTCCACATTCACACTGAATGTCATTCTTGTCAGAGTACCCCCCATCTGGCTAAATTAACCTTTGATCTGCCCATTCCGGGTCTCAATCTATACTCATGGACTTCCAAGTCAGCCATACCTCAACACGGCCAGGAGGCAAAATTTCCGTAATTCTTCTCTAACCAGTGAGAACGTAGGTCTTAGTCTTCCATAGTTTTAGCCTAGCTTTCCGGGTGGTGGTTGTAAGTTTGTAAATTCCCTTGATGTTATAAGGAAGATCTTCCTTGATTTCAGTCGTTGCGGATAAGGTTCGTACCCATGCAAGACATGGGTTCTTTCCTGCTCCACTCTTTTCTCTTCATAATGGCAGCTATTTCTCTTCGAATAGGAGGTAGTGCTAATCCTGCGAGGTGGTAAAGCCATTCCATAGAAATGGATTTCAAACAGCCTGTAAAAATTCTACAGGTGCAGAAGAAATTATTGAATCCCATTGTTAGCAGCCCTGAAGATGGTTTTACGTGATTCCCCAATTTCACACCAGGCATAAACTAGGACTGCACCTTTATTGAGGTCACGGCCCCTACCTTCCCATCCTAGCCTTTTTCCTTTGCCTGCCTCGATGTATACCTTCGATGTATTAATGTGACGTTAAACTACTAGCAACATGTTACTATGATATTATAAGTTAGATATAGATAATATCTGGCCAGGCTCTTTGACTGAATTATCAGCGTAGTGTTCTTCTGTTCATAGGGCTCCGGGATTCGATTTTCAGGATCGCCTTGGATTAATTTCTCTGGCTCGGAGACTTGTGTTCGTTTTCCATACAGTGAAGAAGAGTCGACAGTTTGAAATCGTTTGAAGAGAAACCACTAAAGAAGGAGACTCAAACGGATCATTTCCGAAGAGGAGGGAAATATGAAAATAAAAAAAATGAAGAGGTTCTGGGGAGAGAAGAAAGGTCAAGAAGCGGTGTATAGTTGACCAAATTCGGAAACAAAACAAAATACACTGATGCAGGTCTACAACACAGGACACTATGAAATACTACAGGAGCATGGAAAGGTGAATACATTCCCCTAAGTAGGGTTTGCACAAGGAAGAACATCCAGTCGTAAAACTGGGTTTATTTTACATTAGTACCAACCTCATTTATTTGGGGAAATCCTTATGAAAGAACACGAAGTTAGATATAGATACCTCGAAAAATAGAGTGGACAAATAGATTAGACAGGATTAGGGAAAGAAAATGTATAGGTTAGGAAATTAATAGACTTAACAGAACAAACAGTGTCGTGTACACTTCAACGGAATGTTCTAGGGTCGCATGACACATAAATTACAGGAATTTGTACATATTATGTAGAGGCATTTCTTTGCAACTAACGATTTTACAAGGTAATTCTATTATAATCTATATCGTTTTAAGCAAACCTCAAGAAGTACTATGTACTTTGAATAAGAAGAATAAGACCAAGAATACGAACGAATAACGATGAGAAAAATAATAAGAATAAAAATATTGTCTTAGTAAGTATGGGAGTGAAGATCTACTCATCTGGAACGTATTTGGTTACAATATTAATTATAATTCTTAAAACAACTTTAAAGAGGTTTAAAAGTATACAGCTTTGCGATATGATAAATATTCAGATTACTACGAATGTTTGTAGATGTTCGACGCAGCAGAAAACTGGGAGTTTTTACGAACCGACACTATAATTGGCCATTGTATCTTCATTATTTACATAAGTTTGACTACAGTGAGCTTTGCTGCCGATCTTCCAATAGCCTCACGCGACGCCAGTATGCGGTAAAGATAATTATTTATATAGCTCCTGTAAGAGAGTTCACCGAAGTTCCACCTTACAACACAAACATCAATTTAATTATAATCAATTAGTAAATGTTTCGTTCTTATATCGTGGACATCATCAGCTATAGCTTAAATACCATTTAAAACTAAAAGATAAAGGTATCAAATAACAAGAAATGGGTATAATTACATCAAGGCTAAAATATGAAGTAGTTGTTGTCTAAAAGTCTTTCGTTGACTTCAAAATAAGGCAGCAACTTGGGTTCTTCTTGAAATAGATCAGGTTGATTTAGACGTTATTGTACTATATTTTGAGTTTGGAGAAAAACTTGACATATCGTCGGCTTACTTCTAAAACCTCGTATGTTACAATGCTCTTCCTACCCATTATATTCCTTAAGACTGGTCACGCCTCCCAGTCACATATTTATTTGCAGTCCATAAGAATCTTTTTCGGAGTGTTCATTTTCCTGTGCTATCGTGTAAAGGAAAATGGACCTTATCATACCGTATTGCAGGGATGTTGTTTTAATGGCGAATTTGAGCCCTCCTACAGTTTAATGTATTTAAGGTTCATTTTCCCTTACACAGCAGCATAGAAAAATGAACACAATGAAAATTGTTCTGTTGGACTGTACATCCATATGTGGCTGGGAGGCGTGACCAGTCTTAAGGAAGAAAATGGATAGGAAGTGAATTGGGAGATACGAGGTTTTAGAAGTAAGCCGTCGATATGCTGCATGGGACATTGTGTGAAATCGTGCTCAAGCCAGGTTGTTAAAAGTTAAGGTATTTAAAGAACATAATATCGTCGTTGCCAGGACAAAACCTCCTATGTGATAATATTTTTGGAGTTATACTGACCCGAATCACATACATTATGAAGAGCGAGAATGCCTTGACAGTATCCAAACAATATTGCACCTTAGATGACAGAACCTTACCTGCCAAAGTTCTAAGCTAAAACATTTTACATAGGAGGTTTTTTCCTGGCAACGACGATATATTCTCACTGGAGAAACAGGGTTTGGCACTGCAGACCCTCCACAGTGAGACGTGAAAAATTCAACTTAAGCGTCCGAAGGGACGAGGCCAGCGCGCGTAAGCAGTATGGCGTCACCTGGCTAGAGCTTCGTGCGAAAGCGCCGGTGCTCATTGGTCAGATGCCACCCCAAGTGCCGTCATTGGCCGCTACGTCTCTGAGACCTACAGAGGTTAAGAGACGATCAGTCCGCTGACCGAGAGCTTTTCATATCTGGAGATCCCTACCGAGTTCGAGTGACAGAAGTATCTGGAACGTTGGCCCAGGTGTGTATAAGGTACAAGCGACTTGTTGAGTTTAGTTCAGTGTGTGGACTCTGTGAGAAGCGACCTACGAGTGAGTTCAGTTACCGAGGAGCTCAGTTGGAGCTCAGCCAGCCAAGCAGAACGGAGAGTACTAGAGTCACGAGTTCAGTATGGGTGAGCTCAGTGTAAGCTCCGTCAGTCAGCGGTAGAGAGCGATCGTGACAGTTGAGTTGCAACTTAATGGCGAATGTGACAGCCTAGTTGAGTAGGGCAGTATGAGCAGTATGTGGAGCTTTCGTCTGTCGAGCTGAAGACTCGTTTCGTATGCCTGTGTCGTCGTGAGTTGTGTATCTTGGGCCAGTTGTTGGATGAACACGTTGAGTATTCTGGTACAGCGTGGCGGAGAACATCGGATCTAGGCATGGGGCTGCGAACGGGGTTCTACCGGGGTATGGACAGGGAGTACCATCCCAGACTGCGAGACTGTCATGTGCTGCTGCGAACTGTGGACTGGGACAGCGGCAACGAAGTAACTGTGTGATTGAGTGAGATGTAGTGCTAGTGAACGAAGAGTGACTGAATTAGCTCGAATAAACAGAGATAATTGATAGAGATTGTGAACTTAATTGTGTGTACTTTACTACGAGTGTAAGTTGGTGTTCTCTGTAAGCCTGTGAGTGTCAATGTGTAGTTTTAGTAATTAGTTAATACATCTTAGAAGTAGAACGATACCAGTTTCTGCATTTATTTTATCTACCTCGCCAACACGTTACAATAGTTAAAAGTCCCTTTTATAACAGAGGTTTTGTTTAAAATGTAGCTTATGGAGAATTTTAAATGATGACTTCCTCTGTCGCTCCCGATACGTAAGTCTAATATTTTGAAGTAATTGTTATCGCATGTATAATCAATACATGCTGCTTAAGATCTAGACTATTTGATGAAGTTTGATATCTAGCAACTCTGCCAATTTCAAGTTGAGCTAGCCACTTAGTACTGGAAGCCAGACATGAAAAGACCTAAGGCACAAGTTAAGAGCTTCATGTATTCTATCAATATATATAATAATGAACATTTCACATAAAGATTCACATAAATCCCAGACAGTTCAACATAACATTTTGACTTAACAGAATTAAAAAAAATGATTGTGTGGATGGGATCGTGTAAATACCTGCCCTCTGGTCAAGAAAAATATAAGATTATATGGAAAGTTCTGAATATAATACATTCTGGCGTAAGTAGGCAGGAAAGTGAATTGAAGAAATGTAGTTTGCTCATCAGTCCACTATATTTTGAAATTGATCACCATTGATTTGCATTTAGGGCAGTCACCCAGGTGGCAGATTACTTGTTATCGCCATAAGACCTATCTGTGTCGATGCGACGTAAAGCCCCTAGCAAAAAAAAATAATAATAATATTACTTGTTAGTTGTTTATCTAGTCTTTTTCTAATTTCGTAAAATTACTCTCGGTAGTTTAATCTATTGTAGTTTGAGTACGATGACCTATAATGTTGATGGAATAATACATACGGTGCCTAGAAATGGTTATCTTAGGACGTATTTCTTATTCCACGTATTGCACGTATATCCTGTACGCAAGTTATAATTACATTATTACATTGTTACACGATTGAAATGCTTAGGGACCAATTGTTACTATTTGTTTATTATATGTTTGGTAGCATGTAATATGATTAAAAAGATTGAGTATGACGTGTTAGTTTTTGGTCTATTGTATTTTAAAAAATTGAGCTTCGAATACAATGTACTGTACACGAAATATCTTCATTATAACATTTATAACATTAATATTAAGAAATTCTTAAATTTCAATCCAACATCTTACCCAATGTTCCCAGTATAATGTGATAATGGAGGCCGAATGGAAGGTGGCCTGCCTGGAAGAACACGTTGCGTGTTCTGGTACAATGTGGAAGAGAACATCGGATTTCAACATGGGGCTGTGAACGGGGTTCTACTGGAGTGTGGACTGGGAATGCCACCCCAAATTGCGAGACTATCATGCGCAGCTGCGAAGTGTTGTCTGGTACAGCGGCAAAGAAGTAACTGCCGCTGTAACAAAGTGGACGGGGCCAAAGCGAGCAAAACAATATTAACACAGAATAGTTGAAGCTTGCGATAAGGAGGATCCTAGATGAAGTTGGAAGCTGATTAACAATGTACCAGGCGACCAGAGTGATCTGGAAGTGGAAACTACTAGAATCGTCCACAGGCTTATGTAAACAGCACAACTGGGGCACGCCAATCAGCCTCGAGTTAGTCGGTCTAGGGTGCGTCAATCGCGAGCGAAAGTTAAGAAACGGTCGCGAGTACGTGACAGAGAATGAGTCGTCAGATTTCTGTGGTGAGTGCTACGAGACCTACTAGCTGCGAACTGTTCAGGAAGGAAACTGCACAGTAAGAAACCCTGTAGAGAAAAAGAGTTTGACGCACCTTGTGCAGTGTGATGACCCGAGTGATTCTCTCTCTCTCTCTGTGTGTGTGTGTGTGTGTGTGTGTGTGTGTGAGTGAGTGTGAGAGAGTAAAATACTGTGTTGATCTTAAAACTCAAACACAAATGAACTTCTAAATTACTTTGAATCATAACTTAGTTCACCAAATTTTGGCGATAGTAGAACACAATACTTCACTGTGTAGTAATTCCTAGTCTTAAGGATCCCAATGAACCCTGACAAAAACACTGTGCGTAAAAACCAGAGTGGCTGTTCTCCGAGCTCGTATTATCAATCTACAGGTATTAAGGCGTGCTTCACAGTAAAGGAAGGGTAGCGGATATTATTACATGAATAATCATAGGATTGGACCGATTAATTAAAGAAAATGTATTACATACATACATACTACCAGAAGTAACTTGTTTAAATTTAATCCACACTCTAACAACATTTTGTCACTTCCATTCGACATTTTAATTACGGTTCGCTTCGTGATTGCTGACGTTTTATATGGAGGTCATTTGATTGTGCGATCGGTATTTGCGGCCGTGACAAATAAACCTCTTGTCATTATTAAGCGAACTGCAGGGGCAGTTGTCAAAGTTGACGATTATGTCACTCTCCGACAGTTCACTGATTAAATTCTGATAAATATTCATTGAGGGTGCATTCGTTTGATGATTATCTGCATTGGAGAGCATGAGGAAAAAATTAGTTTCATTGTGTTGGTCACTGCAGAGTGGAATAAATTAACGAGTTTTCAAAAATATGATGCAGATTTTGTTTTGTTTTGTTCTTTCTGCTTTGAAAATAAAATCACCCTCCATCACATGACATTTCTCAGGTACGGATGTATATTAGAAAAGCAAATAAATAATCTTCTCTGAAAGTAGAAAGGAAAATAAAGTATAAAAAAGTGCAATGTGATTTTGACATTGCTGGTAAAATTTATATTTAGATCGACTGGTTAGCACTTTTAAAATATTTATCTTCGATAATTCAAACATATTTTAGTAAATAATCAATATACGAAATTTAGTAGAATGCTGCTCAACTCAGTCATCTAAAATCATTTTTGAAACAGAGCTGAGTCGAAAATATTTCTCCTAAACTCAAATTCACCCCTAATACTTTGTACGTTTACCATCACACGTGCTTGTTTGGAGTTAAACTATCCAGACTAGAACAAATAATTCAGTGGAGTTTGTCATAATACAGACTCATAAGTGTAATTTATTTCCTTCCACCACGATTTTAACAAAATATGGTTAATCGTCCTGGCTTAATTTCATTTACACAGAAAACATCACACTGCTTGATGTCAGGAGAGGCATATCGGCGTAAAACTGGTCCACGTCCATATGAACTGCTGATAACAATGAATTAAGGAGTTCAATAAAATGAATGATTTACATTAAAGGAAGCTGTATCCCAAGACATACGACGTGATTGGAAAACGTTTTATACAGAGTCAAAGGGGGTTGCATTGTACATGCTGTCAACTGTAACAATGAAATATATTTATTTGTAGCGCTGGCACATTCAGAAATACTTCGAAATAGTACACTGTATTGATCATCGAGGCAATGGCGTTGGAATAAATACACTTAAATATGCGAACGGCATTTGTTAATGTATTGCAATACACAATTATTCTAAAAATATATTATATATTAATTTATACTACAACTAGTTGATGTACCCGTGCTTCGCTACGGAATTCTCAAAAAGACTGTCTTTGTGCTTTTACCAACTGAAGTCAACATAGGTCATTACAATGACGTCAGTAGAAATGTCGCGATTAAAAACTATCATATAAAATAATCGATCAAATGAAAATCCGCAATTTTGAACGAACAATATTACGCTGCCGATCTAACAGTCCAAAGTTCCAGAGCTAGAGTGACCAGGCCGCAGACAGCCGCCAACACTCATGTGCCATTATTCCGTTAAATGTGCACATTGCTCATTCCAATCAGTGCCTCAGAGTAGGGATCGATTAGCTGGAATACTATGATATGCCTGTGTGTTACGTACCAGTAGTATCAGAAAATGTACAAACCAGAGGAATGACATGCTAAAGAAGAGAGAGATCAAACTCCTCAACTAATCCCCGCCAATATTCAGACAGGCTGTTATACTCGGTATGCAGCAGTAATCCCATATATCGGAGGTGAGTGGCAGCTGATGTAGCTGAAGTACCCGTCCTTCGCTACGGAATTCTCAAAAAGACTGTCTTTGTGGTTTTCCCAACTGAAGTCAACAGAAGTCATTACAATGACGTCAGTAGGAATGTCGCGATTAAAAACTATCATATAAAATAATCGATCAAATGAAAATCCGCAATTTTGAACGAACAATATTACGCTGCCGATCTAACAGTCCAAAGTTCCAAAGCTGGAATGATCAGGCCGCAGACAGCCGCCAACACTCATGTGCCATTATTCAGTTAAATGTGCACATTGCTCATTCCATTCAGTGCTTCATAGTAGGGATCGGTTAGCTGGAATACTATGATGTACCAGTATGTGATGTACCAGTAGTATCAGAAAATGTATGAATCAAAGGAATGACATGCTAAGGAAGAGAGAGATGTATAACTCCCAAGTAATTCCCGCCAATACTCAGGCAGGCTGTTATACTCAGTATGCAGAAGTAATCCGATCTATTCGAGGTGAGTGACAGCAGAAGACATAAAGCACTTTACAACAAACAATGGTCAATGCAATGTTCAGTTTTATGAGCTCTCTATATTACAAGCCTTTACATTTAGTTTTCTTGCGACTCTATCATATTACGACATCTTATGTTAAGTGAGTCGTTCTTGATTTCATGATTCACTCTTCCCTTATTATTCAAGCGATCGTCCCTTCATGGCTTTTTCTCATTTTTTTTAATGATCTTCACAATTTCTCTTTAAGCATTGAGCAGACCCCTTGGTGCTATTCTACAGGAGCAGGCTATGTTCCGGCACCGGGTTTCACCATCTCTCTTCCTATTGTCATTTATCAAGTCATTCATTTCATCTCATAACTCCTCTGAAGGAGGTTGACGTCAGGAAGAGCATCCGGTCATAAAAACCCGCCACGACAGATTCATCATCTTACCTCATGCTCGACCCCGTAGAGAAACAGGACAAGGGTTGGACAAACATTCTTCTTCTCCTTATTATTATTATTATTCGTGTTATCGGCTGTACGTCCCACAAACTACTTCAACGGTTTTCGGAGACGCCGAGGTTTCGGAATTTTAACCCGGAGTTCTTTTACGTGCCAGTAAATTTACCGCCACGAAGCTGACTATTTGAGCACCTTCAAATACCACCGGACTGAGCCAGGTTCGAACCTGCCAAATTGGGGTCAGAACGCCAGCGCCTTAACCGTCTGAGCCACTCAGCCTGGCTTATTATTATTACTGTTATTATTATTATTATTATTATTATTATTATTATTATTATTATTATTATTATTATTATTAGCATATACCTTCACCCTTGAAACATCAATTCTTCATGACAAAATAAAATTCAAATTTGAACTTCATTCAGTTTGATTAGGAATAAGCTCACGTCAGTTTATGCAGAACACAAACTTGCTATTTCATTCTATTATTATAGTGTTCTATAATAACATACATCCATACATCCATACATCCATACATACATCACCATTATAGACCGTTATGCCTATCTGCGTTCAGTCTGCAAACCTCTGTGAATTTACTAAATGTCGCCACACTCCTCTATTTGCAACTAGTGCTGTGGCCTCTTTTAGTTCTATACCTCTTATCTTTAAATCATTAGAAACTGAGTCTAACTATCTACAACAACAATAATGATGATAATAATAATAATAATAAGAAGAAGAAGAAGAAGAAGAAGAAGAAGGAGAAGAACAGTGGCCATGATCAGAAAGTAAAATGTATTGCTCTCGTTTCATACGAAATCGAGAGATGAGGTTATAGAAATATTCGAAATTGTCTTTGGAAACTAACACCCTTTTAAAGATGTTCTGATAATAAAGCATCTTTTAACAAATACCTGTGTTCAATTATATTTATTCATGGTCAGATGAAGGTAGGTTACCTTCCTCGAGGGCTTGCATTACCGTTGCAATAGCATTTTTCTTACTGTCCGAAGGCTCATGAATTTATCTGGAGCGTTATGGGACCGCATTGCAGCAGCGTATAGCCGGCTGCACACAAATCAGAAGCTTAATCCTCAGCGCATTTGCTTTTTGGTGACGGATTGATTCACACGTGTAGTTCAATAGATACGGTAGTGTCCGCAGTGGCGTATCAAGTAAGATAGAATAATGCGACAATAAAACATGATATCTTACGACACTGCCATAATTCAGGATGATCTGGCTCTTCGCTCGGCTCATAGACTTGTGGGCAGAAAAGATAACACTCACAGGGAGTAGCGAATAATCATTTGAGTGATGTCCTACTCCACATTGTTTCTGGGAAATAAGTAGTCTTCAAAAGTATACATTTTTATAGGCCAATAACTACGGCTTGGGTAGGAATGAATTACGTATTCCTAGCCACTGCCTCAAAACTACAATTATCTAATGTAGGATAGAATCGTTTTTTCTTGTTTTGCACAACAGACAGACGTCAACTTCCGATGAACAGTGATATGGGAGATTAGCAAAGAAGGAGGCTGCTACTATGGCATCTGTAGTGATGACCTACAAGGAATTAAATGAGGCAGATGTAAACGTCAGTAATTTCTGGAAGCAAACATACCAAGCCACCTGTTTTCCAAGCCACTGAAGTCGGCCTTGCATTTCCAGTAAACAGCAACTCCGTCATTATACAGATGCTATAACTAACCATGAATGTTTATATGAAACGTTCGTATACATAATATACTATCTTACGTTGAACTGATCAGATGTAACGGAAAACATAGAGTTTCTATGAATGAATGAATGAATGAATGAATGAATGAATGAATGAATGAATGAATGAATGAATGAATGAATGAATCAATCAATCAATCAATCAATCAATCAATCAATCAATCAATCAATCAATCAATGTGGAATGTGTTTATATAAATATAGAAGCAAAGAAACATCATACACAGGAAATGAAGTTTTGCGTACGCAGTACAAATTATCTACAGACAAATTCTTTCTATTTCCTGAAGCACAAGAAAACGGTATTCTTGGAAGAGTAAAATTGAAATTTTTATTACCAGTGCTACTTTTGTCAGAAATGAAAATATGACTAAAGGTTCTTCAGAAAAATATCCTTATAAAATATTGAAAATAAATTAGAAGTTTCTTCCGCTGGCATCGAGCACAAATTCCAGTAGCAAACTTCTTAACATCTCTGCTTCCTCCATATTGACCTGTTTTATGATTTACAAAGACAATATCCACTTTACATGATTGCTTGTAGCTCTATTTGTTTCGAGGGAATTGGCCTTCGGTTACATCTAACTAGACTTACATAAGATTACATGTTATGTTACCAAATCTGTAACAGAATAACTGATAATTAAGTGTAGCTACTGTATAACGACGGGGTTGGTGGATGAGTAATTAATAATACATAACTAATTTGTACATAAACTAACATATAACATGAAAACTGACACACACAGATTTTTAAAATCAGTTCATTTAAATGTACAAGAAGTGTGGCAAATGAAATGCAAGGAAACGATATTTCTTGAAGAAGAAAAGCGAAATTGTCATTACCGAGCGAAGCTAGTCAGAAATGTGATTAAAATGTCAGGTATGACTAAATGTTTTTCAGTAAAATATCGTCATAAAATATAGAAAAATTAGAAGTTTTCTCTGCTAGAATAGAGTAGAGTAGGCTATCTCGTACTATATCGGCACGTAGAAGATCTTCGATGACACATTTGGTGTTTACCCGACAAAATTAAAGAAAACTCAGCCACACATTCCCCAAGAGAGACCCACTTTTTTCGGCTAACTGGTGGAGAAAAGTAGAACGTAGGCAGGTAGTCTAGACAGCGTCAAATTAAAATACATCCACATACGGTAGCTACGGCCATACGACTTTGAATCTTATCATTATTTTTAAGTATTAACTATTAACTTATTACCATATCAGTGCTATGAACTATTATTATGATTAATTTCATGTTTTTGCTTTACCTTAGGAGTCGTTGTACTCCTTTAAAATTATTACGACTCTCTTATTATCACTTGTTAACCACCGACAGGTAGGGCCAAGTTTATTAATTGAAACAATGTAATAATGAAAGTGATGATTTTTAAACAGACATCTTGGTTGCCAGTCAGGTGAATTATGAAACTAATAGGTTTCATTCACTGAAAATAAAATAATATTGAGTTCTGAATTTTCAAGAACTAACAAGTGGCAGAAATCAGCGAGTAAAACTGTTTGCTACTCGATCGAGGCATACCAACAGAGTATCGCAACGGAATAAAACCGAATGAAAGTACAGGCTAAGTATTTATTACAGTTTAACATTCATATTCTGTAGTGACATTCAACAATTTGAACTAATCGCCAAGTAAACACACTAGAAATCTACTGAACGGTAACTCTGTTCCTAGCATACTAAAATTATTGTTGGAAATACAACTTTAATACTGGAATTAATTTTCTGAAGATGATAATTTGGCAATCGAAGTATTGTCGCTGTTATAGCAAAACCTCGTACCTTCCAATGCTATTCCTATCCATTATTCTCTTTAAGACTGGTCACTCCTCCCAGCCATATATGGATACGCAGTCCATCAGTACAGTTTTCATTCGGTTCATTTCCCTATGCTGCTCTGTAAAGGAAAATGAACCTTAAATAGATTATACCTAGGTACCGTCGGATTGATGCAAACGTACCTTCCTACGGCGGGGTACGGTAAGATTCAATTTCCTTTACGGGTAACCATAGGAAAATGAACACAACGAACGTTGTTCTGATGGACTACATATCCATATGTGGCTTCGAAGCGTGACCAGTCTTAAGCAAAGTAATGGATAGGAAGCGCATTGGGAGATGCGAGGTTTTGCTGTAGGAGCGAAGATATGCAAAACTGACCGTGTGTCCGGCTCCATGGCTAAAAGGTTAGCTTGCTGGCCTTCGGGTCCCGGGTTCGATTCCGGGCAGAGTCGGGAATTTTGACCATCATTTGTTAAATTCGCTGGCACGGGGGCTGGGTGTATGCGTTGTCTTACATATGTGTTACATCCTCATCACGACGCGCAGGTCACCTACGGGAATCGAATCGAAGGACCTGCACCGGCGAGCCGAACATGTCCTCGGACACTCGCGGCATTAAAAGCCATACGTCATTTCACTGACACTGTACAGCATTTAATTTATGTGTTTACCTCGTATGTGCTTGTCAATTTTGTTTTGTTTATTTAATATACCGTAGCTGGAACGGTAAAAGGTTGTATTCCACAAAGCTCTTCCTATCAATTATTCTCCTTAATACTGGCCACGCCTCCCAGCCACGTATGGATATGCAGTCCATCAGAACAATGTCCGTTGTGTTCGTTTTCCTATGCCCATGTGTAAAGGAAAATGAACCTTACAGTACCGTACTGTAGGAATGCACGTTTGCATTACGTATTTACGCACTCCTATACTAGACTTAAGTTGGCGTCTGACGGGTAAGGTTGGAGGGAGGAGCACTGCACGTGCCATTTCACGATGTTGCCACATTCCAGCATTCCTTTCTACATACTCTTACCCCTCGCTTCCGGCTCACTTGTTCCCTCCTTCATTCTGACCGCTGTGATCTGTTGTAGATTATCTGGCCAGGCGGTGTCGTCTTATACAAACAATCAGGTTCTTATCAGTGACAATGACAGGTTTGGCAACTCCCAGCAAGAGGAGCTGCCCTGAAGTTTTATCTCCATGGCAACCGCAGTCGCCCCACCCTCGTTTCCATGGCAACCACACAGCCACTCCCTTTATCCCGCCTCGGCAGACAGTAAACGGACTTCCCTGTAAGAAACGTCAGACGCCAACTCTTATTATTAGCAGTATAGTCTACAATGCATGCAAGGTTCATTTTCGTTTAATCACCGACATAGGAAAACGAACACAACGGACATTGTTCTGATGGACTGCGTATCCACATGTGGCTGGGAGGCGTGACCAGTCTTAAGGAGAATAATGGATAGGAAGAGTAATGTGGAATACAACCTTTTTACCGTTCCAGCGACGATATGACATTATTTTAGGTTTTTCATGTCAGTTTCACATCAGCATTGCAAGGTATTTATACAATTTAGTGTTTTACCTTTTCCTGAAGAGGGATTTAGATTTATAAATGAAAACCCGCACGACTAATACGAAATTTTAAATTGATAACCTGATGGGAAGTTCTAGTAAATGTATTAAATCGCATTAGATGCCTATTGAGCTTCAATTCGTCCAATCTGTAATATATGTCCGTTTGGTACACTACTCATTGGTCATAGCGCCTATTGAAGTTTCCATGCCACCTGAAAATCAGAAATTCATACAGGAATGCAAGAAATATTTAGACCTTCAATGTTCCCCGTTTATCTGTCAACCACTTTCTTAATTCAGTTCTCACCGGTCACCATTGACAGAGCCATGCACGGTCGCGGATATCCGCGAAGTTCGTGTCTTGGTGGATACAAACTGTACGGCAGTGCGGATACTTTTGCTGATAATTTCTAAATAATGACGTTTATTGATTTTCACTCAGGTATACTCTTGTTTTTGCTTGTGGTTTGGCGACCATTGACCTTAGTATGGGAAAATAGTGATATATAAAGAGCCTTGAAATCATAAAGCCGTAAATCTGACCTAAGCATGACTGGCTCCGACCCGCATTTAATGGAAGGAAGGAACAAAGCTCAATACGTCGGTAGTTATCGCAAGAGAAAATCCCTCATAAACCTGCGACTGTAGGGGTTCTGGTGCCAGGTGTTAGGCCTATTGTATTATGTTAACATATCTAACCGTTTCAATACCTTGGGTGTAATATACTGTAGTTAAATATTTAAATTATCTGCGGATAATCATTTTGCGGATGCGGATAACCATTAGCGGATGCGGATGATGGAAGTACGGATGCAAAACGGACGCGGATATTATTTTGTATATCCGCGCAGAGCTCTAATCCATTGCCTCTGGTAGTAGCGTGCATTGCCTTAAGGAGAAATAAGCCGACATAACAAAATCATCTTAATTCTAATCATAAGAAGAATAGGATGATCCCTCCAAGATTAACATGCAAGCTATAGAAGGGATGGGTCACACATTATATCAAAATTACATCCCTGGGGCTCACAAACCTGAAACTCTAGGGAATGAAAAATGTTGACTTACGAGGATTCGGATGGGTAAAATGAAAATGGGGATCATTACAACAGGAAGGGACAAATTTGATACTACGTTGTGCTCGATGGTGGGGAAAGCTGGGCGTCAACAGAACTTTCACATTCTCAATAAGAGAATAGTCTTCAAATTGAGATGAAAATTAAATGAAATACCGTATGGCTTTTAGTGCCGGGAGGTGTCCGTGGACCTCGGCTCGCCAGGTGCAGGTCCTTGGATTCGCTGCGCGTCGTGATGAGGATGAAAATATGATTAAGACGACACATATACCCAGCCCCCAAGAACAACGTGATAAAATCTATAGGTAATATTGGATGAACCAAAACAGTTTACATGGTAGTCATATAATTTATATAGTCAAGGATGAATGCAGTCTTCGATTCTTTTTTATCTGGGCGTACATATAGTCAATAAACTAATCAACAGAAGCTGAGTGATATGGAATTTAAGAGTCACTTAATAATTAACCAATTTGTATTCCATTTGGATGGAACAGATATCAAGTGAAGTGTTTTAAAATATTAGACAATAAAGTACGAAAGGTTTATTGGCCACAATAAATTTTGTTCGGCTTCCAATAATCTAATCAATCCAATAAATTTCCCGGGCCTTTGAAATCTCAATCCCGCCGTCCAATTCGGGATACAGTGGCTGATAAAGTTGCTATTATATACATGATCACATCACCACATCATCATGCTCTGCTTAAATTAATCTCTTTGACTATGATTCGAGTGTGTATCAATGTAATCAATCCAATACACTTCCGGGCTCTTTGAAATTCCAGGCTTGGGTGGACACTTGTTTTATTACAATTTGCTTCACGTCGCACCGACACAGACCGGCCTTATGACGGCGATGGGATAGGAAAGGGCTAGCAGCAGGAAAGGAGTAACCGTGGGCTTAATTAAGATACATCCGGAAAAACATTTTCAATGCTGCCAACAGTAGCGTTCGCATTCACCATCTCCCGAACGAAACTCGACAGCTACGTGACTCAAACCACACAGCCACTCGCTAGGCGTCGACCTTGTGATTAAATTTCTAAACAATTCCTTTAATTAATCGTCAGTAGACTGACCGAATTAACCGTAGGCATATATTTACGATAATGGCAGCGACATTTTGACTGTTTCTTTTTGTATCTAGGAAAACATGTATATCTACCTCATTCGAGTAAGAGTCCGACTCGTTGGCTGAATGGTCAGCGGTTCAGAGGGTCACGGGTTCGATTCCCGGCCGGGTCTGGGATTTTAACCATCATTGGTTAATTCCAAAGGCTCGGGGGCTTGGTATTTGTGCTGTCCCCAACATCCCTCCAACTCACACGCCACACATAACACTATCCTCCACCACAATATCACGCAGTTACCAACACACGGCAGATGCCGCCCACCCTCATCGGAGGGTCTGCCTTGAAAGGGCTGCGCTCGGCTAGAAATAGCCACACGAAATTATTTTTATTCGAGTAAGAATTTAACATTGTAATAAAAACATTTCAGGCTAACTAAAGAGATAAAAAAAAATGGAAATGGCGTATGGCTTTTAGTACCGGGAGTGTCCGAGGACAAGTTCGACTCGCCAGGTGCAGATATTTTGATTTGACGTCCGTAGGCGACCTGCTCGTCGTGATCAGGATGAAATGATGATGAAGACGACACATACACCCAGCCCGCGTGCCAGCGAAACTAACCAATGATGCTTAAAATTCCCGACCCTGCCGGGAATCGAACCCGGGACCCCTGTGACCAAAGGCCAGCACGCTAACAACTTAGTAATGCAGACGGATACCAAAGAGATAAAGAGCCTTCAGCAGATATATTATTTAATTTAAACACTTATAAAATATTGTCTAATTATGGATGACAATATGATGCACAAAACTAAAGAAAATCATGTTTATGTGACGGATTCTTCTTCTTCTGTATGGCTCGCAGAAGGATTAACTTAAGCAATAACGGAAAAGGTGAGAGATACTCGGTGAAGATTTGCGCGAAAACCTTTTCGTAGTAACTTATTTCGTTTCGGAACTTCAGACCATGTCCTGTTGCATACAGGATCTCCGAGTTCTAATCCAACGCTCCCCTTAAATCTTTGGTCGCAATTTCAGTCCTGTTATTATAACCCCATTATAGTATGAGTGAAACGCGAGAATTTAGATGTTGAAAATTGACGCGGTTAACAGAGGAGAGTACACTAGGTATGAAACGCCTGCACTTCCTTTGGATTCTCTTTAAAATGTGACCAGTTCTGATGATGGACAGAACTTCTGATGTTTGAATAGTCGGGTTTTTTGTGAAGTTGACTACATCGGTGGAGCAAGGAACTAAATCAATATCATATTTGTCTTTTAGACGGCGTTGGGGTTTACACTTCGATGTATTAAACCGGTCAAGACGCTCCTTGATATGGTGGAAGAAAACATACCGCCTGTTTTTATGAGGAAAGTATGAAGCAGCTTCACTCGTACTAAGGAGAAGGGTACTAAGGTAACAGAACTCCTATACTTGTGTCTATCATGACAAATGTCACGGTCTTATAATACTGGTGAACTACTGAAGTTTACCTATGATAATAAAGAAATTTACAAGATAAAAAATAATGAAAGCAAGAACGGCAGCTGGAATTCATGAGATTTCTAGGGATAGGATTTTGGTATATGTAGTTCCGTACCTGATATATTTAATTGATTTCTGACTGTAGGAAGAAGCAATACAAAATGAATGGAGAGCTTCTATAGTAACTTATCCCCGGTGTATAAAGAAAATTGTGAAAAAGCCCATAATTACAGGCTAGTCAGCTTGATATGAGTTGCATATTAAGTTCTGATTATATTAGGTAATTGATAGAAGCCTGTTTGTATTTAATGGAGAGTTATGCCAGTGAGGCTCAGCTGTAGGATTCCGTCAAGATTTGGCAGATATTTTAGGAGATCAAATGGACGGTATCATTATTGATTAATCTAAGGATTTTGGTAGAGTAGATCACAGGAGATTACTGAAAAAAATGAGGGCTATTGGACTAGACAAAAGAGTGGTTGAAAGGGTGGCTACATTTCTATAAAATGGAACTCAGATAAATTAGTAGGCGTTGCAGTGTCTAATCCTGTAACGGTTACGAGTGAGGTCCAGTAAGGCAGTAGTAATGGGCATTCATGTTTCCTCATACATACACTGACTGACAGAGCAAATGCAACACCAAGAAGGAGTGGTTCGAAAGGGATGAAAGTTGGGGAAAAAACAGAGACGGCACGGACGAATAATTGGTGTTTATTTCAAACCGATATGCAGGTTACACAATGCGCACGGCATCGACTCAGTAGGATGTAGGACCACCGCGAGCGGCGATGCACGCAGAAACACGTCGAGGTACAGAGTCAATAAGAGTGCGGATGGTGTCCTGAGGGATGGTTCTCCATTCTCTGTCAACCATTTGCCACAGTTGGTCTGGGGCAGAGTTTGCAAACGGCGTCCAATGAGATCCCACACGTGTTCGATTGGTGAGAGATCCGGAGAGTACGCTGGCCACGGAAGCATCTGTACACCTCGTAGAGCCTGTTGGGAGATGCGAGCAGTGTGTGGGCGGGCATTATCCTGCTGAAACAGAGCATTGGGCAGCCCCTGAAGGTACGGGAGTGCCACCGGCCGCAGCACATGCTGCACGTAGCGGTGGGCATTTAACGTGCCTTGATACGCACTAGAGGTGACGTGGAATCATACGCAATAGCGCCCCAAACCATGATGCCGCGTTGTCTAGCGGTAGGGCGCTCCACAGTTACTGCCGGATTTGACCTTTCTCCATGCCGACGCCACACTCGTCTGCGGTGACTATCACTGACAGAACAGAAGCGTGACTCATCGGAGAACACGCCGTTCCGCCATTCCCTCATCCAAGTCGCTCTAGCCCGGCACCATGCCAGGCGTGCACGTCTATGCTGTGGAGTCAATGGTAGTCTTCTGAGCGGACACCGGGAGTTCAGGCCTTCTTCAACCAATCGACGGGAAATTGTTCTGGTCGATATTGGAACAGCCAGGGTGTCTTGCACATGCTGAAGAATGGCGGTTGACGTGGCGTGCGGGGCTGCCACCGCTTGGCGGCGGATGCGCCGATCCTCGCGTGCTGACGTCACTCGGGCTGCGCCTGGACCCCTCGCACGTGCCACATGTCCCTGCGCCAACCATCTTCGCCACAGGCGCTGCACCGTGGACACATCCCTATGGGTATCGGCTGCGATTTGACGAAGCGACCAACCTGCCCTTCTCAGCCCGATCACCATACCCCTCGTAAAGTCGTCTGTCTGCTGGAAATGCCTCCGTTGACGGCGGCCTGGCATTCTTAGCTATACACGTGTCCTGTGGCACACGACAACACGTTCTACAATGACTGTCGGCTGAGAAATCACGGTACGAAGTGGGCCATTCGCCAACGCCGTGTCCCATTTATCGTTCGCTACGTGCGCAGCACAGCGGCGCATTTCACATCATGAGCATACCTCAGTGACGTCAGTCTACCCTGCAATTGGCATAAAGTTCTGACCACTCCTTCTTGGTGTTGCATTTGCTCTGTCAGTCAGTGTATTTAAAAATTATACGTGTAAAGAACTGGAATCACAGATAAGGCTTTCTTGCAGATAATGTTATACTGTATGGAGTAGTAAACAAGTTAGAGGATTGCGAGCGACTGCAAAACAATCATCAACAATTTTGTGAAATGGACAGCCTACAACGGTATGGCGGTAGTCGAATGAAATGGGAGGTTGTAAGTTTCGCCAAGAGAATTCCTGTCAGTTTTTTATTAATTGTGTCTATGGGGTGAAAGTACCTCACGGGGATCACTCTAACAAGGGAACATCCACAATGGTGAAGTCGCCGATCGCATTGAAACTTAGCAAACACATTGAGGTACATGTAAAAACAATGCCAGCATCAATTTTAGGCGCCAACATTCATTAGCGCGTTAACTAAGGGGCCTAAAAGTTGCGACATTTCAAGTTCCGCGCAAACAGCGATGAATTCCTCCTGACCAATGCTTAGCCGGAACACTGCTTTGTGCCACACCTCTGCTCCTCCTCCCCTCCGCACCTGCCTGGTTCAGCACCACTCGTTTCCCTCTCCCCGCGCTGCCGTATGCTTAGCTGTCGAACAGAACCTGTGCTACACTGCGTACGCTATCAGCCTTCCTCATAGCTCTCCCTTGGACTTTCCACATTGTATAGGCAGTTTACATTTTATGAAATATTATTTTATGAAAACGTTTGCGACGAGTCCTTAAGCGCAATGTCACTGAGCGTGTCAAAAATTATTTTTCATCTTCAAGCAAAGCACGGAAGTCACGGTGAAGAAGGTCCGCTGAACTTTCGGGAGCTGCAGCTTTGTGACGCGATTGAGGGTGAGTGTTAAGCAGTCAACTATTGTCAAATAGGTTTTGACGCTCACGGGGAGATGTCACACTGCGGACATAGGCCGTAATAACGTAGATTGAAGCGTGGTCTTTTGCGCTGCATGTGAAATTGTAGGTTTATGATATGTTGATACCGTTAACTCTGTCCGACTCGCTGGCTGAACGGTCAGCGTACTGGCCTTCGGTTCAGAGGGTCCCGGGTCGGGGATTGTAACCTTAATTGGTTGATTCCTACGGCACGGGGGCTGGGTGTATGTGTTGTCTTCATCATCATTTCATCCTCATCACGACGCGCAGGTCGCCTACGGGTGTCAAATAGAAAGACCTGCACTTGGCGAGCCGAACCCGTCCTGGGATATCCCGGCACTAAAAGCCATTCGACATTTCATTTCATTACCGATAACACTCTCGTTGTTTTTAAACGAACAGTTGTGTTCTCTGTTGTTCCTGTCAATACATATACACATAACAACATGTATTTTAATTATTTGTTTTATTTCTCCTCGCAAGCGCGAGGAGAAGGGAGGGGAACGTGCCGGGGAGAACCACTTGGAGGGTAAAAGGCGGTGCAGAGGGTGTGTCTCCAGACGGGAAGTGTGTGTGCCGGCTTAGCATTGGCCAGCAGGTATTCATCGCTGATCGCGCGGAACTTGAAATGTCGCAACCTTTAGGCCCCTTAGTTAACGCGCTAATGAATGTTGGCGCCTAAAATTGATGCTAGCATTGTTTTTACATGTACCTCAATGTGTTTGATAAGTTTCATCGCGATCGGCGACTTCACCATTGTGGATGTTCCCTTGTAAGTACTTACGTGTCATCAGGATTACATGATACGAAGACTGAAAAAGATTTAAGGAAAACAGTACGATTTGTTTTACCGACAAATCACAAAGAAAATTCCGCATATTCTCTTGAAGTCTTTTTATTTTTTCACTAAATGTACAATGCTACCGGTAATTCATTATTTATTTAAAGATGCAGCGGAATTATTGTGCGAAATATTGTGTCTAGTACCTATTCGAATCTAAATACAGAAAGTGCTGCAGGTACACATCCGTACAATAACCTGACTTTATAAGTATCCTACCAACAACACTACAGATAACTAACATTCGCAATCTACCGAACATCTATAGATTTGTTAATTTAAAATAACAAAGAATTAAATTAAATTAAATTAAATTAAATAATTAAATAATTAAATTTAAATAACAGTAATCGTGATTACTACTAAAACACTAAAACAATATTTATTACGCCAAATGGATCACTCAGAGACCATCTTTACAAGGTACTGACTACTTTATAACTTGGTTAAAAACGCGCTCAACAATGGAAAGTCACTAAATTTCGATATTTCAGAATTTAACTAAATGGCAGGTTTCATTTCTATTAGAGCATAGGAAACGAAGATCCTGAGAAAAATCATGGGCCCTATTAAAGAGGAAGGTAAGTACAGAATCAGGCACAACAACTAACTGTACCAACAATTGGAGAGCATTGCAACATCTATGAGGAAGAGGAGATTGAACTCCCATGGTCATGTCATGAGAATGGACAATCAGAGGCTCGCCTCCAGAATCTTCCGCACCATCTCTAGAAGGAAAGCGACTAATGCCAAGTGGGCAAGACTCGTCAGAAAAGACCTTCAAGAATTGGACATTGCTCCCAGTGAAAGTTATGACAGGAATAGGTACAGGACGTTGATCAGAACATCAAACTCTCTCCAGTCACTAACAGAAAAACTACGTCCGGGAGGAGGTGTGAAATGGACTCAGAAGCGAAGAGACATTCACAGTGCAAGAATGAAGGAGTACTGGTCAAAGAAGAAAGCTGTTAGAGATAAGAACCACGTGGTGCATAGCTGGCCCAAACGGAACTAATAATAATAATAATAATAATAATAATAATAATAATAATAATAATAATAATAATAATAATAATAATAATAATAATAATAATACCTTGACTTATTTAGTTTCTTTGCGCAAACTTGTGTAGTCCTTTTGATGTTTTTTTAAAATATATAACGCCAATTTTATTTTTTCTTTGCGGGTATTAATAATAACAACAGTAATAATAATCTGTCTACGTATTTACGTATTTAGTGTAACTACACCATTTCCTCAGTTTCAGATAGACTGTTATTCCTATTATTTTAAAACTAGCAAATGTACCCGTGCTTCGCTACGGTATTCTATATTGTATACGGATATCGAAGACTATTACTGTTCACGCAGTGAGTAAGATTTTTAAATTGCATGTCTCTTAGCGTTATTCAAGAAACTTCTGCTAGTGGCTTTACGTCGCACCGACACAGAGAGGTCTTATGGCGACGATGGGAGAGGAAAGGCTTAGGAGTTGGAAGGAAGCGGCCGTAGCCTTAGTTAAGGTACCGCGCCAGCTTTGCCTGGTGTGAAAATGGCAAACCACGGAAAACCATCTTCAGGGTTGCCAACAGTGGGATTCGAACCCACTGTCTCTCGTATGTAAGCTCACAGCCGCACGTCTCTAATCGCACGCCCAGCTCGCCCGGTTATCCGAAAAACAGAATGGGATGGTTCCCATACGTTGTTTCCAATGTATAGTGAGAGTTGCGGAGTTGTGATGATAAAGGCAGGGTCACTTCCCTACTGGCATTCAAAATCGAGCTGGTAAGTTTTCATTATAGTAGAAGGCCCCCTTGTGTACTGTGCGGTCACAATCGATTTGGGGAGTTTTCTTTACAATGGCAGGTCTACTTCCCTACTTCCAGAAACAATCGGTTTTGAAGAAAATTCACTGCTCCCTTGCCTTCTGACAGTCAAATCGGGATGGGAATTACTCATTACAATATTCGGCCCTCCTTACTAATCCCAGTTATACAGGAGTTGGAGAAAGAATCCATTCCTACCGCCAGTCAAAGTCGAAGTGGGGTGTGTTGATTACAGTAGCAGACGCCCTCCTGCTGATAGTCACTATCGATTTGTAAATTATTAATCATAATGGCAGACACATCACTTCTAAATCGCTACTAATCGACATGAATTAATAATATATAGATCGACATGCGAAAATGTATGCATGTTTACATATTCCAGACATTCATTTACAGATTAACTGCTGCTAACCCGTACGTTAGTGGTATATAGACAAACGGATTGCACCATAATACGCCTCTTTTACCAGCCTAATGATTGATCGTGTGACATATTCTCGTATCTTCCATATTTATGGGTTAGACTGAGTTAGAAAGTGTGAATAGGTAGAAATTAGCGTAAGGTTTTCACACACTGCATTAATTTTCGGATACTTATGCGACAGCTAGGAACATAGAATTCGGTTCACATATGGTTACTAGGAGGGCCAATGTTCCTACCGGATTCGATGAGTCTGTCCTTCCTATAATTGTTCCAAACTGTGTGTAAAACTGCAAAATGGACGTAATATCGAGAAACACAGCCAAATCTAAGGCATAAGGGAGAAAGATACAACAAAAAAGTCATAGGAGCAAAGTTGCAGATCACTCGAAATTGAACTGCGATAGTGCCATCCGTTTTGTGACACAACTTCTCATTTAGCCACGAAATTCATCGAATGGAAGGTCTGTAGCATTATTAAAATTGTCTGCATATTTCGATATTTTCCGGGGTAAAAAATGTAAACATCTTGGAATGTTTCCGTCGGTTACAGGCTTAAGTTATAATGTTGCCAAATTTCAATTTTCTAGCTCGTCTGGCAGATTGTAAGGCCATCTTGAGTTTGGGGAGAGGGGTAAAAATGAGGAGTTTCAGGAAACAAAAAAATCAAAAGTATGTGTTGTATGTTCAGTCTTCAGCCCTAAGGCTGGTTGAATCCTCAACAGCTCCGCCATCGACTGTCATAGATGGCCTAGGCATCACTGAAGAGGCGTACTAGGGAAATGAGGAGTGAAGTAGTTTTCCGTTGCCTTCCTCAATATATATGCAGAAGGTCATTATTAGACCTGAAACGAATAACTTTATGAAACGTTCGCCAAAATATTCAGTATACAGACACGCGGTCATTACGATTTCCTTTATATAGATAAGTATAATAAAAATACTTGAACCATTATTTCAATTCTTTTCATGACCCCCTTAAGTCATTTTATTTTTAATGAAGATTCCAAGTACTATTTTCACATCAGTAACATCTTCAGTTTATGATATATCAGTATCCTAATAAAATAATTCAACCCAATATTCAGTCTTTTTTACCCCACCATTAAGTGTTTTTCCGAAAAAATATACATGTTTCCTTATTTTCAGAAACATTAATAATACCAATTTTATCGTCTGTAACATGTATTTTTAAGTATACTGTAAGTATGCTTTTTAAAACTTCAACCTCTTTTTCACTTCCTCTTAAGTGGATTTTCCGAAAAAAATTATGCGTGTTCCTTTATTTATAAAGGATATTCCAAATACCAGTTTTCACGACTGTAACGTGTTACATTTTTAAGATATACTCTTCATATACTCATTTTAAAAATTCATCCCATTTTCACACCCGTCCACCCCCATTTGCGTGTATTTTGCGTGTATTTTCCCAAAACAAAAATACGTGTTTCTTTATTTTTAACGAGACTCAAAATACCAATTTTCACGTCTGTAACATCTTCAGTTTTTTAGATATAAGTATCCTCTTGAAAGGTATTCAACCCATTTTCAACATTTTTCACACCTCTTAAGGGAATTTTAAGAAAACAAACTTTTACGTCTGTAAACTGTTAAGTTTTTAAAATATATATGTGCTAATTTAAACTATTTACCCCCCCCTTTTCACCCCCTCAGCGACGGAATATCCAAAAATCCCCTCTTAGTGAGCATCTACAAAGTAATATAAATGAATCCCCCAAATTCTACTTCTTTATGTCTAGTAGTTTAAGTGGTTCGTTGATTACAGTCAGTCGGAGTTAGCCCTTTATATAAAGGGAAGAGGTATAGATGACAGATAAGCACGGGCACATTTATAAGTGCAAATCTTCATTTCGAGATTTACGGCTCGTAAACGGTACCTCATATCGACAATCGACTGCACCATCAGACGCCCATTTTATCGTTCTATGCGGTTAGTCCTATAACATTTTCTCGTATCTCCCATATTTATGAGTTAGATTGAGTCAGAAACTTTGAACAGGGCGAAATTTGGGTACATTTTTAACACTTTACATTATTTTTCGCAAACTTATGTGGAAGCTAGAATAATTATACTTTTCTTACACATGTCCAGGAGACGTGTTAATATACGTACCAAACTTGATGACGCTATATTTCCTATAAGAGTGAAAAAGTATTAAAAATACGTGTAAATAGTACAAAATTTACATAAAAACGATAAATGCTGCTCTTTATAACGTATAAGAGATGGGGATACGACAAAATGTCACATGACCTGTGTTGTAGATTTCTTCATGCTGAGTTTGATTGTGCGATCCGTTTTGTGATACGATTGACCGTTTATCCACTAAATACATCAAAACGAAGGCCTTCACCTTCATTAAAATTGTCTCCATATTTTGTTATTTTTCGGGACTAAAGTGAAAAATTTAAACATCTTGGAATGTTCCCTTCGGTTACAGGCTAAAGCCTATAATTTTGCGAAATTTCAATTTTCCAGCTCGTCTGGTAGATTGTGCTGCAATCTTGATTTTGGCGAGAGGAGTAAAAATGAGACTTCGAGGAAACGAAAGCTAAGATATATGCAGAGGGTCATTATTACACCCGAAATGGTTAACTGTACAAAAATTTCGCCAAAGTAGTCAATGTACCCATACGGTCGTTACGATTTTATTTATATAGATAAGTATCATAATAAAAATACTTCATACCGTACATCACTTATTTTCAAGCCCCCTGAAGGCCATTTTTCGAAAACAAACATACGTGTTTCTTCATTTTTAATGAAGATTCCAAATACCAATTTTCACGTCTGTAACATCATCAGCTTTTGGGATATCAGTATCCTAATAAAAATAATTCAACCTCATTTTCAGTCCTTTTTATCCCACCTGATGTTGTTTCTACCGAAACAAAAAATGCGAGCTTCTTTATTTTAAAAAGACACTAGCAAATGTACCCGTGCTTCGCTACGGTATTCTACAATGTATACGGATCGAAGTAAATTGCTGTACATGAAGTGAATAAAAAAATTTAATTGCATGTCTCTTGGCGTTATCCGAGAAAAAGCATAGGGAGGTCCGCAGACGTTGTTTCCAATGTAAAGTGCGAGTTGCAGAGTGTGATGGTAACGACAGGTCCACTTGTCTGCCGCAATTCACTATGCGTAACGTCAGTCACATTTTGATGGGTAAATTTGTTTATAATCGGGTGCACCTTTACCTAATGATAAAGAGAACCAGGTAAAAGAGTTTAAAAAAATGCACGCTCCCTTGCCTTCTGCTAGTCAAATCAAGAAGGGAATTATACATTACAACGGTACACAGGCGTTGGAGAACTACCCCATTCCTATTGCTAGTTAAGGTCGATGTGGGGAGTACTGATTACAACAGCAGACGCCCTCCTGCTGAGAGACACTTTTGATTTGTAAAATATTAATTACAATGTAAGACACACCCCTTTCTAGATGGCTAAAAATCGACCTAAATTAATAAATGTAGATCGACATACGGAACTATATGCATGTTCGCCTTCGTTTACAGAATAACTGCTGCTAAACGGTGCATTCATATTGAAAAATGGATTGTATTAAAAGACGACTCTGGCCTCATTTAGCTATCTAAATGGCTGACCCTATGGTATTTCCTCGTATCTCATCTATTTGAAGGCAAGATTATTTTAGAACCGTTGAATAGGGTGAAATTTGTGTAAGGTTTTCACACAGTGAATTACTTTTCAGATATGCGACAGCTTCAAACATAGAATTTGGCTGGGTGGGCCAATATTCGTGTAGAATTTGATGATCCCATCTTTCCTATAAGTGAATCAAACCATCAATTTACGTGTACAAAGTGCAAAATTTAGGTAATTCCAGAAATAGAAACAAATTTAACATAAGGGATAGAGATACAACAAAAAGTTATAGGATCAAAGTTGTAGATCACTCTAAATTGAACGGAGATTGTGCCATCCGTTTTGTGATACGACCTACCGTCTAGCCACCAAACACCTCGAAAGGAAAGTCTGCACCATCATTAAAATTGCCTCCATATTTCGATATTTTTGGGGGGTTAAAAATTATTTTTTAAACATCTCGTAAATCTTCCATCGATTACAGGCAAAAAGCTTTAATTGTGCCAAATTTCTATTTTCTAACTCGTCTGGGAGATTGT
The DNA here is from genome assembly GCF_040414725.1 of Anabrus simplex. Lineage (NCBI taxonomy): Eukaryota > Metazoa > Arthropoda > Insecta > Orthoptera > Tettigoniidae > Anabrus > Anabrus simplex. Next base: position 101,708,949 of record NC_090265.1, on the reverse strand, counting down.
GCTTCCATCTTGATATGGGGGAGGTGGTTAAAAATTAGGACTTTCAGGAAACTTTCAAGCCCATGAAACGTATAGGTCATCCTTCAGGATAAATATCACCGACTGTGTTCTTATGCAGATTTGAAAACTCCCAACGTGTCCCTCTTAGAGAATTTTCAGAATTTTAGATTTTTCTAGGGATCCTGAAGTCATCAGGTTGTCTGGTAGCAAGTTTTAAATTTCTAGGATGCCTAGAATGGTCTCATTAATTCACGTCTGTTTTCATTTTTATGCCTTAATTTATATATGTATAGTACAGTATATATAGATCGCGCCAAACTGTCTTCTATTTATTAATATGGATTTTATACTTCACCCGCTTCCGAAGTGGTTCTAGGGGCGTCTTACTCCCACAGTGTGTTTTCCAGGTAGTAAGTCATACTTGAAAGTCATACTGAAACATACACACGTCTATTACCTTGGGCATATTGGACACTTTATTTTTTCACCCTTTCTCACCCTCTATGCCAAAGGGGGGGCATTTTTGACAATTTATTGTTTCACCCTTTCTCACCCTCTATACCAAAGGGGGGTGAGGCTGGACTTAAAAAATCCGGAATGTTACTATTCATCTCAGCGACCCGGAAAACTATGGATTAGGCACTATATTCGATTATTATTATATCTCATTACCCTCCCCCCTAAAGGGGGTCAAACTTTGAGTTTTAAAAAACCGGGAGTGTTACTATTCATCTCAGCGACCACGAAAACTATGGCTTCGACACAATTTTCGATTATTTTTAAATCTGAATCCCCCTCAACCCCACCAGAAAGGGGGATGAACTTGGACTTCTAAAATATCCGGGGTCTCACCATTCATCTCAGCGACCCCAACAACTATGGATTCAACATTATTTTCATTTATTTTTATATATCACTCTCCAATTGCCACCCACCACGAAGGAGGCTGAACTTTAAAAAATTCCGGAGTGCCATTATTCATCTCAGCGACCCCGAAAAGTATGGATTCTACACTACTTTCGATGATTTCTATATCTCAGCCCCCTCGCTCATCGGTGCCTAAGGGTTCCTGGGGTGTCCTACCCCCACGTGGTTTGTCTCCTGATACTAAAATTTCGAAGTGTACAATTCACCTCGGCGAAATCGAAAACTATGTATTCGACACTATTTTCGATTAATTTTATATATCAATACCCCCTCGCCCCCGATCCCAAAGGGGAATAAACTTGGACTTATAAAATAAACGGATTCTCACTATTCATCTCAGCGACCCCGACAACTATGGATTCGACACTATTTTCCATTAATTTTATATAACATTCTCCCATCTCCCCCACCACGATGGGAGCTAAAATTGGACTTTAAAAAATTCCGGAGTGTCACTATTCATCTCAGCGACCCCCAAAAATATGGAATCGACACTACATTCAATGATTTGTATATCTCAGCCACTCGCCCCCACCCCTAATGTTTCCTGGGGCGTATTACCCCCACGTGGTTTGTTTCCTGATACTAAAATTCCGGAGTGTCACTATTCATCTCAGCGAACCCGAAGCCTACGCATTCGACAGTATTTTCTGTTATTTCTATATATCAATCCATATCCCCTCCCCCCAACGAAGAGGGCTGAACTTGGACATTAAAAAATTCCGGAGTGTTGCTATTCATTTCAGGGAGCCCGAAAAGTATTGATTCGACACTACTTTCGATGATATATATGTCTCACCCCCTCGCCCCTCCCCCTGGCCCTAAGCGTTCCTGGGGTGTCCTACCCCCACGTATTATTTTCTCCTGATACTAAAAATGCGAAGCGTACCATTCACCTCGGCGACCCCGAAAACTGTGTATTCGACACTATTTTCGATTAATTTTATATATCACTCCTCCCTCGCCCCCACACCAAAGGGGGATAAACTTAGACTTATAAAATATCCGGAGTCTCACTATTCATCTGAGCGACCCCGACAACTATGGATTCGACACTCTTTTCGATTATTTTTATATATCACTCTCCCATCGCCTCATACCACGAAGGGGGCTAAACTTGGACTTAAGAAAATTCCGGAGTGTGACTATTCATCTCAGCGACCACGAAAAGTATGGATTCAACATTACTTTCGATGATTTTTCTATCTGAGCCCTTTTGCCCCCTGCCCCTAAGGTTTCTTGGGGTGTATTACCCCCACGTTGTTTGTCTTCTGATACAAAAAAACGGGGCGTCATTATTCATCCCAGCGACCCCGAAAACTGTGGATTCGGCACTATTTTCTATTATTTTTATATATTACTCCCCAATCGCCCCCCACCCCGAAAGGGGCTGAACTTGGACATTTGAAAATTCCGGAGTGTCACTATTCGTTTCAGCGAGCCCGAAAAGTATGTATTCGACACTACTTCCGATTATTTTAATATATCACCGCCCTCGCCCCCCCCCCCGCCCTTAAGGTTTCCTGGGCTGTCTAACCCCCACGTGGTTTGTCTCCTGATACTAAAAACCCGGACTGTACAATTCCCATCGGCGACCCCGTAAACTATATATTCGGCACTATTTTCGTTTAATTTTATATATTACTCCCCCCTTGCCCCCACCCGAAAGGGGAATGAACTTGGACTTTAAAAAAATCCAGAGTGTCACTATTCATCCCAGCGACCCCGAAAAGGATGGATTCGACACTATTTTCGTTAATTTATGTATCTGACCCCCTCACCCCCCTAAGGTTTCCTGTGCTGTCTTACCCCCACGTGGTTTATCTCCTGATACTAAAAATCCGAAGTGTACAATTCCCCTCGGCGACCCCGAAAACTATGTATTCGACACCATTTTCGTTTATTTTTATATATCACTCCCCCCTCACCCCCACCCCAAAGCTGGCTCAACTCGGACTTTAAAAAATCCGGAGTGTCACTATTCATCTCAGCGACCCTGAAAAGTATGGATTCGACACTATTTTCGTTAATTTTTATATCTGACCCCCTTGCCCCCCCGCCCCTAAGCTTTCCTTGGCTATCTTAACCCCACGTGGTTTGTCTCCTGATACTAAAAATCCGGAGTGTACAATTCACCTCGACAAACCCGAAAACTATGTATTCGACACTATTTTCGTTTAACTTTATATATCAGTCCCCCCTCGCCACCCACCCAAATGGGAGCAGAAATTTGACTTTTAAAAAATCGGGAGTGTCACTATTCACCTCAGTGACCCCAAAAACTATGGATTCGACACTATTTTCGATTATGTTTTTACCTGAACCCCCTAACCCCCACCCCTAAGGTGGGTAGTGGTGGCTTACCCCCACAGTGCTCGTCTCCAGATAGCAAATAATATGTGTTCAAATTTTGATTGAAATTGCTCCAGTGGTTTAGGAGATGTGTCATTTACACACATACATTTATCATCAGTCTCCCCTCGCCCCCCACCCAGATGGAAGCAGAATTTTGACTTTTCAAAAATCGGGAGTGTCACTATTCACCTCAGCGACCCCAAAAACTATGGATTCGACACTATTTTATATTATGTTTTTACCTGACGCCCCTAACCCCCCACCCCTAAGGGGGGTAGTGGTGGCTTACCCCCACAGTGCTCGTCTCCAGATAGCAAATAATATGTGTTCAAAATTTGATTGAAATTTATCCAGTGGTTTAGGAGGACATGTGTCATTTACACACATACATTCATCATCAGTCCCCCCTCACCCCCCACCCAAATGGGAGCAGAATTTTGACTTTAAAAAAATCGGGAGTGTCACTATTCACCTCAGCGACCCCAAAAACTATGGATTCGACACCATTTTCGATTATTTTTTACCTGACCCCCCTAACCCCCCACTCCTAAGGGGGCTAGAGGTGGCTTACCCCCACAGTGCTCGTCTCCGGATAGCAAATAATAAGTGTTCAAAATTTGATTGAAATTGCTCCAGTGGTTTAGGAGGAGATGTGTCATTTACATACAAACATACAAACATACAAACATTCATTTTTATATATATAGATTACTAATACCAATTTTCAAGCCTGTAACATGGTAACTGTTTGAGGTATGCTGTAGATATGCTCATTTAAAAATTCATCACTTTTTCTCTTCCCTTAAGTGTATTTTCCAAAAACAAATTATGTGTAATTCTTTATTTTACCGGAGATTACAAATACCAATTTCCAAGTCTGTACAATGTCACATTTTTAGATGTACTCTTGATATAGTAATTTTAAAACTTCACCCAGTTTCACTCCTGTTCACCTCCCGTTAAGTGGAATTTCGGAAAACAAAAGATAAGTGTTTCCTTATTTTTTGAAGACATTCCAAATATTAATTTTCATATCTGTGACATCTTCAGTTTTTGTGATATAATTATCCTCATAAAATGTATTCAACATATTTTTCACCATTTTCCACCCGCTTGAGATAATTTTCCGAAAACAAAAAATACTTGTGTTTCATTATTTTTAAAGTAGATTTCAAAATACCAGTTGTACGTCTGTAAACTGTTCAGTTTTTGAAATATAGATGCACTCATTTCAAGAGTTCACCCCATTTTTATCCCCTTAGCGAAGGAATATCCACCCCCCCCCCAGTGAGCACCTATATTGTAATGTAAATGTATCCTCAAAATGTCATTCCTTTATGTCACGTAGTTTTGGCTAGGCTTGATTACAGCCAGTCGGAGTTATATATAGGGTTATTCACCTAACATGTTACACGCAAATAACTTCTAAACCATTAAAGATATCAACATTCTGTTTTCATATTCGTAAATGGTACGTAGGGTGTTGTAAACTAACGTGCTACTTAGTCTCAACGGGTGATTAACAACCGAGATATTGATACCAACTCCATATTTTTTTATGGAACAGCACAAATTTATACAGCTGATTTAAAAGTCCATCTGCGTACAAGTTCAAATATGTAAGTATTTTCAAAATCGGACAATTACTTTTTGAGATATAAGTAAGAACAGCATGCGCTGTTTTGCATGCCGCATTCGACGGCGTGAAGTCGGGCAAGGACATATTGAGGCGCAAGCAGTTTCCTGGGAGTGAGTTCAGCCACAGAATGGGTACGAGGCAAGTAAGCACCTCGTACACATGTGATGGGTTTGCAAAGTGTGTACGACAGGTGAACATATGACAGGACAGAAAGGGTTGATGTGTTTAAAACGAATAAAATAAGAACTTTGCCTTGAAAGGAACATAACGAAAGCTATAATTGTCACTGGTTTTAGTGTACAGTTCATACTACTCTATGAGTTAAGAAATAAACATAACACAAAACACCGGAAGAGCTCCTTCTAGAAAAGCAAATGTTCAGAGCTGATCGTAGTCAGAAGGCAGCAACACTATTATTTATGTTTTATTTTACACGCATTAATCTCCGCAGAGCTCCAGCGCGACTGTCGTAGCGTGCATTCGGGAGAGCGTAGGTTCGAGTCCTGCCTCGCCCAACCTGACATTGATTTTCATGGTGTCCCATGTTCAACATCAGGCAAATACCGGATAGGTACCTTTGTGATAGGCCACGGCCGACTTCCTTTCCAAATCCTTCCCATTCCCATCCGTCAGAAAAAAACGCTAAAATGAGCGCAGCCTATTACATGTCAAAACAAAACAACACAACTTTAATCTCCCTTCCCCGTTGTGTGTTCGCCAGTCATACAATAACGTTGCACACTCAGGGTATGTTACAGTACAGCACATTATGTTTACAGTACCTGCCTGGTATCCGTTCTGTGGCTGGAATCAAGGCCAGGAAGCAGCTTGCGCACAATATGTCCTTGCCCGACTTCACGCCGTCTGATGCGGCATGCAAAACCGCGCATGCTGTTCTTATTTATATCTCATAAAGTAATTATCCGATTTTAAAAATACTTACATATTTGAACTTGTACACAGATGAACTTTTAAATCAGCTGTATAAATTTGTGCCGTTCCATTTAAAAATATGGAGTTAGTATCAATATCTCGGTTGCTAATCACCCCATGAGACTAAGTAGCCCGATATTTTACAAGACTCTACGTACCATTTATGAATATGAAAACAGAATGCTGATATCTTTAATGGTTTATAAGTTATTTGCGTGTAACATGTTAGGTGAATAACCCTGTATATAGATGACAGATAAGAATGGGCACGTTTATAAGTGCAGACCTTCATTTCGAGATTTACTGTTCCTAAACGGTACATCATATCGACCAACGAATTGCACATCAGACGCCCCTTTTAACGTTCTACACGGTTAGTCCTATAACATTATCTCGTATATATGAGTTAGTTTGTGTTAGAGACTTTGAATCGTTTAATATTTTATATTATTTTTCACATTTTTTGTGGAAGCAGGAATAATGAAATTTGGCTTGCATATGGCCATGAGATGTGTGAATATACGTGCCAAATTTGATGACTCTATATTTTTTCCGTGTGCCAAAGTATAAAAAAGTACGTGTAAAAAGTGCAATATGTACGTAAAATCGAGAAATGATGTTCTCTCTTACGTATTAGGGATGGAGATAAGGACACGCTTAAGTAGAATATTCGTAGGTGTAATAGCTTCAACAAACTGTATAAATGTTCAGTTTTAATAACATTTTTATTAATTCCATTAAACTGTTGAAATAAACGCCCTCGTTAACGCAGCAATAAGGCAGGAAATTATATTGCATGCTGAAAGTTTTGTTCCGTGTGCAATCGTTTGCACCTTCATTATCATATTTGATTTAATTGTGTACTTACTCGCTCCAGATTCTCTCTAGGTAAATTTCATAGCTCCCGTGATATAACTGCAAATAATTCAGTGGTAGATAACGGAGAACAGGTTATTATAGTGAAGCAACCAGGGTGATAGTGAGAATAGTCAGTGGTCTGAATTATTACGTCAGTACCTGTGATTACGTCAGCACTTCCAAAGTTATTGACGTTAAAAATTTAAACACACTCGCACGTGCCAACACACAAACATATATTCATTAGGTTACTACACGTTAAGTCGAGCAACCTAATATTAACCCCTATTATGTAATTAATCTTCTGCAACACTGGAGAATTTTCCAACGGATAACGAAGTACACTAAAGGGTATGCTCGCTTTGTGTTGGTTATTGTAGTCAACCGACTTTCCTAATTTAATTAATAGCGGGTTCACATCAAGTAATAAAGTTTTGCATGAACAGGTATGACATTACCGAGCTCGATAGCTCGATAGTCGGTTCGAACTGCACTGTCGGTAGCCTCAAGATGGTTTTCGATGGTTTCTCAGTTTTACACCTCGCAAATGCTGGGGCTGTACCTTAATTAAGACCACGACCGCTTCCTTCCCACTCCTAGCCCTTTCCTCTTCCATCGTCGCCATAAGACCTGACTGTGTAGGTGCGACGTAAAGCGTATTGTAATATAAAACGTATGATGGTTGCAATATTATTTGGATTTAACACGTTCAGCGCCACTATTTTCGGATTTCCTGGTAGGCCATGGCGGACACGGGTAACTTATCCTCTTGTACAGAGTAAAGCCAACTGGTGACGAATGAGTATACCACTTAATAGGGCCGACGGTAAAGCATCCTTAAATTCATATCCCACATTATTGGCAACGATGACGACGACGAACAGGTGTTTCATTCCCCGCGCGAAGGGCGAGGCGGGCCCGAAGACGTTAACGCCGTCTTCCGGGCCGGAGCTGTGTGGAGAACTATGCGGTGCGATGGGAGTATAAAGATGGAAAAAATATGTGAAAGATTGAGGAAGGAGGATTGATGGGCCCTGCTGGCTAGGGAGATGGGAAGAAGTGGAGGTTTACACGGGAGTGCCGTGGTGGAAGTTGTGGGGTAGGGTGAGGTGGTGTAGTGTTGAAGTGAGTGGTAGAGGACAATTGTGAGGTGTTGGGGATGGTATAGTGTCGGCGGTGGTGGGAAGGAGGGAGAAGGTGGACGGACGTGGCGTGTAGATTGAAAGGGAAGAGGATCAGGCCGGGTGTGCTGAGGGGATGTTTAGATCGGGGAGGGTAACCAGAATGTTCGACTTGATGAAGGCGATCTTAGAGGGGTGCACGGTTGGCGACGAGATGGTCAACGGCTGCTGCAGTGGGTAGCTGGAGACGCACCAAGTACGTTGGGCTGTGGTTGTTGTAGATGCGGAACGCCTTCCGGACAGGTATGGCGTTAAGACGGAGTTAATGAAGTACTTCCGCTGCTGGAAGGTCGACGCCGCGAACGACACAATTTAAGACTGTGGTTGTACATGAGGCTGGCGGTGGTGACGACAGTTGACTAACGGCTGCTGCTGGTGTGACTGTAGATAGTGGTAATGTAGTTGGTGGCGGTGCAGATGTAGTTGGCGTTGACGGGAGATTGAAGTACCGGGGTAGGGGGGGAAGTGGGGTGGATATAGGGGAAATGGCGTGCGAAGGCATGTAGACATAATAGGGGATGGATGGGACGACACAGTAGTTGTGATGGAATGGTAGGAGAAGGTGAGAGCAGAGGTGGTTGTGGTCGTGGTGGTGGGGATGTTGGTAGTGGTCATGCTAGTTCAGTGCAGATGGGAGTCTAACGTCCAACTAGGAGTCAGCCTATGTGCTTTGTTCAGGTCGGCGGGAGCTGTGAGTAAAGATAGATAGCCACCCAGCCGATCAAAAATATGAAGAGTTTCTTCTGCGAAGATCTGCGATATCCACGTTGGAGAGGTCCTGTTATTGGAAAAATCTTCCACGTGAAGAGTAGAGATTTCCTTCTGAAGACGTGAAGCAGTATTCTCTGCGAAAAGTAAAAATTTCACTTTGATTTCTTGACTCGGCATAAGCCCAAAAGCCTCTCTCATGTCAAAAATTACGGGCCCTGAAAGCGTCAATGTTAACATAGGATCACCGCCGCATCAATCCTATATACTGCCTGCTCCATGCTATGCGGTTAACATGCTGTTTAGCGTGAGCTCTTAGTGTCACAAATCTTCGTTAGGGGAACCAGCTAACGCACCCAGTTTATCTCCGTACCCACGTTGTTGTGTTCCCGTGCGTTTGCATCTAGTATTTATGTGTATATCTCTGATTGTAAAATTATGAATTGTTGCGTTCCTCTCTGTACAGTATAGCAAGGAAATCCTAATTCTTCAGATGTGAGGTTTCATGAAATCCCCCTCCCCTCGCCCCAAGGTAAGAACTTTGGGGAAATTTTCTTAATTCTATGTCAAGGCAAGAATCAACCAAAGGTAGTCAATAGATTCAATCCGATTATTCTCGTGTCTGTAGCCTGATACATAGAGGTGGAGATAAAATATAACACTAAAAGAAAAATATACTTAAGCTAGAGAGTGTGCCTAATCGGTTTTCGAATTATCCCCATTATCTTCAAACCAGAAAAATAGCTCTATGAATGACCAGACAGCGCGACACGATATATCTTCGGAACAAATCTACCTTGAAACAAGCTCTTCAACTGCAGGAAATACATTGGATGAAGAGTACGAAATTCATGTGAACAATTGTGTCTTTAATCGAAGTCAATATTCCAACGAGTAAGAATAGCAGTAGTCATCAGAAAATCGTGCATTAGAAGCTCCGATCGAGAATTCTGATACTGCGATGAAAGCTGATGACTAACCATAATGAACGTAAGACTACAGAGGAAATTCGAAGACAAACCAGAAATTGATCGTCTGATTAAAGTAAAAGAAGCAGCTAAATATAATGAACAAAAGACCGTCTATCTTTTAAATCAAATCCATAATTTTCGCAAGACAAAATCCGCGAGGTCAGACCAAATCACACGGTACTGTGTGGTGTGGAGAATAGTATCACGGACTGTTACGAATGTGGGAGGACTCCTGGTCTAGTATTAGCTCCATCACAAAGTACTCTGGACAGGTAGCGTAAATGGAAAATGTTGAGTGTGGTGTCGGGATTTCCAACTTAGTCAAGGAAAACTTAGAGCAGAACGTAAAACTCTCAGACAAACAGAGAGGAGTGTAACAGTGATTGCCGATTAAACGGCTCCTCTACGACCGAATCAGTAACAAGTTCGTTTCCGTGGTCGATGCAGAAGATGTATGCAGCACAGATATTGGAAAATCTCCTACACTCGCGAATAAGCTGTTGTGTTTTGTTGGAAACGGACTTTCAAAAAGTTGCCTATTCCTGCTGTCTACTTCATCGTTAAAGGCTTAGAAGTCTCCGATCTATTCCTCGTATCTCCCAATGCACTTCCTATCCATTTTCTTCCTTAAGACTGGTCACGCCTCCCAGCCACATATGGATGTACAGTCCATCAGAACAATTTTCGTTGTGTTCATTTTCCTATGCTAGGTGTAAAGGAAAATGAACCTTAAATACATTAAACTGTAGGAGCGCTTAAATTCACCATTAAAACAACATCCCTGCAATACGGTATGATAAGGTCCATTTTCCTTTACACGCTAGCACAGGAAAATGAACACTACGATAAAGGTTCTTTTGGACTTCATATAAATATGTGACTGGGAGGCGTGACCAGTCTTAGGGGATATAATGGGTAGGAAGAGCATTGTAACATACGAGGTTTTAGAAGTAATCCGACGATATGTTTAAACATCTTAGAGAGCGAGAAGTGAGAACCTGTGTGACACATCCATGTGATCCCAGTTGTAAACTTCTTTTCAGTTTTGACTATTACCATATGATAACAAATGTGAAATCCCAGTTCCTAGACAGAGAAATTACAGCAATGGCATCATCATCTCCAAATATGTGAAAGAAGTTCACCGCCTCCCGAGAGACTTGATATTCAAGCCTGTTCTGTATTACGAAAAAACTCGCATCGAACAGAGGAATTTGGAAAAGATGAATATTCTGCTGTATAAATATTTTCCCCAGGGGTTACCGCTGCTATTCGCTTCATAAAAGAAAACCATGCACGTTTATAAACACAAGTTTAGAATTTTCAGACGCGGAATCGACGGTGCGCTTCATGGAATCTATTGACAAATTTTTCAAATTTCACGACTTCATTGACAGAACTCAATCAATCAGTCACTACTGATCTGCATTTAGGGCAGTCGCCCAGGTGGCAGATTCCCTATCTGTTGTTTTCCTAACCATTTCTTAAATGATCGCAAAGAAATTGGAAAACTATTGAACATTTCCCTTGGTAAGTTACTCCAATACCTAACTCCCCTTCTTATAAACGAATATTTGAATTCTAACTTTATCTTCATATTGTGATCTTCCCTACTTTTAAAGACACCACTCAAACTTATTCGTCTACTGATGTCCTCCCTCGCCATCTTTCCACTGACAGCTCGGAAGATACCACTTAATCGAGCAGCTCGTCTCCTTTCTCCCAAGTCTTCCCAGTCCAAACTTTGCAACATTTTGTAACGCTACTCTTTTGTTCGAAATCACCCAGAACAAATCGAGCTGCTTTCCTTAGGATTTTTTTCCAGTTCTTGAATCAAGTAATCCTGGTGAGGGTCCCATACACTGGAACCATATTCTAGTTGGGGTCTTACCAGAGACTTATATGCCCTCTCCTTTACATCCTTACTACAACCCCTAAATACCCTCATAACCATGTGCAGAGATCTGCACCCTTTATTAACAGTTATATTTATGTGATTACCCCAATGGAGGTCTTTTCTTATATTAACACCTAGGTACTTACAATGATCCCCAAAAGGAACTTTCACCCCATCAACGCAGTAATTAAAACTGAGAGGACTTTTCCTATTTGTGAAACTCACAACCTGACTTTTAACCCCGTTTACCATCATACCATTGCCCACCGTCCATCTCACAACACTATCGAGGTCACCCTGCAGCCGCTCGCAATCTTGTAACTTATTTATTACCCTGTACATAATAACATCATCTGCAAACAGCCTTATATCTGATTCCATTTCTTTACACATATCATCTATATATATATAAAATAACTTGTCCTGACTGACTGACTGATTCATCATCGCAGAGCCAAAACTACTGGACGTAACGAAATGAAAATTTGGGGATATATTCATATTAAGATGTAGGTGCTCGCTGAGAGAGGATTTTTGGATATTCCTTCGCTAAGGGGGTGAAAAGAGGGGTGAAATTTTAAAATGAGTGTGTCTATATCTCGAAAGTTTAAAAGTTTACAGATGTAAAAATTGGTATTTAGAATCTTTTTTAAAAATAAGGAAACACATATTTTATTGTTTTCAGAAAATCCCAATAGGAGGGGTGAAAAGGGGTGAAAATGGGGAAAATGGGTTGAATGCCCTTAATCAGTATACCAGTACTTATATCTCAGAAACTGAAGATATTACAGACCTGAAAATTGGTACTTTTGATCTCTTTTAAAAATAAAGAAACACGTATTTTTTTGTTTTTGGAAAATCCAATTAATGGGGGGGGTGAAAAGGGGGTGATTTTTTAAAATGAGTGTATCTATATCTCAAAACTGTTACAGTTTATAGATGTAAAAATTGGTATTTAGAATCTCCTTTAAAAATAAAGAAACACGTATTTTTTTTGTTTCGGAAAATCGCAATAGGAGGGGTGAAAAGGGGTGAAAAAGGGGTTGAATGCCTTTGATGAGGCTACATATATTTCAGAAACTGAAGATATTACAGACCTGAAAATTGGTGTTTGGGATCTCCTTTAAAAATAAAGAAACACGGATTTTTTTGTTTTTGGAAAATCTAATAAATGGGGGGGTGAAAAGGGGGTGATTTTTAAAATGAGTGTATCTATATCTCAAAACTGTTACAGTTTATAGATGTAAAAATTGGTATTTAGAATCTCCTTTAAAAATAAAGAAACACGTATTCTTTTGTTTTCGGAAAATCCCAATAGGAAGGGTGTAAAAGGCTGAATAATGGGTTGAATGCCTTTAATGAGGCTACTTATATTTCAGAATCTGAAGATATTACAGACCTGAAAATTGGTATTTGGGATCTACTTTAAATGTAAAGAAACACGTATTTTTTCGTTTTTGGAAAATCCAAATATTGAGGGGTGAAAAGGGGGGTGAATTTTTTAAAATGAATGTGTCTGCATCTTAAAACTTTAAAATTTACAGATGTTAAAATTGGTAGTTAGAATCTCCTCTAAAAATAAAGGAACAGAACTGAAAATTTGTATATGGGATCTCCTTTAAAAATAAAGAAACACGTATTTTTTTAGTTTTTGGAAAATCCTATTAATGGCGGTTAAACAGAAGTGACAAATTGGGGTGAATTTTTTGAAAGATTATCTTGGAAACGTAAAATGTTACAGACGTAAAAAGTGGGTGTTTGGAATCTCCTGTAAATGTAAAGAAACATAGGTGATTTGTTTTTGGAAACTCCACTTAAGGGGAACCCAAAAGGGGTGAAATTTTAAAATGAGAATTTTTACAGTATATCTAAAAAAACTTAACATGTTACAGAAGTGAAAAATTGTATTTTTATCTCTATTAAACATAAAGAAACGTGTATTTTTAATTTTCGGAAATACCACTTGGGTGGAGGGGGGGGGGGGGTGAAAGTGACTGAAAATGGTGTTGAATTCTTTTAATTAGGCTACTGATATCTTAAAAATGAAGATGTTACAGACGTGAAATTTGATATTTGCAATCTGCTTTAAAAGTAAGGAAACACGTATTCTCGGAAAATCCAATGAAGCGGTGGGGGGGGGGGGAGGGGGGTGAAAGAATTGAAAAATTAATTGACTTTAATTGTATGAGAATATATACATCTAATAAAAACTAAAGTTGTAACAGACGTGAAAATTCGAATTTGGATCTCCTTTAAAAACAAAGAAAAACGCGTTTTGGGGGGGAAACCATCTTGGGGGGCGGGAGTGTAAAGGAGTTGAATTCCTTTCATGAGGACACATAAATCTAAAAGTGAAGAAGTTAGAGTCGTGATAATTGGTATTTAGAAGATCCTTCACTATTAAAGAAACAAGTATTTTTTGCGGGAAAATTCACTTGGGGGGGGGGGAGTAGTTTGAAATGAAGTGACAAAAGTAAATTATATTTATGGGGATACTTATATCTCAAAACTGAAGGTAATAGACGTGAACATTGGTGTTTGGAATCTCCCTTAAACATAAAGAAACACGCCTTCTTTTAATTTTTTTTTGGGGGGGGGGGCGGTTGGCAGTAAAAACTAACGGCGATGGGGTGTAAAAGGAGGTGAGGCCAATTGATTTTACTGTTCTTAATGTACTTATAAGGATCCTCCGTTGCTCAGGCGGCAGCGCGCCGGCTTCTCACAGCTGGGTTCCGTGGTTCAAATCCCGGTCACTCCATGTGACATTCGTGCTGGACAAAACGGAGGCGGGACAGGTTTTTCTCCGGATACTCCGGTTTTCCCTGTCATCATTCATCCCAGCAACACATAATAGAAAGAATAAGAATAAGAATAACATTAATAATAATAATAATAATAATAATAATGTTCCGGACCGTCGTCAAATATGCGGACCGTGCTGGAAACGGCTCCTGGACGGGTAATGACTAAGAATGCAGTCCGGCCGCGGGTTCATTGCCGCCAAGGCGCCCAATATGACACTACGCCGGATCTCCTGAAGGATTTTATCCAGATTAAAAATGATTATAGGAAAATACGGTATGGCAAAGATTTACGGACCCAACTGACCGGGAAGAATGCCTGAGCCTAGCCCGGGAAGTACGAAATCGATTGCTGGAAAGGAAGATTGAAAAATGGGAGGAAACCAGCCGTAATCTAATAGAAAACGAGTCAGATCGGAAATTTTGGTGGATTCTCGCTGAAAACGTGTCAAATCGCGAATTTCGGCGGATTATATATCTAAAACAATAAGCATTCAATTATAAATTTCAGTATAATACCGTAGCGAAGCACGGGTACCTTGCTAGTTGATATATATAAGAAAACATAAAGGTCCAATAATACTGTCTTAAGGAATTCCCCTCTTAATTTTTTCAGTGGCAGATAAAGCTTCGCCTACTCTAAATATCTGAGTTCTATTTTCTAGAAATATAGCCACCCATTCAGTTACTCCTTTTTTCTAGTCCAATAGTACTCATTTTTCCCAGTAGTCTTCCATGATCTACCCTATCAAATGCCTTAGATAGGTCAAGCGCAATACAGTCCATTCGGCAAATTCAGCACATTCGGGAAAACAGTCCAGATTGTGAGCATTGCTATTTACTAGCAGATAAAATACTACAATGGTTGAATGATTACTTCATCGATTGCGTTAAAATAATTTAGTTGAAAACAAAACGTGGAAAACTGAAGTGTCTGACTAATGAAACGGCAGATGCTGTCTTGCTAACTGTGAAATCTGTAGTGGAATATGTGTCTCATCTGTTACAACATGGGTCCGTTTACGTTCTCACTAGATGATTTTCTGGAGACGCAATATGAGCTCTATTTAGTGCAGTGATTTTGAGTGGTGGATATAAAGACATGACGGACGAACGCACTACATTATGTGCTATTAAACTTATCCTGAAATCTGGTCATGAACAAAGTGAAATAGTGATAGGAATATTTGGGTGTCCACTGCTGGCAAATGACAGTAAGAAAACGACTTAATGGGTGCTCCTTTACTCGTGTCGAGAAAAGTCTGAAATTTTTATGTGCCATGCAGCAGTGGGATGATCCTACTGTAACTGGAAAGATTTTATATATTTTACGTTTCTGTATCTTAAGCCAAATTCAAATGTGAAATGTTAGCCTCTGTGTGTGGATTATCTTCTCAATTAGTAACATGTTAAGGATTATTTCACCGGGCGAGTTGGCCGTGCGCGTAGAGGCGCGAGGCTGTGAGCTTGCATCCGGGAGATAGTAGGTTCGAATCCCACTATCGGCAGCCCTGAAGATGGTTTTCCGTGGTTTCCCATTTTCACACCAGGCTGTACCTTAATTAAGGCCACGGTCGCTTCCTTCCAACTCCTACGCCTTTCCTATCCCATAGTCGCCGTAAGACCTATCTGTGTCGGTGCGACGTAAAGCCCCTAGCAAAAAAAAAAAAAAAAGAGTATTTCTTATTTTATGTTGGTGCTACGGACGAACTCTCATTTAACCATCATATGCTTTGGGGCGTAAGTGCTGCCATCTGCAATGTGGCTATGACGCAATTATCGCGGCACAGAGCGGGCAGTATAATATAGAGATTGAGACGGGGGTCCATAGGATGTGTGTAGTTTGAATTCACGCCGATAGATATGGCTCTTATCATGCTTTATATGAGACAAACCCTTTGCGGGAACGAGCGTATTCTTCGTTAAAAAGTGCAAAAGTCGATATTATAAAAGGTTCATTATATTTTTTCGCGTAAATAATACATAACAATCTATAACTGGTACCCATTTCACGTGTTGAAACGTCCTAATTTTCTGAATGTCACCGTGAATGACAAACAGAATAGGGGCTTCATATATGAAGATAGAATCAAGTAATCGAATCTTGTATTAAACTTATTCGAAAGATTCCTAGGCCTTTAACAGATTTTATTGGCATATTGCTAGAATACGGAAATATGACATTCGTGGAATTTTCACTACAGTAATCTCATTCAGCTAATGATAAATTTTAAATAATTCTACAGACAATTTCGTGGCGCCCGCAGTATTCAACGTAGAAATTAGGGTGTAGGAATGAGAGAGATCAGAGTGTAAAAACTCAGATTGCCTCAAGTTTTATCAAAAACAAGTAGTAGGGAAAGTTATCTATGTATGTAGATATAAAGGGTGTAACTATACGATAGATCGAAATTTCAGGAAACATTCCTCTCACGTAAAAGAAGAAAAACCTGTCCCGCCTCCGTTTTGTCCAGCACAAATCTCACATAGAGTGACCGGGATTTGAACCACGGAACCGAGCGGTGAAATGGCGGCGAGCTGCCATCTGAGCCATAGGACGGGAATACACATCCAAAGTACTTGGAAATACCTATTTGTTCCGGGTTCGTATCCACAACCTGACATTCACTAACATCTATTTTCAAGTTCCAATAACAATTTAAAATCGAAATAATTTCTGGATATCACGTGTAAGGTCGGTGTTCAGTCCCTCAGGATTGAAGGTACAAATGAATTTATCAACAAGGGAGTGACGTCAATATGACATCTTCAGGTTATGCAGTAGTACTGCCGCACTAAGCAAGTGGCCATGCGGTTAGGGTCGCGCAGCTGCGAGCTTGCATTCGGGAGATAGTGGGTTCGAACCCCACTGTCGGCAGCCCTGAAGATGGTTTTCCGTGTTTTCCGTGATGGGGCTGTATCTTAATTAAAGCCACGTCCGCTTCCTTCCCACCCGTAGCCTTTCCTCTCCCGTCGCCGCTATGAGACCTATCTGTGTCGGTGCGTCGTAAAGCAAAATATTTAAAAAGTAAGTATTATATCTGGCATTATTAAAATCACCCACCGTGCGGCTAACAATTAGTATAGCTCTGGACTTCATGTGAAAGCACGTCGTGCAAGGCGTTGTTTGATTCTTCTCAGTAGAAAAATAAAATCCAATAACATTTGGCAACATTGTGGTGGGAAGAGTTCCGAAAAATGGCATTTTTCATAAAATGGACAATAATGGCTTCAGAATTACCGAAAGGATATTGGAAAGAATAGAATGGCTCATCAGAACTTCCCCTACCCTCGTGGGTGGGAGAGGTAGAATAGCGGGCGAGTTGGCCGTGCGCGTAGAGGCGCGCGGCTGTGAGCTTGCATCCGGGAGATAGTAGGTTCGAATCCCACTATCGGCAGCCCTGAAGATGGTTTTCCGTGGTTTCCCATTTTCACACCAGGCAAATGCTGGGGCTGTACCTTAATTAAGGCCACGGCCGATTCCTTCCAACTCCTAGGCCTTTCCTATCCCATCGTCGCCATAAGACCTATCTGTGTCGGTGCGACGTAAAGCCCCTAGCAAAAAAAAAAGGTAGAATAGCATTCGCTGTACCCGCATCTGTCGTTGGGACTACTAAAAGGGGATCCACGGCCTTTCATCTTAGGAGTGTGGGTTGACAACCACGAGAGCCCTTGCCGAGTCTTAGTTGTGTCTGGCTCCTCACGTTCATTTTTCGTATCCGACCTTCCATGTTCAACACTTGTTATTTTCCGACCTTAACGGGATTAGGTTTATCAGGTCTAGAAATTGTTCCATTTCACACCTTTCGTGGCACTTCAATTCTTTGGGCGATGTTTTTATTCTTCGAAGTGTGGGACCCCCCCCCCACACACATAAAACCAAACACACTTACACTACAACCACCGCCAAGAATATCCAAACCAACAGCCAACTACTGCAAATCCTCAGTCTCCTACAAGATCAAATCCAATCCAACCCCCTCGGTGGATCGAGTAGCCGAGACCCTGAGGAACCTAACCAGTACACACCCCCTCCTAAAATAATCCCCGCCATGATAACCAAGAAATATACCCATGAAAATTCTCACTTCCATAAACCACGTACACAGCCTATAAAGATATCTTCAACCACAAATAACAGATGAAGCACTAGTTTTCGGAGCCGAGGCATGGTAAATCACTAATTTAAAGCTGTCAAAACAACAATGCTGTTTTTTTTTTTCAAAATTATTAATCCCAACATCTGCTACAAATGAATTAATATTAAATTAGCGCAAAATATATGGCATGAGTCAATTGCTACACACAAGCTAAGTTGATACTGAACGGATAACTGCCTAAGTATCAGCACATGCTGTATCAGTAAGAAAACTTGTATCAATCACTGTCTGCGACGATCCTTTGGTTAATAATTCACAAAATTAATTAATACTTATTAAATTCAAATCTAACGCTATGACTACACCATTAACTAAGTAAATAATGCATTTCAATTTTTTAAATAATTCTGTTATAAATAATGACCGAGAGAGGAGCGCAATAAAGCGCACCGGTATCGGTAGCTCTCAAACCACCTATCTCTCCGGAAATTTCCATTTTCCTTCTGATTAGTGTTAATATGGGATGGACGCCAAGCTGTACTTCCTCTTTAGACAGTACATAATTACAACCACCACCCCATCAGAATTTAAAAAAATGAAGTCAGTATGTCGAGCAAGGAAAGGCTTATCGGGAGAGTCTCAGACAACCGAGCGAAATAAGGTGAATTCCGCAATTCTCGAACCCAATCTGAGCATATTTAGTGCCGTAGTGGTAGAAACGGATTTGGAACTTTGGGTCCTGAAGGTATTTGTTTTCGATTTGTTTTACATGGCACCGATACAGACGGATATTATAGTGATCATGGGATACGAAATGGCTAAGATCAGGAAGGAAGTGACTGTGGCCATTTTGACTGGTGAAAATGGGGAACCACGGAAAAAATATCTTCAGGACAGCTGACAATAGTGTTCAATCAATCAATCAATCAATCAATCAATCAATCAATCAATCAATCAATCAATCAATCAATCAATCAATCAATCAATCAATCAATCAATCAATCAATCAATCAATCAATCAATCAATCAATATTGATCTGCATTTAGGGCAGTCGCCCAGGTGGCAGATTCCCTACCTGTTGCTTTCCTAGCGTTTTCCTAAATGATTTCAAAGAAATTGGAAATTTATTGAACATCTCCCTTGGTAAGTTATTCCAATCCCTAACTCCCCTTCCTATAAATGAATATTTGCCCCAGTTTGTCCTCTTGAATTCCAACTTTATCTTCATATTGTGATCTTTCCTACTTTTATAAACGCCGTTCAAACTTATTCGTCTACTAATGTCATTCCACGCCAACTCTCCGCTGACAGCTCGGAACATACCACTTAGTCGAGCAGCTCTTCTTCTTTCTCTCAATTCTTCCCAACTGAGAGGACTTTTCCTATTTGTGAAACTCACAACCTGACTTTTAACCCCGTTTATCAACATACCATTGCCTGCTGTCCATCTCACAACATTTTCGAGGTCACGTTGCAGTTGCTCACAATCTTGTAACTTATTTATCACTCTATAGAGAATAACATCACCCGCAAAAAGCCTTACCTCCGATTCCACTCCTTTACTCATATCATTTATACTCGTATATATAAGAAAACATAAAGGTTCGATAATACTGCCTTGAGGAATTCCCCTCTTAATTATTACAGGGTCAGATGAAGCTTTACCTCCTCTAATTCTCTGAGATCTATTTTCTAGAAATATAGCAACCCATTCAGTCACTCTTTTGTCTAGTCCAATTGCACTCATTTTCGGACTCACTATGTCCCCAATGCAAGGAGACAGCTACGTGACACAAACCACGCAACCACTCGCTCAGTCCTGGTGGTGGTGGTGATTATTTTAAGAGGAAGTACAACTAGGCAACCATCCTCTATACAACATTAATCAGAGAGAAAAATGAAAGGGGTCTGACACTTCGAAAAATGAAGGTACCGGCCAAAGGAAGACAAGGGTCACGAAGAGCATGAAAGTGAAAGACTCCCTAGGCCTCCGTACGTAATATCGTCGGGGTCGGAAAAAACAAGAGTTGAGCAAGTGAGGTCGGATAGGATAGATGAAAGTGAGGAGCCTGGTACAAGTAAATGGAAGCAATGCCAAGAGTCAGCTGAGGCCCCCATGGTCGCCAACCCACGCTCCAAAGTTCAGAGCCCCTGGGTCCCACTTTAATCGCCTCTTAAGACAGGGAGGGGATACCGTGGGTGTTATTATACCGCCCTAACCCACAGGGGGAAATCGCTCAGTCCCTTGAAGGTGTGGAAATTTGTTTAGATTTAGTAAATTAAAGGTAAAAAAAAATGTTCAATACCGTATTGACTAGAATGTTGATTTTCAACCGGCGTGCCGTGATACCCTGGGGCGACTTGAACGACCTGGGGACAGCGTGGAGTTTTTCGCATTAGCGGTATATGAAAGAGCTGTGTCAACTTAGGAACAGAGCTGATAAGAAGAATTTTGAATTAATCTTTATTAAATGTTCATATATTTGTATATTGTCCTTTCCCCCTTCAGTTTTGTTTTCTTTCGTAGCCTGCTCTCACGAAAAGGTGTTTTGTGTGAATTAGATCGCACGTCATCTTTTCTCGGAAGCAGAGCAGAGTGTTGATTTGAATGAGCTCCTAAAACGTCAATAAAACTCGATCTGTTAAAGCTAGATTTTACAGTAAAATGTACCAAGTTATGGGGCTGAGCATACGTCTCTCTTATTTTATAGCGGAATTCGATGGCTTTCTATACGAAGTGTATTATCATGTGTTTTTGAATTTATGCGGGAAATGTACTCTTATCTAGAATAAGGAAACCATATCAGTGCTAAGTGTTTTCTGGACACTGATTTTCTATTCATAGTTGCTTCTTTATGTGAAATTTTACAGAATTGAACTCGTTGAATAAGGAAGTGCTACCCATTTGATTCAGCTTTTTTCAAGAAATTTCGGCCTTCAAAACAAAGTTTTTCTTTGAAAGAGAAAAATCGATGAATGAGGAGAAATGATCTACTTTCCTTGTTTGATGCATTTTATAACAGAAAATGAAGTAGACTTTACGGCAGTTATTGTTTCCATAAGTGAAGGACACCCACCTCAATTCAGTGTTTATTTTGAAACCTACTTTCCTGAAAACTATGACAAATATCAGGGGGTTCACAATCCTTTCACTAGCGATTCTTCTTCGGACTTCTGCAGAAGAGGAAAAATTGATAGAACTTTCATCAGATTAAAAAAAAAAAAATGAAAGAAAGAAAGAAAGAAAGAAAGAAAGAAAGAAAGAAAGAAAGAAAGAAAGAAAGAAAGTGAATTTTCCATGTATGGCTTTGCCAAAATCGCGGTATTCTCCAAGACAGAAGTTCCCATGCTTGAGCAAGAGAGCACTGAAAATATTAATTCCTATTGCAACCTCCTGTCTCTGCGACTATATGTATTCTGCAGTGGCTGTCACAAACTTCGTGTAAAAATTTAGGCTAGTGTGTAGAGAAGGAAATTAGAGTGAGTATCTGTATCTCAATTAGTGCCAAGATTTGATAAGCTGTGTAACAACAAGCAAGCAAGCAAGAGGTTTCCCAATTTAAAACATATGAGGTGAAATTTTTTTTTTTATAATTTTCTTCCCATTTCTTTGTATTTGATTTTCAAAAATATTAGAAAGTGAGTGATCCTCCGTGGCTCAGACGGAAGCGCGCCGGCCTCTCACCGCTGGGTTCCGTGGTTCAAATCTCGTTCATTCCATGTGGGACTTGTACTGGACAAAGTGGATGAATGACGGGTTTTTTGTCCGGATACTCTGGCTTTCCCTGTAATTTTTCATTCCAGCAATATTCTCTCATATCATTTCATTTCATCTGTCAGTTATTAATCATTGCCCCACAGACTTCGGCTGTCAGTACATTTCCTATCCTCGCCGCTAGATGGGGCTTCATTCATTCCATTCTTGACCCAGTCGAATGACTGGAGACAGGCTGTGGATTTTCATCCGAAAGATAAAAACATTATATGTTATGTTGTTTACAAAACGAAGGTTTTTCTTACTATACTTCATAGGTAGCGGTAGGGGTTTATTCT
Organism: Anabrus simplex; assembly: GCF_040414725.1. Classification (NCBI taxonomy): domain Eukaryota; kingdom Metazoa; phylum Arthropoda; class Insecta; order Orthoptera; family Tettigoniidae; genus Anabrus; species Anabrus simplex. The sequence continues at coordinate 101,686,525 of NC_090265.1, read as the reverse complement.
TGTTCGTTAGTTAGTACATACATTTCTTCACAGATTCTTAGAGTAAATGTCAAAATAGCGATAGTCTTATTGGGTATTACACACAGAAGCGACGGAAAGACTGTTCCTGGTCATGGGAGCCATGGGCTTAAAAGTGTTGGAAACTACTGAGCCGGACTGAGTGGCTCAGACGGTTGAGGCGCTGGCTTTCTGACCCCAACTTGGCAGGTTCGATCCTGGCTCAGTCCGGCGGTATTTGAAGGTGCTCAAATACGTCAGCCTCGTGTCGGTAGATTTACTGGCACGTAAAAGAACTCCCGCGGGATTAAATTCCGGCACCTGGGCGTCTCCGAAAACCTTAAAATAGTAGTTAGTGGAACGTAAAGCAAGTAATATTATTAAACTACTGGATTGGTTTCTATATTTCAACATTGCCTAAAACACGGTAGATACTTACTTTGCGACAAAACTTTAAGTCTTTACTCCGATAGAGCCCCGTACGAATTTATTGTTGTTTGGCGACATCAACAATAATATTCATTACGTAAATAATATTATAGTTCGAGTTTACAAACAGCCTTTCAAAGCAGACACTTTCACATATGTATAATAAGCAAGAATGCGTGCTGGCTAATTCATTTTCAGCCTACAAACTGATAATCGGCATGCAAACTGTTGTGACTTATGAATTACTCAAAACTAGTTAGTCCCAGGTTGTAAATGGAACGTGCCCATGGCTGACTTAACAAGGGTTACTCGTGTATGGCCGCTGGGAGTTCAGGGCCATTGATCCCGGTAATGAATTGACCTGCATCACGGCCTGACACATCGCTGGGCAGCTGTGTTATCCCAAGAGACCAAAACTCACGTTTGTTGCTAATTTACAACTTTCATTTGTATAGCTCGTACAATTGGCTTACAAACCACGATAGTTAACTACACACCGAATTCTTCTCTATATAGAATGTTGCTGTTCAGACTATCAATATAACAGTACACTCTTGTTTTAACAAGAGACTCAAAATAGTCTAAGCATTACTCAGTGATTACAAAAAGTTACTGAATTTAACTGCAATTATATTAAAATATAATTATTCCGTATGTTGAATGGCTTACTAATGATTTATAACTTTACGATTGAGATGTTACTTTGCATCCGTTTATTATCATTGTTATAAGTCACGCATGAGGAGTAGTGTAACTAGTTCGTGGCCCCATCTTAGAAGGATCAATCTCAGCCGAGTTAATTGATTTATAATGGGCAAGTAAATTATTGAAATTATCCAATTGTTACAATTTTCTATTCCCGACATAACATTCAATCCCCTTAGCTTTCTTCCCTACTGAAATCTATTCAGTAAGCTCGCCTGGTAGTCATGGTCGTTAAAGCGTCAAGTCCATATGGTCTGACACTGTCGTTAGCCGGTTCGAGTCCAGTTAAGGGGAAAACGTCGCCGTCAGAATGTAGATCGGCAGGATAGGACAGCTGGTGGTATAGACGTTGTAATAATTAGATTGCGAGCCAAAGTCTAAATTTCAGTAGAACCTCATTAATCCCGGCTAATTGAGGCTCCAGGTCAGGGCCCATCAAAAGCCCAAAATCTCACGCGTGCAAACTGAGGCGCAGAGCTCCTGTGCATAGTACATCGGTCCCACTCGGCTCGGCTCGTACCAACGCTTCGTCTCTAGGCTACTCGTCCAAGCTCGGCTCAACTCGGCTGAGTGAGGAAGTGAGGAAGCGGGAGACAGGCGGAGCGAGCGAGACAGGCATGGCGAAAGAGAGAGACAGCGCTATTGCTCCAAATCGAGGAGTCGGGGCATGCACTCTGGTCAACCAAGCGAAGTCGTCTTTCGCACCGTGCACAGCGCAATGCACTGGTGCATGCACCCTGAGAGGCCCTGTTCGAGGTTGTCCGAATTAATAAAAGTCCGGATTTAACAAAATATCTCATGAAATGAGCCATGGTACATATGTAAACACTCTGTTCAGTAAAGAAAACGTGTACAACATAGTATTTTAAATTTAAGAAAAACAAAGGTTATTTAGTACTCAAGGTAAAATGCAATATAGTATTAGGCCCTACAACAAGGATGACAAGCCTATGACACGCGTGCCACTAGATGGCACACGAAAAGGCCTTCTGTGGAACGTCAGACAACATACTAACATATTATTTTAATGATTTTAAAATGTAATGAATAAGTCGACAGTCTTGCAACAAAGCATATTTCAAATTACGCTTTAATAAAGAAGCATGACAATTAATTATTTGGCCATATTTTTGACAAATGTATTTAGGTTAAAGTAAAAATATATCTTATTCCCAAAATGTAGCTCTTTTAAAATGTAATTTTCCGTGATGTTTGCAGAATAAGACCATGAAACATTCAGTCGATTAGATTTATGGGTAATGCAATCTATTATCTAAACGCAGTCAAATGAGGGGGTTTCATTATAGTTTTTAAAGAACATAGCTGATAGTTCACGAGAGAGTTAAAGCTAACAAACAAGACCTTAACTGACACGCTAGTCAGGACAGGTTTGCCATCCCTGCCCTACGAAATACAGGTTAAATAGTGCAGTACTGAATTAGACATTGGCAATCAATGCATACCTTCACTGATCGCACTTGACACACTCACTGGTTTGAAGAAACTCCTGATCTTTTGTTGTCTTTCTTTGACATTAATATATTTAATAATTAACTCATGCAGATGCCTCAGATTTTCGTAATATGCAGATATGTTTTCACTGTTGTTATATTCAACGTATTTAATGACAATGTTTAGATGGCCTATAAATTTGGCTAAGAGTTAATAATATCACCTGCTTCATTCTGGTTATATTCATCCGTTTCAGAGCTTTCTGCGCTCATAATTCAGCTTTATACTGTAATCGAATTTATGTATTATTATTAAACGACTGTCCGGCTCCATGGCTAAATGGTTAGCGTGTTGGTCTTCGGTCACAGGGGTCCCGGGTTCGATTTCCGGCAGGGTCGGGAATTTTAACCATCAATGGTAAATTTCGCTGAAAAGAGGGGTGGGTGTAAATGTCGTCTTCATCATCATTTCATCCTCATCATGACGCGCTGGTCGCTAATTGGGTCCAGATTAATGAGGTTCTACTGTAACTCCTAAGATTTTTGGTGGTTCGTCCATCGGATGAAGTCGTTAAGAACTGAGCAGACGCTTGCATGTTATTCGACAGAAATAGGCTCTGTGCTCCTCTCTCTACCTTATTATCATCATCAAACGCCCATGGACGACAAATAGGAAAGCATGACCCAAACAAACCAGACATGTCCTCGGACACTCCCGACAGTAAACGCAATACGCTAAATAAGTTTCACTTTAGTTGTGGAAATGCTCGTTTGAATTTCATATTATTATTATTATTATTATTATTATTATTATTATTATTATTATTATTATTATTATTATTATTATTATTATCATTACACCGGGCGAGTTGGCCGTGCGGTTAGGGACGAGCCGCTGTAAGCTGGCATCCGGGAGAGAATGGGTTCGAACCCCGCTGTCAACAGCCCTGAAGATGTATTTCCGTGGTTTCCCATTATCACACAAGGCAAATGCTGGGGCTTAAATTAAGGACCGCTTCCTCCCCACTCCTAGGCCTTCCTATCCCATCGTCGCCATGTGACCTATCTGTGTTGGTGCGACGTAAAGCTAAATTCTAAAAAAGTATTATTATTATTATTATTTTATTATTATTATTATTATGTGAGATAATTCATCCTGACATGCCTGTCGTAATCATATTGTTTTGCCTGCCCTTTTCATTAGTTTTATGAACATTTAACAGCGGTACATAATAATTGATTTATTGGTAATGTAGCTTATAACAATTGTTTCCATTCAGTAAACACTGTGCTCGGCCATTCGCCGTATCTATATCTTAACATGTTAAAACGATATTTCCCGAGATAATGCAACATACATTTCGCCGTGACTGAATACTGGTTCGGGTATATCAGGGTCTCTCAGAGTGCATGCACGTGGTGCATCTACTGTGCACGGTGCAAAAGACGGCTTCGCTTGGTTGACCAGAGTGCAGACCCCTACTCCTCGATTTGGAACAATAGCGCTATCTCTCTTCTTTCCCACGCCTGTCTCGCTCGCTCCGCCTGTCTCCCTCTTCCTCACTTGCTCCATAGTGCTCCAAATCCAAGCCGAGTCGAGCCGAGCTTAGCCGAGTAGCCCAGAGACGAAGCGTTGCCGAGCCGAATGGGACCGATGCACTGTGCACAGGAACTCTGCGCCTCAATTTGCACGCGTGAGATTTTGAGCGTTTGAGAGGCCCTGGGGTAAGTGGACATCCATTCTTTATTAATGGTCATACAGAAGGCTAGTCGACTTGATGCCTTTCCGTCTGTTTTCTCTTTGTCGCATTTAAGTTATTAGGAACGTTCTACCATATCTTGAGTATATTATTAGAAGCTAGGGAAGGTCAGAGAAACAAACAGTAGCCTACTCTTCCATGATCAGAGGAAGTGAATACTCTCTGGCTTGACAGGTAGCAATCAAACATGGCTGCGTCTAATAATAATATTACAAAGGATGAAAATCACATCGACTGAAATCATAATGTTAATTAACGAAAGGCGTATAGAAGGAAAGGTGTGCGCTCTTCTCCCTTCACCCTTAACAGGACTGAAGAGAGTGGTGATACTTCGACCAGCAGCAGCACAATCGCTTTCTGCCGGCAGCTGATGAGACTTGTCATTAGTGCACGTTACGTTTGTGTCAAGTTATTGGAATTTATATTGGTCTCCATTATCACTGTTAACAGGTTCAGTCACTTTGCATTATTGGTGTTATTTATTAGTGAATAGTGCGAGTTGTGTTATGTATAATAAACAGTAGTTTACATCGCTATTGTGGTCCCGCTCCCCGGCTAAATGGTTAGCGTGTTGGCCTTTGGTCGCAGGGGTCCCGGGTTCGATTCCCGGCAGGGTCGGGAATTTTAACCATAATTGGTTAATTTCGCTGGCACGGGGACTGTGTGTATGTGTCGTCTTCATCATCATTTCATCCTCATCACGACGCGAAGGTCGCCTACGGGCGTCAAATCAAAAGACCTCTATCTGGCGAGCCGAACTTGTCCTCGACACTCCCGGCACTAAAATCCATACGCCATTTCATTTCATTTCATCGCTGTTGTGTTTAAAGGCAGCGTGTTTCCGTACGGGAAGCATTGATGCAACATACACACTTGTTTCATACCCGGCTGTAGATTTGAATATGACCGATCGTCTTCATATAGGCATCTCTTTATACACCTTAAAGGAGAATAGTGTTTTCCTAGAATGGGAGAAGACTGTTTGACTTTTCGGTATATAATATCGAATTTTGCGATAGTTTCTCAAAACATGTAGGCTCATTTACGGCGTATGCTGAAAGAGTAGTGATACCAAAACACTGGTGGAAATTATAACCAGAAGCATTCCCCCATATATTTACTAATCTCTCTACGACAGTTAAGAAACGCAACATTCCCTCGCAGAGGCAATCCACGCGAATAGATATCACTATTAAAAGCCGTAAACAGAGCATAAATGACAGTGGTAAGCCCGTATATTTAGTAGTTGAAGATAGTCCTGATGCCGCAAATCCTAGAAAGTTTCTGTTAAAGAGGAGATTGAAGACTCAGAAACGTAATTTCATTAGAACACACTTCCAAGACAGCTAAATCGTCTAGAAAATACTCTAAAGTGACCGGCTGCTGAAATCATCTTTAAACGTGGGCTGTATGTATCAGTTGATTACGTTGATGTAAGTGATAGTACTCCTGTAAATACCTCTATTTATTGCACGACCGTGAACGGCGCGGTGGTAGTGTTGCCAGTGCCATCTGTGCGTGGAGAGCGCGCACGTTTGATGAAAGTGTTCATCGCTTAGCAACCCGTTAAGTACCGAATGTATTGCGGGCTAGGGTTAGCCTTTGCCTGCAATTATTGGAGTGGTAATTCAGTGATTTTATTTTAGGATTACACAAAGTTGACTGAATTTAGAGATCTATCAATATTTGATAGTAATTCCGGAGAGATTAACTGCAACTGCAAAATGACCTCGATAATGTTGTGAGATGGACAGCAGGCAATGGTATGATGATAAACGGGGATAAAAGTCAGGTTGTGAGTTTCACAAATAGGAAAAGTCCTCTCAGTTCTAATTACTGCGTTGATGGGGTGAAAGTTCCCTCTGGGGATCATTGTAAATAAATAGGTATAAATATAAGGAAAGATCTTCATTGGGGAAATCACATATGATTGTAAATAAAGGGTACAGATCTCTGCACATGGTTATGAGGGTGTTTAGGGGTTGTAGTAAGGATGTAAAGTAGATAGCATATTTGTCTCTGGTGAGACCTCAACTTGAGTGTGGTTCCAGTGTATGGGACCCTTACCAGGATTACTTGATTCAGGAACTGGAAAAAATCCAAAGAAAAGCAGCTCGATTTTTTTCTGGGCGATTTCCGACAAAAGAGTAGCGTTATAAAAATGTTGCAAAGTTTGGGCTGGGAAGACTTGGGAGAAAGGAGACGAGCTGCTCGACTAAGTGGTATGTTCCGAGCTGTCAGTGGAGAGATGGCGTGGGAGGACATCAGTAGACGAATAAGTTTGGATGGTGTCTTTAAAAGTAGGAAAGGCCACAATATGAAGATAAAGTTGGAATTTAAGAGAACAAATTGGGGCAAATATTCGTTTATAGGAAGGGGAGTTAGGGATTGGAATAACTTACCAAGGGAGATGTTCAATAAATTTCCAATTTCTTTGCAATCATTTAAGAAAAGGCTAGAAAAACAACAGATAGGGAATCTGCCACCTGGGCGACTGCCCTAAATGCAGATAAGTAGTGATTGATTGATTGATTGATTGATTGATTGATTGATTGATTGATTGATTGATTGATTGATTGATTGATTGATTGATTGATTGATTGATTGATTGATTGATTGATTGATTAAAAAATGAATCAAGTCGGTCCAGTAGAACGGAAGCTGTTTAAGTGAACATTTTAAAATGTAAATAAAAATAATGCTGGGGCTGTACCATAATTAAGACCACGGCGGCTTCCATCCCACTCTTATCCCATCGTAGCCATAAGACGCATCGGCGTCGGTGCGACGTAAAGCCAAAGGACTAGCAAGGAACCGGTCGTGGCCTCAATTAAGTTACAGAATTTGCCTGGTGAGAATGGGAAACCACGGAATTCCTTCTTCAAGCTACCGGCAGTGAAGTTTGAATCAAGCATCCATCAAATAAAAGCTCACCGCTACGTGACTTAAACCTTGCAACCAACTAGGTCGATCATTATTACATTTTGTTTTCCTTGGACTCAGCGATATGAGGGATTTCATTACTTCCTCTTTTAAGATTCCCTCAATCTTCGGGAGATCTTCCCTTAACGTTTTATTATCATTTCGATAACCTTATCTTCCTAATGAAGAGGGACTGAATACAACGCGGTTTTGCAACTCATAGAAACGATCATAACACGACAACAACTGAACAATATTTTGACGTTAGCTACGCTCCTCGTTGTTGGACTTGGTATAAAAAATCTAAATATTCGAGAATAACTCTTACGGTAAAAGTTTTTCTGTAAATAAATTGCTGAAAATTGTATGTCACATAACTACAATCGTGTACAAATTCCAAGTTTATAAAAAGCATTAAAAGCGCATATATCCCTTATTATTCTTCACACGATAAAAGCGCACATAACACAGAACGGAAATCATGATTTTCTCAACTATATCGCGTACAGTTTCGCTATTGCTAACATTGTTGGAGAAATGAGACATTGCATGTTTTGGTTTCCTTAATACTGCTACGCAACGGTAGCTAGTGCATACCCTGGCTATCTCTGAACTTGATACTGTGATTCAAGAAGTTCTGTACGGCCATTTTCCCATGATGACGATACTCATGAACGAACGAACGAACGAATGAATGGACGAACGGTCAGACAGGAGGATAAAAGTGTGCTTCACTTATTCTCCACTTTTGCCATCAATACCTACCTAGTCCGAAATGAATACGAAATACAGATTTAGGTAAATATTTTAAGAGAACAGACACAATTAATGCACATTCTTCTTCATCTTCTTCTTCTTCTTCTTCTTCTTCTTCTTCTTAATTCCTAAATGTATCTTTAATCGTTGCAGATGATGAGTGAGACAAGGATGACAAACTAACCTCTAAAAGTCGATCTGAGTTGGGAATAATATGCATGTCAGAAACTTACCAACATTTTGGTAGTCAAATTCTGAAGGAAAATTATATTTATTTCAAAATGTTAAACATCGTATGCCCTTGAGGATATAGTTGCCTCGGAGGTGACAAGTAACGTGTTAAAACACACCAAGCTATCCAAGTAATAAAGAGGAATTTATGTCGTTATTGGATGTTTGCGAATCGACTGATATTCCTCTCCGTCTTCATTGAAAACGCCAATAAAAACACCTATTATTTAGGAATATGTATATTATACGCCAGGTACAATCAGGAACACCACGAAAGGTATATGGATATGAGCTTACGACATCACAAGTCTTTGTGGTTAAATACAGATGTAAAAATCCACGTAATGTGGCAACATGCCAAGAAGGTTGCGTTAGTTCTTTAGAGAAGTGACCAAATTAACGAGCATTATTAACAGAAGAAGCAAGTGTAATTTATTTGTTATTTACTCAGGAAACCCGAGGTCTATTCTCAGCTAGTACTCATGAACTGTCAGATACGAGAGAGAGAGAAAGGTTCAAGTAAGTGAGTTACTCAAGGATGTCAATTTTCTGGCTTCGTGACACTCCGATATCAACAGGTTATCTGACCGGGCAGCAGTCATTTTGGCAGACGAAATACTGAATAGACCTTTTCCTCAAAAGGTTTTTTTTTTTTTAGAAACATTAATACAGATCGTCGTACACATCATTCATTGACATAAAATATCGTACTATTACATCATAAGGCATCAATTTCACAGGAAAGTACATATACAAGGAAGTGAATATAATAATAATAATAATAATAATAATAATAATAATAATAATAATAATAATAATAATAATAATAATAATAATAATAATAATAATGGTGTGTGGTCTCCTGAGAGCCCTGGTAAAGGTCTCCCGAGTTAACACCTGATGGGCCAACTGCGGGTCTGTGAGAATGGGGCCCTACAATGATGATGAATTCTGATGATGTAGACGGCATACACACCCAGCGCCGAAACACTGGAATTAACCAATTCAGTTTGAAATGCCCCACCTGGCCGGGAATCGGACCCAGTGCCCCTTGGAGTATAGGTCAGCACGCTAACCATGTAGCTGTAGAGGCAGACAAAAGGAACTGAATTTTTTTCAGAAACCAAATGCTCTGAATCACAAGTTGCTAGCTAAACACAAGCAGAGAATTATTATTATTATTATTATTATTATTATTATTATTATTATTATTATGATTATTATTATTATTGTACCGGTTGGTACACCCCGACCCCGCAAATTTAAATTGTGCGCCAATTGAAACTCCTCTACAGGGAAAAGCCTGAACTTTAAAAACTGTATTAATTCAGCAGTTTCTCCGAAGAGGGCTCTGTGTGAATTTTGATATGTTTTTGTTTATAATTGATCAAGAAGTGTGGGCGTTCTCTACCTGATGTCTCTACTAAAAACTATGAGTACGCACTCTGGTGCAATGGAATGAACTTTCTTGAAGAAATTTTGTATTCATTAGTTGTGTCTTTACTAAATTGTATTCTGTGGTTTGTGGGTTGGCAACATTAATCTTTTCTTTCCGCCTGTTTTGAATGTAGCCAATCAGGAATTTCTGTAATTAATCTTCCACCAATAAGGTGTTTCTTCCTCGTCTTGTGTATTAGTTTTTGCTGTTATCCAATAAAAGTTTGTGGGCGGGCCGTAATCATTCATGAAACGTCTCGAATTTTCCACGAGGGTATAAAAACTGCTGATTTTCTTGTCTCCGGGCCACTTCAGAAACATCTCTCTTAGTGTGTGAATATGTAGCAGGGGGCGGGAAGCGCCTCTTTCTTCAAGCAGCAGTTCTTCTACAAGGTAATGGCCTGTTAACATCTTCATTTCTTGCTAGCTCAGCAGTTTAACTCCCGGGGAGGGTTCGAAACCTTTGATATGTAACCAATTCCTTTAAAATGTAAATTAACTTTTCTGTGTATGTAAAAACTTCAAATTGCTTTTACTGTAAAGCGGGGAACTCCCCTTCATTTTGAAATTGAGGTGACTACGTTTTCACAACCGTTTCTTCTCTTCCTTATGCATTAAAGTTTTCTCATACGTGTCACTTCCCTAGCTTGGGATTAGCCCCTGTATATCGGCCTAGAGCCACTTAGGTTTTAAAAATGTGTATTTAGGAGTGCTGTTTCACGCCTCCAGTCCTCTCTGTACTTTGGGCTGGTAACTTAACCTGTTGTGTGTTTTTTTCTTTGCGAAGGCCCCGGTAGGTTGGGTACTAGTTACCCCTGTTAATTTATAAGGATGCCTTAAGGGCAGTTGAGTGTGAAGTTTGTTGTAGCCTTTGAGAGGCTTGTAAAATTGAGAGCTGGTATGCTCTTTTCCTTAACATTGTAATTAGGAGCTACTGCTCCTTGGCACGATGGGATTTTCTACCCCTTTGTACATTTGGTAACTTGGTAAAGTTGAGCTAATCGCTCAAAGATTGTGAGTGTGGGGCTCGAAGCCCAAAACCTGGTAAAAAAAGAAAACCCGAAACCGGAAAAATTATTTTGTACCTTTCTTACGTTGTTATTTCACCTAGTAGAAACTGTTGAATGTTGTTATCTGTTATTTGTTGATTTTGAAAAGAAAATATAACCTTTGTTAAAGTTTTAAATTAACTTTAATTCGGTAGTTGAGACCTATTCCAACCCGCACCTTCTTTCACCTCTGCTGTTCCACAGATACCTCGGAACAAGTGGTAGCAGAGCGTAGTTGAATGGGTCTCTAGTTAGCCCCTTTTGTCGGCTAAAGATTGTTTCTCTTGAACTCTAACAATTTTCTCCGCCGCTGGAATTTTTCCATTTTTCTAAATTTGTATTTCTTTTGTCATCATTTCCGGCCCTCGTGATGTCCTCCATCCTTTCTATTTGCTTAAGGAGGAATTACTTTATGAATTATCTATTAGAAATGTTCAATCTGGAGGCACGGTTGCGGTGGATGCCAATAAAAAGATTCCCTTACTTTGGCAATTACCTCCCCAACGTTGGGAGAGAAAGAGACTGACGACGCTCTCGCCACGATTAATGACAATATTACTGAATTAGCATCTGTAGTTTGTTTTTTTGAAGAAGGGAACCCATCCCCTAACCAACTTAAACGTGTGCAAGCTCGACTATTCTATTTTTATAATAGGCTTAATGATCTATTGTCTCTCAAGTTGAGTGACATTCAGGGAAAGGAGGCCAGTGCCCTCATTGAAAACATTTCTAAATTGTCCAGTACTGTTGGTCAATTGTTATCGGGAGTAACGGCTCCCAAAACTGACCCGCCCATGGCGGTAAACACTGTTAGCGAGGAAACTTCTTCCAAAGGGGAAGAAAATGGAACAGCTGCGGTTACTCAAGAGACACCTGCCCATCTAGAAACCGAGTCTGATCGTCGGCCCTCAATTCCACCCTTCTTTTTGAATAATGCTCCCTCCGAGCCTCCGTCACCCCCTAGGCAGTTCCCTACTATGTCACCTGGGTTCAGTAGTTTGCCTCATCCATTAGCAATGTTACTTAGGGGTATTTCCAAGTTTTCGGTTAACTCTACTAGTGATGTAATTTCATTTTTGAGATTTTTGGTCGAGTTCCAGGATCATGCTCTAGTATTTTCCCTCTCTGCTTCACAAATTCTTCAAATCATTTATCCGTATGCCATAGGTGTCCTCTCAGACAAAATAGTTAGGGCAATTGCTGAACAGTCATCAGTCGAAGACTTTCACGCACACCTTCTCGCAAACTTCATTCCGGCTCGAGCTAGGTCATCTCTTATTCAAAAGCACTATTATCGTGTACAGCGTCTGGATGAAAGTCTTGGCGACTTCATCCATAATATCAAATTCTATACCAGGGTGTTTGCTCTTCATATTCCAGAAGATCAAATTGTTCATGCTATTGTGGAAGGAATATCACCATCCTATAGGTCATATTTGTGTTTTGCGGCGCGCCCGCAAACCTTTCCTGAGCTTGAAGCATTGGCCGTATCAGCCGAATGGGTTAGATATGCTGATACATTACGTGTCGCGAGGGAGCCCCCTCCGTCATCAAGTAACTTTCGGCCTACACCTCGCCGAACCGTCACAACCCGCAATTGTTATGCCTGTGGGTCGCCGACCACCTCCGAAACAAGTGTCCATTAATTAAATCCCGTAGGACGAATAATGGAGCAGGGTCATCTCAAGGCTGTTTTAAGTGTGGCTCATTTACTCATATCTCCAAGAACTGCCCAAATTCAAATAGCTCCCCCTCCTGCTCAACTGCTGGTGCAACTTCCACCAACACCAAGAATCAAAAGTGACTAGCGGCTGCGGCTGAGTGGACAGATTCATCCTTTCAACGTTCAGCCCCTGTTAATTCCGACGATATTGTAGGGAAAAGTCAGTTTCCCAACTTATCGTTTGAAGGTCCTAAAGAATGTTTAAGGATTGCGGCGGATTCCCCCGCACCAGTTCCTTTTCTTAAAATTGAAGTGAATAATGAACCTGTAACAGCCCTATTAGATTCTGGCAGTGTGGGTTCCATTATTTCGGCCGAGTGGTACTCCCAATTGAAATCTGTTTGTAAACTTCCTGATTATTGCTCGTCTTCGGTTCAATATGTTTCGGCTAATTCATCTCCATTAGAAATTTTTGGTTCTCTAAATGTCAAAATTCGTATTTTTAAATTTACTTGGAAAGTTAAACTGTTTGTGGCTAAGCACTTGTCTTGCCCCATTATATTGGGAGCAGACTTCATGTCTCACACTGGTCTAGTGCTCGACCTTCAGAGTAAGTCGTGCACGTTCAAATTCGCTTCGAATTGTAAAATCCCCTTATTGAAATGTAGTTCTGGGTCCTGTTCATCTGTTTCGCCTACCCAGGATGAGATGTTGTTAGATCTTAGACATCTACCTGAGGAGCAGGCTGATAGTATTCGTAAGTTGTGTCAGTCGTTTCCGGAGGTTTTCTCGGATATTCTTGGTGTTACTGACCTTATTGAATACAAGATTGAGGTGACGGATTCGGTCCCTGTTAGATTCCCGCCTTATAGGCTGTCTCCACCTAAAATAAAAGCTTTGAAGGAAATCATAGATCAGATGTTGAAGGATGGTATTATTCGGCCCTCTAAGTTGGCGTATTCTTCGCCTATTTTTCTAGTCCCGAAACCCCAAGGTGGCTTCAGGCCTATGATTGATTATAGGGCTCTCAATCGGAAGGTGGTGTTACAATCTGTGCCCCTTCCCGACCTTCATTCTTGTTTTTCCTGGTTTCGTAAAGCTAAGTTCTTCACCATCTTGGACCTCAATCAGGCGTATAATCAGATCCATCTAGCTCAAGAACCCAAACATCTGACAGCTTTTGCCACGGATTGGAACTTGTATGAGTACAACCGCGTGCCTTTCGGCTCCCCACGGGAACAGCTGTGCTTACGAGGCTACTAGACAGGGTCTTCTCCGACATTAAGTTTGAGTACTTGTACCACTATCTTGATGATGTCGTCGTATTTTCGGAGACCTTCGAAGAACACCTAGATCATCTGAAAGAAGTTCTCAATCGCCATCGTAAGGCTGGGTTAACTGTGAAATTGTCCAAGGTCGCCTTCGCTAAGCCTTCCATGTCATTTCTAGGGCATGTTGTATCGCCCGATGGTGTCGCAGTGGATCATTCTATAACACAGGCCATCCGTGATTTCAAACCTCCTAAGGACATCAAAGGTATTGCCAGATTCATTGGCAAGGTGAATTTCTTCAGGGAATTTATTCCTAACTTCGCTAACAGAGCGGCGCCCTTGAACCTTCTTCGTAGGAAAGGCGTCAAATTTGAGTGGGGGCCTTCTCAACAAGCCGCTTTCGAAGACCTCCAATTAGCTCTCTTTAATGCCCCTGTCCTCGCTATGCCCGATTTCTCTAAGAAATTCATCGTCCAAACCGACGCGTTGTCGTCGGCGGTGGCAGCAGTCCTTCTTCAAGAGACTGAACTAGGGAGGCGAGCCATCGCCTACGCATCTAGGACACTTTCGGCTCAAGAAGCCAAGTATTCCATCTATGAACTTGAGGGTTTGGCTGTCTTGTTTGCTCTAGAAAAGTTCCGCCTCTATCTGGAACATGTCAAGTTCGACTTGGAAACGGATAATCAAGCCTTAAGCTGGGTCCTAGCTAGGCCGCGTCGTACTGGTCGTATAGACCGGTGGGCCATCCGAATTCCTGCCTTCCAGTTTGACGTTAGGCATATTATAGGAACTGAAAACTTGGTTGCTGACGGACTAAGCCGTATGTTTTCTAATGATGTAGAGACCCCCGAACAGGCTGATAGTTCTTCACCTCCCGAGTCCATACTACCTGTGGTTAATGCCATTCTAACAGATGCTCCCATGTTGTTTAGGGATCTTGAAAAATATCAACGTGAAGATCCAACGCTGGCCCCAATCATGGAACCCTTTCTTCTGGGGAACATGTCGTCCCTTATGTAGTGAGGAATGGTGTTTTATGTTGCCCGTCGCGGCATGATAATAAGATGAAAGTGGTCGTTCCAGCCGTTCTTGTGCCCATGATCTTCAAGTACTATCATGAGACCCCATTGGGGGGGGGGCATTCAGGCATCTTCAAAACTCGTGAAAAGATCCGTGAAATGTTCATCTGGAAAGGTATGGACGGTGAAATTCGTGAACTAGTAAAGGCTTGTAAATCTTGCTTGCTTAGTAAACCCACCATGTCCACGAAGGTAGGCCTATTGTCTTCTCATCAAGCATCACGCCCAATGGAACGTCTGTATGTCGACTACGTCGGACCCTTCCCCCAGTCAAAGGGGAATGCCAATAAGTTCATCCTTGTGTGTGTAGATGGCTTCACTAGATTCTCATGGTTATTTCCGACTAAGCTGGCTACCGCTCAGTCCACCATTTTCTGTTAAAATTCTATCTTTGCTTCTTTTGGTCCTTGTCAATATATCGTGTCCGACAACGCTAAAGCTTTCACTTCAAATCTTTTCCGTAAATTTTGTTTTGATCTAGCCATCTCGCATGTAACTACTTCTGCGTACTATCCTCAACCATCTCTAGCTGAACGGGTCAATCGTAATCTCAGGTCGGCTCTTATTGCCTATCATCATGAAGATCATTCTAGGTGGGACACGTCCCTGCATTGGTTAGCTTTCGCCTTGAATTCGGCGGTTCATGAATCTCATAAGCTTACTCCAGCTTCCTTGATGTTTAAGTTTGTACCCAACACGCCGCTCTCTAACCTTTGGTCTCTTAGTGACATTCTGCCGGAGACAATAGATCCAGATAATATTAGAGATCTTTGGAAGAAGGCTAAGGCCAATCTTAAAGTTTCTCATGAAAAGGTTAGGGAAAGATATGATCGTGGACGGAGACCCACCCATTTGAAGGTAGGCGACCAGGTTATGGTCAATAATTTTGTTCCCGCGGGCAAGCTTGCCCCCAGATTTCATGGGCCGTGCATCATTTTAGATTTCCTTACCCCGGTGACGTTGTTACTAAGCAATCCAGTCACCGAGAGGATATTTAGGGTTCACCTGTCGCAGGTGAAACCTGTATAATTTCCGTGCTAACCTTGTCTTTATAATTTTGTAAGAATTCTGAAGGTTATATTTTTGGTTTCATTGTAAGGCCTTCTGCCCCTTATCTTTTTTCTCATTTCGTTGAATCTGCTTTGTATCAATTTTGTAAAACCCCCTCCAAGGGTACTTTGCTGCCCTCTCCATCCGGCCATTACCACGCTCCCGTCTCCTGCTAAACCACACCAGTGGCATAATGAAATAAAAGTTCCACGCCGCTGGCCCCTCAGCCTCAACTCCAAGACCGTACCCTAAAACATTATACTTCTACAAAAATTCTACCGCCGAGATTCTAATATTTCAGTGCCCCCGCAGCCGTGCGGCGCCGTACCGCCACTGAGGTGTGGTACGGGCCCACTCCACTCCAGTGAGGTCAACCTGTGTACGGCGAGCCGGAGTCCTCCTCCCGGCCAAGGCTGATGTGCGGTGCACCACCTGCAAATTGCTGGAGGACTGTAAACAATCGTCGCGTGTGCAGCGTTCTTCGCCACGACTACCCCTCTCATAGTAGCGGGAGAGGCGTATCTCTGCGTATTTGAGGGGTCCGAGCGGCCTCAGTGATACATCGGCAGCGGCGGCAGGACTTGCCGTCAAGATCAAGCAGCATGTAAGAGTTACAGGGACATTTTATATCTGCATTTAACGCATGTCGGCTGCAGATCAACCATGATGCACTTAAAATATATCCCTTGTAAGAATTAATGTTTTTGGTTTCGGCATACTACTACTTTGAAAATTTGAATAACCACAACAGAGACACTCTCAACCCGGAGTTCAACTAACTCCTGACTAATTACTTCAAAACAAAGGAAAAAAAAGAGAAGGAGTTTTTGATGCTTTAAATGGTTTTTGCTTAAATTCTGCTAAAGACTTTGAAAATTCTTAAGGTCTCCTCCAAAATTCTTATACAAATCTATTTCAAACGCGGCTGAAATTTAATTAATGTCACATTATCTACAACCATCTGGGACGTCGCTTTGGAAAATAATTTTCTTCAACTGTTTTCTGTGTCACCCTTGGAAGGTCTTTTGGGGTGGGGGGGAGGTCTGTACCGGTTGGTACACCCCGACCCCGCAAATTTAAATAGTGTGCCAATTGAAACTCCTCTACAGGAGAAAGCCTGAACTTTAAAAACTGTATCAATTCAGCAGTTTCTCCGAAGAGGGCTCTGTGTGAATTTTGATGTGTTTTTGTTTATAATTGATCTCTACCTGATGTCTCTACTAAAAACTATGAGTACGCACTCTGGTGCAATGGAATGAACTTTCTTGAAGAAATTTTGTATTCATAAGTTTTGTCTTTACTAAATTGTGTTCTGTGGTTTGTGGGTTGGCAACATTAATCCTTTCTTTCCGCCTGTTTTGAATGTAGCCAATCAGGAATTTCTGTAATTAATTTTCCACCAATAAGGTGTTTCTTCCTCGTCTTGTGTATTAGTTTTTGCTGTTATCCAATAAAATTTTGTGGGCGGGCCGTAATCATTCATGAAACGTCTCGAATTTTCAACGAGGGTATAAAAACTGCTGATTTTCTTGTCTCCGGGCCACTTCAGTAACATCTCTCTTAGTGTGTGAATATGTAGCAGGGGGCGGGAAGCGCCTCGTTCTTCAAGCAGCAGTTCTTCTACAAGGTAATGGCCTGTTAACATCTTCATTTCTTGCTAGCTCAGCAGTTTAACTCTCGGGGAGGGTTCGAAACCTTTAATACGTAACCAATTCCTTTAAAATGTAAATTAACTTTTCTGTGTATGTAAAAACTTCAAATCTCTTTTACTGTAAAGCGGGGATAGAGAGTGATTCACCCTCTCGAACTCCCCTTCATTTAGAAATTGAGGTGACTACGTTTTCATAACCGTTTCTTCTCTTCCTTATGCATTAAAGTTTTATCATACGTGTCACCTCCCTAGCTTGGGATTAGCCCCTGTATATCGGCCTAGAGCCACTTAGGTTTTAAAAATGTGTATTTAGGAGTGCTGTTTCACGCCTCCAGTCCTTTCTGTACTTTGGGCGGTAACTTAACCTGTTGTGTTTCTTTATCTTTGCGAAAGCCCCGGTAGGATGCCTTAAGGGCAGTTGAGTGTGAAGTTTGTTGTAGCCTTTGAGAGGCTTGTAAAATTGAGAGCTGGTATGCTCTTTTCCTTAACATTGTAATTAGGAGCTACTGCTCGTTGGCACGATGGGATTTTCTACCCCTTTGTACATTTGGTAACTTGGTAAAGTTGAGCTAATCGCTCAAAGATTGTGAGTGTGGGGCTCGAAGCCCAAAACCTGGTAAAAAAGAAAACCTGAAACCGGAAAAATTATTTTGTACCTGCCTTACGTTGTTATTTCACCTAGTGGAAATTGTTGAATGTTGTTATCTGTTATTTGTTGATTTTGAAAAGAAAATATAACCTTTGTTAAAGTTTTAAATTAACTTTAATTCGGTAGTTGAGACCTATTCCAGCCCGCACCTTCTTTCACCTCTGCTGTTCCACAGATACCTCGGAACAATTATTATTATTATTATTATTATTATTATTATTATTATTATTATTATTATTATTATTATTTTGACCGCGAGTCATTAATGAATATTTTGGGAGAGTTTGGAGTGGACTATACGTCAAGAAATTTTATCAAGCAAACTCTAACCAACACAGTGTCGAAAGTAAAATTTATGGGTGAGATCTCAGAACCGTTTACAATCAGAACGGGTGTCAGACAGGGAGATGGACTATCCCCACTCCTCTTCAACTGTGTTTTGGAAAAAGTCATTCGAGAATGGAGGAAGTTGTTATACCAAGAAGAAACAAAGGAAGATCAGTTCAGACTTGGTCCTAAGCACAAAGGGGTGTACGTTGACTGCCTGGCGTTTGCGGATGATCTGGCCATTTTTTCTAACAACATAGATTCAGCAGTCAACAAGATCAATAGGCTGTCAGAAGTTGCTGAAAAGGTAGGACTCCAGATTTCTATTCCAAAGACAAAATATATGACAAACATCTGTGATGGACCAGAATGGATGAGCACTAATCTTGGAAAAATCGGTCGAGTCAAGAATTTCAGATATCTTGGTGAAGTCATCCAGCAGAATGGATTAGAAGAGGAAGCAATCAATGTCAGGATGAGGAAGTTAGACCAGGCATACCAAATGACAAAGAATATCTCTAATAAAAAGTCTATGAGTATAGGGGCCAAGTTCCGACACTATAACACAGTTCTAAAACCTGAGGGATTATATGCGTCTGAAACTTTGACCTCAAGTAGTAAAGGTCAAGCTGATCGGCTGAAAAAAAGAGAGCGCAGGATACTAAGAAAAATCCTAGGTAATAGGTGGGTTGATGGACAGTGGCGAATGAGACCAAATGAGGGTTTGTACAGCAAGACAGAACCTCCCACAGCGTCAATTAAGAAGAGACGGCTATTATTTTATGGTCATCTCTTGAGGATGACTGATGGTCGGCTAACAAAAATAATATGGAATTTTATTCAATCTAAGGCAACAAGGCCGAGATGGTTCCAGGAATGCGAAAAAGGTCTGATGCAGATTGGTATTTCAGACCAAGAAATTCATGACAGGAGCACATTCAGAAGATTGGTGAACAACTATCAAGGTTTCCAAATGGCATCAACTTCCAGAAGACGGAAAGGACCTTTGTCTGAAGAGCATAAACAGGCACTCGTCGCTGGGCTCAGAAGATACTGGCAGGAAGTCAAAGCCGGAACAAGAACAAGACCTAGACACTGAAATGAAGTTGGTTGTTGCCACGCAGTCCATAGAGGCTCAACTCGATGTATAAAAAAATTATTATTATTATTATTATTATTATCATTGAAGAGCCCATCTCTCTCTTGGCTGTCCTATTTATATTCTTATTTACATCTATTAGATGTTATTCAGTACATTATCGACATTTTAATGCATAAAAGTTTTTCTGTAGTATTACTGCGTGACGAGAGGGTACATTCGATCCTTACAATGAAAGAAGAGTGGGAACAGGTCTCACTTCTCAATTAAATTCTCCACGGAGAGGAACGCTTGATACTGTCTGCTCCAGTCACGTATTCTTGCGAGTCAGTGGTCTGAAAGAGGAGGGTGGCAGAATGTTTGTCTGACCCCGGTGAACTTTTCCATCAAAGCACTGAGAAATAACGTCTCTACGTTGCCTTTGGAGGAAGCTGTCAGTTAACATTTAATTAAAGGGAAGAGTGATAACGTAAATGGATACGGTAGTTTTCTCCGCCAGTGCAGAAAATGTCAGTAATTCACCTCATCATACAAAT
The DNA here is from genome assembly GCF_040414725.1 of Anabrus simplex. Taxonomy (NCBI): domain Eukaryota; kingdom Metazoa; phylum Arthropoda; class Insecta; order Orthoptera; family Tettigoniidae; genus Anabrus; species Anabrus simplex. Next base: position 101,666,463 of record NC_090265.1, on the reverse strand, counting down.
CATCTTATTTCTTTAATTCAATTTCATATTGAGTTGTCGTCAAATGGAATTGATTATTTAAATTATTATGTTTATGATGATATCAGTACCAAATCATATCTTTGACCATTTGGAAAAGATATCATGCCCGCACATTGCATACATCGGTGAAGTATAATGAATCGAATATTACTCACCCCCTTATATTATATACAGAAGTACAAAGTATTGTGGGTTTAGTGGATCAGAATAACAGATAAATCATTATTTTATTGTTTCACTTATTCATTTATCATTTACGTCTACAGAACGCGCCAACGGCCGTATATAATCAAATCAATCAATGCTGATCTGCATTTAGGGCAGTCGTCCAGGTGGCAGATTCCCTATCTGTTGCTTTCCTAGCTTTTTCCTAAATGATTTCAGAGAAATTGGAAATTTATTGAACATCACCCTTGGTAAGTTATTCCGATCCCTAACTCCCCTTCCTATAAATAAATATTTGCCCCAGTTTGTCCTCTTGAATTCCAACTTTATCTTCATATTGTGATCTTTCCTACTTTTATAAACGCCACTCAAACTTATTCGTCTACTAATGTCATTCCTAGAGGTCTGCATTTTCTCTGATTTTTACCGGCGAGTACCGCCTCTCTGGCTCTCGGGAGTATGCGGCCGAGCGTCCTGTGCAGCCGGTTGCGGGCTACCGATCATCAGCGACTGGCCGAGCGCGCCAAACGCTCGGTCGGTCGCCAGTAACCGGCGGGCTCAGTGCTAGCCAGCCAGTCAGCTGCGCTTCGCCGGACTCGAGATCATAGGCCACTACTTTACATTAATCCTCACCTATTTATTTTACAAATGTCTTTCGTTTTTTACGATCAGTTCTATAACCTAAATATTACAATTGTATATGTTACATTTGAAGTGTGTTAAAATGTTGCAGACTATTGGATTTTCGTCTTTGAGGTGATTATGTATTCCAATAATTGTAACGTTATGAACTGTAATGTCTTCATATGGTATTTTGTTCCGTTCGCTAGATAAACGGGTACACAGTTTTTTTTTTTTTTTTTTTTTTTGCTAGTTGCTTTACGTTGCACCGACACAGATAGGTCTTATGGCGACGATGGGAGAGGAAAGGGCTAGGAGTGGGAAGGAAGCGGCCGTGGCCTTAATAAGGTACAGCCCCAGCATTTGCCTGGTGTGAAAATGGGAAACCACGGAAAACCATTTTCAGGGCTGCCGACAGTGGGGTTCGAACCTACTATCTCCCGAATACTGGATACTGGCCGCACTTAAGCTACTGCAAAACGGGGACACAGTAATAGTGGGCTATGTGTAGCCTATCTCCAGACTCGGCCACATATACACTGTACTAATATCAAATGCAGGATCAAGAAGGAATGCAGGATTGTTTTTAAACAAATACTCATCAATTTTCATTTTACAAGCATTAATTTATAAACAAATTATGACCTGTAAATAAATTTATATATGAATCATAAATATACAATTCGTTTTTCGTCATTGGTGCTGCCTGATGCACAGGATTCATTTGTGTTCCTGGAGCCACTACTACAGCTGGCGGTTTGCACTTCTTCATGTGAAGTAAATGAAAGTGGAATCATACATTTATAGCGTTTGAGGAATGTTTCCTTTCTTTTGATTACGTGGTATGTTCATAATACTTACGAAATTGTGATAGATCAATAAGCGAGCATCCACCTTATCTGATTCCAAGCACGATCTTTCGCTGGATAACAGGTGAGCGGCCTGGCTAAAATTTCTCTCGCTGGCAGCACTAGTGCCAGGAATGCAGAGTACTCTTCTGGCTACTACCGACAGCCTTGGAAATAACTCCGCATGCGTTTTCCACCACTTCAAAATGTGTCCTTCGGCACAGCTACAGTCGGATTTGGAGAGCGAGATCATTAGTAGTATTTGTGTGTCCATCTTCGTCGTCCTCATCCGAACGCCAGTCCACCTTGGACTTTTTCATGGGAAGAACTTGGTCACTGTTTGCTTGAATGGGCTATAAAAATGAACAAAACATCCGTAATGCATTCCTGTCACCTTTAAATATGTATGAAACTTAGGATTACTGGTTACTGAAAAGCTATATTTCCAGTGAATTCCTAAATATATCGCAAAAATTACATCAAAACGCATTGTGGAATTTTTAGACTGCGAAACCCTTCCCAAATATTGTACATTTTAGACGGCATAATCGCTGATCTAACGAAAGGTGGAAGATTAGACAAACAAACATTCGTTTTGCTGCCATTAATGGTTTCCCGGCCCGTACTTAAAGACATGATCCTGTATGGGATTTTGGGCTTATGCCTTATTTTCTTGACACGGCATAAGCCCAAAAGCCTATACAGAAACATTCGTTTACTAATTTTTTTTCAGTTATTCGAGCTCACCATTTACAGGCAGTTCCGAGCACAATCGTCGAACTTCAGCATACGCGACCTGCTTTTCTTCTGCTGTGACTTTCTTCAAATGACGTCGTGATGGCCAAAGAACCGTGGCTTTGTAATGGATAGCCTCCAATTTGCACTTCTCTATGATGAAGTATGCTGCTCTCGTTTTTATTTTCGTCTTGCACTGAAAAGGATAAACAATATATACAGAATTAAATTCCGATAATTCAGCAGGTTTATAAACGATCGTAACTTATAAAAATATTTCTTACTTCGTTGTGACTCTCTTCTGGTTCAAATCATACATGTTGTGCTTGTGCTTGGCTAGAACGAAAGTACAGTATCACATGTGGCACATTGCACGAATCCAGAAGAAGCCTGCGTGACAGGATCCACTACAAGTGCAAACGATTTCCAAGCTTCACTCTTCGCCTCCTCTTCCGACATATCTTTCTTCTTCAGGACTAACGAGCCGCTGCTAATTCTCTCCAGAATACTTCTCTTCCTTTCTTGAATGCGGCGTTTACGACCTATACTTGGTTGATCCATAACGCTGTCTGCACTGCTCAAAGCCCAGTCACCAACTGATTTTACACACGATTTCTAATGAATTCCGCAATGTATAGCGCGCGGCGGTTTTACTGTCACCGACCGGGATTACGATTACGCTCGAGCGCCCGGCAGTGCTCGACAGTTCCACTGAAGGACTGCCGGCCACATGGTCAATTAAACGGCCACAGCCTTATCGCAGCGCGGGCTTTTCCCAACCGTCGAGCAGCGGCACGAAGTGGGCAATGCTCGAGCGGTTGTTTTCTTCCAAATGCAGAGCTCTAGTCATTCCACGCCATTTCTCCGCTGACAGCCGTGTTGAAATACCGGATCGCGTGATATTTCCGAAGTTAAGCAACATTGGGAGTGGTATAGATTTGGATGGGTTGCCACGCGCTGTTGGTTGGGAGTAAGGGAATGGAGGAGCAGAAAGAAACTGGCCACTCTACCGTATGTAAACTCCGCTCAGGCACACCCCTGCGGAGGCTCGTACCTGCCTTCGGACAGAATACACCCTTACTTTCTACAGAAAGCTCCGACCCATCCGTGCACCCATTGTGCCGACAGTGAAGGATTAAAACAGGTGAAGCATTCGTTCAATACCATAACGAACGCTCCTAGCGAAAAATTTATTAATTCATTTATTTTGTGTGTCGTGAGACATAGAAGAGCCTTTTCCCATTCACTATAATCACATCGGCCTAGCTAACTATTAGTGGGTGTTTGTATATGGAGGAAAAAAAAAACAAATGTTGGTTTTCCCAAACGCCACATATGACGGGACACAAAATATACACCATTACCGGCGAATGTGTTTTATTTTCAGTAAAACAAAGTTTTCCAGCAGCGAGGCCAATATTTATTTTAAAAGCACAACGCGCTTCTTGTATGATTGCGAACGGTTACAATAATGGCTTCAACAATTGTTGGCCGGTGCGTTTCTATGACTTCACGCCCAGTGTTTTGTAATGAATTTCAGTTAGATGCTGTCATTTCATGAACGTTACTTTGCGTCAGAATGTTGAAAGTATAGGTATGGCTTCCATATTATTCCCTGTTTTATTCTCCTAACTCCATGGGGGAAATTACATACATTTTGTTTCGGTATTTCCGAGCCAGCAGTCCACCTCTCTGGTGTAGTGCTTAGTGTGATTAGCTGCCACTCTCGGAGATCCGGGTTCGATTCCCAGCTCTGCCACGAAATTTGAAGGGTGGTATGAGGGCTGGAACGGGATCCATTCAGCCTCGGGAGGTCAACTGAGCAGAGTTGGGTTCGATTCCCACCTCAGCCATCCTGGAAGTGGTTTTCCGTGGTTTCCCACTTCTCCTCCAGGCAAATGCCTGGATGGTACCTAACTTAAGGCCACGGCCGCTTCCTTCCCTCTTCCTTGTCTATCCCTTCCAATCTTCCCATCCCCCCGCAAGGACCCTGTTCAGCATAGCAGGTGAGGCCGCCTGGGCGAGGTACTGGTCATCCTCCCCAGTTGTATCCCCCTGACGCAGAGCCTGAAGTTCCAGGACAGTGCCCTTGAGACGGTAGAGGTGGGATCCGTCGCTGAGTCCGAGGGAAATGCCAATCCGGGAGGGTAAGCAGAATAAGAAAGAAAGATTTCCGAGCCAGTAAGGAGGACCCGTACGAATATTATGTCGTTAACACGGAAAATCAAACCCGACTAACCACATAAGTACCTATCATACAAAATTGTCTCAGATTAAAATGATTAATAAAATAAGACATATTTCTCGTCGCTGACGAAACAAAGCCGGATATTTGGAAATGTTATTCCTATCCGTTATATTTCTTAAGATTGGTCACGCCTCCCAGTCACTTATGGATATGTTATCCATGCTTATTTTTGTTAAGAAGGAAGCCATACTTTCTAGTGTCGACTCAGTCAAATGTAACTTAAAAGATTTTCAGTCTGTTGAAAACAAAAGTTCAATATAAATATTGCATTATAACATAAGTTACCTGTACAAACACACATTATTGAACAATTAATAAAAATATGTTTAAAATGTGTACTTTTATCCCGTTGAGTAGTGTGATTTTTACAGGTATGTATAGTGTAATATTTACTGTACATTGAACTTGTATGTTCGACAGACTGAAAATAACTTAAATTACATGTAGTCCATGAGAACAATTCTTCGCTGTTCGGGCAAAGTTTCATATCTCCCAATGATCTTCCTATCCATCATTTTCCTCGAGGCTGGTCACGCCATCGGAATAATTTTCGTTCTGTTCGGTTTCCTGTGGTTACGAGTAAAGGGAAATGAGCCTTAACGTACCGCACTCTAGGAATGAATGTTTGCATAACTCATTTTCATACTCCTACAGTATAATGTACTTAAGGTTCATTTCCCTTTATACGGCAGCATACGAAAATGAAACAGCGAGAATTGTTCTGATGGACTGCATATACATACGTGGCTGAGAGGCGTGACCAGTCTTAAGAGATAGGAAGAGCATTTGGAGATATGACCTTTTGCCCAAACAGCGACGAGTTTTCATTTTGTTCATTTAAGTGTAAAGGAAAATGAAATTTAAATACATTATATACTGTAGGAATGCGTAAATACGTCATGCAAACATACATTCCTACAGTACAGAACTAGGTAACTGACGTTATGTAGTTCCATGTTAGAGATTACGAACTCCCCGTCATTGAAACTGAACACTTTGTTTCTTATCCGATGTAGGTATGTATGTACGTTTAGTCCTCAGCCCGAAGACTGGTTGGATCCTCACCAGCTCCACCATCAGCTGTCATAGGTGGCCTAGGCATCACTGAAGAGGCGTACTAGGGAAATGAGGAGTGAGGTAGTTTCCCGTTGCTTTCCTCACCGAGCCAGAAGTTGCTATTACATACCAGTCTGCCAAGCCCACTGAAATGCATGCACCAACCGACCCTATGAGCAATATTTTTACACCATTCATAGCAGGGACTGGCTGCAGAAGGAATGGCATTATTAGCATCACTCATACCTCAGTCACTTTCATTTTGTCAAAGTCAATGGTAAAGCTGAGACTGATCAATGAAACTAACAAAATTGCTCTAGCCCATACCAGAAGACATAGTGTACCGTAAACACTAGCTCCCGCCAGCAAAGGCACATAACTACCTAATAACAGTCTCAATTAAAACACGGCACTGATTAAGAACGGGTAGCCTATGCGTTATATGAACCATTTGACAGCGTACTTTCAATTACTTTAATTGACTAGATTTACTGTTTTAGGGCTACATAAAAAGCAAAGCAAAGTCACCTCCGCACAGGCCATGAAGGCCCTTGGAGGGCACGATTGTTGACCTCGGCACGTGATGGTGTAGAATGGTTAGCTCTACGCCAGGCCGCCTTTGCCCCCAAGAATTAACCTGGTACTCATTTTTGGTGTAGGCTGAGTGAACCACAGGGCCATATGCACCTCCTGAAGTGGAAATTTCGTTTCTTAAATTTTACTACTTCCTGACGGGGATTCGAACCCACGCCTTTACCGCCTCTGGCAGGCAGCCCCCTTTAGTGCTACATGTAGATTCATAATGTACCGTAAATCGCATTCAATGTTGAGCAAAAAGGTAAAAGGTATATGCCTAAAGTAACTGATGGACCAATTCCAGTTGTATATTGTTACTCGTAAAGCTATGTATTTCGCATGAGATATCAACCAGCTTGTTCATTTTTAGCTACTTTCATTCCATAGAATACGGAATACGCTGGCGCTACCCTGCTACCTGACGAAGCACATAAGGATCTTGAGCAGCAAGTAAGGAACGGGAAGATGCGCCCTGAAGAATTTGGGGTGAATTTAAAGCTGTCAAAAGGTGAAATACCTGAATGCGGTGACCAAACACATGGCACGATCACTGTGTGCGGCTTCAATTCAATAAAGTGACTCAATTCAAATACCTGAGGTCATGCTTCACCTCGGACAGCTATTATTCCTGATGCCAAGGCAAAAGTCAGTGCCACATGGATTACATGGCACCAGGTTACTGGACTTTACGATATGATATTAAAAGTGGTCAGTTGTCAGACCGGTGATTCTTTAAGCAGCTAAATGCTGGCCTACAATATCCAAGTATGAACAGTCACTTCATGTATTGGAAATGATGATATTTTGATGGACCCATGGCTTAAGTCGACAAGACCACGTCAGGAACGACGATGAGCGGAAAAGCTTCAAGGTTAGCCCAATCACAGAAAAATGCGTGAATCATGCCTGCGATGGTATAGGCATGCACTCTGTACCTGTGAAGCTTCATTTCCAAAGATTGCCCTTCAACTAAACTTGGAGAAGCGTGGACCTGGAAGGCAACCTCAAACACGCTGGCTGGATCGGGTGAGAGATGACATGTAGCTCAGAAAACTCATCCGCCGCAATGCTGTAGATCGATGAAGTAGAGGAAATCTTGAAAGAAGGCAGATCCCCACAAATTCGGAAAATGCAAAGAAGATTATCGATGGCTTACTCCTAAAACCTCGTATCTCCCAATGCACTTCCTATCCATTTTCTTCCTTAAGATTGGTCAACCTCCCAGCCACATATTTATGTGCAGTTCAAAAGAATACTACTTTCATTGTGTTCATTTTTTTATGCTGGTGTGTAAAGGAGAATGAACCTTATATACATTAAACTTTAGGAGTGCTTAAATTCGCCATTAAAACAACATCTCTGCAATACGGTATGATAAGGTCCATTTTCCTTTACACGATAGCACAGGAAAATGAAAAAGGTTCTGATGGACTGCATATAAATATCGATGGCTTTCTTTAAAAACCTCGTCCGAATACTCTTCATATCCATTATATTCCTTAAGACTGGTCACGCCTACCAGTCCCATATTTATATGCAGTCCAAAAGAATAAATTTCGTTATGGTCATTTTCCTCTGCCAATTTTTAAAGGAAAATGAACCTTAAATGCATTATACTGTAGGAGTGTGTAAATTTGCCATGCAATCAACATCGCTACAATACGGTACGTTAAGGTCCATTTTCCTTTAGAATTAGCAAAGGAAAATGAACACAGCGAAAATTATTCTGATGGACTGCATACAAATATATGACCGGGAGTCGTGGCCAGTCTTAAGGGATATAATAGGTAGGAAGAATATTTGGATATACGAGGTTTTAAAAGAAAGCCATCGATATGTGACTGGAAAGCGTGGCCAGTCTTAAGGAATGTAATGGGTAGGAAGAGCATTGCAACATCCGAGGTTTTAGAAGTACGCCAACGTTACGAATCATATTTATCGTAGGCTAGTTGAATCAATAATGATCAAAATACCCTGAAATCTTATCTCTCTTTAACAATACCAAACTGGTATTAACTATCAGTAAGGATGATAGATAGGGTTTACTTAGCATTGCTTCTTTTTGAATGACGTTAGAGGAACATTTCTCTTTTACCATTTACAATTTAAAGTACGAGTTAATGAAAATCTGACAGCATTTTGGAATCAAACACATTTCACATCATCTTCAAACGTTTACGGTAACTAACATCACAATTGTTGAATTCTTATTCAGCTCTTTGAAGTTCAGAGAAGTTCCAATAAAGATGTTTCTGAGCCAGAACAAATTTATTCTAAGAGTGTTTGACGGTCTTCCAGTACTTTATACTGAAACATATCGTGTAGTCCGCCTCTGTGGTGTAGTGGTTAGCGTGATTAGCTGCCACCCCCAGAGGCTCGGGTTCGATTCCCGGCTCTGCCACGAAATTTGAAAAGTGGTACGAGGGCTGAAACGGGGTCCACTCAGCCTCGGGAGGTCAACTGAGTAGAGGTGGGTTCGATTCCCATCTCAGCCATCCTGGAAGTGGTTTTCCGTGGTTTCCCCACTTCTCCTCCAGGCGAATGCCGGGATGGTACCTAACTTAAGGCCACGGACGCTTCCTTCCCTCTTCCTTGCCTATCCCTTCCAATCTTCCCATCCCTCCACAAGGCCTCTGTTCAGCATAGCAGGTGAGGCCGCCTGGGCGAGGTACTGGTCATCCTCCCCAGTTGTATCCCCCGACCAAGAGTCTGAAGCTCCAGGACACTGCCCTTGAGGCGGTAGAGGTGGGATCCCTCGCTGAGTCCGAGGGAAAAGCCGACCCTGGAGGGTAAACAGATGATGATGATGATGACATATCGTGTATGATTCAATTGATCATTTAAAACACTGTGGCATAATTGTATTCAAGCGCTCAATATAGTCGCGAGGAATGAAGGAAGGAAACATGGTTGGCTGTGTCATAGGCTGTTAGAACCCCGTAGCGCTTTGGTAGGAATTAATTCCTCTAGTTGGACCTGAGCCGCAAACCGTGCTTTCAGTCATGAAGAACACGTAGCCGCGTCGCCACGCGAACAGCAAATTTTGGTGGGGGTGAGATTTTAATGAGGGGCTGTATCAATCATTTGTCACAGTTTGACAAACTTCTCTTTTCCATGGCTGGAATCACCTAAATTCTAATCGATTAATCCGTCACTAAGCTGAATTCTACAGACCTGACACCACACGTAGTTAAGATGATAATTATAGAGTAACGGGAGCTAATAAAACCATTTACTTTTATATATATATATACACACAGGGTGGCCCACTTAAACCTTTCACCGCAGATATATCTGGAACAACAAGAGATATTTAAAAATTACTTTCACGGGCATGAAGGCAGGGAAGGGGCTAATTAAAATTAATACTATGAGCCAGTCAAAAACGTAGGAAAATAGTATTTTCAACATCAACTTACGTTTTTTTAAATAGACATCCTGTATTATTTCGTGCGCAATCATTAACCTGAAAAATCACATAAATAATGGCGTTTGTTTCATCGCAATAGGTCAATCACATCCCATGATATTGCAACGTGAAGTTGACGCTTGAGATAGACGAAACGCGCCGCAGTTGCACATCCCGAGAGTCAAGCGTAAACCTCACGGTCCTCTTACTCGCGATGAGATTGCCGTACTACAATGCGACAGGCGCTGTACTTAATGCTATTTGCACTGTTATCAAGAGGGATGAAAATAAGAGAAGGGTTTCCCACCACAGCAAAAGGATATGTAAATAACGGTTTCTCTCTTGCGTGTTTTATTTACCTACACAGTACAGTGCAGTACTCTGTATTGTACTACTTCAGGACGTACATAATACGGACAGCAAAGTTACTGTAACGAAATTCTCTTATTTTCATCCCTCTTGATAACAGTGCAAATAGCATTAAGTACAGCGCCTGTCGCACTGCAGTACGGCAATCATATCGCGAGTAAGAGGACCGTGAAGTTCGTGCTGGAATCTCGGGAAGTGCAACTGCTGCGGTTTCGTCTATCTCATGCGTCAACTTCACGTTGCAATACCTCGGGATGTCATTGACCTATTGCGATGAAACAAACGCAATTACTTATGTAATTTTTCATGTGAACGATTGCGCACGAAATACTACAGGGTGTCCATTTATAAAAAAACGTAAGTTGATGTTGAAAATACTATTTTCCTACGTTTTTGACTGGCTCATAGTATTAATATTAATCAGCCCCTTCCCTGCCTTCATGCCCGTGAAAGTCATTTTTCAATATCTCATTTTTTCCAGATATATCTGCGGTGAAAGGTATAACTGGGCCAGTCTGTATATATATATGCGTATTAACGTGAGCAGCCGTTAGCGTCTGGCGAGCTCTCATAAAAGAAGAGGGTTTGTTTGGCGGTACTTTGCCCCGGTCCCCGGACATGGTGAAACTATAAAAGCTAAGCAGACAAGTGAAGAGTCCTCTTATTGCATTTTGAACGGCGACAGTGAAGTATCGTGACCATAAGCAGATAAGACAATAACTTGGTGAAGTTTTTGTTTGACTTGAATAAAAAGCTTTGTGATTTAGCTCACAAGAGCTAGTGAGGGTCGGCATATTAAAATAAAATACGGTGTGAACGCGAAGTGTGAAATTAACGTGTGAAAATGAAAACCTACAACCTTTCTTCCAGTCATTCTCCGGGTCAGGGATGGAACGAACGAAGCCCCATTTTGCGGCGATGATAGGAATTGTGCCGGCTGCCGAGGCCTGCTGCAATCCTCTGGGGCAACGGTTAATGACTGACAGATGAAATGAAATGATAATGGAGCGTGTTTCTGGAATGAAAGATTACAGGGAGAACCGGAGTGCCTGTAGAAAAACCTGTCCCGCCTCCGCTTTGCCCAGCGCATATATCACATGGAGTGACCAGGGTATGAACCATGGAACCCATCGGTGAGAGACCGACGCGCTGCCGCCTGAGCCGCGGAGGCTTCTCAAATTTAGGTGTACGATTCCTTAATATATAACCTCTGAAAAGGATGGATAGCCAACGGGACCAGTTCCCATAATTTAGTGCCGCGAATATCGGACTTATATCCTAGCGGTGGCTATAAATAAATTTTAGCCAATACTAAGGTTCCGATCGTGCATTCGAGCACGCTAATCGGGGAAGTAGTGTAGATGGTTCTAATTTAATTCAACAGTTCCAGATATAGCCCAACATCAATGAGACAGCAGCCATGAACTACCCAGGAGTCGACAAGACCTTCAGCCCTGTGCTGTGTGTCGTAGTCACGTGCTGAGCCCGCATGCCATAGTGGAGTTTTTGCCGCCAAGTTAAGTCCTTTTGTTCTTTAAGAACGTGAAGCATGTAAGCCACAGTGGCATTTGTATTGCACATTTCAGTAAAATTTCGCACGTTTAGGGCTGCTTGCATTCTGAGTCCTCGAGCTGTGTATTTAGGGGAAAAATAAGGGAAGGAGTAGTTCAGATATAGGTGTGTGCTCCTGTTATACTTATTTTATTCCGGTTTACTGTGGAGTTGAGATAGAGTTGTGTGGGTATATTATTCGTGAAAAATCTAGTGGACTGTACGCCACCAATATCGATCCGGGAGAGCGGATTAGACTGGAACCAGTGTATGCTAGTATATTTTTTGCATGGTGCATGAATTTCAGCTGTGAGAAGGCGAAAGGAGAGACTTTTCAACGTCAAAAAGTAGAGAAGAGTAGGGTCTTTAAGTGTGGTGGCAGGTAAATTCATGGATATGTACCGGTCGTGGAACGGATGCTTAATTATATGTGAGGCTAAAGAATTGCCTGTGGATATTTACTGGGGCTGAGATGCTAAGAGATGTTATATTTGGAACTGTGATGATGATGATGATGATGATGATGATGATGATGATGATGATGTTGATGATGATGGTAGTATAATGAACCGGCCTGTTAAATGTGAAATTATGTAAGGCTGTAAGTCGTATTGGCTGGCCAGATTTGTGTGCTTATCTGTAGCACTCTGCATGTTGTGAAGCCCGGATGCGCCATTTATTCTTGCCCCAGGTAGCTGACGACCTCGGCTGAGCTGTACGCTGGTCAGGGAAGGCTAGTGAAGTTTACAAATAGCCACGTAATATTCGTGAATTACCTATGCCCCAATGACTTAGTTGTTATTTCTAATGCCAATCAGTTGATTTCCCTGCCGTGTTACCTGCTGCTACTAAGCTGCATATACATAAGATATACGACGTCTAGTGCCCATATATGTTTGGTTCTTCACTCGGCAGTACTATCAACTTTAGTGTATATATTTTGTGTGTTTTTTCATGTTTTTATTATTGCATATTGTGCTTTTGTATTTTTGTGCCCAGTGTGTTACTTCTTTTTGTAATATAGTCATTTTTCGATAATGGGGGACATATCCCGATGACTATTTTTGGGATGAGAGGATCTGACGTTATCTATGATCATGGGTTCGGACTCACATAGTAGAGTCTGTGACAATTTTGGAAGGGTGATTCATATGCAGTCCTGAACAAGTATTTTATATGTTTGTGTCCGAGTGATCGGAATTTGTATGTAATTTAGGCCATTACTAGTGGATCCGGTATTACTATCGCATATCATGAACAGTTTAGGAAATCGAGCCATCGGGCAAAAGAACTAGGGGCTTAACAAAGCGCAAACCATGATGTGTAAATTTATATATATTCCAATTCATAAGAAAGTCACTTTATATCTCTGGTTCCTTACCGCATAGCTTGTAAACGATTTGTTTGATAAGTGTAATTTATGTAAATATTCGTGTGATTTTCCATTGATTGACACAACCAGTGGTCGGTTGTTATATTTTTATTTTTATTTAGTACTAGCAAATGTACCCGTGCTTCGCTACGGTATTCTGCATTGTATACGAATATTGAAGTAAATACTGTACATGCAGTAAATAAGATTGTTTTAAAATAGCATGTCTCTTAGCGTTATCCGAGAAACAGCATGGAGAGGTCCCCATACATTGTTTCCAATGTAAAGTACTTGTTACGGATTTGTGATGATAACGACAGGCTCACTTTCCTATTGCCATTCACAATCGAGTTGGGAAGTTTACATTATAATTGCAGGCCCCATTATCTACTGCGCGGTCACAATCGATTTGGGGAGTTTCCGTTACAATGGCAGTCCCCCTTTCCTACTTCCAGACATATTACAAATTGAGGAGTTTTTATTAAAATGGCAGGAAACTTCCCTACAACCAGTCAAAATTGAGTTGTGCAGTTATCATTATAATGAGAGGCCCCTTTTCCAACTGCCAGCCAGCTTACTGTCAGTCACACCAAGCTGGTTAGTTTCCATCAAAATAGCAGGCCAGTATGCCTAATGCCAGTCACATTTTAGATGGGTACATCTGTTTATAACTGCGGGAACGCTTGCCTACAGCCAAACACAATCGGGTAAGGGGAGTTTTGAACAAAACTACATGCTCCCTTGCCTTCTGCGAGTCAAATCGAGAAGTCAATTATTCATTACAATGGTAGGCCTGCCTTATTAATGCCAGTTACACAGGAATTGGAGAAGGACCCCATTCCTACTGCCAGTCAAAGTCGGTGTGGGGAGTACAGATTACAATAGCAGACACACCCCTTCTCGATCGCTACAAGACGACATCAGTGAATATTTATAGATCGACATACGAAAGTATATACTTGTTTACAATATTGCAGACCTTCATTTACAGATAACTGCTGCTAAACGTACGTCATATCGACAAAGCATTGTACCATAAGACGCCGGGTTTAGTGGCCTAAATGGCTGGTCCTATGATATGTCATCTATGCTTGGGTCAGATTGAGTTAGAAACGTTGAACAGGGTAAACGTTTTGTAAGATTATCTCACATTGCATTACTTTTCAGATAATTATGTGACAGCTACATACATAGCATTGGGCTCACATATGGCTACTGGGTGGCCAATTTTCGTGTAGGGTTTGATGATTCTATCTTTCTTATAAGTGACTGAAAGTATGAATTATGCATGTGAAAAGTCCAAATTTACTTAACGTATAGAAATAGACAAAAATTAAACGTAAAAGGGATACAGATACAACAAAAAGTCATAAGACTAAGGTTGTAGATCACTCCAAATTGAATGGAGATTGTGCATTCCCTTATGTGATAGGACTTCGCGAAGATATTCACCATCATTAACATTGCCTCCATATTTCGATATTCTTCGGGAAAAAGTGAAAAATTTAAAGCTCTTGGAAATGTTCTGTCCGTTACAGGCTAAAACGTATAATTTTGCCAAATTTCTGTTTTCTTGTTCGTCTGGCAGATTATGCTGCAATGTGGATTATGGTCGAGCAGGGTTAAAATTAGGACTTTCAGGAAACTAAACCAAAAATTATGCAGATGGTTGTTATTATTACCCCTTAAACGCGTAGCTGTGCGAACATTTCACCAAAATAGTCAATGTACAGGCACACAGTCGTTAGGATTTTACTTATATAGATAGATAAGGAATCTGCTCCACGTACAACACCTATTGGTCTATGTCTGCTGGACTTACCCTGCATAAATGACCATTCATGATATCTCCCTTATTAATCTTTCTGTCAAAAAATACACTTGAAATAAGTTTTAGAAATGGATTTCGAACAAATTTGGTCGATTTCCAGTCAGGTTGGTCATGTATTCTATATATTGTGGAAGAGTAAATTCACCATTTCGGTTCCCTATAAACCGCCAGTCCATTCTAGGAACAGGAAATGTTATTGACCTTTACAATCTACCTTTGGAAAGGTGGATGCTAAATATAAAGTTTGGTTCAAATATCTCCAATAGTTTTCAAGTTGTAAGAAATGCGCTCAACATGCGCCCGTTCTTAAGTTAAGCCCGGTTAATGATATCCCCCTTATAAATCCTCTTACCGAAATGATGCACATGAGAAAAAAGGTTTAAAAATTAATTTCCAGCTCTATTGAACCTATAAGGAATAGACATACGATAAAAGGTCATAGGACCAAAGTTGTAGATCTCTTCAAAGTGAAACGCGATTGTGTTTTCTGATTTGTGATAACACTTACAGATTAGACAGCAATTATCCCGAAACGAAGGTGTGCACCGTCGTTAAAATTACATCCATATTTCAATATTTTCCGGGGCCGAATGTTATACATTTGCATAGCTTAGAATATTTCCTCAAAGGAAAGAGTGTCAAGCTTTCGGGATTAGCACTCGCATTCATACGGTGTAATTAAGGAAGAAAATAATTCAGTAAAGAAAGTTGAAATTAATAGAAAATGGATTAAAAACTGAGGACAGACGGATGACGACAAATATGTAAATACCAAGTGAAGGTATTGGAAAATCAAATGCCCCTCAATAAATTATGCTGGTGTGAGTTATGGATATAAGAAAGAGGTAACAGAGGAGAAATTTAGGCGCAGGCATTCTTAGGTCAACAGATAAGATGGCCAATGGTGTTATTACTTAAGCCAATCGAGGACGGTTATAAACTCCAAATATATTCCGCCAATATCCCGCAGAATGCCCGATTGACGCCCTCTCTTGCCTTCTACCCAAGGAACAACCATGAATTTAAAGGTATGATGAGGAAAATGGCAATATGTTACTTCCCTGCTGGCAAACAGTCAGAGACGTTGCCATGGTAACCTGTAGGTTCGTTGACGCTCTGTCGGTCACACACGCAGACCATGATACCCGCAGAAAATAGTAAATTTCTCCGTCATTTGAATAGTAAGGTAAATTATGAACATAACCAAAGTTGTTTATAATGAAGAGACGTTTCACATACGGTCCAAGGAGTTTACAGAAAATCAATAGTATAAGAGAAAATAGAGGAAAACCGTTCTGGTTTTCCTATAAACACCCGTCTAATCAAAGATTTTAAAATGAAATGCATATAGAAACCTTCCTCGGGGTGAATATACTCCAAATATGAAGTTTGGTTGAAATCTCTCCAGCCGTTTTGCCGTGAAGGTGGAACAAACAAACAAACAAACAAACAAACAAACAAACAAACAAACAAACAAACAGACAGACAGACAGACACGAAAAGTAAAAACCACTGATTCGGTCTTGAGTTGACCTAAAACGGATAAATATCTGAAAAATTGGCAAAACAAACGAAATTACAGACAGCGACCCCCTACAACTTTATTTATAAGAAGATTTCTTTTATGTTTGTAGTTTAATACATCTCGAGTTCATTTTCCGATTATTCCCATCGCTAGACTGAAAGCAAGAGGAATAATTCTCGACAGAACGGCTGTATGTAAGGAACAAGCCTTGTTAGATATTGAAGTCGAAAAATCAGTTATGTCAAATCTATCCGTAATATTACTAAAGATGGATTATAATCTGATATTAGAGGCACATTTTCTGGGAGAATATAATGCATTAATTAACATGTGAACTAACAGCGTGATATTTCGGACCGAAAACACTCAAGCGGAGATAAAATTACACCAGGTAGACGACGAGTTCGGTGAAAAGAGGATTTAGACAGCTACAGCAGAGGAAGGGTAAAGGATTCTATCGATTTTCCGACCGACTCGATAGAAAATTATACTGAACTTCGTGAAGATTTGGAGGCCATGATTGCAAATATCAAGGAGAAAACGAAGAGGAAAAATTTAGAAGATTACTGCCAGAAAAGATAGCTGAAGCCACAGAGAATGATGAAGGTCGTAAGAAAGTTAAGGAAATTTTAGAGAGCCGTCAGTCAGTCTTTGGTTCAAAACCAGGAAAGACCGCCAACTAAGAGTACAAGATTGCGGTGAATAATTGAGAACCTTTCAAACAAAAATCATACCCGATACCTGAAAAACTATTCCCCTATTCCCCTAGGTCAAGTAAACTATCCAGGAGATGGAACGGAACGGAATCGTTGTCAAGTCACCCACACCATTCGCTAACCCTATTTTAGCTGTGCCCAAGCCAAATGGATCTATCAGGGTATACCTAGATGGTAGAGCCATTAATAAACGTCTAGTACCAAAGTGTGATCAAGCACCTGCCACTAAGGCCATATTAAAGAAGTTTGGAGGCATGGAATTCTTTGGGGATGTAGACCTAACCTCATCGTTTCATCACATACTGTTTCATGCTGGGTCCAGCATGCTAACAGGGTTCATGTTCGATAACCAGATCTATGTTTTCCAAAGACATCCGTAAATGACTTCACGATACGCTATATAAGTGATATTATCTTTAGTTCTAAGCATAAGAAGAACACCTCAGGAAGATCGATTTACTGTAGGCAGATCTGAATAGATGTAATTAATTAAACTTGGAGAAATTCCACTTTTGCCAAAGGAGCATGGTATTTCTTGGTCATGTGATCGATGGAAAAGGAATTAGGATTAACCCAGTCAAAATTGCAGGTATACAAAATTTCCCTAAATCAAACCGACGAGTGAAGCACATTGGACAGTTGGTAGCCTTGTGCCAGTTTTTATTTGTAGACCATTGCATTGCATATGCAGAGACTATAGCACCTATACAAGAGCTTTTGAAAGCGAACTACAGATGGCGATGGACCGATGTTCATGAGGAGGCATTTAAGAAGCCCAAAGAGATGTTGCAAATTCAGTCAAGCCGGGATATCCTTCTTACTACAGGAGATTTATTATCCAAACGGACGACTCTAATGTCGGATTTGGGGCCGTTCTATTCCAAGAAACACCCGAATGCGAGAATAAGATTACGTATCTGGCTTTCATAGGTAGGTTATTGAGGTCTCACGACCTGAAATGGACGACTACGGAGCTGGAAATGCTATCTATTTTAGTGGCATTGAGTCAATGGACGAAGTATATTTATGGCTTTCCTATCACTGTAAGAACGGGCCATTAAGCACTGACCTTCATACTGAAATCTAATGTAGGGAGCGATCAAATTTGCCCCTGGTCACCATTCGTACATCAGTTTGATTTAACTCTAGATCACTGTTCCTGGAGTTAAATATCGTAGCAGATGCTCTCAGTAGGAATCCTATGTCAGAAGAAGCTACTATTAACCTAGCGCTGTTAGATGACGAAGACCAGATCATCGTTGGTAGATTACAAGATATCAGTCAAAATCAGACTAACTACCCACCTACTTCAAGAGGGAACTCGAGCATGGAATACCAGGATTAATTGAGGCACAGAAGGACGTCGCACAGTTCCATTATTTTAACAAAAGATCACACTACATTCCGCATTGTTATCCCACCGGTGCCCCAGATTGATTTAATTTGGTTAGGCCACCATACGACTGGTCATGCTGGCATTGACAAAGTGACGGCCGTATTGCAGGAAACGTTCACTTAGCCTAGTATGAGAAGAATGGTACAGTAAGTACTTGGGACGTGCGATACTTGCCAGCGCATCAATCCCAACTCTTTTCTACCCACGCAAGCACCCAAAGCCCTATTTTCTAACAAGCCTGGAGCTATTTGGGAGAGACTAATATGGCGGATTCCCAGCCGGCCGCCCTGGGCTAAATTTCATTCTCGTCTGTATGGACGTATTTTAGAAATTTTTAACCCTGTGTTCAGCACAGAGAGCCAACACCAAATCGGCACTAAACCAAATTAAAAAGAAGATCAATTCTAAGATGGGTAAACCAGAAAGGACCAACGTCTCCTGCATTCCAACGCGAGCTTGAAGAAATAGAAATCAAGCATGTTTTGAGTTCTCTCCGTCACCCGTAGTCGAACCCTAGTGAACGCGTATTGAGAGAAGTGGCTAAGTATTGCCGAAGCTTCATCCCCAGGGAACATTGGAAGTGCTTAGGTGTTATCCCAATAGTCACTGAAAGTATTAATCTTACTCGGCAGGAATCAACCGAACAGATACCTTCGGTAGTACATTGCAACAAATATCCGACTAGACCATGCCATGGAGTGATAGATTGTCCAAGTGACCCCAGACCGTATTAAGAAATGTGCATTGGAAACACGGTGGAACGATTGAAGCGCCAGCAGAGCGACGCTTATGCAGGATGAGAGACAAACATTTCCATCGCGCGTTGCGAGTCAATGAATTGGTATTGGTAAAGAAGCCGGCTAAATCAGACGCACCTGCTCGTTTCTACCATAAATTTGCCGAGTTATACATTGGTCATATCGATTTGTTCTTGTTTATGTTAACACCTCATATAAAGATAGGGGCATGGACGGTTCGATAGAGAAGACTTTCAAATCGGGAAATCTAAAGCTATATTACCCACCAGGCAAGATTTGAATTCACGATGCACAAGATGGAGAAGGGAGGAGATGAGGATGGTGAAGAAGGAGATGACATCATAGACGACGAAGATCCAGAACAGGAGCCTATGATCCCAAAAGAAGAAGAAGAGGAAGCTTCAGGAGAAAATGTAAGCAAGGCACATGCAGAAGACCCAAGCAAGCCTGGTGAAGACTCATGCACGAATGTGAAAGTAACCAAAGGAAGTTCCAGGCGTTGTTAGATATCTACTACCAGGCAAGGAAAAAAAGGAGCGCCTACTGGAAGACACGCAGCAATTGAGAACCGAGAGAAGAGAAAGCGAGGAATGAACTACAGTGCTGAGAAGTTCCAGTTACCCATAGACAAGAAAGAATGCTCATATTTTCCCCTGGTTTTTCGGTGGATGAAGCTTATCATATATGATTTAATTTATTATTTAAAATGTGGCATAATTATATGCAAGCGGGGAATGAAGGAATCCTGAATGTTCGTGCCATAGGCTGTGAGGCGGTAGGAATGTACTCCTCTAGCTGAACCTGAGCCGCAAGCCGCGGGTTCAGTCATGAAGAACCCATAGCCGCATCTCTACTCGAACACCAAACGTTAGTTGGGGGTGATATTTGAATGAGGGTACGTACCAAACAATTGCCACCGGTTGACAAACTTCTCCTTTCTGGGAATGGAATCACCTGACTTCTAATCACTTAAAAGGTCACTAAGTTGAACGATGTGATCTTGCCGCGGTTTGGAGGCTTGCGTGTCCCAATGACGCAGATGGCCGAGCCGCAGGTGCAACCATATTGGATGGGTATCTGCTGAGAGACCAGACTAACGAATGGTTCATCGAAAGGGGGGTAGCAGCCTTTCGGAAGTTGCAAGGGCGGCAGTCTGGATGATTGACTGATATGACCTTGTAATAATACTCAACATGGCTTAGCTGTGTTGATACTGCTACACGGCTGAAAGCAACGGGAAACTACAGCCGTAACTAACTCCCGAGGACATGCAGCTCTCTCCGTATGAAAGATGTACTGATGCTGGCTTCCCCACGGGTAAAATATTCCGGAGGTAAACTAGTCCCCCATTCGGATCCCCGGGTGGGGACTACACGAGAGGGGGCGATCATCAGGAAGATGGATACTGACATTCTGCGAGTCAAAGCGTGGAATGTTAGAAGTTTGAATCGTTGTGGTAGGTTAGAGAATCTGAAAAGGGAGATGGATAGACTAAAGTTAGATGTAGTTGGTATAAGTGAAGTACGTTGGCAGGAAGAACACGATTTTTGGTCAGGTCGCCACCGAATTATCAACACGAAATCAAACAAGGGAAATGCGGGAGTTAGTTTAATAATGAATAAGAAAATAGGGCAGCGGGTAAGCTACTACGACCAGCATAGTGAAAGAATTATTGTTGTCAAGATAGGCACCAAACCAATGACCACCACAATAGTGCAGGTCTATATGCCTACTGGTTCAGCGGATGACGAGGAAATCGGAAGAATATATGAAGAGGTAGAAGATTTAATACAATATGTAAAAAGTGACGAGGATCTAATTGTGATGGGAGACTGGAATGCAGTGGTAGGCCAAGAAGGAGAAGGTAATACAGTAGGAGAATTCGGATTGGGACAAAGGAACGAAAGGGGAACTCGGCTGGTTGAATTCTGCACTGATCATAATTTAGTCCTTGCCAATACTTGGTTCAAACACCACGAACGACGGCTGTACGCGGACGAGACCTGGAGACACTGGAAGATATAAAATAGAATTCATTATGATTAGGCAGAGATTCAGAAACCAGGTGCTGGATTGCAAAACTTTCTCAGGAGCAGACGTGGACTCTGACCACAACTTGTTGGTCATGAAATGCCATCTGAAGTTGAAGAAATTGAAGAAAGGAAAGAATGAAAAAGATGGGATCTAGACAAGTTGAAAGAAAAGAGTGTGAGGGATTGTTTCAAGGAACATGTAGCACAAGGGCTAAATGAAAAGGCTGAAGGAAACACAATAGAGAAAGAGTGGAGAGTCATGAAAAATGAAGTCAGTAGGGCTGCTGAAAAGATGTTAGGAAGGAAGGAAAGATCAACTAAGTATCAGTGGATAACTCAGGAGATACCAGACCTGATTGATGAATGACGAAAATACAAGAATGCTAGAAATGAAGAGGGCAGAAAAGAATACAGGCGATTAAAGAATGAAGTGGATAGAAAGTGTAAGGTAGCTAAAGAAGAATGGCTGAAGGAGAAGTGCAAGGATGTCGAAGGCTGTATGGTCCTGGGAAAGGTAGATGCTGCATACAGGAAAATCAAGGAAGCCTTTGGAGAAAGGAAATCTAGGTGCATGAATATTAAGAGCTCAGATGGAAAGCCACTTCTAGGGAAAGAAGACAAAGCAGAAAGATGGCAGGAGCATATGCAACAGTTGTATCAAGGTAAAGATGTAGATAATTTGGTTCTGGAACAAGAAGAGGCTGTTGATGCTGATGAAATGGGAGACCCTTATTTGAAGTCAGAGTTTGACAGAGCTGTGAGAGACTTAAATAGGAACAAGGCAGCTGGAATTGATGACATTCCCTCTGAATTACTGACTGCCTCAGGAGAAACCAGCATGGCAAGGTTATTTCAGTTAGTGTGCAAGATGTATGAGACAGGAGAAGTCCCATCCGATTTTCGGAAGAATGTTGTTATACATATTCCCAAGAAAGCCGGTGATGACAGGTGTGAAAACTACCGCACTATTAGTTTAGTATCGCATGCCTGCAAAATTTTAACACGTATTCTTTACAGAAGAATGGAAAACAAGTTGAAGCTGAGTTGGGAGAAGATCAATTTGGCTTCAGAAGAAATGTAGGAACACGTGAAGCAATCCAGACTTTACGTCTGATCTTAGAGGATCGAATCAAGAGGACAAGCCCACGTACATGGCATTCGTAGATCTAAAAAAGGCATTCGATAATGTTGATTGGACCAAGCTATTTATGATTCTGAAGGTGACTGGGATCAGATACCGAGAACGAAGATTTATCTGTAATCTGTATAAAATCATTCTGCAGTGATAAGAATCGAGGGCTGTGGAAAAGAAGCAGCAATCCAGAAAGAAGTGAGGCAAGGATACAGTTTGTCCCTCCTCCTCAAAAATGTTTACATAGAACAGGCAGAAAAGGAAATCAAAGAGGAATTTGGAAAGGGAATCACAATCCAAGGAGAGGAAATCAAAACATTGAGATTTGCCGACGATATTGTTATTTTATCTGAGACTGCAGAAGATCTCGCGAAGCTGCTGAATGGTATGGACGAAGTCTTGAGTAAGGAGTAGAAGATGAAAATAAATAAGTCCAAACAAATATAATGGAGTGCAGTCGAACGAAGGCAGTTGATGCAGGAAATATTAGATTAGGAAATGATGTCTTAAAGGAAGTAGATGAATATTGTTACTTGTGTAGTAAAATGACAAACGATGGCAGAAGTAAGGAGGACATAAAATGCAGACTAGCACAAGCAAGGAAGAGCTTTCTTAAGAAAATAAATTTGCTCACTTCAAACATTGATATAGGAAGTAGAAGGTGGTAGAAAGAATGATAGGACACATTTTAAGATACCCAGGACTTGTGCAGTTGGTCTTTGAGGGAAGTGTAAGTGGTAAGAACAGTAGGTGTAGACCAAGGTTTGAATATGACAAACAGATTAGAGCAGATGTAGGATGCAGTAGTTACGTAGAAAAGTTTAACACTGGATAGGGTGGCATGGAGAGCTGCATCAAACCAGTCTATGGACTGATGACTCAAACAACAACAACAACAACAACAAGTTGAATTCTACAGACCTGACCCTAGAAGTACTTAAGACGATAATTATAGAGTAACAGGTGCTGATAAAACCATTTTCTTATGCCATGCAGATATATATGCGTATGAACGTGAGCAGCCGTTAACATATGGCGAGCTGTCACAAATGAACAGGGTTTGTTTGACGGTACTTTCCCTCATACCCCGAGACTTGGTGAAGGTAAAAAAGTTACGTAGACAACGGAAGCGTCCTCCTATTGTATTTTGATGGCGACAATGAAGTATCGTGTCTGCGAGCAGATAATACAATAACTTGGTGAAGTTTATGTCAGACTTGAACTGAAAGCGTTGTGATTTAGCTCACAAGAGCTAGTGACGGTCGGCATATATAAATAATATACGGCGTGAACGCGAAGTGTGAAATTAACGTGTCCGTTAATAGATAACTGCTGATAAGGGTAGTTAACAACAGGGCCGAGTTCCCTTAATTCAGTGCCGCGTACAACGGACATATATCTAAGCGGCGGCTATAGTTATTGTAAGCAAATACTAAGGTTGCGATCATGCATTCGAGCACACTAAGCGTAGAAATAGATGTTGATAATTCAATTCAACTGTTCCAGATACAGTCCGAAATCAAGAGGACAGCAGACATGAACTACCCAGTAGTCGATAAGAGGACCTTCATCCCTGTGATCTGTGTCGTAGTCATGGGCTGAGCACGCATGATATAGTGGCATGTGATTCGCCACTGATGGAGAGGTTGCCGCCAAGTTAAGTCCTTTTGTTCTTTAAGCATGTGAAGTGATAGGTATATTCACAAGCAAATTCCATTTTAAATATGCAAATTAACTCTTATATGTGAGCCAGAGTTTATTGCCCATTTCAGTAAATTTAAATACGTTTAGAGCTGCTAGCATTCTGAGTCCTAGAGCTGTGTATTGTAGATATTAGGATGGGAAATAAAGGAATGAGTTGTTTGATATAGGTGTGTGTTACTGTCATTTGTATTTTGTACCGGTTTAGTGTGGAGTTAAGATAGAGTTTTATGAGTAGATTTTTTGTGAAAAAACTGTACGCCTTCAATGTCGAACCGGAAGAGAGGATTAGACTAGAGCTAGTGTATGCTAGGATGTTTTGTTGCATGATGCATGAATTTCCGTTGTGTGAAGGCGAAAGGAGATACTTTTTAACGTCGAAAGTAGAGAAGAGCAGAGCTTTTAAGTGTGTTGGCAGGTATGTTCATGGGTACTGTACCAGGAAAAGTTTTTGGGTAAGGGCATGAGTAGGACCTCAGGGAGTGGCACTTGGTTTTGGAGCCGATACAGAGTAGGATAGACTCGCAGAGCGAATAATAGATGGTTAAAATTTTTTTCAAAACAATTTATTAATTCTTCACCCTGCAATATGATTATTGGACTCAAATCTGGCATTAAAAGTTTGAACGTAATCTTCCTGAATAAATATCACTGATTCCAAAGTCTTTCATATGTGAGAATATGAGGTATTGAATTTCCACCTAAAGTCTTTCTAAACCTAAGCACACACTTGTAATTGTAAGTTGATATGAGAAATTAAATTTCTGTTAAAAGTTTTCAGTTTTCAGTTTGTAAACCTTGATATATAGCACACTTGAAAAACCTAAAGTCTTTCTGTGAGATATAAAAATGAAATTTGAAATTAAATTAATCACTTCTGAGAAATTATGAGAACTCTGAAATATTTGTTCACACGCGGCACTGAAGTTTCCACTGTTCAAAATTAATGAAAAAATTTTAGTCAGTTTGTTACTACTCACTTACGGAAAGAAATGTTGCTACAAAATGTCGAAGGATGGACATCTGGAATGTTCCGTGGAGAATCAGGATCGGCGATGTTCCCTTAACACACCATGTTGACGTTCCCGATGAGGTGATGACGGCTGGAACTGGATCATGTAGAATTGCAGCTTGTTAGGGTGATTTTTCGCACACGAAAAATTCACTTAGTGCGAGTAGTTATCACTGACACTGTCATTTACTGTTAACACTATTTATGGCGTGATTGAATTTCAAGACGTTAAATAAAGAATCACAGTCCTTCCTGTATGAAATACTATTTAAAATCGTTACTGAAACGTTCATAATTACACAGTTCACACTTGAAAAGGCAAATCATAGTCGATAATCACAGTCTTTGAACACAGTCATTAAGTCACTAAGGATTATTTTCTGCTTATCTTGTTATTATAACGTCATATTACCTCAGAAAAAGTTCTTAGTTTTCACTCAAATTACTACTGTAAGTCGTATACTGATGTGGCGTGAATAAAGAAATACAGTTCAATACTCGAAAAGAAATGAGTTCTGGTGATTCTACACATTAGTTTCTGGGTTCAATGTCATTTGAAGTAACCTAAGTCTACACGTAATGACATTCTGTGAACGTTAAATAGTTGATATTTGCACTTCAATAAGTTCACTCGTATTATATTCTTAAATGTCTTTAGGATTAGACTGTAGTCGCGACGCGATGTACTAAACACAGTGCGACGTCTTTTATAATTCTGTCGGCGATATAACTTCGTGTTCCGGAAATGCGACGGCAAGTACTTTCACCGTGACTGCGCGAACATACTGTACGCGGGTCGGTCTCTCCTCTGTCTCACTCACACAGCTGTATACTCGTCCTTGTACTGACTTGCTTGCTGGCTGGCCTTGACATATATAGATACCAGCGCTGGGAGGGGTAGCATCTCTTGGCCATGTGACCGTGAGTGCGTAATATCTTTTAGACTTTAAATTATTATAACTCAACAACCATGGGATGAATTAATTCGAAATTCACAGGGATTAACTTTTATGACGTCCGCTACGATTCAGCGTTTGTCCCGTTGAAATTGGTTAAGGCATTGAAAAGCTGACAAAAGAAAATTCTTTTCGA
Source organism: Anabrus simplex (assembly GCF_040414725.1). Classification (NCBI taxonomy): domain Eukaryota; kingdom Metazoa; phylum Arthropoda; class Insecta; order Orthoptera; family Tettigoniidae; genus Anabrus; species Anabrus simplex. The sequence goes on along the minus strand of NC_090265.1, from coordinate 101,640,296 downwards.
GAAATATCTCTAGGGGAGGTGAGCTTCGAGCGACAGGTGACGTCACTTGACTCCGCCTAGTGCACTCGTGGGGTCTGGCACATACTGGAACATTCTTTACATAGATGTTCGTACGTCGGTCGGATCTTTTATGCTGGAATAACGTTTCTTTCGATTAATATGGACCAGGACCTAGGCTTTCCTGGTATAGTGCGTACCGGTCGTCGAACCGAGGTTTACTTATATGTGAGGCTAACGAATTGCATGTGGATATTTACTAGGGCTGAGATGCTAAGAGATAGGCTATGAAGGCGTTGATGTTTTATTTGGAGCTGTGATGATGATGATGATGATGATGGGATAATGAGCCGGCCTGTTAGATGTGAAATTGTGTGAGGTTGTGAGTCATATTTGCCATCCAGATCTGTGTGCTTATCTGTAGCACTCAGAATGTTGCGAAGGCCGGATGCGCCATTTATTCTGGCCGCAGGTTTCTGGCAACCCTCGACTCAGCTGTACGTTGGTCAGAGAAGGGTAGTGAAGTTTACAAATTGTCCCGTAATGTTTTTGAATTGCTTATACCCCAAATACCTAATTAGTTTTTATTTGTTGCCAATCAGTTGATTTCCTTGCCGTGTTACCTGCTACTGTACTATGCTGCATTTACATGGGATATGCACCGTCCATTGCCCAGATAAGTTGGGTTCTTGACACGACAGCTCTATCAACTTTAGTGTATATATTTTGCGTGTTTTACTTTTCAGGTTTTGTTTATATCATGTTATGATTTTGTATTTCTGTGCCCGATGTGTTGTTTTTTTGTTGTAATGTTGTCATTTTTCGATAATGGGGAAATATAGCCCGATGACTATTTTTGGGAAGAGAGGTTCGGTGATCATGGGTACGCACCCGCATAGTAGTGTCTGTGACAATTTTGGAAAGGTGATTCAGATGCAGTCCTGAACAAGTATTTTGTATGTTTGTGCCTGAGTGTTCGGAATATGTATGTAACCTAGGCTAGTGGATCCGGTATTACTATCGCATATCATGAACGGTTTATGAAATCGAGCCCTCGGGCAAAGGAACTAGGGAACAACCACAATGTGTAAATTTAGACATATTCCAGTCCATAGGAAATACCTGATTTGTTTGATAATTGTAATTTATGTAAATATTCATGTGACTTTCCTTTGATTAACACAACCAGTGGTAGGTTGTTTTGTTTGATCTTATTTATTTTGTATGATGTTTTATGTTTTTAGTTCAATAAATCTATTTTACGCGATTTCTCCAGTTATCATTCACTATATTTATGTACGTATTACCTGTCCATATACTTTAGGGTATTTTATAAGTTAGATATACTTTTATTTGCTTTTTGACCTTATTCGAACGCAACCACGAGCTTCTACCCCTACCGTACAATACACTCCGTATGAAACATAAGTAAACTTTCAAATGTTTAATTATTGAAGGGTGCAGGAAAATGCAGGAAAGTCAATTTGTCATGAACTCATGAGACAGAGAGAATGAGCTTTTAATTATAAAGTATAATACTTACTTGTCTTACAAAGCAATTCATCCAAAGTTAAATCTTGAATTCTCAGGTGTAGTTAACTAAATTATATATTTATTGATGTCTGAAATATCAATAATATCAAACAAAGCCAAAACATCCATGCACCAAAATAATGAAGGCAAAACCCATGAGTATATGTTTTTCCCTGCTTGATATATATAAAAGATATTTCTTTTCATAATGAATTTCATGGCACCTCAAACTCCATATCCACAAAGGTAAAATGGATTTACTTAGGTTTACTCCAGGTTCTTCAAATTTCTAACGCCTCTTCATTTGTGCTTACCTGAATTAGAAACTTATTTTAATTTGATAATCGTTGTCTAAAAGTAACCTGACTAATTTTTCAATATATATTAAAGTACGTCTGCCAATAATGAATATAGATTATTCCAGGTCAATAAATTTGTGATAGTAATAATAAAAATAAGAATTGAGCCACGTATTTAGGCTCACTGTTGCTTTGAATTAACTGCTAACGCTACTTGTGTTCATTCTTCAAAGCGTTGGATGATTTGATGAAAGGAGATTTATACTTAAGCGGGAAGATGCCGTTACTGGAATTTTTTAGAGCCATCTACTGAAGTGAAACTGAACTCTTGGAAGAAATTTGTGAGTTATAAGGTTGTATTGATATTTTCCTTGCTATGGGTTGACATTCTTGCTAGTAATATGTTAGCCAATCAACTTGTGTCTTCACGTTTGCTGCCACCCACTCGGGTCATCTCCTCCCTCTTTACTGTAGTATGTTCCGCCCGGTTCCTATATAAGGGTAGGGATCTCCGTACCTTTTGTCTTACTCGGCGGAGCGTTATTTGTGAAGCGTGTTTGAAAGGAGAACCCCTCTGTACGAGGGCCCGGAAGAGATGGGGAGATGACCTGCTTTATTACAGAATTATAAGGTAAGCAGAATATCTATCATGCAACCATTTTGTGAGGTTTCCTTGGGAAGATTTCTACATCCCCGTTAGTATGCAATTGTTAGGTATTAGTTTTTAAATTCTTTAAATTTTCCTAGTAACTTTAACGATCTCCTTATTCGAATTTTGATATTATCTCTGATGGGACATTGTAAAATATGAGGAAGCCCTAATGTGGTACACTCGTTATGCTTTATCTCAATTGAAATTTCGGTGACTAAGCTTTGGTCCTTCTAAATTTATATATTTCCGTTTGGGGTTTCTCTTTTCCTTACTTAGTCAATTTTATTATGGACTAGCTTCTGCATCTTCGGGCCTTATGTCACAAGTAGATAACAATTAATATTTTTCAGGAGTTCCTCATTTTGGACTCTCTGACTCCGTGTTTTTGCCAATGTAAACTTAATGTTGGTCTTGATCCTTTTCTTCGTTTGCTAATGTATTTTAAGTTACGGCAGCTTTAGTGCATAGTTCTTAGAACCGTAAGACTGTAATATATTGGCCGGCCTAAAACTTGTATTTAGAAAGTTCTGCTACCTAGAGGAACATGATTCCGATTCCCTAAATCTTGTAAAATGTATCGAGCCTGGTGCTTATATGTTGTTTAGTATATCTTACCTCCATTGGTATAATATTGATACTTGTTAACTTGGCTTCACCTTTCTCTATTAAATTGGTCTTTTTATTTCGATGTATTTACTATATGGAAAAGAAAGAAAATAGGAGAAATTTAAAATATATCAAAATTTCACCGATGTTGTGGGTATCCTTATTTTTCTTGTTATCCACCCACTCAACCTTCACGCTTCTTTCACTTCTTAGCCCACAATAACCCCAGTGCATTAATTATCATCTCGTCATGACAAAGAATAGTTCAATTGACTTCAAGCTCCAGATCATCGTTATATTTTCTGCTTAACAGTTCAACATTTCACCAAATGCATTATCCTTAAGCGTAAGTCTAGAAACAGTACTGGAATATAGTCAAGTATGTGATTTAATACAGAGACTCTTATTATGGTATGGAACTCGCCGTATTGGGCAAGCAGTCTCCTTTTCTAGATTCAAATTCATAGACTAGTCAGCACGAATCTGTGGTGTCTTTGAAGTGGGTCATGAAGTTTCCAATAGTGAGTGCGAAGTCTACTTTGATGTCCACTGAGGTCCAGGTGAAGCATATGAAACCACAATTCACACCTCACTGCGTTGTTTGAAAGCAGCTCTTCACCAAGTTCCTTGAAAACTTCTCATACTCTGCGAGTGGCCTACAGAGTACAGTTGTATACCTTGGAAACAACAAATAAAATATGATGTAACAGTTTGCAATTCACAATCATCTACATAATTTATGAAGTGACTTTTCACTTGTTAAGCATTCAAGATAACAAAATGTTCTTCTCACTTAAGTAGGTACCATAGAATGGATATACACAAGGATAAAAAACAGAGGGCATATAAGTCTCTGGTAAGACCCCAACTAGAGTATGGTTCCCGTGTATGGGACCCGCACCAGGATTACTTGACTCAAGAACTGGAAAAAATCCAAATAAAGGCAGCTCGATTTGTTCTGGGTGATTTCCGACAAAAGAGTAGCGTTACAAAAAATGTTACAATGTTTGAGCTGGGAAGACTTGGGAGAAAGGAAACGAGCTGCTCGACTAAGTGGTATATTCCAAGCTGTCAGTGAAGAGATGGCTTGGAATGGCATCAGTAGACGAATAAGTTTGAGTGGCGTCTTTAAAAGTAGGAAAGATCACAATATGAAGATAAAGTTGGAATTGAAGTGGACAAATTGGGGCAAATATTCGTTTATAGGAAAGGGAGTTAGGGATTAGTATAACATACCAAGGGAGATGTTCAATAAATTTCCAATTTCTTTGCAATCGTTTAAGAAAAGGCTAGGAAAACAACAGATAGGGAATCTGCCACCTGGATGTCTGCCCTAAATACAGATCTGTAGTGATTGATAGATTGATTGATACATTGCATCACTTTTATAGGTCGTAAGAAGGACTGTTTCCGAGACGTTACTATGTAAATACGTAAAACTCTTTAAAGGTTATTACGCAGATTAGTAGGAAAACACGTGTTGAAAACTTAATAACCTAAAAATTATATTGTGCTCGTTGTGATCTGAATACTGATAAAAATTAACCTATATGAACGGGTAACTTTGGATCGTTGCATACATTTCTGCATATTTAAATAAATAATGCGAAGATGAAAAGTTTTAGCATGAAATGGCCAATTGTATGGCAATAAATAAAGGACATCACATTATGGATTTTAGTTATTATATATTAATGAATGTATGGATTAACTTGAGAAATAACAAATTTGAAAGAAAAATTATCCGCCTCTGTGGTGTAGTGGTTAGTGTGATTAGCTGGCATCCCGGGAGGCGAGGGTTCGATTCCCGGCTCTGCCACAAAATTTTGAAAGTGGTACGAGGGCTGGAACGGGGTCCACTCAGCCTCTGGAGGTCAACTGAATAGAGGTGGGTTCGATGCCCACCTCAACCATCCTCGAAGTGATTTTCCATGGTTTCCCACTTCTCCTCCAGGCAAATGCCGGGATGGTACCTAACTTAAGGCCACGGCCGCTTCCTTCCCTCTTCCTTGTCTATCCCTTCAATCTTTCCATCCCTCTGCAAGGCCCCTGTTCAGCATAGCACGTGTGGCCGCCTGGGCGAGGTACTGGTCATCCTCCCCAGTTTCATCCTCCGACCCAATGTCTCACGCTCCAGGACACTGCCCTTGTGGCGGTAGAGGTGGGATCCCTTGCTGAGTCTTAGGGAAAAAGCGAACCCTGGAGGGTAAGCAGATTAAGAAAGAAAGAAAAATAGTGAAAAATAATAATTTTATTCAAAATAAATATTGCAATTCTAATCCATATATTACAAAAATCTAACCAACAAACTGGAATTTGCAACAGCAAACTCTATGTACGAAGTTTCACTAACTGGCTTAAATTTTACAATTCCCTTTCAAGTCCGGGGTTTCGAAAATTTTCCCGTTTACCCAAGCTCCTTGCGGGAGGGGGGTTAAATTCCTGTAATAAGATCCCTCCATTCATAGAATATGACTTTGATGGATTTTTCCGAATACTTATTGAATAGCTTATGGTCGCAAGAATAACACATGAAAACAGAGTAACCAAAATGGTGAGAATATCTATGAAAGTTGTTCGCGGCATCATTTGAAGTTAGTTTTATTTAGATTGCTGCTTTAATGGCCCGTAATTTTGGACATTATAATAAGATTTTGGGCTTTCGTTATATCAAGAAAACAAGGTGAAATTCTTTACGTTTCACACAGAAATTTGCTCCACATCTTCAGAAGAAAATCTCGACTGTTCACGAGCGATACTTCTCCAATTATTTTCTTGACACGGCAAAAGCTCATAAGCTTATTTTTATGTCTTCGGTTAGCTTTCTGCCCAGGAGATTGAGGTAACATTCTTTTCACTTTTCATGCAAAGTAAGCCCTGCATTTGCGCAGTATACACCTGTTCAAGCTACATAAAACAAATTGACTCACTCAACCCAAGCAAAGGAGGCCAGAAAGGGACAAAATGTGCTACCTAGTGGGATGATTCTAGGGGTTATTCTAGAGTAATAATAATAATAATAATAATAATAATAATAATAATAATAATAATAATAATAATAATAATAATAATATCACCTCAGTTACCGTTCTTTACACCTCCCGTGCACTTGATTGGAAGTTCATATTATGATGTGATCTAATTCCAAAGTAAATCACTATTGAATAGTATGTGAGACTTGTTTTCCGAAGACTGGTGTTCGAACCCCAATGTCAAAAATCCTGAGCGTTTTGTTCGTGGTTCCTCATCTTAATTAAAGCCATGACGGCTACCATTCCCGACCTGGCTTTTACTTGCCCTAGCGCATCTGGAATTCAGTGCAGCGTTAAACAGTTGGAAAATCGGTGCAATGAATTTAACCTCGTCCGTCATGTAAACCACATTTTGTTATAGGAATTTGCAATTTTTATTAAGACAGTTTACTACACAACGAAGAAGCCATCCTGGAGACCAAAATATGTCGACTTTTCCGCACTGCGTAACTGTGGCAGGTACAACATACACAGACGGAATGTTCTTTAATTTAAGCAATCGCTACACATTAACAGTGGAATGGGAACCTTGGGATTGTGAAACTACTTCTCACATTTTCTGGATATAGTTACAATAAACGGAATACACTTCTTCTTTTTCCTACCTCTTTTCCCACACTTGTGGGGTCGTGAGTGCGAAATCTGTAGCATATGTAGATTTGGCCCTCTTTTACGAATGGATGGCCTTCCTGCCTCCAACCATATATGGAGGGATGTAATCACTATTGCGTATATTCCACCTTCAGCCCTAAGACGATCAGAAGCTCTCCTAAAGGTTTGGAAGAACATTCAGCAGAACCCCCAACTACCCATCCATCAAGATATTACGCACACTGAACATCAGCGTCTGAAATCAAGGAAACCACCCTGGCGTACAACAATGGATCTTGAAAGAACCTCTTTTCATGTTAACAGTTCATGGAAAGCCCAGTGGGACCAGTCTTCAGTAGTGAACAAACATCTGGTTGAGAATCCTTCTAAACGCGTACAAGGATTTGATCTTCCAAAACGACAGTGGAGAATCATCAATCGGATAAGAACTGGACAAGGCAGATGTGGTTATCTGTTGTGGAAATGGGGTTGGACTAGCTCTGCAGATTGTGATTGTGGTGCCCCTTCTCAGTCAATCCACCACATTGTTGCTGACTGCCCAATTCCAGCTTTCAAAGGAACGCTAATAGACATTCACCGCACATCGGATGAAGCAGTTGATTGGGTCAAAATGCTAGACATAGAGTTGTAGTATTGTACGGACTTGTGACTACGCACATTTTTCCTGAAACCATATATATGTGTGTGTACATAGATTCATCATACGATAAATAATAATAAATCACTATTGCGTGTTTTTCTCGTACTTGGTAGTATAATGTGTTGTCTGAATATGAAGAGTAAAGTGTTGGAACAAACACAATCACCCAGTCCCCGGGCCAGAAGAATTAGTCAACAAAACAAAGCAAAGTCACCTCCGTATAGGCCATGTGTAGGCCATGTACCTCAGCACGTGATGAGGTAGAGTGGTTAGCTCTACACCCGGCCGCCTTTGAACCCAGGAATTAACCTGGTACTTATTTTGGTGTAGGCTGAGTGAACCTCAGGGCCATATGCACCTCCGGAAGTGGAAATCTCGTTTCTTAAATTTGACGACTTCCTGACGGGGATTTGAACCCACGTCCTTCCGGGCGAACCGAGCACGCCTTTACCGCCTCGGCCAGGCAACCCCCAGAATTAGTCAGAGACGATTAAAATCCCCGACCAGACCAGGAATCGAACCCGGGGCCTTCTGAGTCGAAGGCCTCAACGCTGACCATTCAGCCAATGAAATTGACAGTATAAGGAATACACATAGGCCTAAGTGTTTATTTCTTATTGATAAATTGCGCATTGCCAAACTCCTACGGAAAGTTTAAAACGTGTCTTTTATACTGAGATTTCAATTCAAGTTTTATTCCATAATAAATGAACGTGTGATAGCGATAACTGCTGACATACTCATTTCACTCCTACGAAATTGTGTTCAAGGAATACTAAGACTGTTCCTTTATTAGTGGCAGCACTGTTATATTTACACAATGAAACGGAACCAGTGTTTCTGCGTATCTCTGAAGGGCTATTGTAACTTAGATTACTGTGAATGGTGGTACTATCTCAGGTGCAGAGGAGCGTGATTTTCTTACTTTTCACAAGTCTCTTCTGATTGCTTTGGAGTGTGCATGTCTGATTTAGCCATGGACATCTGAATCATTCGGTCTGCTATTCTATCTGGTTTGACTTCTTGGGGTGCTTGTGATTTGTGGGAATTGCCTCCAAGTTTCATTAAAAGGCTCCAGGATGTTTAACTCGAATGCATAAAATATAGTTCCTCTAATGTTTTTGTCAATCTTTCCGTCCTGTCCTTATCCCGACTGTTAATGAGATCATCTGCAACATCTGTCCTACCAATCTGTAAATAATTTTGATATAGAAGCTCACTAGTTTGGTTCCAACATAATGTGTATTGTTTATGAACGCCCCTGGATATGTGATTTTAGGACGTTGAGATTACCTGAAGAACGCCTAGTATTTAACAAAGATGGGAGTAATCCATCGGATATTGTTGTCTAGGTCTTGAGAAAAATTTTCCCAGTTGGCTTTGGAAAATTTCCATCGCGGGTGTGGTGAATTTCCGATGATTGGTATCTGCATTCCTACGTCTAGGATGATGGGCCGGTGTTGAATGTGTGAATTTTTTTTACAATGTACCTGGTCGTCGGCAGAGGTAAACCTGCATTGTCAGCCGTCACAAAAATTCTGAATTTGTTTCACATTTCCACGTGGCTGAACGGAATATGTGTTTACCTTTAGATCATACACGAGGTGTATATTGTGTGCCTCGGCCCAGTTGATCATTTGAGTACCATGTAAATTTACATGCCTGTATCCCCAACTGGTACGATGACTGTTGAAATCCCCGATTATGATAGCGGCGTTTGGCAGTAAATCATTAGACCATGATGCATTTGGTGACTTAAAATTTTTATAATGCTGATGTTGCCCATTTTATTATTATTATTGCTGAGGTGTCATTGTGAGAGCTTATTGCAGTGGGTGGGTGCCCTATTGGTAATAAGAAGTGACATCTATCAAGTGATATGCAGGAATTGAACCACGTGTCTGGAGTTGGTCTGCTGTGCCCACATGCGTTTCCTGAATAGCATCAACGTCTATTTCATGCTCTCTAAGGATCTTGTGTAATATTACACATTTTGATCTGCTGGTACCTTCGATGTTCAGTTGAGATGGCAGATAAGGAGAGCTCCCTTAGGGAATCGAGCCTTTGTGCGGCTCTCATAAGAGCCTTTTGAATGTGTGTGCATATCGCGTCATCCGGGATACTAGAGACAGGTCTGAATAACCTATGCTGCAGAGTGCCTTTAGGAGTAGATGATAACACTTCCAATTCAATAAAATCAAGTACAAAATCAAACGACGATTGCAGCACTAATTAACAACACTTTTCTAGCAATTATTTTGCCCGAACATGCCAACAAATGCTGAGGATACAAAAGAATGTTAAAGAATGTTAAAGCCATGTAAGGAATAAGCAGTTGTATGTCTGAAGTCCCTAGTTATCCCCGAATCCACAAGTATTGCCTCACTATTTCTGGCTGTCTATACCTTAAAAGTGTATTATGCCCAAATATGCTACACTATTGTTGTGTAAGTAGCCCACCCATTTACTAAGACTTTTTGTCCAGAATCAGGTGTCAGATAATGTAATAGCACATACAGTGGTTGGCCTACGAAGTGGAAATGTTTAGATTTTTCAACACCTTATACACATCTATATAGTTAATTCATTATTTTGAGAGAAGCCAGACATCCCTGAATGCTTTGCATATCTTGCTGTAGCCTCGAGGACATCTATAACGAGCCGAAGCATGTAACTTTGCTTCCCGAATACAATATATATCCAAATATTTTTCTTATGCCACACATTGCTCAATAATGTTATTAAGTGATGATTGGGTGTACAGTAAACTCCAAGAATTCTTTCAGAAACTTCAAATTTTCCTCAATAAGGTTGTGATTCTGGCTCTTCCAGATTCAGCCTAACATATTCATTCCTTCTTGTTGAAGATGACCAATTGCAAACTTTCCTCAGTGACAAAATGATATCACGTTCTTTTTTGTTGGGTAAGTAACATGTGTACATTCCTTGGAGGTACTGTTTTATACTAATTGTACAATAAAGTCGATATAATTCGTTTCCTGAAATCACAACCCGTAGCATTAATTTCGCAGGATTTTTCACAGTATCACTTTGAGATTGTTGCAACAGATATCCTCCAGGCATATGTCGTACCGTTCAAGCTTAGCGTTGAGTTGAATCAACTGGTCCACATACCCAACCCTAAAAGGAGAATTGGGTAATCTATTAGAATCGTAGCAAAGGAATAAACTGAATATAAATTTCAATAAAACAAATGTAGTACATAAGTCAGACCAGGGGAAAATGTGTCCAAGGCAGACAATATTTTACGTGAAAAAGACCAGCCGAAAACTGTAAATTCATACTAGAACTTGGGGTTAACACTTCAAGTTACAAGGAAAGCCTTCACGAAGCATTTTGTACAGGAAAGATGCACTACGATGAACAAAGGCACTTTCACCGTACAGAAATATGAAACATTATTTCGAAACGGCTCTGCGCCTTTTTGAATTTAAAATAATTCCAGTGCTATCACAAATATTTCGACCTCTATGCTAAGCCCTTAAAACGAAGGAGATTAGAGGCAGTAAAATTAAATTTCGTATGGATTTCAGTGCCGGGATATCCCAGGACGTGTTCGGCCAGCCAGGTGCAGATTTTTCTATTTGACACCCGTAGGCGACCTGCTCGTCGTGCCGAGGATGAAATGATGATGAAGACAACTCGTACACCCAGCCCCCCTGCCACTGGAATTAACCAATTAAGGTTGAAATCCCCGACCCGGCCGGGAATCGAACTCGGAACCCTCTGAACCGAAGGCCAGAACGCTGACCGTTCAGCTAACGAGTCGGACATTAGAGGCAGTGAAAACAATGTATCTATAAAGAGCCCTTTGGCTACACAGAACAACAAATAAACACTAGTGCACCTACTAGGCAATACGAATTGTTTCATAAGGCAGATAGCAATGAAGAACGACGTCCGACTAGTTGGATGAATGGTCAGCATACTGTCCTTCGGTTCAGAGGGTCCCGGGTTCGATTCCCGGTCGGGTCGGGGACTTTAACCTTAATTGGTTAATTCGAATGGCTCGGCGGCTGGGTATTTGTATTGTCCCCAACATCCCTGCAACTCACACACCACACATAACACTATCCTCCACCACAAAAACACGCAGTTACCTACACATGGCAGATGCCGCCCACACTCATCGGAGGGTCTGCCTCCCAAGGGCTGCACCCGGCTAGAAATAGCCACACGAAATTATTATTATTATAATGAAGAACGACCAAGCACACACACCAGTAAATGAAGTACACGTGAGAGAAAGGGAGAGTAATGGAGAGGCTATAGATTATAACTTTTATCTGACCCCAGCCGTGAACACGAAAGATTGGAAGGAACTAAATTCCACACTGCAATATGTGCAACACATGAATATCCCTACAGAATTTTTAATCAAAGAGGATACCACCGGGCTGAGATCAGTGCTTATTCACCACCGAATCCGGGTTATACGTACATCCTCATCCTCTGAGATCACTCCTAAATAAGGTTTTATCTCCTCATTCCGAGTATCCTCCTGCCATTGTTCCCACCTGTTTGTACAAGCGATCATTTTCGCAACTTTCATTTCCATTACTTCTAACTTGTGAATAAGATAACTTGAGTCCACCCAGCTTGCACTCCAGTAAATCAAAGTTGATCTAAAAACAAACCGGTGAAAATATAATTTCATCCGGGAGCTAAATTGTTTCTTACAGAATATTGTTGACCGAATTGCATCTGTGAACTCACTGCATTAGCACTGCTGCACCTTGATGCAATCTCACTTACTACAGGCTTACTACCATCCTAAGAGAGCACACATTCTAAGTACCTAGAAGTATCTACCTATTCCAGCTTTGTATCTCAACTTGATATTCAATTCTCTTAGATTTCTTATTTACTGACATCAATTACATATACTGGGTATAAGTCTGGCTCCATGGCTAAATGATTAGCGTGCTGGCCTTTGGTCACAGGGGTCCAGGATTCGATTCCCAGCAGGGTCGGGAATTTAACCATCATTGGTTAATTTCGCTAACACGGGGGCTGGGTGTATGTCTCGTCTTCATCATCATTTCATCCTCATCAGGACGCGCAGGTCGCCTACGGGTGTCAAATCAAAAGACCTGCACCTGGCGAGCCAAACATGTCCTCGGACACTCCCGGCACTAAAAGTTGATATTATTTATTACTCTCCCACGTCAGAGTTATCTGTTACATATCCTTGCAATTTCACAAGCTATTAGTGCTGTGCTTTGTTGAGATACCTTCTTTATTAGGATAATGTTAGCACTGCATCGCCGTTTCACATTCTACCCACACATATGTGTAGTTCAGGAAGGTATTTATTTCTGGCCTCCTATTTCCTGCAAGGCAATTCAAACCTGTATTACATGTTTGTGCAATGCTCTCTCTGTTTCAACAGGTTAATGCTCCAGTAATCACTAGGGACCTACAGCACTCAGTTATGAAATATTGATATGTATTCATCCCTATCAAAGGATGCAAACGATTTCAGAAACATTCATAATTTAAGTAGAGTACGCAATATGTCATTTAACTGTTAAAATATTGTGTAATAAGTGCATATTTGAGCCTTGAAAAGAATCCAAACTATTTTAGAAAATCACATGAAAGGAAGGAGTGTATCACCTTTTAGAGTGAAGAACTTAAACAATATGTGCAACTTAACTGTGTAAATATTGCGTAATTAGAGTTAATTAACCTACTTTAACGGCAAACAAATTGAGAAAGATTAACATTTATGGCCCAGATCATATACATCTCTTGATCGCAAATTTGAGTATCAAAGGGTATTATGATTTTAAAATATGTATTCCGTAATTTGTAATACTTTTCCAACATTAAAATATATGAAAAAATTGTAATGGCGTATGGCTTTTTAGTGCCGGGATATCCCAGGACGGGTTCGGCTCGCTAGGTGCAGGTCTTCCTATTTGACACCCGTAGGCGACCTGCGCGTCATGATGAGGGTGAAATGATGACGAAGACAACACATACACCCAGCCCCCGTGCCATTGGAATTAACCAATTAAGGTTAAAATCCCCGACCCGGCCGCGAATGGAACCCGGGACTCTCTGAACCGAAGGCCAGTACGCCGACCGTTCAGCCAACGCATATTTTAAAAAAAAAATCCGCTACGGTCTGAAAGGGATACATGTAGCAAAGCTTTCAACAGGTCACCAATGGTATTTTAAATCATAAGAATCATAATTCCCTGAAAATGCTTACTTCCATGATCACCATTTTAAAATAAAACATAGGCTAATAATTCAGAATTATGGATAGAACTTGATCCCTCCGTAGCTCAGGAAGCAGCGCGCTGGCCTCTCATCGCTGGGTTCAGTGGTTCAAATCCCGATCACCTCATGTGAGATTTGTGCTGGGCAAAGCCAAGACGGGACAGGTTTCTCTCCGAATACTCCGAGATTCCCTGTCATCTTCCATTCATGTAACACTCCTCAATATCGTCTTATTTCATCTGTCGGCCATTAATCATTGCCCAAGAGGAGTTCGACATGCTTCGGCAGCCGGCACAGTTCCTATCTTCACCGCTAGATGGGGGCTTCATTCATTTCATTTCTGAACCGATCGAACGACTGGTAACAGGCTGCAGATTTTCATTAACTGAACTTCTAAAGTAATACTGGCTGGAAGTGCGTGAGCTTCAAGATGAATGGCTCTCTGTAGTCAGCTAATCTGAGCGGTAATTATTTCGTATAAGGGCAATGAAATTTTATTCTCGTAACATAGGAGTTTAAATTTGGTTGCGAAAAATGATTTCATTCTGTACTTAAAATTATGGTTCCAGTTTTGCCTTCATTTTTGTTCACGGAAAGCGAATGTAGGTAGATACCATAAGAGTGTAGGGATTATAGCGTGCTGAACCATTTAACTGTAACCGTGACGGGCTTATGAGAATTAAACCACTAGAACTGTGAACCGAGCGGTAATTAGTTGATGTGGGGAGTTAACGTTATCAGTTGATTGATGTATTAGGATGCGGGCAGGATTGGCCATTCCACAGGCGGCTGCTGAGTTCCAATTAGCGCCATCAGTCGTCACGGAGATAGATGTACGCTACTGTCATCAATTCTACAGCTCTCGGATACTATCTCACGCTTCACCATGTCGTCAGCGAAGATGATGAGATATTGGAAACGTTATTTTTCTCTTCACCCAGCCTCTGGATTTGAAAATATACAGTAGGACTTAACTCTTTGCAATAGAGAGGTTATCGGTTATAACACGAAAACATTGTCTATTCTTGCATGTAGATTAGCTTAAGTGATCCTCTACTTCATGCTTTTTTCAGTATTTGCCTGGTGGTTACCGTTACTCACCACCCAGTTTTCTTCAATTATACTGACGTGAGAACAGAAATCAAAGAGTTCTAACTCATCACAGTTTTGTGATTTGATGGACAAATTGTGTTGTATAATTGAGAAAAATATGTTACATTTATTCTGTGCACGATGGGTCACAAAATGTGAACATTTTGTGTGCTGCAAGGAAGTTAACCAATAGAAAGTTTGTACATTATCTACCGAGGCTTTGAGCTCAGTGATATATCTGGAATGTAGATATTTTGTTTACAAGCCGTGTTTGGTATGGGAAAGAAGACTGGGAGGGTGGGTGGTAAAAGAAAGTTCTGATTCTCTCAGTCCTGCTTACGTACTTCGATCTGAGCAACGAAGAGGTGTAGTGAGCATATAATTCAGAGGGCAGAAATTATATAATTGTTACAATCTGTCTCCACTATGTCTGAGAGTCGAGGAAAGCAATTTTAAGCACGTGTATTCGTGTGTTCCAAAACATTTCTCTCTCGTTCATTAGACTGCTTCGCCTGAGCAATAATACCCATTAATACGATATTTTTTTTTCACAGAGGATTTAGTACAATTTGATTTTACGCTGAGAGTTTTGTAGTAGAGAGACTGAAGGTAAAGACACCCTAATGTTTAGCCATACACAAATAACACGCCAACCACAATGCGCCTGACCAGATATACAAACTCATTGAAATATTAGCTGCCTGTTTGAACAGAAGCACACTGCAACATCAAATACAAAATGATTATAGTCCTTATTACATTTCTTCTAAACTATGTAAGTCAAGCTACATTAATTTTGATGCAGGGAGTACGTTGCTAAAACCAAACCTCGCAGACATTGCATACTTCCACTCTCAAATATGGTGAGAAAAGAATTCTATCTACCTGCCTACAGTGCCGTGTTATAAGAATAAATACGAACTGGACGACACAGAAGTGAGAGGTCTCATGCTCGGTGCGAGAGCGACAGTCCCTAAGAAGACGATAGAACTGATGAAGACCTTCAGTATCAGTACCAAGGAGTTCATCGACTGGGGGCTGAAAGCGCTCAGGGGTTCTCTTTTGATACTCAGACATCACTTACATTTGCCAGACTGAGACACACGTAAACATTTTTTTTTTTGAATGAAATTGTTTGTGTATTCTTTGTCTTTGGCAGCCTCCGAGTGGAGGAAATATCGAAAATTTAAGAAACATGATTCGTGGCCCCGATACAGTTGCGTTCAGAGGGGTGGTAGCCTAGTGGTACGTCTGTTAACAGTAACAATCACCACCATCACCACAAGATAAGCAGCGCTTCTTTATTTCTGCTTCATTTCACATTATTCTATTTCTCACTGAATGAAAATCCACAGCCTGTTCCCAGTCATTCGACCGGGTCAGGAATGGAATGAACGAAGCCCCCATCTAGCGGCGAGGATAGGAATTGTGCCGGCTGCCGAAGCCTGTCGCACTCTTCTGGGGCAAGGATTAATTAATGACAGAGGAAATGATATTGGAGGGTGTTGCAGGAATGAAATATGACAGGGAAAACCGGAGTGCCCGGAGAAAAACCTGTTACGCCTCCGCTTTGTCCAGCAAAAATCTCACATGGAGTGACCGGGATTTGAACCACGGGACCCAGCGGTGAGAGGCCGGCTCGCTGCCGTCTGAGTCACGAGGTTCTTCTATTTCTCACTATAGCTATTTAAGACAAGCTTTTAAATTTCCGGCAGTGAAAAGGGTTTTTATACCTTTTTCTGTGCCATTCGTTAATTTCTGGTCAAACACCCAGCAGTGCAATGTGAATAGTACGAGGAATTCCCTAAAGACCGAAGCTGAATGTTAGTCGAGATGTGACGCTCGCCATATCAGTTGTTTTTCCTCTACTAGAAATAAATGTTGTGGGAGCTTCAAAAAACTGAAGTAACCCTGGTCATTAGGATTAATGCCTGGTTTCATGGCTAAATGATTAGCGTGCTCTCATTTGATCCAGTGGGTCCTCGATACGATTCCCGGCTGGGTCGGGAATTTTAAATTTCATTGGTTAATTCCGATGGCTCGGACGCTGGGTGTGGGTGCCATCTTTATAGTTAGAAATCGTCATAGAAAGGGCTCCCATCCTCATCGACGCGCAGGTCGCCTGCACCAGACCTCTTCGGAGGCCACACGCTATTATTATTATTATTATTATTATTATTATTATTATTATTATTATTATTATTATTATTATTATTATTATTATTATTAGGTATAACATCTTAACTTGCCTTGTGTGACAACAATGGTGTGGCACCACATTCTCTATGCGGTCCGTCCTTAAAGTTGTTAAGAGGTGGCTGCAATAGTGTAGTAATTGAACGGGGTGTGCGAAGTAGCTCCGTAGGGAAGTGCTTTTGCATGATTGGCCATCCGCGTTGGGGTTTGCAAGACTACCGTTTCTAGGATCAATTCTCCCTTGACCGCACGCCAACATTTTTGTTCACTGTCTACCTGCTGGTAGCTTTTCGAATTTCCACCTTGAAAGCCTTGCAGGCGGCCATGGACCGGGATTGACAGTGGCGCTTGACCGGCAGTGTTCTAGGGTCGGAAATACTTTGGTACGACCGCTACAGGGTAACCAGTCCGAAAAAGGATATGGGATTGCCTGGTGTGTTTAGGATGGTTTCTCTTAGCTTCTCCTTTACGGAGGGGTGGAAGTAACTGGCAGATGACTAGCCTTTGCACCTCAAGTTATTCTGTACTCTTGCACTGGGCTATGTTCCTACGTTAGTACTCGCTTTTCGGTCATTTGTCCAAACAAGTAGGTCACCACGTGCTGGGAGGCGGGCGTCGGAGTCTCACGGCACCGCAACACACAGCAAGGACACATACCAACAGCTCTATTCACTCTATCCCACCTAGAACAAGGCAAACATGGTCGAGTAGGGCTGAGCGATGCCTATCCTCTCTACAGCCTGGACCAGGCACCCGTGACTTCCACCTCTTCGTCCCGTCGAAGAATCACCTTGGTGGTAGCGAGTCAGCGACGATACGGCCGCAATGTCGTGGCTTCGTGTAGTGGACTAAAGAGTGCTTCTATGCCGACATCAAAGCCTTGGCGTACCGTTGAACAAGTGTTTGGACAAGAATGGTGACTACTGTACGTTCGATAGTGAAACGTATCAGTGCACTGTGTATCTTGCTGTAAAATAATATTTCTCCATACGAACTCTTATTCGCATATTTTTTTAAGCTACCTTGTACATATGGCAGAAGGTGCACCCCATAGTCGGATGTCAGCCTTACAAAGACTAAACGAGGCTTAGAAATTGCTAACCAAAATTATCACCATGTTTGAGAGTCGAAGAAAGCAACCGTAAGCACAAGGCCCCTGTTCAGCATAGCAGTTGAGGCCACCTGCGTGAGGTATTGGTCACTACATATATATATACTGCGCGGACGTTTGCACTTCCAACTAATTAAGAAATATAAATTATAAACATTGTGCATTATTTTTATTCACAGTAAAGTTAAAACAAGTAAACTGGGCACACGTGTTTCGGATCAGCAAACACTGAGCTGCTGGGCTCAAAGAACAAAGTTTGCGAAACGGATCGTCGTTTCCCGCAAACCCATCCGTCAAGTGAATTGCCTTCCTATGTCAGGGAGATGTAACGTATTTGTATATACGTGTGGGAATAAGTATAACAATGTTAATTCACCAGTGGTCACTTACATGAAATAGATTTTGTCGTTCCATATTACTGTATTATTTCTATTATCATCTATATACGCTTATTAAAAGCTAATATTAACTATTTTCATCCCCGACAATTCCTTCACACCATAACATGGATTTTCCAGCATCCAGTTATACAGCTTTCTTTAAAATTATTGATGGACACATCCTGCACAGAGGATGGTAATTCATTAAAAAATTATATTTACTTTATATGAGTTACCAGTTTTCACAAGTCTACGTCTTGAGACATCAATATTACTCTTATTTCGAGTATTGTGTTGGTGGATGTTTTCGCGGTTGGTAAGTTCATTCATATGGTTTTTAACATACAAAAGTACCGGCCCCACGGGGTACGTGGTAACGCGTCCGCCTGTCACCCGGTGGCCCCGGGTTCGATTCCCGGCCGGTTCAGGGGTTGTTAATTGTAAATGATTAATATCCCTTGCCTGGGGACTGGGTGTTTGTGTCGTCCTTAATGTTCCTTCCCTCACATTCAACTCTTTACACTTCCGCCATTACCAAATACACGCAGATTCATAACATATGGTGCAAATTAGGGGCAAACGATCTTCTTAGGTCGACGGCCCGAATAAATAGCATTTTTAAAAGAAAGAAGAACATATAATAATGGGATTAAAATATATAGATTTATAATTGTTAATATTTTGCGCCTGGTAAAAATGGGAGGACAGCGCTCAAAAGAACTAGCTTTACACATTACATGGACAAGCTTTTTATACAATAGAAATGCATTATGGACATAAGATGAATGTCCCTACTATTGTAGCCCGTATGAAATACGGGACTGGAAGAGGCCGAAATATGCCATTCACAAATAGTCTGGTATTACTAATTCCCTCCTGAATGAATGTCACAGGCTAGGAAATATTCCCCATAGCTGGAGAAGGTCCACAGTAAAACTGTTGTATAAAGGTAAGGGAAGCACCGAGGACCCAAACTCCCATCGAGGCATCGCTCTAGAATGCGCGTTATTCAAAATTCTAACAAAACTCTTATGTCAACGCCTCAACAGAGAAATCGGCCCCAAACTCCCGGAGGAGCAATTTGGTTTCTGAAAAGGAAGATCTACAACACAGGCCATCCGATGCCTTCTAAATGATATCGAGAACGCGCTGACAGTCCCAAAAAGAAAATGACATGCCATATTTATAGACCTCCCCAATGCTTTCGACACGCTCAATAGGAAAATTATCATAGAGAACTTAGGAAAACAAATGAGAAGAAACAGCTATGCAAAACGGCTTATCGCGAACATCCTGGCCTCAAATTACGTAGAGATAAGCAATGGAATAACAACATCAATCCCAATAGAACAAAAAACCGGTGTATTGCAAGGTGACCTTCTAAGCCCACTACTGTTCATCATCGCGACGGCAGATATCACAGAGGTAGTCTCGAAGGAAGTAATTCTATATATATGTACGCAGATGATATTGTGTTGGCCTCGAGTTCGGAAAAGAAGCTGCAATCTGCCGTTGGTCTGCTACTGGAATGGGCGGAAGAAAACGAGCTCACCCTAAATGAAGACAAGACTGTGCCAATGAATTTCTGAAAAGGATGTAAACCGGCAGTTTTTCACACACACACACAGAAAACCCCTGGAGAGTGTCTCTAAATTCAAGTACTTGGGCGTGACACTCCAGTCAACTGGCAGCGTCTTTACGCTCCACGTTAACGATAGGATCAGCGCTGCTACAAGGGCCCTGAATGACATCAGACAGCTGAGAAAACTCTCCGTCAAAGCAGCCTTGGAACTTTTCATCTCAAGGTTACACCTGTCGTAACATACGGATTAGAGAATATCTGGACACACCCCAAGCTGAAACACTTGGAAAAGCTAGAAAAACTAAATTCGGCTTTCTTGAAGAAGGTTCTGTGTGTCTCACAATACACGCCATCAAGACTAGTTTATGAACTAACACGTAAATTATATTACGTGGAAGAGCTCCGCCTCCACCTGCCACTACAGTCGACATCAGCATACGTGATACTCATGCAGAACCTGCAAGCAAAGGAGAGAGACATCTGGTGGGATTTTTACATCACTGATACAATGACGTGCAACGACTGGAAAAGGAGAAATTACGAACTAAGACATACAGTCACACGCTTCGCCGTACATGGCTTCCATCATAAGCTGTGCAGGTTGAAGAAGTTTCACCAACCAGTCGCAGAATGTGTATACGAACGCTGCGGCTAATATTGTGAAAGGTATCATGCGGCACACTGTACACATAGACTTGAATCCTTGACGTCCTTCTGTTGTAACGACTAGCCTGCAAGCACTCATAATGTATTCTATATTCGCTTTTACCTTGTCTGTCTCTTTTGGCTATTAGCTGCAATAAATATTTTATTTTTATTTAATTCCCTCAATTTTCACATGAGATAAGAGACCCGGGATATCTGTTTACAGATGTGATTGACATGTACTTCCCAGCTCTTTTGGTAACAATATGAATACCCAGTAGTTTAAGTGAGTGAATTTCTAAATAATTATACAATCCTAACAGAAGATTTTGAGTTTTAGTCTAGTTGCAGTGTAGTTAATTAGATAGACACAATTTCAGTGGAGTCCTAAGAGCTTCTTGTGTCATCTCTTGCAGTTCTAATAGTCCTAATTCACGTTAAGTAGTGTTGTGTCATCCGCATATGATATAACTGATAAAAAAAAAAAAACTCGTGTCCTCATCCCGAGGTGGTGCAGCTCTTTTCAGGCACACCCCCATTGGAGGTGAGCTGCATGTACCATTTCAACCACTTACCAGCCCTCCTGCCATTCTTAAATTTCTGGCAGTACCGGGAATCGAACCCGGGCCCCCGAGGACGGCAGCTAATATAACTGATTGTGACACAACATTTTGTGGTAAGTCATTAAGAGCAACATTAAGGAGAAATGGGCCAAGTATATATCCTTGTGGAACGCCTGTCATAATGTCTTTCAATGTAGAATGTATATTTCTACCTGCTATAAAATGTCATCTGTTACGTAAATATACCTTAAATTCATCCAAAGTGAGATTATTTATCCCATAATACTGAAGTTTTCCCAACAAAATATCACGATTAATACAGTCAAATGCCTTTTACTCAAGTCATATAAAACCAGAGAAACAATTTGCCTATTTTCAAAGGTAGTCAAAGTTTGACTGACAATTTATAAAACAGTAGAGGTAATACTATCACCCCGTAGGAATCCGTACTGTTTACTAGACAACAGGGCGTGAGTTTCCAAGTAGTTACTAAGCTTCAACTATATTAAATAATATGGGAATAATTGAGACTGCACGGTAATTTTGGGGAAGATGGTTGTCACCAATTTTGAACTTTATAAATTTGAAGCATATTCAGAAAACACCCAATCTCTAAACTATTATTGATACTAAACCCTAGTGGTTCACAGATCAAATGTATTGTTTGTTTAATAATGTAATTGGACAACCAGTAACAGTCCATACTTTTATAATTTGTTATTTTTCAAGCTGTCTTTATGATTTTATTTGGCGTAATGTCAACTCAATGGAATGTATGCCCCTAATGTGTGTGGACCAAGCCCAATGATTACAGCTGTGCCTGTTAGATGAAATTTATCACCTATTTCTTTCACTGTGTTCAAAACGTAATCATTCGTAGTATCTGGATCCAGTATTTGTTGGATGCACTTATAACGTATATTTCACAAGCTAAATTTCTTCAGGTGCAAGTTTAGTTCTGTAAAATTTTTACACCTGAGATATGCTTCATACGCATCTTTCTTTATATATTCCCTTGCACCAAAGCATTTTTATAAATTCTATACAGAATCAACATCCTTTCCCTTATTTGGGTCAATACGACAGAATACCGGTAAAGTTTCTCATTCCTAACTTACACACATTATTGACCTTTACCACGGGGGAGAAAAATTCTACATTTCAATGGAAATGAAAGAAAGTTTCAGCAGCAATTTCGTTTTGTCAGTTTGATTTTCGTATAAAAATTCCAGTTTACTTTCTTCATCCTTTCCCTGACTAAGTTAATGTAACAATCTTTCTGAGTTCTTACCCATGAAATGTCAGGCTCCCTATTGGTCCTTTGGTCTGTGTAAGGCAAATTCTTCTGGCAAAAAGGAAGTACCAATGTTTCATGATCAGAAAAAGACCCGCCAACGAGCCTGACATTATACATATTTCTTGAGAAAGTGACAATAATGTTACCAATGCACGCATTATTGCGTGTGGGTGTTTTGTTTGTACAGGTTAAATTTAATGATCTTAAAAGGTTTAAAAGTATTCCTGAAGTCTTTTCGTCTGACTTTACCATTTCTATATTAGAATCACCACAGACAGCTACTTTAGTATAAAATTTTTAAAAATTTCATAACTATTTCAAAATTCTCCAGAAATACATGAATATTGCCCTTTGGGGGAACTATACAAACTTACAATTATTAGATCCCTACGTATTATTTTAACATAACTAAACTCTTCGTCTAATTCTGCACAATATTGTCCTAAGTCAAATTTCAAACAATCCCTAACTAAAATTCCAGCAGCCCCTTTCTTTTTATTACTTCTACACATGATAATATCTGCTGTAATACAGTATACTCATTGGGCAAGAAGAGTTCAACTTGATCTTCTACAAGCCGATGTTCCGACATGCATACCACACCATTTTTTTCAGTTTTACAGAAATATTTTCCAACCCTTTTTCTGATACCTGTAGTGTAGTCAGTAAACTATTGTCAGTTTCCGTCTCCTGGGCACTATCGTTATCCTGAATGTTATTTTCCACAATAGGCCGTAATGTAGATAATTTTGTTTCTCTAGGTTCATTGATTTTACTGATCTGATAAGAACCTAACCTGTATTGACTAGCATGAGTATCAATATCATTCCTCGACTCGACTTTGTTCAACACTGCACTCGACAACGGCCCGCAAACAATCGTAAACGACGTTTATAACTTTAAAGTTACAGATAGATTAGCATAATTAAATGATGATTCTCTGTTTTCTTTCCCTTTCCCTTCTAGTGGCATAACAGTGCACTAACACATCGAAGGTTTTCAAAGACGCAAGAATGGGAAGGTAGTGGTTGTAGCCATAATTAGGGTCCCTCTTTCTTTCTTTCTTTCTTTCTTTCTTTCTTTCTTACTTTCTTTCTTTCTATCCTTCTTTCTTAATCCGTTTACCCTCCAGGGTTGCTTCTTCCTCGGACTCAGCAAGTGATCCCACCTCTACCGCCTCAAGGGCAGTGTCCTGCAGCGTGAGACTTTGGGTCGCTGGGATACAACTGGGAAAGAGGACCAGTACTTTGTCCGGCTGGCCTCACCTGCTATCCTGAACAGGCGCCATGTGGGGTATGGGAAGATTGGAAGGGAGAGGGAAGGAAACGGCTGTGGCCTTAAGTTAGTACCATCTCGGCATTTGCCTGTAGGTGAAGTGGGAATCTAGGGAAAACCACTTCGAGGATGGCTGAAGAGGGAATCGATCCCCGCTCTACTCAGTTGACCTCCGGAGGCTGTGTAGACCGGTTCCAGCCACTTTTCAAATATCTTGGCAGAGCCGGGAATCGAATCTGAGCCTCTGGACTTTGCAGCTAATCACACTAACCACTGCGCCACAGAAGCGGACAACAAATAAGGTACAGTCCAAATTTTACCTTGCTTGAAAAATGAGGAACGATCTTCAGGGCTGCCGACAGTAGGATTCGGTCGTCTAACTCGCTAATTCTCTTCCAATCTCCTAACTTTTCCGTAATTCCTAACTATCAAAAGCAACTAATTAAATAATTTATGTATTTATATGTTTATGTGTTTATGTGTTTCTCTTCACCATTAATCTCTACTTATAAAATGAAATGACTTATGTCTGCCTTTCGAAACGACATCATATTAAAACCTCAGGGCGGAATATCTTGAAATCGGCTGTCATGTGACTACCTATATTTAATTTCTAAACTACCTCATTTAACCATCGTTAACGGGTTAGCTTTTGCATAATTGCCAGCACTAATGCCAGAAAGCGGAGGTGAGTTGAATCGGAAGGGACAGAACCTATCTCGTCAACGAAAGTCAATATAATGTTATTGGTGATCCGTTTTTTGTACTGAGGATATTGTTGGCTATCCCTAGACCCTGGATTTTTAGGCACTATTAGAATGAAAATTAATTTGGTTAGTAGGAAATGTCGTCTAGGCCAAACTTTCATATTGTGGCCAGAGTAAAACCGAGTATCCACTTGGCGCTACTGACGCGCGAGCCAGTGCTCGTCGTTTTGCCTCGCAAAGTGGATAGCATGTTGCCCCGCGCGGCTAATCGGACACTGTCGCGGACAAATTTGCCGCACGTCGAGCCATATCGGAATGGTATTTTGTCCCGCGGCAGAGGGAATTCAGTTTGCTGCGTTCGCTCAGTGGAGATGGGCTTCCAGGTGATTGCCCCGCGGCAAAATAGAGAATGAAAAGTGCCCAGCTCTCATACAACTTCGTGAATCTATAGAATTCTTGTGCAATTTTAAAAGTGCATCGCGAACCTTGTGCACTACTCGTTTTGACATGCGGAAAATGTATTGAAGGATTGTGTAGGAGTCTCCGGTTGCTAATAATCTCAAGGTAACAGCCAACATTTCCTTGACAGTAATCGCTTCTCGGAAGTGGGTGTCCATTTTGTTACCCTTGTCTCGATCAATAAGATTATGTGTTCGAAATCCGATAATGATATTCAATTAAGATGTTTAACTGTATATTCCACTACTTTAAACACCATATCCTTCATAAGCCTGTTTCCACATTGCATTCTCCGATGATACAATTCTCTCATCTTCCAGCGCAATTTTTGTTTCTGTTTCTTATTGTTTTGGATTATGTTGAACACCAGTACGAAGGCAGCCGGTGTACGTGCAGTACTCATGGTGTTCGCACGAGAACTGGGGAGCCAGTGTCGATCAACAGCCGCGCTCGACTCTCGCATACGCGTAACACAAACGAACGAGTTTGCCGCGCACGAACAGCTACGCTTGGCAGCCGCGCAAGGTGGATACCCGGCTTAACATAAATTCCAGAAGTTCTAATAGGCCGTTCACCTACTGCTTATGCAAATCTCACAGCACAACCGTTGTGCAGCATAGCGACGGTTTACTTCTAAAACCTCGTATCTTCCAATGCTTTTCCTATCCATTATTTTCCTTAAGACTGGTCACGCCCTCCAGCCGCGTATTGATATAGAGTCCATCAGTACAATTTTCGTTTTGTTCCTTTTCCTATGTTAACTTCGAAAGGAAAATGAACCTTAAATACATTATACTGTAGGAGTGCGTGAATAAGACAAGCAAACAACATTCCTACATTACGATATGGTAAGGTTTATTTTCCTTTACAGATGCGCATAGGGAAATAAACTCAACGAAAAGTGTTCTGATAGACTGCAAATCAATGTGTGGCTGGAAGGCGTGACCAGTTCTAAGAGTTATAATGGGTAGGAAGAGGTCCGCCTCTGTGGTGTAGTGGTTAGCGTGATTAGCTGCCACCCCCGGAGGCCCGGGTTCGATTCCCGGCTCTGCCACGAAATTTGAAAAGTGGTACGAGGGCTGGAACGGGGTCCACTCA
The DNA here is from genome assembly GCF_040414725.1 of Anabrus simplex. NCBI lineage: Eukaryota > Metazoa > Arthropoda > Insecta > Orthoptera > Tettigoniidae > Anabrus > Anabrus simplex. Next base: position 101,614,268 of record NC_090265.1, on the reverse strand, counting down.
GCCTCGGGAGGTCAACTGAGTAGAGGTGGGTTCGATTCCCACCTCAGCCATCCTGGAAGTGGTTTTCCGTGGTTTCCCACTTCTCCTCCAGGCGAATGCCGGGATGGTACCTAACTTAAGGCCACGGCCGCTTCTTTCCCTCTTCCTTGCCTATCCCTTCCAATCTTCCCATCCCCACCAAGGCCCCTGTTCAGTATAGCAGGTGAGGCCGCCTGGGGGAGGTACTGGTCATACTCCCCAGTTGTATCCCCCGACCAAGAGTCTGAAGCTCCAGGACACTGCCCTTGAGGCGGTAGAGGTGGGATCCCTCGCTAAGTCCGAGGGAAAAACCGAACCTGGAGGGTAAACAGATGATGATGATGATGATGATGATGATGATGATGATGATGAGGAAGAGCACTGGGGCATATTAGGTTTTAGAAGTAAGCCGTTGGTAGTGTACACTTATTACCTATTACTGCCTAACATTCCTGGCTTTAGGCCATCATATTTAGTGTTATTCCGGTTCGTATATACGAGGGCAACAGAAATCAACCGAGTCTTCACCTTCCACTCGTTTCATGATTCCCACTTCTCCTATTCTTCGAGTAATCTTTCCTTCACATTTCCTTCTCATTTCAGTGGCCACTTTCATTATCCTCGTAATCAATTTGGGCGGTTACAACACGGTTTTTAACTTTATCAAGCAGATCACAACAACAACCACCAAACCACCACCATCCCTGGTTAACTTATTACAATATTTTCACTGAGAGATATTTGGCGTTGCAATTCAGTGCTAGAATGCGAGAGGGGGCTAACGCACAAATCGTTAAAAATGAGTTATTGACATATTTGGAGGTTACTATTATATATTTATTATCCCACAACAGTCCGACTCGTTGGCTGAACGGTCAGCGTATTGGCCTTCGGTTCAGAGGATCCCGGGTTCAATTCCCGGCCGGGTCGGGGATTTTAACCTTAATTGGTTAATTTCAATGGCACGGGGGCTGGGTGTATGTGTTGTCTTCATCATCATTTCATCCTCATCAAGACGCGCAGGTCGCCTACGGGAGTCAAATCGAAAGACCTGCACCTGGCGAGCCGAACCCGTCCTGGGATATCCCGGCACTAAAAGCCATGCGACATTTCATTTCATTTCATCCCACAACATATGAATAATTATTATCCACTTTTACTATCGCACTGTAGAAAGGAAATATTTTGGAATATCTCTGAATAGAAATCTTGCATTGCGAGAGGAAGTTAAGCCACGCGGTAACACTACGTCAGCTAGTGATGGCCAATAGCACACGCGCCTGCTGTCACATGGCGCACGGTGACAGATGGCTGCTTAGAGTCGGAGTGACATACACTCCAGATACCATCAGTAAACCTTAAATGTAACAAGAAATTCATGTTGAAGTAAATGAAACCAAACTGCATTTTAAAACAGGCAATTGATGAAAATTCTACTGTTGTAAAAGTAACCGAATTTGTAAAATTTCATTTTTCAGATTTGGCGATTTTGCATTATGAAAATTCTACTGTTGTAAAAGTAACCGATTTTTTTTTAAATTTCATTTTTCAGATTTGGCAATTTTGCATAATTGCGAACAGTAATGCTAGCAAGCGGAGATGAGTTGAATCAGAAGGGACAGAACCCACCCCAATCAACGAAAGTTAATGAAATGCTATGGTTGATCCGTTTCGTATACATAGGATATTGTTAGCCATTATTAGACCATGGATTTTCAGGCAGTAATAGGTTAGAATGAAAATGATAGACGTTGTTTTATTTCCAAACAAATAGTCAAAACTTAAAAAGAGATGTCTGTTCGTTTTTTATTCAACCACGCCTAAGCTACTGAATAAATTATTCATCAATTAAATAATGAATATTAGTAGACGATTTTAAGTTTCCTATATTATTTGGGCTATAAATAATTGTCTATGAGCAAAAATGAGACTGTTAATGCGCTCGATTTCATTCAAGAAAGACAAACGCAAAACTCAAAGTATCTCAGTTCCATGTCTGTGTGTGTTTGCTCCCTCTCGTATTCTAGCTCTCAATTAGCGTATAAACTGATGAATATCTCTGAGATCATAGGCATTACGATAAAAATACATGAGCCTTTAATGATATTAATCTGTAGTTTATATGTCCTTTGTTGTTTATACATTTCATAAATATAGAAACTACATTTTAGGAGAAACTTTGAAGCGAATTTCTCGAATATTCAAATGATTAAAATTGTATTCTTCAAAAACATTCGGAAATTATACTTTGTTCCATACTATGACGAATTTGACATTTCAAAAGTGTACACAAAATGACACTTTATTCAGTACTTTAGTACGTTACGTACACTTTTATTTAAAAAGCGTCTCTGATTGGTTGAACACCGATTCGTTTATCAACTGGTTCTGGAACTGTTTCAAATGTCCTCTCAAGTATTGCATTTCTGAACTTCACTCCATGTTTATCATTTATTCACGTACTGTTTTATAGATTATGTTGATCACGGAGACCTCGATCATGCTTAATTTAGGTTTCAACGCGTCAAATTAATTTATTCAAAAATTTCAATTTAATATACGTAAATTCACCATAGTACGCAATAAAATATTTTACGTAACAGCCACTGAAGTGATATCCTTAACTTACTTCTGTCAAAATTCTATCTACACCGCATCTCACCCGTGAGATAAAACATCCTTATTTATGGCTATTGTATAAATAACGATTGCATCATATTCCTTATGTTACGTTTACCAATGCAGTTAAAGTTAATGGAGAAATTTGACATGTCCTGTTTTGGTCCCCTTGAAATTGCCGCTCCAATGTGTGATTATCTAATCATGCAAATACTAGTGCACACCACGGTTATCCATGAACTTAAATACCGATTTGCAAGAAATTCTGTTCAGTAATTTTCCCTATAAACAATCAGACAGGTAGACAGATAGATAGATAGATACATAGATAAATAGATAGATAGATAGATAGATAGATAGATAGATAGATAGATAGATAGATAGATAGATAGATAGATAGACAGGCAGACAGACAAACATTGAATTGTATATAGTTCAGACTTTCGTACACGTAATTCGAGGCAGAAACGACGTACGAGACAAACATTTGAATTATGGTACAGCAGGTTATAGATTAGAAAATAACTTATTTGCGGAATTATTTTCAAACAAATAGTGCAAAACTTTAAACGAGATAATGTCTATTCGTTTCTTCTTCAACCATGCCTAAGCTACTGAATCAATTAACCTGTAACTTGGTGTGAATATTTCTCAGACATTCAGTTCAAAACTCAAGCTTATTTTTGATTGGTAAATAATCAACAATTTAAAAACTGTAGCGTTTGAAGTGATGGTACTAGCTGAGTTTATACATCTATGTATATCGTATCAGCTGGAAAACGAAACACTGGACCAATGGTTTGTCTTACCAGAAAATAAAACCTAAAGCTTGGATTGAAAATTAAGTTTTCCACAAAAAATTTCATACGCATTTCTTGTAACTCATGTTTCTCCAATAAGTAAAGTTGTTACGTGTTAAAGTACGTAATCCAGAGCACCTAGTGGCCGAGGGGTGCTCTTACTCGGTGCTCGTAATTTACAGACTACATACCAGATAGTGTAGAGGGATTTCTGTTTTCAACAAGGGACTGAATAATTTATTCAAATCTGGCTTTTACTTGACGTTTCGATAGACGTTGTCAAGTTGAAGACAAGTGACTTTCAACGTTGACTGCTAGCAACATCAACAAATGGCAGTCACATCAGCCGAATTAATCACTGGCGAATGTAAATTTCACACTTGGAAAATGCAAGATCCCAAACAAAGCAACAATTGATCACACGCCGGCGGCACTTTGGGAATATGTCTATATTTATTAAACATAAAAACAAGGAGCTAGAATTAGCAAAGAAAATGATAGAATTATCCCATAGGAAAATAACGCATGTACAAATAATATGCAAGATACTACGAATCGGCAAGAAATGATAATGAACGTAATAACACACAATTGTGCACTTGTTATGAGGATATCGAGGTTATGAATTACAATACATAGCATTAGGGTGGGAAAAATAAATAATGTAGTAATGTACCTCATTATTATATCTCCGTGTCACTTATCTGATGAGCCTCTGCTTTCCACAAAGATGATTAATAGAGCCCCGAGGTTTGGCAGTAATATCATAAAATACAAACTTAGTGAAGTGAGCAGGAAGGAGAGGATCATCCTGTCCATCCCCGCACACACCAACAAACGGTAGTCCTACTCCTTCACAGTTGGGCCCCGGAAGGACACCCGGCCGTAAACCACGACCAAATCCACATGCATGACGTAGTTTGTACCTGCGATCCCATATGTGTGATTAAAATAGTAGAAGTAAGAGAAGATTTTTTTTACAGTCTGCTTTACGTCGCACCGACACAAATATGGTGTGAAAGTGAGAAACCACGGAAAATTTCAGGTGGTTTCCGAGCCAACTCTCTTCCGAATGCAAGCTCATAGCTACGCGACCCTAACCGCACGGGTAACACACTCATTAGAGAGAGAATACAGTCCTTATACATATATATTCCACGTTTATTATAATAATGATAACAATAATGTCAAAACAAAACCACGTGATATTTAGTGAATCATTTAAGGGTGCAAATAGAAAATAGAAGGCGGAAAACGGTTGTAGGAAGGGCATACCACGAATTCTCATGAACAAGTGGAGTGTATATCTGTAGATTTACAGAAAGCAGGAGAATTTAATCAGCAGTATGTAAAGATTGAAGGAAGAACTATAAAAATGTGAGATATGCTGGCAGAAACAGAAAAGGATCTAAAGCTGTTAATTCCTAGCCTCAAAGATAAAAGTAAAAAAATGGGTCTCTATCTCAATATTAAAATAGACCAAAGTTATGACTGCAGATGAGTGTGGTAGAGTTTGTCTAAAGCCAAATGGAGAGGAGATAGAGAGTGTGGAGGATTTCATCTTCTTGGGAGCCAAAATCAGTCAAAGTGGAGATTGCGGTCCTGAAATTAATAGATGGATTTCTATTGGACGAATCGCTATGATGACTATGTCCCCAATGTGGAAGAGCAGAGATATCAGTTTGGCTACCAAGTACGGATTGGTCAATGCGATTAGATTCCCATTGTTCATGTATGGATGTGAGAGCTGGATGCTGGAAAAAGCACACAAGAGGAAGATCGACGCTTTTGAGCCCTGGTGTTGGCGAAGACACTTACGAATACCTTGGAATGAAATCATTACCAATGAGGCAGGTTTAGAGCGCATCAAGCCCCGTATGTCGTTGGTTGGTATGATTATGAAGCTTAGACTAGCATACGTTGGCCACGTCATGCGATCAGATGCATTGGGAAAAGCAATCATGCTAGGAATGATCACCGGTACAAGAATACCAGGTCGCCAGAGGACTCGTTAGTTAGACACCTTTAAAACACACACCAATCTCACCCTGAAACAACTAAAACAGGAATGACAACTTGGAGAGCGCTAGTTCATAGAACTGAACGGACGTCATCATCATAATGCATAGATAGTTGGACATAAGGATGATTCATAGTGAAGAAGGTAGAATTCGAGCCTGGAGGTTAAGTTAGATCAAGTTATAACAAAGAGCATTGATTGCCGAGTTAGTTGAGTAGGTCAATGATATGGTATGTTGGAAATGTAGAGGCCTTACTGATTGCGATATTGCAGGATAGTATGCAATTGTTGTCATTTGGTGTACTTGAAACCAGAGAAAGTGGATCAGGGAACAAGGAATGCTAAGTGAGCAGCTGTGTAAATAAGGACAAGAGCGGAGTCTGTTGTAAAGTGAAGTCAGCGGTTCTTGCTAGGACGATATGTTGTGGCGGTCAGGTGGTGAATACAAGGACAGGGTGGGGCTTGATTAGTCTTTGTGTATAAAATTAGTACATAGATTCTTTATTATTATTATTATTATTATTATTATTATTATTATTATTATTATTATTATTATTATTATTATTATTATTATTATTGCATTGTGAACATGTATTTGGGCTGAACACCCGTTATGTTCATTAACAATACATACACCAAATACATAAGGATAATGTCCAAGTAGAGGAAGCGAATAATACTGGTGGAGTACTGAAATTTAACTAAGATATTTACGAAACTATAGAAACCTTTTAAGCTAAAATTGCAGCTGTAATTCATTATGTCAGCCATACTATTCCCTGAGGAACCAAGGAAAAGATAATCAAGAAGTGTCAAGTCTAATTCCTTAATCCGTTTATGTTGAGCCAGTTGAGTACAAATCATAAACGTTATTAGTCCTCATATCTTTATTTGTAGGAAATATGTAGTATTCGTGGGATCAAAATAATCACCTTTGATGACATTCAGAAAGCACTGATACATTCTCATATATCCCTTGAATTACAATAATGCCATCAGAAATGTTCACAGCGTACAGAAATAGAATCTAGTTATAAAATGAAAGCTCGAATGTCACTTGCATAAGCTTTCATTTTTCGGATCACCGGGCTGTTAATAAACGAGAGAAATTCGCAAACGTGGTCTATCTTGGCTTTGCACTGTGATGTCGTAATAACAGCAGTCCACTGCATCACATTTTTAATCTATCACTGATTTTTGCAATATAAAATATTGTGTTACTGAGAAATACAGTTAAAGTATATTTCAATCATTTTAGGCGTTCGCACTCTGGGAACGATGACAAGTCCAGTGAAAATGTATGGCTGATTTCGTAATTAATTGGCTGATTAATTGATTTATATAATCATCGATGGCTTGATTTCAGCACTGGACTAAGTACACGCTGAGTTCACCGTCCCACTTATTTCAGTGAAACAGAAATCACGCAATATCTGTGTCAATGTGTTGTCAGTAGAAGACATAGGGAGTTTCCAGGACATTACCTTCCTGACTGATGAACAAGTATGACTATGATGTAATCGAACAGTGAGCCTGGAACCTGAACAAACACCACATAACATGAAGAAGAAACTTAAAAAATCTGCATTTGACATCCAAACAACATCCGTGCCACGAAAAATGAAATGTTGAAAAAAAGGTAAGTGCTATTTTTTTTGCTATTTTGCTTTACGTCGCACCGACACAGATATGTCTTATGGCAACAATGGGATAGGAAAGGCTTAGGAATGGGATGGAAGCGGCCGTGGCCTTAATTAAGGTACAGCCCCAGCATTTGCCTGGTGTGAAAATGGGAAACCACGGAAAACCATCTTCAGGGCTGCCGACAGTGGGGTTCGAACGCACTATCTCCCAATTACTGGATACTGGCCGCACTTAGGCGACTGCAGCTATCGAGCTCGGTAAAGGAAAGTGAATGAGATGATGAAAAGTTAAAATACTTCCCCATTAAAGCTACGTAGTAGAAGACCAAAATCGATGTCCAGTGGTCATGAACACATCGTATAAATCGTGAACCTCATAATGACGATAACATTGTCTTAAGGAATCCACGGTTTATTTTGTAATAGCTGAACATTAATGATGATTTCCATATAATGTCATACTTTCGCACTGAAATATTTCCTACAATTTTCCTGATAAGTTCGAGACAGTCTACAGATAAGGCCGGCAATGAAAGTAAAATTGCTACATGAAGAGCGCGTTAATTTGAACGTTCAGTTTTTAATTTGAACTAAGATAAAAATATATCTACATAAATTAACACGTAGTCGATGAAGTTAAAATATAAAAAATATTTTAATAGTAAAAATAATCATGTTTATAACCCTGTCGCGAATCTAAGAAACATGACACATTAAGTGATAAATAAATAAAAATTCAGGAAAATGCCTCTGTTTATCTGGAATATTAAATAGTAGTTTTGATCATTTGTTCGATTAGCTCATTACCTTGACTGAATATTTTATTAATATACCAAGCGTTTATATATCAGAGGGTTGGCATGCGGAAGGGCATCCGGCCACACATCAGGGCCGAATCCACGTGTGTGACGCAGTTCGCACGCACAAATCCATAGATATCGGTAAAACAGTAGAAGAAAAAGAAGATATTATATTCATTCCACGGTTGTATTAATAATGGTAACGATACTGACTTCTTAATTTTTAAAAAATTGACGAAGAAATCAATTTATATTCCATCTAAATTTCTGAAACAAAATATATTATTCTATGTTGAGAATATTTATATATATTCATATGACTCTGGCTGAGCCACCATCAAGTAGCGCCACCTACACTCTTCGGTTTCAATTCTGACACGTCACGATTGTAATCTCCACGTCCATTGTTTTCACTGCATCCGTCTTGTGATCTAAGTATGTACTAAATAGTGTCATTTTAATATAAACCGTGCTGATCTTATTAGTTTCCGAAATATCGTACCATTTTTCATCAGGTTACGGGCCCAGGATGCGGGTTTGGAGTGTGATTAAATGTGTAGTGATAAAATACACTGGAAAAATAGACGCGTGAAAATATCGTGTCGCGCACGGTTGGCGAGGTTGAGTTAAACATTTAGCCAAGTGACTTCTACGAAGAAATAGTGTGTGAAGATGAACACTGCAAGTATGGTGCGCATCGAGACGTTGTCAAAGGACAACTTTGCCACGTGGAAGATTCACATGAAGGCTGTGTTAGTAAAAAATCGTACGTGGGCGTACGTAGCTGGGATCAAGGTTAAACCTGAACCGGTCAGCGAGAACGCGGCCGCTATTGCAGAATGGGGAGAACGTGACAGTGAAGCAATGTCAGATATCATCTTGGCGATTCAACCCTTGGAATTGAAACAGGTAAAAGATTGTGTCACTTCGCGCGAACTGTGGCTAAAACTAGAGTCGATTTACCAATCGAAGGGGCCAGCGCTGAAAGCAAAATTACTAAAGCAGATCGTGCTTCAAAGAATGAGTGAAGATGGTGATGTTCGCGATCATTTGCGGAGATTTTTCGACCCCGTAGACAAACTCAATTGTATGGACGTGGCAATCAACGATGATTTGTTATCCATATTACTTCTGTATAGCTTGTCAGCCAGTTTCGAATACTTTCGGTGCGCGATAGAATCTCGCGACGAACTTCCAAAGCCCGAGGTATTACGCATACAAATTGTCGAAGAAAGTGAGTAGTGATCGGAACAACATGATGAAAAACTGTATGACTATTGAACGAAAATACAAGAACAAGAATTATAGAACGCCCACAAGCGAAGTCGATAAAGGCGAAAAAGGATGATCCACATCTCTTCGTTGCTATCGTTGTAAAAAGATATCATAAGGCGAAGGAGTGCAAATCGAGTAAAAATTATCATGACAATGCTCACAAGGCCGAAGTAAGTACCTCGATATATATTACATCAGAACTGAACTCGTGCAAGTTCGTGACGGACCGCGACGCAGATACAGTGTGGTGCCTCTACAGCGGCTGTACATCGCACATGTGTAAAAATCTGGATTATTTTTCACAAGTAGAATCCGATGTTTCTGACGGTTAAAAGTTAGCGAACAGCTCTACAACGAAAATAAGTGCAAATTGTGTTGTGACCATATCAATGAACGTTGATGGTTACGATAAAAGATTCAACTTATGCGATACATTATACGTACCCGGTCTGCGTACTAATCTACTCTCAGTAGCGAAGATCGTAGGCAGGGGTCACCACGTAGTGTTTGACAAAACATCCGCTCGAGTTACAGATGCGAACGATAGTACCTTTTTCGTCGCACATAGAAAAGGCGGACTTTATTACGTTAATGGGTCGTACACCGAAGAACAGGGAAAACTTGCCCGAGCATAAGATACGCGCAAAGGGTATATTATGGACTGGCACATTCGATTGGGGCATCTAAACGTAACGGATCTACGTCAGGCAGTGAAGAATAAAAGAATAGAGGGAATCGAAGTCATCGGCACTGAAGGGGATTTTGAATGTGAGATCTGTCTCCAAGAAAATATGACACGTACCCCTTTCCGAAGAAGTCCGATAGGAGACTGGAACCAGGGGAATTGATTCGTTTCGATATTTGTGGCCCTATGAGGGTTCCCTCGAATGGAAACGCGCGTTACTTCGTCACATTCGTCGACGATGCGACTGGATGGTGCGAAGTGAAGTTTCTTCGTCAGAAAAATGAAGTCGTTAATGAGTTTCAGGGCTTCAGAAAACGTCTGGAAACACAGAAAAACGAGAAGATAAAGATTTTGCCGTCTGATAATGGTACGGAGTACGTGAATTCCCAATTCGACTCAGTGTTGTAAAGCTGCGGGATCCTAGGACGCCTGACGATTCCGCGTAACCCGGAACAAAATGGAGTAGCGGAAAGGAAGAACCATACACTCGTCGAGATGGCCAGATGTTTATTAATGCAGTCCGGACTTCCTCCTTGTTTCTGAGCAGACGCTATTACAACAGCGAATTACATTAGGAACAGATGTCCTACAAGTAAACTGTGTGGACGAACTCTTTACGAAGCCTGGACTGGAAAGGTTCCAAATGTTTGTAAAATCGAAAAATTTGGATTAGAAACCTACTGCCTAAATAGATCGCTGTACATAGGAAAATTCGACCCTCGGGGAAAAAAGGCCATATTCCTCGGATATGCGGAGCAGTCCAAAGGTTTCAGAATTTGGATACCACTGGAACGAAAAGTGGAAATCTCACGTGATATCATGTTTTTGAAAGGAGACAGAAAAGAGCAAAAATACGATCTTGATATTTTTTCAAGTCAGCGCCCAAATGTAGAGCACTTTGGTGAAGATCATCCCAGGATAGAGCCAGAGCAGGTCGATCATTTCATCAATGTAAACATTACTTCTAGAGACACAGAACGTACACAAAGCACCAAAGATCCGGATAGTTCTGAACAAGAATTTCGTGGTTTTGAAAATGAACCAGAACCAGAAATACGACAATCTCGACATGCTCCAGGAAGACCAAAAATGATCCGTTCGGGAGCACGAGGCAGACCTCGAAAGCTTTACCAGGAACACGGTGGAGGACAAATTGATTCGGTATGTCTGGCTGAGGTTCCAATTCAGATGGCATTTTCAGGCCCAGAGGAAAATGAGTGGATGCTGGCGATGGCAGATGAATTTGTCTCTGTTCTAGGAAACAAGACCTGGGATCTTGTAGACGGCTAAGAAAGTAGGACGACAATTGGAAGTCGTGCAGTCCTTAGGAATAAGTACGGAGCAAATGGTGATATCACAAGAAGGAAGGCTAGAGTCGTGGCCAGGGTTTTTTTTTCCAGAGGCCAGGTATAGATTATACTGAAACATTCGCACCAGTAGCACGACTCAGCTCAATACGAATGGCTATTGCGCTCGCTGCTCATCATGGAATGTATGTCCGACAATTCGATGTAGCAACTGCATACTTAAATAGAATTGTTGAAGAGGAAATTTTTATGGAGGTACCAAACTACACTAGGGAAATACTCGAATTTATCGTACAGGAAAGCAATGCAACATCCGAGATCATAGCTGAAGCCAAGAGGATGCTGACGATGCTGAACAAGGATTGTGTGTGCCATATTTAAAAAAGGTCTGTATGGCTTAAAGCAGGCTGGCCGCTGTTGGCACCAACGCTTGAACGAGAAACTACTAAACCTTGGTGTCAAACCAACGTCCGGCGATTCGAGCGTCTATGTGAAGGGTTCTGATGCTAATGCTCTCCTAATCATAGTTTATATTGATGACATTTTAGCTTTGTCACGGAACTCGAGAGAAATTGATGAGGTCAAAAATTTCTACAAAAGTCGTTTGAGGTCAAAGACCTAGGAGACATTAAGTACTGCATCGGGATTGAGTTTTCTCGAGATGAATACGGTATCACGTTGAAATAGAAAGGTTACGTTATGGACATTTTAGATCGCTTTCGAATGCCTGATTGAAAGCCCGTGTCTACACCAATTGAAGCTGGAATTATACTGTCAACGGGGACAGTTCATGTAACATTATGGGAATGTCATCTAAACAAAAGTAGGGATATAACGAAAATTTGTTTCATATAAAATTAATAGTTCTTCCTAAAAAACATTTTCGAAAATAATTTTTGAAAATTTTAATTATGATGTTTAATTTAATTATGATGTTTTCATTGAGATGTTAATGAAAATTTGGAATCATGTAGAGAATACCTTGTTAAAGAGCACAATGTATTGATTTTTCTGTACATAATTTATATAAAGAGATCTTTTTTACTAAAATTCGTGCAATTTTTATGTTCTAACATTTTCGATTTAGAGATGCATAGTTCCTGAAAAATTCTGAAATCAAAAATTCCATACACGGGTTTCTTAATATAGCTGTGATAAATATACCATACAAATTTTGATACATTTGGCAGAATTTTATGGGAATAATGTGTAAAAATATGATTAGTGTGGGAATGCAGTTCGGTAGAGGCCACGCCCATTTCTGCTGTGTGTTGACTGACAAACAAAGAATTATTAAAGTGACAAATTGCTTAACGAATACTTTCGTGAGAAGAAAGAAGAAACTACCGGTCGAGTTGGCCGTGCGCGTAGAGGCGCGCGGCTGTGAGCTTGCATCCGGGAGATAGTAGGTTCGAATCCCACTATCGGCAGCCCTGAAAATGGTTTTCCGTGGTTTCCCATTTTCACACCAGGCGAATGCTGGGGCTGTACCGTAATTAAGGCCACGGCTGCTTCCTTCCAACGCTTAGGCCTTTCCTATCCCATCGTCGCCATAAGACCTTTCTGTGTCGGTGCGACGTAAAGCCCCTAGAAAAAAAAGAGAAGAAACTCAGTCCTTTCAATTTCAGCCATTATGAATTTTTCTCCAGAATGACCAAAATATCGAGAGTATTGAACCAGAGAACACATTGCAGATACAAATAAGTTAGTTTGGGTAGAATTTGAATAGAAAAGGGAACTAGTAAAGAAACAAGCGATTTTAGGCTGACTTTCTGGAAATGCATTTAGGCCAGGACTGATTTTCTAAATGTGATTCTTTTTAGGTTGATATCGCTTTCGAAGACTCGTAATTTGAAACCTTTCCGGCCTCTTCAGCCTTTCAACTTTGGGCACAATTGAGGAAATTGCTTAATTGTACGTTTCTCGTAGTATGGGGATCGCTATTTTGTCTGCTAAAATATTTTCAACATTAAAATACCTACACACTATTAAATAAACAATGACATATTTCGTTCTACAAGTACATCCTAAGATTCTGTTAGAATAATATTAAAAATAATAACTTTTCATGTTTGAGCTCATGGGTGTTCTTATGTATCTATCAACTGCAACACGTTTAGGCATTTCTCATGCAGTGAGTCTCTTAAGCCATACAATGATTCTTTTGGCAAAGAACACTGGCAGGCAACAAATAGGGTACTGAGGTAGGTGAAGGGTTCTTCTGATGTGGGAATCACCTTTGGAAGCGATACTAGAAATTTAGCTGGCTATGAAGATGCTGATTGGGCTGCATGCATCAACGATCGCAGATCATACACTGGCTTTGCCTTTACAATGATGGCGGAGTCGTATCTTGGGAATCCAGAAAACAACGGACAGTGGCATTGTCCTCAACGGAGGTTGAATATATGGCCTTGAGTGAGGCTTCAAAAGAGGCAGTGCACTTGCTACGACTAGCAAGGGAGATAGGCATTAACAGCGTGTCGACTGTACAGCTATATAACGACAACATTGGAGCTCAGAAGCTTGCTGGAAATCCTGTTTTCCACTCTCGGACTAAGCACATTGATGTGCGACATCATTTTGTACGAGAGGTTCTTCCATCTGGGGACATTCATCTTGAATACTTGTCAACTGAGAAGTTGCCTGCAGATATATTAACTAAGGGACTAGCGAAGGATAAGCACTGGAAGTGCTTAGAGTGTCTGGGTGTCAGAAGACTGAAACGTTGAAGCTGGTTCAGCCTTCGAGAGGGGGTGTTGAGAATATTTATATGACTCCAGCTGAGCCACCATCAAGTAGCGCCACCTACACACTGCGTTTTCTTTGTCCATTCTGACACGTCTCGATTGTAATCTCCATGTCCATTGTTTTCACTGCATCCATATTGTGATCTACTTATGTAATAAATAGTGTCATTTTAATATAAACCGTGCTGATCTTATTACTTTCCGAAATATCGTGCCTTTTTTGAACATTCAAAATGGAAATTGTATTCAATCCTTTAAATTTCAAGCAATATTTTAGCCATAATTTTATTTCTTTTCCCATATCGTGAAGTAATATATAAGCTACTCGGGTGAAAACGTATCGTTTATGTCTTTTATTTATGTCAAGGAAACTAACTAAAAATTCCCGATTTTGCTATGAACTTTTTTAAATTTCGTGTGGCTATTTCAAGCCGAGTGCAGCCCTTGTAAGGCAGACCTCCGATGAGGGTGGGCGGCGTCTGCCATTTGTAGGTAACTGCGTGTTATTGTGGTGAAGGATAGTGTTATGTGTGGTGTGTGAGTTGCAGGGATGTTGCGGACAGCACAAACACCCAGCCCCCGGACCATTGGAATTAACCAATTAAGGTTAAAATCCCCGACCCGGCCGGGAATCGAACCCGGGACCCTCTGAACCGAAGGCCAGTACGCTGACCATTCGGCCAACGAGTCGGACTACTATGAACTAATATTCACCTTAAGAGGCAGGATATATCGTATATGTATATAATTTGTAAAAATCACTTCAGAATATGCGAAAAAATTAAAATTGGTTTAGCACTTTTTTTTTGGAATTTGCTTTACGTCGCACCGACACAGATAGGTCTTATGGCGACGATGGCGTAGAAAAGGCCTAGGAGTGAGAAGGAAGCGGCCATGGCCTTAATTAAGATACAACCCCAGCATTTACCGGGTGTGAAAATGGGAAACCAAAGGAAACCATATTCAGGGCTGCCGGCAGTGAGGTTCGAACCCACTATCTGCCGGATGCAAGCTCACAGCTGCACGCTTCTAATAGCACAGCCAAATTGCCCGGTGAATACTTATCTACGGGTGTCAGGTGATGCTCTCTTGATCCCCATATGAACACGTAATTTAACTAGAGAAATACATTTGAACGTTTGTGTATATTTGTGAACTGTGCACTTCTAGGTTTTCTCTAATTTTTAACTACATACCACTAAGATTTTACATGCTAAAGGGCATACAGCGATAGTGACATCCAAAAAAAGGAATATATATATAACCTATTTCTTTTTCTAGCGATCAATCCATCGGATGTTCATTTACGTAACCTTGATAACCTGTTTAATGAGTTTAGGCTACGTTTATTGTGGAGACGGATATTCCCAGAAATTCTCTTTAGCTCGTACCACGTTATCGTTCAATGTCTTACGTAGCCGAGCAGAATGAATACCACATTCGAGTTGTCTCAAACATGACAAGTTACACAAAGGCCTTATCTTCAAACTCCAGCTTGAGTGAAGGTTGCCAGGCAGCGTCGTATTATGCTAGAAATGTGTACCGATACAGGTTGGTTTCCTGGATGTATACACGGCGTCGCTGAGTACATATGCTCAATTACTGCATGTGACAGATGAGGAGATCAGTGAACTTTACCATCCTTGAATACTTTCAGCTTTATTGACCCACTTTCATATCAGAGTTAAGTGAATTGCATCTTCTTCTTCTACTTCTCCCTCTTTTTCTGCGTATTATTATTATTATTATTATTATTATTATTATTATTATTATTATTATTATTATTTCCGATGAAGCCTGCTAAGGACCATGTGCCAATTTCAATTCAATTCTTCATACTACTTTTTTTCTATTTGCTTTACGTCGCACCGACACAGATAGGTCTTACCGTGACGATGGGAGAGGAGAGGCCTAGGAATGGGAAGTAAACGGCCGTAACCTTCATTAAGGTACAGCCTCAGCATTTGCCTGGTGTGAAAATGGGAAACCGCGGAAACCCATCTTCAGGGCTGCCGATAGTGGGATTCGAACCCAATATCTCCCGGATGTGAGCTCACAGCTGCGCGTCCCTAACCGCACGGCCAACACGCCCGTTATTCTTCATACTTTGTTGTCCGTTCCGTCCAATGAATATTCTTTCATCCTTTCACTATCTTGTTTCTTTCTGTCCTCGGACACTTCGCACAAGGTTTCTTGTTCAATCTTCCTTGGAATCCTTCCATACTTACTACCCGCATTCTAAAAATATCTCTGCCCATAGTTTTTTCTTCTGTTATAATATCTCTTCTTAAATCTTTCTTTACTTCTTTAATCCATCTAGTTGTTGCCTTTTTGTCCCAAAGGTACTTGAAGATCCTTTTTGTTAATCTGGAATAATCCATTCTATAAATATGCCCAAAAATTTGCAATCTCATCTTTCTTATGGTTTCTGTTATGTTTTCTATGTTCCTGTATATTTCACCATTAGATCTTAATTTCCATACTTCTGTTGTTCTGTTGTTTTCAAAATATACACCACTTCCTTCTCTAGCGATCATTATATCGTCCCTGTTCTGCCAAAACGGCGAATGTCACAATGCTCTTCCTATCCATTATTTCCCTTAAGACTGGTCACGCCTTCCAGCCACATATGGATATGCATTCCATCAGAACAATTTTCGTTGAGTTCATTTTCCTACGCGGGTGTGTAAAGGAAAATGAACCTTAAATACATCACACTCTAGGAGTGGGTAAATGCCACGCAAACATACATTCCTTCAGTATGGTACAGTAAAGTACATTTTCCTTTACACACGCACATAGGAAACTGAACTCAACGAAAATTGTTCTGATGGACTGCATATCAATATATGGCTTGAAGACGTGACCAGTCATAAGGGAAATAATGCATAGAAAGAGCATTGTAACATTCGCCGTTTTGGTAGAACAGGGACGTTATCATCAATTCATCGCATGTTCATTTACGTAACCTTGGTAACTTATTTAATGAGTTTAGGCTATGCTTATTGCAGAGAAGGATATTCCCAAAATTCTCTTTACCTCGTACCATATTATTTTGTTAAATCTCTTATGTTGCCGAGCTTCGAGTTTTTTCAAACATGACAAGTTATTATTTTTAATATTATTATGACCAAATCTTAGGATGTCCTCGTAGAACGAAATGTCTTTGTTTAATAGTGTGTAGGTATTTTTATGTAGAAAACATTCTTAGCAGACAAAATAGCGATCCCCATACGACGAAAAACGTACAATTAAGCAATTTCCTCAATTGTGGCCAAAGTTGAAAGGCTGAAGAGCCCGGAAAATTTTCTAATTATGAGTCTTCGAAAGCGATATCAACCTAAAAAGAATCACATTTAGAAAATCAGTCGTGGCCTAAATGCATTTCCAGAAATTCAGCCTAAAATCGCTTGTTTCTTTACTACTTTTCTTTTCAATTCAAATCTTAGCCAAATTAACTTATTTGCATCTATAATGTGTTCCCTGGATCAATACCCTCGATATTTTGGTCATTCTAGAAAAAAAAATCATAATGGCTGAAATTGAAAGGACTGAGTTTCTTCTCACGAAAGTATTCGTTGAATTCAAGCAATTTATCACTTTAATAATTCTTTGTTTGTCAGTCAACACACTGCAGAAATGGGCGTGTCCTCTACCGAACTGCATTTCACCCCTAATCATATTTTTACACATTATTCTCATAATCCCCCATAAAATTCTGCCAAATGTATCAAAATTTGTATGGTATATGTTTCACAGCTATATTAAGAAACCCGTGTATGGAATTTTTGATTTCAGAATTTTTCAGAAACTAGGCATCTCTAAATCGAAAATGTTAGAACATAAAAACTGCACAAATTTTAGTAAAATATATCTCCTTACATAAATTATGTACAGAAAAATCAATTCATTGCGCTCTTTAACGAGGTATTCTCTACATGATTCCAAATTTTCATTAACATCTCAATGAAAACATCATAATTAAATTAAACATCAAAATAACAATTTTCAAAAAATATTTTCGAAAATGTTTTTTAGGAAAAACTATTAATTTTATTTGAAACAAATTTTCGTAATATCCCTACTTTTGTTTAGATGACATTCCCATAATATTACATGAACATCCATGCATTTATCTCCAGACTATCCCCGTAAGTGAAACTCTGTATTGTCCCCGACTAGGTCTGCCGGTGAACAAGAGACACTCCAGGGGTGCTCAGTTCACAGGACCGCTGACTTAAAAAAATATGAAAGTGCCAGGATTGGCATAAGGATCGGGAAATAAGAATGTTTCAAATAGAGAGAATATATCACACTTTTATTCAATGAAAATAAAATATTAGCCATCCTGACATCTATGATAATGAAAATAATCGCTACTTTACGTTAATTACTATTGCTCTTGATGTGACAAAAAATGCAAACAAATGGGATGGTACACGTAACTTAATTTCCCTACCATTCTAACAGTGTGTTTGAATAAAACATTGTTTTTCTTCGTTTTAAAACATTCATTTAGTAATTTAAAGTCGAGTTAATTTTTTAACAAAAATGAGGTCTTGTGTAGTATTCCTCGAACAATCTGGAAAAATGCATTAATTTTAATAAAGTGTATACTAAAAATATCCAAGATTAATTAATTAATTTTACTACCTTGACAAAACAAAAGTGAAATTTTGTTAATCAAAAATGTTGTTAACATTGAAGTGAAAATTTGAATTTGCCTTTGATTTCTAAAAGTTAATTCGAGACGTCATGTATATCTGTTCACGTCTTCCCACTTATCTCCCAGTGAGAACTAACAACAAAACTTATTATCGCTTGGTCATTAAATGAACAAAAAATTAGTATTATGACCCTTCGTAAAAATCAATAAATAGGGAAAAATATATCCTAAACGTGGAAATCCCGTCCACATAACGAATTAATATCGTCGAAGTGTCACACATCACCACAACACAAATGCATAGAAAATAACTGTCTTACCACTAGAAAATCTCTAAATCTACTACTAGCTACTGAAAAATATCAAGGAAGGAAATATCTACAACATTTATACATCATCATCGGGTGTTAATCAATCTCGCCACTCTTCCATTAACTCGTTCCAACATGTTAAAAAGATAAAGTCTCCATGTGAGTACGAAGTAAGACATCGAAAACTGAGCATGCCTGGTTTCGAACTGTAACATTATTAGAATATTCAATTGAGGATCTATTCTCCAGACCTGAGGTCTTCCAGTAAATTTACACGTACCGTAAACTTAGAATTTCTGACTTTCATGAGTACTATTAGGATATTATCCTGAATTATGGAGTACATCGATCAACATGGACTTGTCGTTATCATCAGAAGACATTATTACGTTAACTACACCTCGTAAAATTTCGAAGATTCCGTATTTCTATTATATCATGATCAACATCATGTATAAAAATATTCCTACATTAACATCTGAAAATTCCAATTTCACAAAGACTCATATCGTACGTACAAATTCCTCATAAATCACATGTACAGTACAACATCATAACTACGACCCTAACTCATCGTGACCCATTATCACTCATGTGTAGTCATGAAAATAATAAGGACATGTCATCGTCCCAAAACAAGTCATATCCTCATTAATTTTTTCTCGATGATTAACTAATTCGTTAGTTATCATATACCATATTGCATGTACTCTAAATAAATTCATACACTCGATTAGGAATTAATATTCTGATGACCTGCTATCGTAAATATAAGGTACGAGTAAAAGTCCAATTTCCATGAAAACGTTAAAAATATAGGAAAAGTATCACATCGATAAATTCATCGGACACAGATTAACTCACTATCATAATGAAATTCGTACAATAAGAAAGGACAGATCCGATAACCCACGGATAACTTCAACTGATCCATCAACGTCAAACTCGTCAACACGTGGTCATGAATCAATACACATTAAGCTACAAATCCTATCACACCTCTAGAAACAACCAGTGAAATGTCGTAAATATAAATCAACTATATATTATAGAACAAATCTAAGGAAAGATGAAGAGTAGAAATAAAGAATTACATAGAACAGATATAAATAAGACGTAGTCGACTTAACTTATTTAGTTGTCTTCACATCTGCATCTCGCCGCTGCCGACGCTGGTCATGGGCTTAGAGCTTCATGATGAAATACGTGGAGTCCATGGCACGAAGATCCATCTTCTTCTGGCGATGATAACGTAGAGGTCCTCTTCCACGTTTACACTCGTGAGGTTGCTGAAACTTATACCAAATGTGTTAAAAGAAATCCTGAGCACACATGTAATTTAATTTAGGATGAAAAGAACACGTACTTTAAAAATTTATCTGCTATTTCGACGTCTGTTTACTGCACTAACTCAAGTCGTAGATTTGCATAATTGTAGAAAGCATCGAATACAGGAATGAGTCTACTATCCCTGATGATAGTATTCCACTGAAGTTCTGCGTTGAAATCCGCTAGCGAAGTGACTGTAGATAGTAGACCAGGAACATGTCAGCATGTGAGACTTGCTTTAAATATCGTGCGTGGCACTCGTGGTCGGAAGTGAAGTCAACTCAAGTACTGAATTCTTCTGGGGTTTGATTACATAATTTCACCATCATTTCTAGCCGAAATACTGTTGAAATCAAGTAAAAATTCAGTTATTAATTTTTATAGTCCACACGTGATATTATTAACACGGTTCAGTCAAATATGATTCATGTGTACCTTCCTAATGATGCATATCACGCCACCAAAGATATTATAAATCTTTCAATTATTACAAATCGATGTAATTGCAGATGAGCACACTCTGGTTACTTTTATCTCTCGTTCTATTTTATTTTTATTATTTTTTGTCAGTCAGCCAGCTATCCCCTTCAATTCAAAAACTGGTTCTCTATCACCTTTCCAAGGCCACACGCGCTGTTGCCGACAAAGCGAACCCCAGTAGCACACTAACCCATATTCAGTCAGCCGAAACCTGTGTACGGTCACAGTATTGATTCAAATTAGTGCTCTTAGTGGTGCTAAAATTCAACAATGCATTGGTTCACATTAGGGATCTTAGTGGTAGAAAAAGGCGAAGTACTAATCTAAGCAACCGGATTACGGTGATTGAGTGAAGGATTGTAATTTTTAGGAATAAATAAAGAATATATTCGCATACTTTATCATATTTGATTTACCTAAAATTCTTAGCTCATATCGATAGGATATTTTCAACACTGAGTTGCTTGCCTGAATGGAAATTATTATTAATGTTTTCGGCGGACTGAGAAGCATTGGAAAAACATTAACAGAGTCGACACTTAAATGAAATGGCGTATGGCTTTTAGTGCCGGGAGTGGTCGAGGACAAGTTCGGCTCGCCACATGCAGGTCTTTTGATTTGAATCAAGTAGGTGACCTGCGCGTCGTGATGAGGATGAAATGATGATGAAGACGGCATATAAAACCAGCCCACGTGCCAGCAAAATTAACCAATAATGGTTCTCGACCTGTCAGGAATCGAAACCGGGCCCCTGTGACCAAGGCCAGTATGCTAACCATTCAGCGATGGAGCAGGATAGTCGACACTGAAAAGTATGGCTTCCTCATTAACGAACTAGAAGACAACATTCAAGAAATTATCGTCGTTGCCGGGACAAAACCACCTATGTGATAATATTTTTGGAGATATACTGACCCGCAGCACATTCATTATGAAGAGCGAGTATGTCTTGACGTTATTCACACAATATTGCACATTAGATGACAGAACCTTCCCGGTCAATGTTCTAACCTAAAATATTTCACATAGGAGGTTTTGTCCCTGCAGCGACGATATATGACACATATTCATGTCTATTAACACCAGTCCTAATCTAGCGAAACTAGTTTACTACTACAGGCGTGTCGAATTTGGTTAATCATTTGGGGGGAGCATGATTAAAATAAATACAGGCATTTGAAATGAGAAAAAACTATGAATGTGAACATCCCTATAAAATAAAAAAATTCAAAAACAAAATGAAAAACAGAACAATAATAGAATTTGTTTCTCAAATACATTTTTGAACGAGTCTTACTGTATGTACCAGAGTTTTCAAAAACATTCACAAGGAAACAGAAAAAAATAGCCAGACAGAATGGCTCAGACAGTTGAGGCGCTGGCCTTCTAACCCCAGCTTGGCAGGATCGATCCTGGGTCAGTCCGGTGGTATTTCAAGGTGTTGAAATACATCAGCCTTATGTCAGTAGATTTACTGGCACGTAAAAGAACTCCTGAGGGACTAAATTCCGGCACTTCGGTGTATCTTAAAACCGTAAAAGTAGTTAGTGGGACGTAAAGCAAATAACATTATTTTAGTTCCGTTTGGGCCTGCTATGGACCACGTGGTTCTTATCTCTAGCAGCTTTCTTTTTTGACCAGTACTCCTTCATTCTTGCACTGTGAATGTCTTTTCGCTCCTGAGTCCATTTCACACCTCCTCCCGGACGTACTGTTTTTTCTGTTAGTGACTGGAGAGAGTTTGATGTTCTGCAAATAACATTATCATTATTATTATTATTATTATTATTATTATTATTATTAAACAGAAAAGTAGAACTTGATTCATAAATACAGTAATTAGTTTGAAGGAATATTTTGAAGGAAGATCTCAGCTATCAAAAATCACAAGTAAAAAATTAGAGCTTGTTTCCTAAATATATTCTCCTAATAAATATCCTATTACCTTATTGTCTATTACGTATTACATGATACGAAATGTGAAAAGCCCTACCACTAGATGTCCAGCCTGAACAGGATCCATTGGAAAATGTAGTTCTCTGAAGAAATGCCCGCTTTCTAATCCCAATTCTTGATATAAAAAACATGTACCACCTTCTCCAGATTTAACGCTTCAGCAGCCTCCGAAGACTAACAAACTCCACGTTATAAGGTGATTTACACCTAGGAGAAGCATTTTTGAGGGGACAAAGTGATACTCTGCGCCCCTAAGTTAATTTTTGCCCCCCTGCAAAGTTGGCGCCACTGTACTACAATACAAAAATTAAATTGCATTATGGCAGGATAAAGAAAACTTCTCTTTGGGTTCTGATTTTAGAAACCAAAAAAGTAAAAAACAAAGTAGACAAACAAAAATGAAGGAAACAAACCTGCGGATCATAAATTCATTAAGAACCTTGGCCTACCAAGACGACTGCTCCAAATGTCCAGCAGATGCTGGAATAGCGGGTACTCAGTGTAACGAGGGTCTCATTTGTATGGCTTAATATTCTTCACCGTGTCCACTGCTTCTCAAATCAGATAGCACTCAGTTAATCTCACTTGGGAGTGAATAAACCCCTTTACAGCTCCTATCTCAGAGTAGTAGTCCCTGAACGAGATCTGAAAGCAGATGGAAAAATGTGCTCTGGTGAAGACGCAGCAGGTCGTTATGCATATTAGATACCAAAATGGGCTTGTGGAAAAAGTAATGGGGAGATAGTGGTTTCGAGCCCCTCTGTCGGCAGCCCTGAAGATGGTTTTCCGTGGTTTCCCATTTTCACACCAGGCAAATGCCGGGGCTGTACCTTAAGTAAGGCCACGGCCGCTTCCTTCCAATTCCTAGGCCGTTCCTATCCCATCGTCTCCATAAGACATATCTGTGTCAGTGCGACGTTAATCAAACAGCAAAAGAAAAAATAATATAAATTTAAATCTTTAAACAGAGTTATAGCGTTATTTGAAGTGATTCTACATACTGTGTATCAGTTGATTATGTGTGTGTAAGTACAGAATATATTATCAGTAGAAGGTTGAAAATAATATAAATTTGTTAAGGATGACCTGTGTGTTAAATTAAAAGTAGTTGGTATAAAATGTATAATACTGTACTTTAGGAAGTTTTCTTCTTTTCTTTTTAATTTAAAATTTAGTGCTTGGTAATTATGTATTGTTTGTGTATCATTTGCCCCCTGGGCAGATTTTGATTTAATTTGATTTAACTACGCCGGGCTAAGCGGCTCAGACGCTTGAGACGTTGGCCTTCTGACCCCAACTTGGCAGGTTCGAACCTGGCCTAGTCCGGTGGTATTTGAAGGTGCTCAAATACGTCAGCCTCGTATCGGTAGATTTACTGGCACGTAAAAGAACTCCCGAGGGATTAAATTCCGGCACCTCGGAGTTTCTACAAACCGTCAAAAAATAGTTAGTGGGACGTAAAGCAAATAACATTACTATTGGCCTGTTGATTTAACTAAAATCGAACGAGGAACCTTCGGATAAGAGGCAGAAAAGTAACCCCTACACCAAAGGGCATATTTATCATGGAGATAGATGAAAATAAATCGATACGTGAGGTACTCAAGATTTCATGACACTAATTCTTTGCTCAGATGTGCCTTTCGTTCCAGAATATTCATCATAACGGTATTCCCTGTAGCAGTCCGCTTGTTAACAGCTTGCAAATTACAAAAGGCTTACGGTAGGCCAAGCGTTCACTGATTCTTAGTTGCTGAAGCAGAACTCTCCAAAGAACTTTAATGAGCACCTCCATTTACTGACGATTATACAAAGACGATAGTTTACTTACTGCTTTTGTTGAATTACTGGTGCTATTTAACTGATATTACTCGTCTGAGCAAACAATCAAACTTCAAACATCCTCGTGGATGTGGAGCTAATCATCGTTTCCATTTCTGATGTTTATTTCATACCTACGGTGGTGGACATACGCCTTTTGACAGTATAATATTACTTTCCCTTTTGTTTATTGATATCAACCCTCTAGGTGAATCAGAAGTCATGACAAGCTCTTAATTCAGTTCGAAAGGTTTTTCTGAGCCATTTCTCCACTTTTTCAGTACATAATTAAAAAGTTTCAGGCCCGATGAGGATATAAATGGCAAACTACCTCACTCCTCACCCGGCCTAGTACGCTTCGTTTTAGTGCTACCATTGATCTTTGTGGTTTTTCTATAACTGAGTAGCTTTCGGTGTGCTATTTGAGAATCCAACCAGCCTCCGGGTTGATGACCTAACAGATACAGACAGTTAAAAATCAGAGCACAGTACCTCATTTTTAATTTAATCCAAGTAATTATTTTCCTTCTCAAGTACTCCACAAGGTTCAAATACGGGACCATTTCTATTTTAAAGTTTTCTATCTCTCAGACTGTGTAAGACATCCCAGCAGCTTACTATACGCAGGTGATGTGAAATTATTCAGGCGTATTTCCACAACAGAGGATCCTCACTTTCTACGGTGTGATAAAAATAACATCTGCGAATGGAGCATTCAGAACAAATTAAAATTCAATATTTCTAATTGCATAACCCATTCCTTCTCAAGAACCAATAACCTAGTAACTTTCATTTACTCAATGTTAGGGGAGAACTTCAAGGTCATTGAATACAATAATCTCAGTATACTATTTGATGCCAAGTTAACATTCCGAAGTCATGTCGATAAGAAAGCTAACAGAGCTTATAAAATCCTGGGATTCATGAATTACGAATTTGAGGTGTAAAATTTGGTTTGTAAATGATAACTCCGAAACCAAAGGACATGGGACGATGGTAATAATATGCAGAAATATAGGACACTTGGCAACTTACATTTATATCAGGAATTGGTCCAAATCCCAAATTAATAGCACGGAAAGGGACTACAGTATATGGAAATTGAATGTTTAAAAAATAATCAGTGATTTGACCGTCTTGAAATAAATCCAGCCCCTCATATGGGACACTGTTTGAAATATCTCTCTAGTCCGAGGTGATGGTAGCACAACAGAAGTCAAAATATAATAATAATAATAATAATAATAATAATAATAATAATAATAATAATATAATAACAATGATAATAATACAAGGTGCAGTCAAGCTAATGCAGTGAGCTCGCAGTTGCGATAAACAGTATTCTGTAAGAAGGAAGCCAGCTCTCGGACGAAACTATCCTTACATCGGTTTGTTTTCAGACCAACTTTGATTTACGGGAGCGGAAGCAGGGTGGACTCAGTATATCTTATTCATAAGTTAGAAGTAACTGACATGAATGTAGCAAGAATGATTACTGGTACAAACAGGTGGGAACAATGGCAGGAGGGTGCTCGGAATGAGGAGATAAAGGCTAAGTTAGGAATGAACTCGATGGATGAAGCTGTACTCATAAACGGTCTTTGGTGGTGGGGTCATGTGGCGAATGGAGGAGGATAGGTTACCTAGGAGAATAACGGATTCTGCTATGGAGGGTAAGAGAAGTAGAGGTAGACCAAGACGACGATGTTTAGACGCAGTTTCTAACGATTTAAAGATGAGAGTTATAGAACTAAATGAGGCCACAGCACTAGTTGCAAATAGAGGAGTATGGCGACGATTAGTAAATTCACAGAGACTTGCAGACTGAAGGCATAACGGTCTATAATGATTATGTATGTATGAATAATAATAATAATAATAATAATAATAATAATAATAATAATAATAATAATAATAATAATAATAATAATAGATCGTCTCACTCATCAAAAGCTACAAGACTGGATTGAAACAAAAAGAGAAATCTATTATTAATTATTTATTACTTATTATTTATTATTGTTATTATCATTATTTTTATTATATGATTTTACGCCCCACTAACTGCTTTTCAGATTTCGGAGACGCTGATATGACCGAATTCTGTCTCTCAGAAGTTCTTTTACGTGCCAGTTAATCTCCACCGGTACCAGGCTGACGAAATTGCCCCTTCAAATACCACCGGACTGATCCAGAATCGAACTTGTCAAGCTGAGCTACTCAGCCCTGCGATCGAAAATATGATATACTATTTGAAATTTCTTTCGTATTCTCCCGTTCAAATTTGGCTCATTATAAGCATTTTTATTTTGTGTTCATAATGGCTTAATGGCTAATAACATTGTGTAAAGTTTTATTTATGAATAGCTGTGTTCTCCGTGAGAAAGTGATTTGACCAGTTTTGGAAGAGGGCAGAATTGATTTTTCCAGCTCAGCGATCGATAACATATGTTAGTCACGTGGCCGATCAGGAAATTATCAAGATTACTTCCGCATGAACTAAGGAGCGTGTCGAACTCGCTCGGAGTCCGGTAATTTCTGGAATCATTACAGCCTATCATAGTACGTCAAGATAACCAATTATGCGTCAAGAAATTGCCACATCTCCACGGCTGTGAGCATACAAAGCTCGGTACAGGTGAATAAGACCCTGCTCTTCTATTCTGATTCCATGTTGCTGCAGATTTTTGTGAGCTCAAGTTAAGTGTCTTCGCCACGATATTTATTCGACGTGGTCATTCTTGATAAATTTTCTAAAGCTGTTTGTATCAGTTTCAGCTACCATCGAACTTCAAGAAAGAAGATGACCTCTACGATTCATGATCATTTACCACACCAGGATGCTTCGCCTAATTTCAAGAGGAGTACATAATTCACCTTCGGAAACGGACTTTGCTGTCATCATGTCGTGCTAAATGTAGGCACATTCTAACTGAGGGTGAAAGCGACCAGGACGACCGGCTACGTGTGATCTGATTAAACCATCTGGGAGATATCAAGTCTCATCGCAAATTTAAGTACAATTTTGTAATAATATTACTGTCCATCTATGTAGAAGTAGTACAACACTCTTCATTTGCATTAATATTTCTATTAGATTAGTGCAATTCTGCAATATTTTATACTTTATTCTTCTGGTGTCATGGTAGCGTTGATGCAATTTGTGTGAATGTAATTTGGTTTCTATTAGCGTAGTTTGTTCTCGGATGCCTTCCAAATTATTCCAAGTCCCATGCACATGTTTAAACTTGACATTTTAAAGAATTGGACCTCTCGGATAAAATATAATTGAATTGCATTTATTTCAGGTTTATGCACTCGTGTGGGACAGAATTTGCATTGTGTCTGATGTGATAAATTTTATTGTGCATTTCATCTTATGCATTTACATAGATTTATGCAGGGTAGTGTTATCAAATTCAGAGCTAAATTCAGATTTATGGTAGATCTAAAAATCACCATTAATAATAATAATAATAATAATAATAATAATAATAGTAATAGTAATACATTTTAAGATCGGGTTAAACAAAAGATTAACGGTCATGAGTGATATATAATATTTGCTGTCTTTGCGATATAGTTAATGTGTGCTGTGTTGATGAATGATGAGCCTGGAATACGGTGATCCTGTAGGATTCATTTATGGATTACTGTGGAGATGCAAGTGTTTTGGATTACCATGCGTTCTACGAATTTTGGAGCACGTGTTAAGTAATATTTATGAGATTTAGGGATAATAATATAGTTATTGTGACTCATTGACCATGTGTCTGGTTACAATGATGTTTAACCATAATAATAGTGCGTGATATTTGTTAACCAGTTTTTCTGAATATCAAATTCCTGTTTTTTTTATCTGATCGACGTTGCAGTATTCATGCTATTTTCTTTAATAAGTGAGTGCCAATCTTCGATCACGTGTCACTGATTGTGATGATGCTTGTAGTTTAACGGGGCCTAACATCGAAGTTCATCGCCCCCTACTGATTGTCGGACGTTACGATTTACTGTACCTGATACTGTCATCTGACAAATCCATTGCTAGGATTATGATAAAAATCTAAATCTAAATTTAATTCTAGAACTCGTTTGCAAATAATGTAAATAAATATCGTGTATCATATGTGTGAATGTTAGAATGAATGCAGAAGTTAGCAAGATATTTTATGTGATTTATTGAAATTTGGTTCTAACCTGACCGCGTGTTCACCACGGTGGGCCCAGGTTATTTCGGCGTTGTTTGTGCTAATTTATCGTGCAGAACTAACGGTGATTAGTGAATTTCATTATATATTTAAGTTAAGCTCCACATTGACGTGCTATTAAAAATGAATAGGCTCGTATTACTTCAACCTCGCACGAACAAAGGTTTACAAAGGTTTACATATGTAACTATTGTAAAAATTCCAAGGCGTGTGTAACGTTAATTAATTAATTAATGTCATAAATTATTTTCAATTTCAGTTTGAAGGATTTTCATGGAAGGAATGCTTCTTTATAATTATCTTAATATTTGTGAAGTCTTAAATCGTCGTAATTGTTTGAAATAAGGTTAATTGAAATACTTTTGAAACGGTAATGTATTCAAATTTTTGATTGAAAATTATTTCAATATCAGATGAATTTTCCAGCAATTAAGATAAAATGATAATGTAAATATATCAGTATTATTTGTGATATTTTGACGACGAAATTATTATTTAAATTCTTTTGTAATTAAGATAAAATTTTCAGTTTCTAAAATTGTAAACGTGCTATCGCGATAGTCAATTTTGTGTTAATTAGATTATTCAAAGACGTATAGATAAGGTTCACCCTCAATAATTATGATTTTTCTCTAGTCAGGTGAAGGCTAATTGTTAGTTTGAATCACAATTCAGTGCAATTTTTGCTTCGTTGTGGGAGGACCAGGGAGTCAGAATGTTATCATACAGTCTTGTGAGAAGAAATATTAAAACAACATCAAGATTATATTTTTAAATTTTGTTTAAATTGTTATTCAAGGAGTGCTACGTCAAATTTTGTTTTTAATCTGTTTGTTTATCCATTGTTGTCAGTCCTTGTCCCTTTAATTGCCCCTAAAATAAGCGACGCCAGTGATCGAACGGTCCACCACTGGGACTCTTGTTCACCGGCTGAGCCTACCTGGGAAATAGGGGGCAATATCGACATCTGAATAAAATTTCCAGCCCATGGTGTATGTACAATTGAGTAGAGAATCTTATCCTGTGCATAACTGTATCGTTGCGGTAGACTGAGAATAATAGTGTAGAAGTCACGTGGAACAAGAAATTTCGAAACATTCCAATTATTTCGAAACATTATCGTCTCTGTTATCACTGCAAAGAATAATTCGAACAGAATTTAAATGTGGAATTATAACTCTTGTCACAAATTATAACCACTCAAAATAATATCACTTCCGTAGCTAGCCCCATGGCCATGATCGTTAACGCGCTTAACTCTAAACGATATGACATCACGATTAGCCGGTTCGAGTTCCGTTGGTCAAGAAAAATTTCACCATCAGGGTAGGGGAGATGTTAGTATACAATTTCTGATCACTAGATTGCATGCCAGACATCTGGATTCAAGTCCAGATCTCGCCGCAGTGAGGGAATATGACACTATTGGTAGAGACGAGTCCGTCGGATGGAGACGTAAAGCTTTGAGCAGACCCCTTGGTGTTATTCGACCGGAGTAGGCTATGTGCCACCACCGGATTTCACTTTCTCCCTGCCTCAATTTCATCATTATCCCACATCCAGACGTGCAGGTTACCTACGGGAGTCATATAGAAAGACCTGCACCAGGCATGCCTAACATGTCCTTGGACACTCCCGGAACTAAAAGTCATACGATAGATAGATATGACTTAAGTGCAAGCACCGAATGGTACGGCATAACACGGAATGGTGCGGTTATAAATTTAGGCAACGGTTTCACTAAGCGACCAGCCAGATAAGTTATGTCGATATCGTAACTGCCGCAAAAAGATGAAATCAGTTAATCGATTATTAGCAGACCCTTATAAATACAACTCTACTAAATTAACTATCTAACACCACCTTCACTCTACTTTAAGTCAGACTTAAGTCGCATGACTTTGTCATGGAAACAACCGTGACAGTCTCTCACCGCGGTCTAGGATTAGGGATTTTTACCTGGATCTAAGGGTTGGTCAACTACGCCTATGTAAGAACAATGGTGAAAAACTATCTGACGGTAAGATAGCGACCCCGGTCTAGAAGCCAACAATAACGGCCAAGAGGATTCGTTAAGCTGACCTTGCGTCACCTTGTAATCTGCAGTCCTTCGGGCTGAGCAACAGTCGCCTTGTAAGTGAAAACCCGTCAGGGATGTAGTGCCTTGGGAGGAGGATTTATAATTACTTTGACACGGGGAAGTAAAATAGTTTCAGCTTTTGAAAAACATTTTCTAGGTTTAGCTCAACCCTTACCACTAACCATGCCATTGGCTGTTGTGTCTGTACCTTGTCAAGGCACGGGCGAAGTATCATTAATTATTCATTTCACAAAGCTTGCCGGAAGACAGCTTTGTTTCCGTAGTTTCTATATTTTTAATTTCTTCTCTTAATATGCGATGTGATGTAAGTCAGCGAATTATTTAAGTCAACCAGAATTTCCATTTAAATGCCTACTAGGTTACTAAATTGCAATCTCAGAAAAAAATAATTATTAAATCGTTCTTCTTTAAGGTGAATCCTTAGTATTACGTTTCATCTCATTTATTACCTGGACTCCAGAATTTCATTAGAACAGTATATTGTGATTTAGCGTTCATGAACCTTTGAAGTATTAAGATTTTCCTTCCATTTCTTGACATAATTAAAAGCTATCTTGCTAAGTCTTACACCGAGTGAGCCTAGGTTACGTCCGTGTCTTTTGATGAGACTTGATGATGCTTGGTGATGTGCTACCATTCAATGAGATGTGGTAAAGCTCCAATTTATCGGCATCCCTTGATGTGTCCTAGTAAATCTTGGTGACGTTAATATGTTAATTGGTAGCAAACTCACGTGATTGTCTTTTGGGATGAATGGTCAGCGTGCAGGCGAGCGGTTCAGAAGGCCCTGTGATATATTCCTAGCTGGACCGAGGACTAGAACTGTATACGGCTAACTCCTCTGGCTAGAATCTGTGTGTCTGTGTTCGTCTTAAAACACTTCTCATGTTTAAACACACCACAAACCACCACAGAAACATGCAGCAATTAATACATCGCTCCGCATATAATTGGGGTCAGGAATGGCAAAAGGCCATAAAAATGGTACAAAATAAATTAAGCCAAGGAACTTTTCCAAGTTATACAAGGTCTCTACTTGTATGAAATTGTCTCCATTATGCTGAGAAGTCGACTATGTTTATCACTTAAACACTAGTCTACAATATTTATGGATTTTCAATCATCAGTTACAACTAATCTGCATTTAGGGCACTCGGCCAGGTGGTAGATTTCATATCTGTTGTTTACCTAGTCCTTTCTTAAATAATAGCAAAGAATTTGGATATTTATTGGACATCTCACTCAGTAAATTATTCCCTCTCTGACTCCCCTTCCTATAAACCAATATTTGCCGCAATTCGTCCTCTTGAATTCCAACTTTATCTTTATACTGCGATCTTTCCTATTTTTGAAAACACAACTCAAACTTTTTCGGCTACTAATGTCATTCAACGTCATTCCTCCACTGACAGATCGGAACATACAATTTAGTGGAGCAGCTCGTTTCGTTTCTCCTAAGTCTTCCCAGCCCAAACTTTGCAACATTTTTGTAACGCTGCTCTTTCGTCGGAAATAACCCAGAACAAACCGAGCTGCTTTTCTTTGGATTTTTTCCACTTCTCGAAACATTTAATTTTGGCAAGGGCCCCATGAAGTGGAACTATCCTCTAGTTGGGGGTCTTTCTAGGGACGTATATCCCTCTCCTTTACATTTACTACATCCCCTAAATGCCCTCATAAACATATGCAGAGATCTTTGCCCATTACTTATGTGATTACCCGAAAGAAGATTATATCAACACTTGAGTATTTACAGTGATACCCATAATAACTGTCACCTCACCAACGCAGTCGTTAAAACTGAGAAGAATTTTCCTATTAGTGAAACTCACAACTGGATTTCGAACCCCGTTTATAAACATTCCATTGCCTGCTGTCCATCTCACAACATTGTCGAGGTCTTTTCGCATTTCCTCAAATCTTGTCTCTTATTTATTACTTATACAGAATAACATCAGCCGTAGAAATGCTTATATCTGATTTCACTTCTTTACAATTTTTTTTACTATTTGCTTTACGTCGCACCGACACAGATAGGTCTTATGGCGACGATTGGGTAGGAAAGGGCTAGGAGTGGGAAGGAAGCGGCCGTGGCTTTAATTTACGTTCAGCCCCAGCATTTGCCTGGTGTGAAAATGGGAAAGCACGCAAAACCATCTTCAGGGCTGCCGACAGTGGGGTTCAAACCCATTATCTCCCGAATACTGGATACTGGCCGCACCTAAGAGACTGCAGCTATCGAGCTCGGTAAACTTCTTTACTCATATCATATATATATTGTACCAGGATAACTTCCACTTTGGAAACTGACGTAAATATGACGTAAACAACACATGATTGCCTTAGGACATACGAGATATAATTTTACTAAATTTTTATCCCGTGGAGATATCAAATAGTAACCTATACCATCTTGTAACCCTCGACTTAAACGTTAACATGTGTAAATTTCATTAAAATCGGCCTACGGAGTTAAAAGTTATTCCACTGTAAAGAAATGCAATTTCT
Organism: Anabrus simplex; assembly: GCF_040414725.1. Classification (NCBI taxonomy): domain Eukaryota; kingdom Metazoa; phylum Arthropoda; class Insecta; order Orthoptera; family Tettigoniidae; genus Anabrus; species Anabrus simplex. The sequence continues at coordinate 101,580,971 of NC_090265.1, read as the reverse complement.
TCAGAAGGAGAGGAAAAGTTACACAGCTGCACGATATAAAAGGGCAGGCATTTGTCCTGGTCAGACAGTTCTCAACTCACAGCAATCGCGTAAGCATACCTTTGAACGCGGATATACAAGTCGAAAGTCGAACTTAGTTAACGCGTCGCGGTACTCTGCTTTAATTATCTTCGGACTTGTAGTCCAGTGAACAGTGTCGGACTTGGAAACTTTGAATTATTACTACAAATACTTGGTAATATCACTATTTTTAAAGTGTTTAACAGTACTGGTGATAGTAACTTACTTCAACTCAAGTGAACATGACTGTTCGAAACTTGTAATTTTCTTCGAGACGGAATAACTTAAAACATTTACAACTAATGAACGTGTGCAACTTAAGGACATTTTCTTGTGAAATAATATTTCGTTTTCTGAAGCAGACTATCTCATAATAGTGCTTTAAAGTACACGTCAAATGAAAATTTTGAACTATCAACTTATTTAATCCTTCGTAGAGAGTGCGTGATGTTGTACCGCATTCTACTCGACCGCAATCAGGACTTGTAAATATTCACGAGATAATAACATTTCTTCACTTGGAACAGACTGTGATCTACGTGCGAAAACACTTGTAAATATTCTCAAACTGTGCTTTTATAAACGGCAATTTCCAGAGCCATAATGACTAACAATTTACTGCCATACTTTGTACGTGTGCGCTTAACACGATACTGTGTTCGTCATCTGATTCATAAATCTGAAATAGGTTAATTAGGACACTCAATAATCATTACTAGTCAGTTGAACTTTTGCGTGTTTTTAAATCCAACAAATACACGTTAAAACCTGACGAGTGGCTATTATAATCATGTCTACCTGTCAACGTAGGATTGAAGACGTGGTTTCAACGCGGTTTGGAGGCGTGGTATCAACGCGGCACATCGGACATAGTCTTAACGAGGGACATGGGAGGTGGTCTCATCGAGGAAGTTGAACGTGGTACCATGGGTTATAACATCACGACACCGCTTGCCAACATGCTGTTCGCTGAACCGCACATATTCACAATCCAGTCCTGAGTTCCAGATTACAGGTGATATGAATTTTTTTCAGACTCCTTTTAAAATTCCACAACACTAATTTTTCATTGATGGAATATTAGAATCAGTGATTCTTGGTGGCAGTTCAACAAACAATTTAATGACATTTACTGGCAATCTAATATTCTAGCAGTATTTTCACAGTGTTTAAACTTCAATTCGTAAAGAAACAATAAGACCGAACTTTGTAAGACGAATTATTTTGCGATACTTTGCGAAGCTTTAAGTGTTAAACATTTAAAGAGACTCAAGATGAGACTATCACAATTTCAATTGTTAAATATTTAGAAAAGACGCTAGGGAAAATTTCCATATTTTCAAGTGAAGGGAACTTAAATTAAATTCTCTTTTCCCATCATTCAAACGAGTTCAAGAAAGAACTTTAAGAATTTTTAAAGGAAAAGATAGTACTTTGAAATGCAATTCATTTTTGAATGACAGACATTCGTCACAATTAATATGATATTAAAACTTCAAGACGAGTCCGTTTATTAATACATTTTTTGATAAAGCTTGTAATAGGAAAAATTCAATTCCTACTCAGTGAAATGAATAAATTTTGTCGTAAGAAAAAATCAACTATTATTATTCAACTACTATTATTACCTGCTCCATAAGGACCGTTCACCACTTTCTTGAGTCTCATGCCCTTATTCCTTATACTGGCGACACACAACGCTGCACCCGCGTAGCAGCAGGTTTTGACCACCTGCTCCCAACGTTGTTCAGTTGAGCATCGTGTGTGTGTGCCGCGTAAGACCTGTTTGACACAGTGCGTGGTTAGTGCGTTGGTTCTGAACTGCGAATAGGAACATGAACGACCGAAGGATCAATGTACAGTTTTGTTTTAAGCTCGGCAAAACACCGAAAGAAACGCATGCGATGCTAGTACGTGTTTATGAAGATCAAGCACTGTCCTTGAAGTGTGTGTACGAATGGTTCGCCCGTTTTCGAGGAGGCCGGGAAATTGTTTCTGACGACCTCCGTAGCGGAAGACCAGCGACCGTCAGGGACGAAAACATTGAGAAGGTGAGGACATTAATCATGAACGATCAGCGATTAACTGTGCGCATGATAGCGGGTGAACTGCAGATTAACCGTGAATCCGTGCGACAAATCGTTACCCAGAAGTTAGGGAAGAGGAAAACGTGTTCTCCACTTTTGCCGCATCACTTGACTGACGATCAGAAGCAGGCACGTTTAGAGTCTTCACAGGATTTCGTCGAAACGGCGGATGCGACACTAAATGTCTTATTGTCACTGAGGATGAAACCTGTAGTCTCAGGTAAGACCCTGAAACAAAACGGCAAAGCATGGAATGGCGGTGTCCGGGATCCCCTCGTCAGAAAGAGGTCAGAGCCAAAAAGTCACGCATCAAACTCGCTTTGAAAGGAAAGAGATTTGACGATATTCCTGACGTCCAACGAAACGTGACGAGGCTTTTGAACACCATCCCAAAAGAAGCCTTCTTGCAAAGTTTCCAGGACATGTATCGCCGATCTCAGCAGTGCATAATTACGGGAGGAGACTATTTCGAAGGACAGTAAGGTCACTGTCGTGCATTGTTCATCTATGTTGATAGTACAGAACTATTCACCGAACTTTATTGTCACAGGTTGTATAAACATAAATATCCAACAAAAATACAGCCTTTAGAAATTCCCTCCGTAATTGTTACTGGATGAATGTAAGATAAAGCTTCACCTACACTAATTCTCTGAGTTGTATATTCTAGAAATATAGCCACCTGTTCAGTCACTTTTTTCTAGTCCAATTGCCCTCATTTCTGCCAGCATTCTCCCAAGATCTACCCTATAAAATCCTTCGATAGGTCAATCGCGATACAGTCCATTTGACCTCCTGAATGTAAGATATCTACTATCCTTTGCTGGAATCCTACACGTTGAGCTTCAGTGGAATAACCTTTCCTAACCCAAGCTGCCTTCTATCAAACAAGTTATTAATTTAGCAAGCATGCATAATATCAGAAATAATGTTTTCCCAAAACTGACGAGAAACACATGTCAAACTGACTGGCCTGTAATTTTCGGCTTTATGTTTATCACCCTTTTTGTATACGCGCGAGCTACTATAGTAAATCTCCATTCATTTGGTATAGTTGCTTCATGCAAACAATAATCAAATAAGTACTTCAGATATGGTACTATATCCCAACACAATATTTTTAGTACAGGGTCGTTATTTATGCTTGGAAGAAACTTTCTCGCTCGACCTTGACCGCCAGTGACGGCTTAGTTGCCGGCTACCGCGCGTGCGTATGTACGGCAGAATACGGTGCTCAAAATCGTTATCATGCATTTTACTCACCATTTTTACAGTTTATGCTGAAAATGTTCCCCATGCGCTGCCAAAATAATCGGCATCTCCTAATGAAGTTTTCGGTTACTCTACCAAGTTCTTCAGCACTGATGGATGCAATTGCAACTCGTATATTGTGTTTAAGTTCATCTAGTGTGTGAGGGTTGTCCCCATAAACTACAATTTTTAACATTCCCTACAAATAAAAATCACATGCCGTTAAATCTGGGTTACGAGGAGGCCACAGCTTTTTACTTATGATCCTCGTACCAAACGCGCTTCAGTAAGGAGATAACGACCTTTACGTCTATTTTTATTGTTTACTGAACCTGTACATTTGAATCTCTTGTCCGATCGACAGGAATGGGTCCCCCTGGAAATTTTGCTCCTAACTTTTGACTTGTCCTAGCACACTATTTTCTGCACTTAATGTAAGTGTTATGCAGATATACACGTTCACGTAACGAATATTTCACATACATTACAGCACTATACACAATCACAATAAAACACTATACAATACGACATACAGTACGCAGTAGCTTCATTGAACACCCTACTATCTCGGAGTTCAGCTCCCAACAACTGCAGAGTGACGGAAACCGCGCGCGCCAGCGTCCGGTAGTGACCTGTCATCCGCGGCCAAGTTCGAGCGATAAACTCCCTTTCAAGCATAAATAAAGACCCTGCATAACCCTAGAAAACATATCAATTCCAGCTGATATTATATTTACAAATTTTGTGTTTTATTGTAATAGTCTTTGTTATTGTGGGTAAATTTCAATACTTCATTAGCATTAGTCATCTCCTCTATCTGGACATTATTATTGTAACCAACAATCTTTACATACTGGTGACCGAATACTACTTATGCCTTATGTTGAACCTTACAGTACGTACACACTCTCCTTATTCATTAATAATTCCTGGAATGTCCTTCTTGGAACCTGTTTCTGCTTTAAAGTACCTATACATACCCTTCAATGTTTCACTAAAATTTTTATGACTGCCAATTATGCTTGCCATCATGTTATCCTTAGCTGATTCTTCGATAAATTAATTTTCCTAGGACGTTCCTTTAATTTATCCTTACTTTCACAACCATTTATAACTCTACATTTTTCCAACCTGCACGTCTTTCTTAGTCTCCTTACTTCTCTATTATAATATAGCGGGAATTTACCATTCCTTATACCTTTAAACGTACATACCAGTTTTTACATTCGTCAACAATTACTCTAAACCTATCCCACAGTATGTCTACATTATTATTTACCGTTTTCCACCGATCATAATTAATTATTTCAATTCTCCTCATGCGTATCTTTTCAGCCATATGATACCGCCTAATTTTCCTACTTTTACGACATTCCTATCTATTACATTTATTTTTAACTACGACAAAAGCAGCTTCATAATCTCTAATACCATCTATTACTTGGTATAATTTTAAATATAGAGGATACAAAATCCCTGTGTTACGTACGCGTAAGAACTCACACTGCAGGTTTTAACGCTTGAATGTTCTTATTGAGAGATCGATGTGTGAAATGCGTTCGTAAATGATCTCAAAGCTTACTAAAGGCAAGGTCTCAGCATGTCAACAACCTCAAAGCTCTCACAAACCACAGGATATTAGACCGGGAACTGCAAATAGGATTATCTTCTCTCATGCTCGAACACGTCACCGTGAACTTCCTGCATCTCAGTTACCTCAATCATTATTACAGAATCGATAACGCTAGGTCACTGTGGTGATAGAGCTAACATTCACCATTAAAACGTAATCGTGAAATGCTAACTGATTTGAGCTTGCTAAAGTGATTCAATTTTTACAGGATATAGCATTCAAAGTACAGAGCTGAGGTTTTCAAATTGATAAAGGTATCTACAGTTATATTGGCCCAGGAAGTTTAAGAATATTAACACGTATGTGCTAATCAGGAAATCAATTTGAGTTTGAATTTAATATTATTTCCATTTACTTGTTCCAGGGTCGTCCCATCAGAATCCCTGTCCGGTAATGGTCAAATGATGTTCTATTTTCATCCGGTAGAAGCGGATTTGCGAGGCATTTACATCTATAACTTGCCACTCTTTTCATAACTACGGACTTCTTTAGTCAATATTCTTACCCTTCGAGGGTCTGGTTGTCATAAACCCTACCTTTCTACGAAAGCGGGATTTTGTGTTAAAGTACAGTGGTATGTGCTGCAGGAAGTTTGTTTCTTTAATCCACCGGACTCTGTCCATTTGTTATTTTAATCGAACAGTCTCAGTCTGACCATTTGCTTTGATAACATGGAAGTGACTGCGGTGTGAGGGTTGTTAAGTATACAGTTCCCTATCCAGTTACTCCCTGTGATGAATAGTGTGAAAGCATAGTTTGTAAAGTAACCTAATGTGTGTCTCTGGATGGAATTCCTAGTTTGACATACGGTAGGACATTTTAGTTCCAAAATAAAAGTAACACGAGAGTATCAGTAGGATATAATATTCCTAATAGATCAAACTCTGATTGGCTGTTGCCGTTTACGTGACTTGTGACGTCACAGCACGGGAGATTTGAAAAGTGGGTGGGCGATGTAGGTGTGGTACAAAGTGGTGAGAGCGGTGGTGATGCTATCTGGTGAAACTATTTGAAAAGTAGGATGGCAACAGATCGGGAATCGAACAAGGCTTGTCAACTTGACAGATGCTTAGAAGAATGTTCGATTTCAGGTGTAACTTTTACAAAGATGCCACACCTGTGGGCGATGGGTGCATGCGTGGGGGAGATGTTGGTGGTATAAATGACAGTGTGGGAGATGTGAACTGTGCACAAAGCAGGCTATGCGCCGAGGCTTAAGTGTGATGCTGAAAGCTTAACCTTACTCGACTGTACACTTAAGGAGAGACGTTCACGAAAATAAATTGACTTTCTAAATTCTAAGTAACTTGGACCCTATTTGAGATAGAATCGTGGAACTTTTTCACACTGATTAAAATAAATTGTTCTCAGCCTAAACATTAATCAGCTAATTTAGACAAAGATTTCGAAGAATTAAAATTTGAATTTTAGTCATATTTATATGTACTTTATCGTCAGCAACGCCGAGTTCTTTGATCATGTAATTAGCTTATTTTAAGATATAAATGAACTTTTCAATTTAAAACCTTAACAAAAATTACATATAGAGTGTTTAAAGCATATTAAACTCATAAGTCCATAAAATGACATATTTTACCATTCCCTTGCAGGCAAGTGTGTTATACTGTTTAGCCTACCTGTCTATCAAGTTTCAGATTGATACCTTTAGTAGTTCCAGACACAAAAGGTAATTGTGTTAAGAAAAAAGGAAATATAGGAAATGGCAGATGAATGTAACAAAGCATAGCCTCACACTGTATCTCACAAATCAAAACAGACTTTCCACGGTGAACGCCACGCTTGACCGACTGGAAATGACGCTTTACAGACTTCTTCAGTGCTCCTATGTATGATACCGTCAACTGTCTGACATAACAGACATAAGTTCAGGGAAGGTAAGAAAAAATGCATGAAAAAGGTAGCGTGACTCCTGACGTGCATATGTTAGGAATTTGGTTCACTTAGGTACTGAATTCAACTAAATCCAACCGGGTCTAGATTCCCAACATGATAAGCTAGCAATTTCAGTAACAACAAAAAATCATAGTTTTGAAAGAATTCGTGCACGTGTCCCTTTAATCTTGCAGGGGTGTCACGGACTTGCTTATTTTTTTATTTCTTTCAAGCTGCACTTGGCGATCCGAACTTGTTCTCGGACACTCCCGGCACTAAAAGCCATACGCCATTTCATGTTTTGCTATAACAGAATGGCAGCCTAACACTGTTGTTGTACAGTAGGTTCTTAACTTGTAGTGTTAAATCATCTGCAATCGAATCACTGCACTGATTCTGCGATGTTTGTGTTGTTATCAAAGCGGCTATTATAGGCAGACGTGATTTAGTAATCTATTTAACTTAGCGGTTTTAAATTATTACTAATAAAATCAAACGATTTAGCTACTTTTTTTCATTAGGAATGGATATAACACGGTTTTTCAAAAAGACTAAAATTAGTAACTTAAGTGAAGGGGCTGGAAGTCCTGAGGAAATATCAAGTGACAGTGTTGAACAGAATAAAGGGTGCTGTATTCGCGAACTGTAATCTTCACAAGATAGGCTAGTGGCGTTACGTCGTACCAACACAGAGGTGTTTTATGGCGGCGATGGGATAGGAAAGGCATAGGAGTTGGAAGAAAGCCGCCATGGCATTAATTAAGTCACAGCTCCAGCATTTGCTTGGTGTAAAAATGGGAAACCACGGAAAACCGTCTTCAGGGCTGCCGACAGTGGGATTCGAACCCACTATCTCCCGAATGCAAGCTCACAGCCGCGCGCCCCTAACCGCATGGCCAACTCGCCCGGTCTTCACAAGATATAGAAGAATATTATGATAAAGCGGAACTTCAAGGTGGGGTTGATAAGGAAGTGTGTCTGAAAGATGAAAGTGAGAGAAAAGACATTGACATGTCCTTAACGCATGAAAATAATGTGACACTCTTTTAAGTAGAAATGATTGTTAAAACCATGCGTTTCAGAAGTAACGTACGCTTTTAAAGGTGATTTGCGAGCCGGAACCAGTCGCACTTTCAGACACCAGTGGTTGAAGGATTATTCTACATGGCTATGCCACTCTCGTGAAGTGAAGGACGCTTTATGCCGAACGTGTGTTCTGTTTAAGCCGAGCGTTAAAAGTGGTCTTCAAGGATCATTTATTACGAAACTTTTAACAAAACATAACGACTTCAATGTAAGCGTCAAAGACCATATAAAGTAAAATTGGCACAGAAAATCACCAGAAAAGGAAAACCTTTGTGGATATCTATGGAGGAAGACAACTCACGGTAGCTGATCAACTCGGTACTAGTCTCCACCATCAGATTGAATAAAATAGAAAGAAGCTGGAACCAATTTTGTCAACAATAATTTTGTGTGGCACCCATGATATTTCACTTCGAGGTAAAACGTTAGACAACGGAATTTTCCGTGATTTATTGGAATTTTGCCTGGAGATGGGAGATGCTCTACTAAAAGAACACCTCTCAAATTCTGCAAAAATGAAAAGTACACTTCTCATCGAATTCAAAATGAAATGATATGAATTTTTGAACAAGAATTACGAAAGATACTGGTTACGGAAGCAAATTCATGCAATGCCTTCTCTGTTATTGCTGACGAGACAGCCGACATATCTGGATCCGAGCAGTTGTCTATTGGAATTCGGTTCATCAAGAATACATGTAGTGACGATTTGAAAGTATCTGAAGAATTCCTTGGATTTCAGCCTTTGGAAGAACTTAATCCTAAATCAGTTGCAAAGTCAATTTTGAATATTTTTTAATAAACTCTGGTTTGGATTTAACCAAACCATGTGGTCAAGGATACGACGGTTGTGCTACTATGGTAGGACGTGAAGGTGGGGTTGCAAAATTAATATTCTCTGTTGTGAATAATACGGCTGGTACTATCCAGGAAATAATTCAGTTTTTCCTGAAAATGCACTCCGAAGGAAGTAGATCTGAAAATTACCTCTTTTCTGTGAAGCAAGATGGTCCTCAAATTACAAAAGCATCAGGCTCTTTTCAGAAAACTTTTCCAGTATCACGAAGGATCTCGAAAATATTTCTAACTGCCAAATTTGAGTTCCAAGACTCGACAACGCGCACATAACCTTCACTTTTCAGCATCGAACTCGGACTTTATTGTTGCAACGCACGTAATAGCAAAATACAGTGGAATTTTAGGACCCGTAACAAACTCCCTTAAAGCAGAAGTACTGGAGCTCTTCAAAGTTAAAGAACATATAGTGTTGCTTCTGGAACTTTTCTAAAAGCAACGATCAGACGCAGTTACCCACTTTCAAAGAATAATAGTAGATGCTGAGGACACAGCTTCTAATACTGGATTTGAAATAACGCTCCCTCGCCTCGCAGCCAACCAGCGTCACAGGACGAACTACAGTGAAACTAGGACTGAGGACTATTATAGAGTTTCAATCTACATTCCCTACATGGAATCACAGATACCGTCTCTAGAATCGCGTTTTGGAGAACAAGAAAGGAAGATCTTTTGCATTCCATGAAGGTTGTTTCTAATATCTACTAAATAGACCGGTTAATGGTGTACCCAGAATTGTGATATGACGTGTGGTAAACCAAGAACTGTAAACCAGATATGAATTTCCTGGAACTTTTAAAGGAAGTGAGAATTTTTACCCAAGAGTAGGTGTTGTTTTAGAATTTGTATTTCCCTGCCCGCGATAACGTGCGCAGCGGAGAGGAGTTTCAGCAAGTTTCGTAGGATGAAGTCTTGGCTTACATCAACAACGACACACGATCGACTCAGTGGGCTTTACATGCTGTCTTTGCACCGTGAAAGAATATCAGAGGACAAGCAGAAATTTATTAAAAACACTCTCACACGATTTCCTAGAGAAGCTTCTAGAATAGTGCAACTTCTGATGTTTAAGGACCTATTATATAATTTTTGTCAGGTTTAAGCGTGGTTTATATCCATTTATATAAAAATAAAGGATAATATTTGTCAAGTGATACATTGTCCCCGACTAGGTCTGCCGGTGAACAAAAGACACCCCAGGGGTGCTGAGTTCACAGGACCGCTGACTTAAAAAAAATATGAAAGTGGCAGGATTGATATAAGGTTCGGAAAATAAGAAAGTTTTAAATAGAGATAACATATCACACTTTTATTAAATGAAAATAAAATATTAGCCATCCTGACATCTATGATAATGAAAATGATTGCTACTTTACATTAATTAATATTGCTCTGGAGGTGACAAAAGATACAAACAAATGGGATGGTACACGTAACTTAATTTCCCTACCATTCTAACAGAGTGTTTGAATATAACATTGTTTTCTTCGTTTTAAATAATTCATTTAGTAATTTAAAGTCGAGTTATTTTTTTAAAAAAATGAGGTCTTGCATAGTATTCCTCGAACAATCTGGAAAAATGCATTAATTTTAATAAAGTGTATAATAAAAATATCGAAGATTAATTAATTAATTTTACTACCTTGAAAAAATAAGAGTGAAATTCTGTTCATCAAAAATTTTGTTAACATTGACACGAAAATTTGAATTTGCCTTTGTTTTCTAAAAGTTAATTCGAGACGTCAAGTATATCTGTTCACGTATTCCCACGTATCTCATCGTGAGAACTAATAACAAAACTTATTATCGCTTGGTCATTAAATGAACAAAAAATTAGCATTATGACCCTACGGAAAAATCACTAAATAGGAAAACATCTTCATCGTGGAAATCCCGTCCACATAACGAGTTAACATCATCAAAGTGTCACACATCACTACAACACAAATGCATAGAAAATAACTGTCTTACCACTAAAAAAACCTCTAAATCTACTACTAGCTACTGAAATATGTCAAAGAAAGAAATATCTACAATATTTACACATCATCATCGGGTGTTAATCAATCTTGCCACTCTTCCATTAACTCGTTCCAACATGTTAAAAAGATAAAGTCTCCATGTGAGTACGAAGTAAAACATCGAAAAAAGAGCATGCTTGGTTTCGAACTGTAACAGTATTAGAATATTCAATTGAGGATCTATTCTCCCGATCTAAGGTCTTCCAGTAAATTTACACGTACCTTAAACTTAGAATTTCTGATTTTCATGAGTACTATTAGGATATTATCCTGAATTATGGAGTACATCGATCAACATGGACTTGTCCTTATCATCAGAAGACATTATTATGTTAACTACACCTCGTAAATTCTCGAAGATTCCGTATTTCCATTATATCATGATCAACATCATGCATAAAAATACCACTACATTAACATGTGAAAATTCCAATTTCACAAAGACTCATATCGTACGTACAAATTCCTCATAAATCACACGTACAGTACAACGACGACCCTAACTCATCGTAACCCATTATCACTCATGTGTAGTCATGAAAATAATCAGAACATGTTATCGTCCCGAAACAAGTCATATCCTCATTAAATTTGTCTCGATGATTAACTAATCCATTAGTTATCACATACCATATTGCATGTACTCTAAATAAATTCATACACTCGATTCGGAATTAATATCCTGATGACCTGCTATCGTAAATATAACTTACGAGTAAAAGTCCAATTTCCCTGAAAATGTTAAAAATATTGGAAAAATATCACCTCGATAAATTCATCGGGCACAGATTAACTCACTATCATAATGAAATTCGTACAATAAGAAAGGATAGTTCCGATAACACATGGATAACTTCAACTGATCCATCATCATCAAACTCGTCAACACGTGGTCATGAATCAAGCAAGTATGCGAATTAAGCTACAAGTCCTATCACACCTCTAGAAATAACCAGTGAAATGTCGTAAAAATAAATCAACTAGATATTATAGAACAAATCTAAGGAAAGATGAAGAGTAGAAATAAAGAGCTACATAGAACAGATATAAATAAGACGTGGTTGACTTAACTTATTTAGTTGTCTTCACATCTCGAAGTCCGGGTCCTCAATCACCCATTCTAAGGCGAAAGTCCCTGCGTTTCGCCACTGCCGACTTTGGTCATTGGGCTTAGAACTTCATGATGAAATGTGTGGAGTCCCTGGCACGAACTTCCATCTTCTGGCGATGATAACGTACAGGTCCTCTTCCACGTTTACACTCGTGAGGTTGCTGAAACTTGTACCAAATGTATTAAAAGAAATCTTGAGCACACATGTAATTTAGGATGAAAAGAACACGTTCTTTAAAAATTTTATCCGCTATTTCGACGTCTGTTTACTGCACTAACTCAAGTCGTAGATCTGCATAATTGTAGAAAGCATCGAACACAGTAATGAGTCCACAATCCCTGATGATAGTATTCCACTGAAGTTCTGCGTTGAAATCCGCTAGGGAAGTACACGAAGTGACTGTAGATAGTAGACCAGGAACATGGCAGCATGTGAGAGCTTGTACTCTTATGACTTGCTTTAAATATCGTGCGTGGCACTCGTGGTCGGAAGTGAAGTCAACTCAAGTACTGAATTCTTCTGGGGTTTGATTACATAATTTCACCATCATTTCTAGCCGAAATACAGTTGAAATCAAGTAAAACTTCAGTTATTATTTTTTATAGTCCACACGTGATATTATTAACACGGTTCAGTCAAATACGATTCATGTGTACCTTCCTAATGATGCATATCACGCCACCAAATATATTATAAATCTTTCATTTATTACAAATCGATGTAATTGCAGATGAACCCACTCTGGTTATTTTTGTCTCTCGTTCGCTTTTGTTTTTATTATTTTTTGTCAGTCGGCCATCTACCCTCTTCAAGTTAGAAACTGGTTCTATATCACCTGGCTAAGGCCACACGCGCCTCGCCGACAAAGCGAACCCCAGTAGCACACTGACCCATATTCAGTCAGCCGAGACCTGTGTACGGTCACAATGTATGTTTTGATTTAATGAATGTGTGTGTTGGAAATTGTATTACAAAACTAATCCTTCATATTCGTATCGCTGCTAAATCAGTAGAGTTTTGTACTGTTGTACTTTGTACTTTTTTCTTCTCATTTAAAGTAGACAAAACATTTGCCTAGCCAGTGCTTTTAGCCATTGCCGTGATGAAATAAAATGAACATTACAAATTTTGTCACTTCGTACAATTTATTATTATAATAAGAGCACTGCAAAATACTCATGATTGACTGTGTAAAAGAGGAAATACGTGGTGATTCACTGTAACAAAACTAGACTTTTTAAAAACATTTGGAAACTTTAGTTTAAAGTAACTGACAAGTTATTCCATTGTGTGTGCTATTCGAATAATTAGACAGGTTGTGTTTCAGGGATATTTCTACAGTTTAATTTAACATAGTGGCTTGGGGTTATTTCAAAATATAACCCGTTGTTTACTAAATCGGCCAACTGGGTTAACATTACAATTCTAATGAAATGCTTGATTTCTAATTTTTGGAAAGACGACATGATCGTTATGTTATTTGTAATCATTCTAAGAAGTGAAACTTTTGATAATGAATCACAGAAGAGGGAAAACAAACTTTTGTGGTCAAAATCTCAGAAGTAAAGGCTAAATATCCATCCATTCTGGCCATAAAGTAGCCAACGGTTCCAGAGCAGCGACGTGTTGCATTTAACGAAGTAATTATGAAATGCAACGAAAATGGTGGGGAGAGGGGTGTTGAGATGGTTGAGTATCATCATCACCATCTAGGTAGGGAATGAAGTGAAATAATATATCTTCTTTATAGCAGGAAAGTTGACCTGGAAAAGTGTTAATGTGCCCCGTCCCTACCATGGGAAAGATCCTGCTGGCGCCCATGTACCTAATGTCACTCTGCATGGAAGTGATCTGGACGGCTTTGTAGGAGTAGTCGAAATATTTTTGTTACAATTTGTACGTAGAGGAATTACCACTTGGTAAAATGAAATGGCGTATGGCTTTTAGTGCCGGGAGTGTCCGAGGACAAGTTCGGCTCTCCAGATGCAGGTCTTTTGATTTGACGTTCGTAGGCGACCTGCGCGTCGTGATGAGAATGAAATGATGATGAAGACGGCACACAAACCCAGCCCCCGTGCCTGCGAAATTAACCAATTATGGTTAAAATTCCCGACCCTGCCGGGAATCGAACACGGGACCTCTGTGACCAAAGGCCAGCACGCTAATCATTTAGTCATGGAGCCGGACACCACTGAGTCGCATATAGCAGCACGTATTTTTCTGAGTATAACACAAAAAAGCTGTAAACATTGCTTGCCCAGACCGTCTCTGGCGACATGCACATCACAAGACCTGCACCAAATTATTTTAAAATAATTACAGCAATAAAAATTGATATCATATTTTAGTTAGGAAATTATACATTCTTGGTGTGTAGTGCACCTGAGATCATATTTTGCAGAAATTTCGCAGAGCATTTAACTCCTGTCACGCATTTATTTGACAACAATGTATAACGCCAATAAGAAGGATTTTTAGTAACAATCAGTCAACTCAGTTTCGAAAGAACTCTCTTTCCGCGAAGTTAATAATAAATAGGCTTATTAGTTGTACGGTTTAATGTTTTTCAATCTTTATTTAAACTGTTTTGATTTAATTTTGTTAGTATGTTGCAATCGAATTAATTATTATAGCCGAGACTTCAGTATCAGTTCACATTTCTGTACTTACTGAAAAATGAAACCAATTAATGTTAATTCATCATCATCATCATCATCATCATCATCATCATCATCATCATCATCTGTTTACCCTCCAGGTTCGGTTTTTCCCTCGGACTTAGCGAGGGATCCCACCTCTACCGCCTCAAGGGCAGTGTCCTGGAGCTTCAGACTCTTGGTCGGGGGATACAACTGGGGAGTATGACCAGTACCTCGCCCAGGCGGCCTCACCTGCTATGCTGAACAGGGGCCTTGTGGAGGGATGGGAAGATTGTAAGGGATAGGCAAGGAAGAGGGAAGGAAGCGGCCGTGGCCTTAAGTTAGGTACCATCCCGGCATTCGCCTGGAGAAGTGGGAAACCACAGAAAACCACTTCCAGGATGGCTGAGGTGGGAATCGAACCCACCTCTACTCAGTTGACCTCCCGAGGCTGAGTGGACCCCGTTCCAGCCCTCGTACCACTTTTCAAATTTCGTGGCAGAGCCGGGAATCGAACCCGGGCCTCCGGGGGTGGCAGCTAATCACGCTAACCACTACACCACAGAGGCGGACTAATGTTAATTACGAACATTTAATTGGTGTACGGTTGGCGGTTCGGCAGGGTTAACCGTTAAACGGCTTAGGAAGTCAAATAAAACCCATTAAACATTATTTTTAATAGTCTGACTCGTTGTCTGAATGGTCAGCGTACTGGCCTTCGGTTCAGAGGATCCTGGGTTCGATTCCCGGCCAGGTCGGGGATTTTAATCGCTCTGATTAATCCTTCTGGATTGTGGACTGGGCGTATGTGTCCGTTCTAACACTCTCCTCATCATATTCAGACAGCATACCGCGCTGCCAACCACCACAGGCGCACGCAAGAGTGATCACATCCCTCCATATAGGGTTGGAGTCAGGAAGGGCATCCGGCCGTAAAACATGACCAAATCTACATGTGCGCCACAGTTCGCACCCGCGACCCCACAGGTGTGGGGAAAAGCGGTAGGAAAATAGGAAGAAGAAACATAATTTTTAATGAAAAAAATGAAATGACGTATGGCTTTTAGTGCCGGGAGTGTCCGAGGACATGTTCGGCTCGGCGGGTGAATAATCTTACAGTAACGCATAATCATTTTGCACATATATCTTGACAATCTTCTTCATCTTTTTCTACCGCTTTTCCCCACATCTGTGGGGTTGCGGGTGCGAACTGTGTCGCACATGTGGATTTGGTTCTGCTTTACGGCTGGATGCCCTTACTGACGCCAACCTTATATGGAGGGATGTAATCACTACTGCGTGTTTCTGTGATGGTTGGTAGTGTAGTGTGTAGCCTGAATATGAAGAGAAAAGTGTTGGGACAAACACAAACACCCAGTCCCCGGGCCAGAATAATTAATCAGAGGCGATTAAAATCCCCGAGCCGGCCTGGAATCGAACCCAGGATCCTCTGAACCGAAGGCCTTAACGCTGGCCATTCAGACAATGAGTCGGACAAATATACCTTCACAATATATTGCATTAATTCTACCGGGTGTAATTCTTTTTATTAAGTCATTGCTAGGTTTCATATTTTATTTGAGAGGGCCCGAAATTTTATTTTGATAGGCGGGCCCGTATTACATACGCTACGGCCCTAGATGATAACAATGTTACGGAATTAATCCGATTTCACTGCTGTACTGTAAAAATATATTTATTTAGTTTTGAACTATGAATCATCATCATCATCATCATCATCATCTGTTTACCCTCCAGGTTCGGTCTTTCCCTCGGACTTAGCGAGGGATCCCACCTCTACCGCCTCAAGAGCAGTGTCCTGGAGCTTCAGACTCTTGGTCGGGGGATACAACTGGGGAGTATGACCAGTACCTCGCCCAGGCGGCCTCACCTGCTATGCTGAACAGGGGCCTTGTGGAGGGATGGGAAGCTTGGAAGGGATAGGCAAGGAAGAGGGAAGGAAGCGGCCGTGGCCTTAAGCTAGGTACCATCCCGGCATTCGCCTGGAGGAGAAGTGGGAAACCACGGAAAACCACTTCCAGGATGGCTGAGGTGGGAATCGAACCCACCTCTACTCAGTTGACCTCCCGAGGCTGAGTGGACCCCGTTCCAGCCCTCGTACCACTTTTCAAATTGCGTGGCAGAGCCGGGAATCGAACCCGGGCCTCCGGGGGTGGCAGCTAATCACGCTAACCACTACACCACAGAGGTGGACTTGAACTATGAATCAACATTTTTAAATTTGACTAAGATGTACTGTACCTTTATGGAGATGTAGGAAGAAATACTGCTGTTTAAACTGAGGTTATGGAAGCGAGACAAGTTTTAAGGTCAAAATACTCACTCATTATACAATAATTTGCTGAAATTGACTTGAGTACAGAGCTATATCCAAATACTGCACTTCTGGTTCAAAATAGAGACAATTCGCTGTCCGTATTGTTTCCGCTGCTAGTACTAGTTAACTTGGCCTACCAAACTGAGGTAATGCGGTAACATGGCTGGTGTGCTGGTAATGGAGTGTGGGCTGTCGAATCAGCGCATCTACCGCACAAAGATGAGCTGATTTTGCTACGTCATGCCGAGTTGTTACGATAATTACCAGGAGTCAACTAGTTAATTTACACTAATGGATTATAAACAGGTTCAAACTGGAACACAAAGCGGGTAATTATTAAGTGATTATTAATTTTCATAACATTCAGCTTCTGTTAATTCTTTTATTGAATATACTCTGTATTAAAACATCTCGCCACAATCCTGAAGGACTTTGTTGCGGTCCAATTCTTAACATGAGATGATAAATGGTGAAAGTGATTTTTACTCACGTATAATTAATAGTGTGTTGTTAACCCGCCATCGGTATCGTTGTCCGCACTTACGCGAGAGGTAGCGTGTATAGGGGCTCCCTAACATCGGCTTGGTGTATGATTTTAGTTCTTATACGAGCTCTTCTCGGCAGTTTGAATAAATTATACTAGTATTCGGTTATTTAGTATATATACTTACATATTTGTATATATCCACAATTGTTTATTACCTAAATATTTGCTATTACAATTTCGACTCGTACACTGTTTTCGTTCGTTTAGAAGGTAATTATAATTTTGTTTTAACAGACTGGTTTTATGTTAACAATTTATATAAATTTACATAACTATTACTAAATATTATGAAAAGTAACAAAAATCCTTGGCATTACAAATACATATTACAGTACAAAACAAATTTTAACATGATTTGTAAACCTCATTATTTTGTATCATTGTCCTGTTCACTCATTTCTTTCAACTTCTTGTGAAAAACATTCACTGCATACTACTTTTGTTAGTCCAGTGTGCTCTTTGCACGTTTGCACGCATCACAGCGAGCTGACCTAAATCGGTTTTTTCGAACTGGGAGTAGGCACATCTTGGTTTCCGCCCGGGAACGTCTGAAAATATATACAGCAAACACCATAGCTTTTTTTGGTAATGATTATAAACAAGTTTTACAAAGTGTTCAATTAGATACTTGTAAAAATGGAGAAGTGAGAACTGTTAGCAATACTTACCTGGGGCTGCTGGTGTCGCATTTCTGACGGGAAGTTCTTGTCCAAAGATATTTTTGATGGAATTTCTGAGACCAATTGACAGAACATCGACTAAAGCACGTCTCAACAGATGTGGCTTTACGATTTCCAGGGCAAGATTCTTCAATCCAGCTCAAAATAAGAGATTCACTAGGCCTACTAGCCATTATAATTTCACTGTGATACTGTTTACTAAAACATTACACCAGCACGGAATGCGCAAAAACTGTGACGGCAAAGGTATCGAGGCTAGAATGTGCCTAACACCGCCTGTGACGCGACCGGTATCGTAGCGAGGCGCGGACTAACACTCCAGACAGAACGCACTTCCCCCACTCCTCCACGTGACACGTGTGCGTGAATCATCGCGTAACGAAGGAAAACATGTGACTCATAAACTCATTTGAGAATACCTGGAGTTTGAAAAGTTTGAGTCTTAAACCAAAAAACTTTTCTTAATAAGGAATGTTTTTGTTAGGGGCTACCTAACAACGATACCGATGGCGGGTTAATATGAACATATCATAACCTAACCTAAACAAGTTATTTCATTCCCCTCCTCAAGCAAGGAGGGCCGGGCCATCAGCTCTACTAAGGAGCTCTTAGGCCGTAGAGCGGGAAAATAATGGAAGAGTTAGAAACTGAAAAACTTAGGTGTGTGTCGTACACACTGGAAAAGGAAAAAAAGAGAATGAAGCTGGCGCAAGGGCACCATCACAACAAGCCGGGACCCAGGGCGAAGCCCCCAAAGAACCCCGCGCAGGCAAACCCCCGCGAGCACAAGAGGGAAAAGAGAGGAGAATTTTATTAAGAGTAACGTATCTCGGGCGCGCATTACAGAAAGAGATTGTTACAGTGAAGATGTACAATAGTATTTACATAGAGTGTGGAGGGACTGGGAGGGTGGTGGGGGGGAAGGTATAGGGAGAAGGACACGGGTAGGACTGGAGAAGGAGATAATAGAGGTTAGTGGTGATGTTAGTGATGGAAGTGGCAAGGAGACGGAGAATTTCCAGGATAGAGAGAGGCGGGAGGCTGGAAGGAGGCGGCAGTTGGGTGGGCGGCGGGGGAGGGAGGGGGCGAGAAAGGGTGGTGTGGGGAGGAGAGCGGACGGTGCGGGGAGGGGAAGGAGAAGGCTCCACACGATAGGTCCGCCGGTGAAGATGAACGCCATCAGTAAGCAGGCGGTGGACGTCTTCATGGATGGGAAGCTGAAGGCGAACCATATACGTCGGGCCTTGAGCGTTGAGGATGCGGAAGACACGCCGCGCCGGAACTCCTGCCAAGTGAAGATCGTTCAGAAGTTCATGTTCAGCAATAGCAGGGTCAACGCCACGAAGAACACAACTGAAGGATGGAGGTTGTTGAGCAGCCGCGGGATCGCCAGACTCGGGTGGAGAGACCGGCTGAGCAGTTGTGGCGGTATCCATGAGCTCCGCAGGGGGCAGGGTGGGACTGTGAACGGTCGTAGAGAGGGAGGAGGGTGGGGGTGTAGACATGATTGGAGAAGGATGACTGAAGGTGAGAGTGGCAGTGGAAGAAGACGGGGAGAGATGAACAGAAGCAGTGACAATGGTAGTGGTGGTGGTGGTGGTGGTGGTGGAGGTAGTAGAAAGAGGAGGTGAGAAAGGAGGGACGGAAGGAGGAGTGGGGGGAGCCGTGACATCGAGATGGAAGTCAGGATCGGAGGCCAGTTGTCGCAAAATATGGTCAGGAGTAGGAAGAGCTTGATACCCGCGATGAAAGAGCAGGAGATCACCACGAAGGACGGCATAATATGCCAGTTGTGGGTCGCGAAAGAAGACCACAACATCAGGTGATGGCTGGCCAGAGGAAGCAACCTGAAGACGTAGAACCACTCGAACATCGACCCCAGAGTTACAAAGCCATTGACGGATTGCTTCAGGAGAATATGCGGTGTCCACGTTCTTAACGAGACAGGAAGAGGCCATAGTGGGGAGGCGACAGCCAACGAGGCGTCTGCCCAATTGTGCTTGTTGTAGGCCGGTTGAGAAGGCGAAGAGAGTGTATGACGACGAACATATCATATTAGTCACATTTACTTCAGAAGGGTGATATTGCGAAATGAATTGCAGTATTAATCAGTTGTGTCATTCAACGATAACCTGCCGACTGAATAACGGGGCATTAATTTCTTAAATATACAGGTGTCACATATAGGAAAAATCATGGATATGTTAACGTTGCCATTAATGCTTTCACGGCCCGTACTTATAGACATGATATTGTATGGGCTTTTGGGCTTGTGCCGTGTCAAGAAAATAAGGTGAAATTCTTAACGTTTCGCAGAAAACTGTGCTCTGCGTCCTCAGAAGAATTCTTGACTGTCCACGAGAAAGGCTTCTTAAACAATGACACTTTTGAATTTGGAACGTTCTAATAGAAGTAGAAGTGGAAATGGTACGTTCATTCACCACCAGATGTCCCCTAGGACGGGGCACAGCGATAGTGTTCGAAGCGGAAGCTGACCAGGATTATAGGGGAAGCTGTGGCAATACGTAGTAATCCTAACAATTTCAACAGGGACATCGGCTATCAATTAAGTAATACCTGGTTGCCAGCCATTAAGAATTTACGTAGGTAGTTCCCTTCCCTGCCCCTTCACTATTGTTATTTCGTCTCGGTGTTTTCCAAATTCGTCCGTTTCTCGCCGCCAGATGTTTCATTCCAGGCTTATGTCTATGTCTTACACGTGTCATATGTTACGCAAACACGTTATGTGAACCGCTTTGTCTGATTGTGATGGTTCGGTCAGCTTCCGCTTCGAACGCTAGCGCTGTGCCACGTCCTACGGGACATCTGGTGGTGAATGAACGTACCATTTCCACTTCTACTTCTATTATAACGTTCCAAATTCAAAAGTGTCATTGTTTAAGAAGCCTTTCTCGTGGATAGTCGAGAATTGTTCTGAGGACGCAGAGCACATTTTTCTGCGAAACGTTAAGAATTTCACCTTATTTTCTTGACACGGAACAAGCCCAAAAAGCCTATACAATATCATGGATATGTTAACACTGATGCTTTCACGGCCCGTACTTGGAGACAGGATATTGGCTTTCGTGCTTATGCTATGTCAAGGAAACAAGGAAACTCTTTACGTTTCACAGAGAATGTAGCTCCGCGTCTTCAGAAGAAAATCTCGACTGTTTCCAAGGAAGTTTTCTACACTAAAGAGGGTTGTATTTAAGAATATTCTACCGTTGGAGAACCACAGCTGACTGCACCCCTCGCTGCACTCCTTGAGCTAGCTAGAGCGACGCATGAATTCGGCCGTGGAAAATTGTAGTGGTACGCTCGTTCGTCACCAGATGGCTCGCTCTATGCTGGCACAGAGCTCCAAGCCCCAAACACGGCCGAGATCCCTTGCAGCGCTCCTTAGAGCGACGCATCAAGTCAGCCGTGCCCCAAATGGGATGTTCTATCACACCGTGCGTGCTTGAGAAGTATCACAAATGACGTCACATAAATCAGGGACGAATGTGGTAGAATAAACAGAAACTTAAAAAATAAATGTTTTCTGCGAAACGTAAAGTATTTCACCTTGTTTTCTTGATACGGCATAATCACAAAAGCCCATATCACGTCTAAAATGTGGATACCGAGCTCGATAGCTGCAGTCGCTTAAGTGCGGTCAGTATCCAGTATTCGGGAGATGGTATTTTCGAACCCCACTGTCGGCAGCCCTGAAAATGGTTTTCCGTGGTTTCCCATTTTCACACCAGACAAATTTGGAGGCTGTACCTTAATTAAGGCCACGGCCGCTTCCTTCCCACTCCTAGCCCTCCCTTGCCCCATCGTCGCCATAAGACCTATCTGTGTCGGTGCGACGTAAAGAAACTAGCAAAAAAAAAAAAAGTGGATAAATATGATAAATCACACAGAAAAGCAACTGACTGGAAGGGTTACGTAGCAAGTGCAGACGTAGGCAGGAAGCGACCGTGATAATTTAATGACCAATTATTCAGCCATACTTGAGTTGAGCGTGAAATGAACGGTGTAAAACTCTTACAGTCTGGGGCCATGAGTTGTAAACAACGATGAACTGATTTTGAGTTAATTACGAGATTTAACTTCCAGCTTCAGTGACTTCGAAAGAAATCTTACAGGTCACTACACTGTGCCCTTTCCATAAAATAACTTATCTTTTTGTGATGAATCTACGTTTTTATAAGCGATTAATTAACCAATTCTGCTGTGCAGTCGCAATAATTCGTTTAGCTTTAATACAGTGTTTGAATGATAAAGGCGTTAGTTAGGGGAGTAAGATATGCTGTGTAAGATTTAAGGTAGTATATTATTATAAGAAAAAATGATCGGTAGATATCAATGATCGGTTATATGTAATGGACAAGGCCAAAATTTCCAAAATTTACATGTTAGATTGCAAAAGGTCGTCAATTATCTGCTTCCTTACACAGCAAGTTTTGCCATGAAATATACATAAAGTTTTAATATTGTATCTGTGTAACCCGTTATTTTTATGCACCGGAAGTACTGCTTGAATTTAGATACTTGTATTCGAAAAGGATGTTAAAGCTATCGCCGTTAAAACATGATACAAATTAAGAAGTGGTAAAGGAAGAGGTGTGGTATAAACAGGCAAATACGTAATGGATTTAATAATGTATAAGGGAATTTCATGTGTTAAGTTAAACTTAAGTCCGCTTCTGTGGTGTAATGATTAGTGTGATTAGCTGCCACTTCCGGAGGACCTGGTTCGATTCTCAGCTCTGCCACGAAGTTTGAAACGTGGTACGAGAACTGGAACGTGGTTCACTCAGCCTTGGGTGGTCAACAGAGTAGAGAGGGTTCAGTTCCCACCTCAACCATCTTCGAAGTGGTTTTCCACTTCTCCTCCAGGCAAATGCCGGGATAGTACCTAATTTAAGGCCACGACTTATTCCGTCTCTCTACCTTGTTTATATTTTCCAATCTTCCCATCCCGCCGTAATGTCTCTGTTCAGCGTAGCTGGTGAGGCCATCTGGGTGAGGTACCAGTCCTGCTTCCTAGTTGTATCCCCGACCCAAAGTCTCAAGCTCCGGGATACTGCCCTTGAGGCTTTAGGGGTAGATCCTTCACTGACTCGGAGGGAAAAGCCAACCCTGGGTGTTAAACGGATTAAGAAAAAGAAAAGAAATGAAAGTTATACTCAAAATCTCGAGTGACATTGAGATCCGCAAATGATTGTGTGTCCTGTGTAAATTCTGCGAAATTTAAAATAATTTCACTCCTCTAACTCCAGTATTGAAAAATGAAATGTGTGGCTTTTAGCGCCGGGATATCCCAGGACGGGTTCGGCTCGCCGGGTGCAGGTCTTTTTATTTGACTCCCGTAGGCGACTTGCGCGTCGTGATGAGGATGAAATGATGATGAAGACAACACATACATCCAGCCCCCGCGCCATTGGAATTAACCTATTAAGGTTAAAATCCCCGACCCTGCCGCGAATCGAACCCGGGTACCCTGTGACCAAAGGCCAGCACGCTAACCATTTAGCCATGGAGGCCGACACTCCAGTATTAGACTAGAGTGACAGTTTCAAATTATTGTTTGACTGAGTTGAGAAGAAATCGTATATCCCTGGATTTGACGCTGTATAACTGTATTTCGAGAATAACATACGATGGGATTCAAACACCTATATTCAATATTCTTAGAACTCATCACACTCTCATGTACAGAACATTTACACGCTGAGTCTTATTATCTGCAAATAATAACATAATGGAAATGAGAAAGGGAATAATAATAATAATAATAATATTCAACTAAATTAACCTGTGAACAGTCTAAGGTCATATGTTGTTAATTTTCCACTACATTCCAGATTACAGCCACTCTGGTTATGTGTTCACGGTTAAGTATTGTGTCTCTTGTCTGGTCCTCTGACAAATTGTCTCCCTCTGTCACATATCTGCAACCCACGGGACGAAGCTGGAGAATTCAGTTAATGAAGTTTGAGAAACCACGCATTTATCCCTGTATATCCCTCCCTGTCTTTCACAGTCCGCTAATAATGTAGCCTTCTTTCATATGTTCGCACGGAGGTGTGATGGCGACATCTGGTGATGTCATCCACCCGACATGAATACTGAGGGTGAGCTTGCAGCATTTATCATTGACCTCACTCCTGTCTTGCTGCTTGACTTTGCTACACGCCTGACGTGGTAGATATGTGGTGCATACATTTTATACCTGATACACGCGAAATGAGAAAGTGTTTTATTCACGAGACCTGTCATAAAGAAAGACCTTCAAGGAATGCAACAAACTTTACGCTTTTCTGAAACACTTCCGAATTAAATGTGACGTATAAAGAGCGTATGTTTACACAGGAGACTCAACAGTGTCCCCACAAAAATTTAGTTTAAGAATAATGAGCCGTAAGTTAGCCACATGTTCTCGACAGGAAAACTGAATATACCCAAAAATTCAGTCAGGTGATGCAGGAAATATTATACAAGGAATAATGCCTTGATATATGTAAATTATTATTACATGGCTAGTACAGTAAGAGGGCGGCCCTGCGGTGTAGGGGTAGCGTGCCTGCATCCTCGCGCTCGATTCTCGGCTATGACAGGGACTTTTACGTGAATCTGAGGGTTGATTCGCGGTCCACTTAGCCTACGTGATTACAATTGGGGAGCTATCTGACGGGGTGATAACGGCCCCGTTCAAAATAACCAAGATAAACGGCCGAGAGGAATCGTTGTGCTGACCACTCGCCGATCGTAATCTGCAGGCCTTCGGGCTCAGCAGCGGTCGCTTGGTAGGCCAAGGCCCTTCGGGGTTATTGTGCCATAGGTTTCGTTTTAGTACAGTAAGTGACGATGATTATATGAATTAGATCCCATATAAACATGAGGTTGGAAGGAAAGAATCACAATGACAACAGCCAGGCATGCTTGCTTTCCTGATTTGCCTTTACCAGGCTAATACAGGTAGGCCTACATTACTCTAGACTAAGAAGTAGTGTTTAATTTTTGGTAAGTTAGCAAATAACTCGTTTTCCACACGATATGTGTACGTTAGAGATGAAAGACAATTAAGACTACTAAAATTACAAGGGGCCGTTAACCTAGATGTTAGGCCCCTTTAAGCAACAAGCATCATCATCATCATCATTAAAATTACGGCAGAAAAATTAACTCTAGCATTACCAAGGTAAAATCTGTCACTTGGATATCTAAGGAGGGGGGGGGGGGGAATACCCGCTATTATTTTCATCTCTAATGGAATTTTTAATATACAATTCCTGTAATATTACAGTATTGAGATAAGTTAACAATGATTGCACTCACAAACAACAACAACAAGAAACAACAACAAAGAGAATAATGAAATTTGTATGATGTATAGCAACAGTTAAGTCATAAATCGTAGGAACATTATGAATGTTCTTTCATTCACTTTCACTTTCACTTTCACAGTTGGTACAGATAATAGTTTTCGTAGAATGAGTCTTGCAAACGTATTTGGAACATCTGCAACAAACCATTGTCACTTTGGTCATCTTGTCTTTGTCCTTCTTAGTGTGAATGGATTTCAAACACTGATGACATCTTCCTCTTGTGTATGATGGAGCAGAAGCAGTTGTCGAAGTAGCACTGGGTAATGACCTTCAAAGGACACTTTCCATAGCTGAAATGATAGGTTTCTTTAAACCAAACATGTCCTTTGCCCTGTCTTCTGCAAGTGGTCTTAAAAGCTGTTGCCCCAACTCTAACATATACAGCCTCCTGAGATTTTCTTCTTATTCCAGCCAGGGTTATTTTTTATGAATACGGTGCAGGCATTTATACACGCAATATCTATTAGGGTGAAGAACACAGAAAGTGGCCATCTTCTCGTACCTCGTTGCACAGAGTGATGTCTTGCCATTTGGTCAACACTATATACACCTCCTTTTGTATCGTTATAATAAAAGTTGATCTCAGTTAGCTTTTTCTCACTAGAACTGTCAATTTTGTCATCACTATGCTGGGTAGAGAGGAGGAGGAGATTTCTCGTGGGCTTTTGGCGGGGGATGTACGAAACCAGGGTTACGGGCGGTCTTTGTGTTCTTGGGTCCGTGAATAAGAACTTGGAGGAATATTTCTCACGGCCCTGGGTTTTCTTCAGCTCCTCTGGTATGTGACGACGATTGCTCTTCAATGTCCCTACTAAGGTGAGCTTTGCTTCTTCAAACGTCAACAATAGTCAACAATAGTCCTCATAAGTGCCAACATTCAAAGTGCAAATGTGTGAATCCGACCATTTGACATTATTAAGATATTTCGTCAGATAGGAAATCTGTTACATGCACGTCTAAGAGGGGCAGAAATTGCCCCCTCAACAAAAGTATATTATAGGAACTTTAAAAATACACACATTGGAATAATGACTATGTGACATCTTAGTAGACATCTTATGTGACAACTATTTAAAATATTGCTTTTCTGGCTTACAAATTGCGCATTTTATTCACAAAATGAGATAACGCGGGCAATTTTTGCCCCCCGTTGGTAGTTCTAGGGTTAATAAATAATACCAGTTAAGAAAACTAATCAAATTAAAAAATAGCGTATTCCCCTAAAGAATTGTTTGAAATCGTATAGTAGCGTTGTCAAAAATGACCACTGGTGTCCCTTGCCCCCGTTTTGCGGCGAGCATATGCCTAGAGCTCTACGTGCCTCGAATTCCATAGTGAGTACTCTCGCTAAGCCAGTTGTTAGACGGCTGTGAGTAGAGGATGACACTCCTTGAATAATATCTGATCGATTCGGTTTCACGGACTAAAGAGAATATGATTAGTTTGATATTATTGCTGTACTACTACTTGGCCTGAAGCATCACTACTACTGAGTCCGTTGTGAGCTGTGGCAGAGAGCGGTTCGCTGTACTCTGCCTTCCTTGCGTGTGAAGTTGGTGCGTTAATATTTTTCCGTAAAGTACAGTAAAGTGACAATGGCAACCAATAGCATTAGGAGAAATACAATAAAATGTGCATTTACCGACAAGACAAATAAACCGGGGCCAGCAGAAATTCATGAGTGGATTCAGCAAACCTTAAAACTTACCGTGGATCAACTGGAAGCCATTCAACTCGACAATCTGGAAACCGCTGTTTACATCAAGCTAACCAGCAAACTACTGATGGAGAAGATATTACTATCTACAAACGGAAAATCACAGGTACGAAAATTTAATGGTTCCTTCTCTGATGTTGTTATTACATGTGCAGATGTTGATAGTAAGTTGGTCTGAATAATGAATCTACCAATAGAAATGCCTAACGAGAACATAATGTCATTTTTTAACAAGTATGGGAAAGTCAGGGAAATTAGAAATGAAAGATGGTCTTCAACTTACATCTATAACATTTACAGTGGTATCATAGCTGTGCGAATAGAACTTAAAACTGCCATACCACACATCGTGGCCATAGAGGGATACAAAGCGTAGGTAATATATGAAGGGCAACCTAAATCTTGCTTTTACTGCAACGCTACGGATCACTTTAGACAAGATTGCCACATACGGCGAGGTGGGAACGACAACAAAACAGGGCTAAGGTTACTCAGTGATATCGTTGCGGAAAGGGAACATCACACTGATTCACCCGCTGTGTTAGAGATGGATACTATACCCAGAAGCATACCTCATACGGACAAACCTGCGACAGTACAAACACAGGATGCAGACCAACACGCAGTTGATGAATCACTTACTTACTCCAGTGCCTTATCGCCAACACAAGTCAGCCAGGCAGCCCCACCGGACGACATATCCACACCGCAACAAATACGGCTACCAGCACAAGACGAACAAGAGCAACAGCAAACATCCGATAGTAGTCAACACAAGAATGAAGGTCATGTCGGAACAGAACTTTCTCTCATACACAACCACGAACAGGAAATTGTAAACACACATGTCAACACTTAAGCGGAGAATACAATAAATGCTAGGACACTAGAGAAACCAGGAGAGATGGACATAGGTATTCAACCACCGAACAAGAGCGTTATTCTAGACACTACGACTAATAGCATACAATGGGCTGATGAGATCGAAGCGGACACCTCTAATCTTATGAACATAGAAGAGACGAGGTCAGGGAATCAAGACAGCTTGAAGACAAACGAAACATAAACCCAAGAAGTTGCACTTTCGAAAAGCAAAACAAAAGTAAAAACACATAGACCCTCGATGGAGGAAACACAGAAGCCATACAACAGCAGAGACCCGCGCTACAGGGGAGTAGAGTAGGAGACAGACGATAGAGTCCCTCCCCCCATCCCCGCTGAATTTATTAGGAGAAGAAATATGTATATTTTCACGATTATGCTGTTAACATACACACTGATGACACTAAATATAAATTGTATTCAAACTGCAAGTAAACAGTCGCTCCTTAAACAGATTATTCGTGACCAGGACGTGGATATCGTTATGTTGCAAGAAGTGGCAACTGAAGATCTTCCTCTCTTTCCTGGATACGATAAAATTATTAATGTTAACGAGCACAAACGCGGTACAGCCATAAGGACAATATACCATACTCGGACACAGCGCTCCTGCCAAATTCTCGAGGTATCAGCATACGTATTCGGGACTTACTTATTGTAAACATCTATGCCCCATCCGGCTCACAAGCAAGGACGCAAAGACGGCTGTTCTATACCACAGATATTCTTCCACTTATTTACAGACATAGAGACATTATGATCCTTGGAGGTGATTTTAACGCAGTATTATCACCCAAAGACCGAACAGGACAGTTCCAGGGATGTCCCTCGCTATCTAATTTAATAAGAGGGCTACGTCTAAAAGATACATGGGAAGTGAAGCAACAGAGGTCTGCTGGTTATACGTATTATTACCAAGGTGGCGCTTCTCGTCTAGATAGAATATATGTCAGCGGGGGACTGAAAGAACACGTGAGGGAAACAGATGTCTGCCCAGTGGAATTTTCAAACCATTGTGCGTTTATCTGTAAGATCCGACAACCTGAGTGGGGACCAAGACGCGGACGAGGAATTTGGAGGTTAAATGAATCTATTTTGAAGGACATGGACTTAAAAGAAAGATTTTTCGCTGAATGGCAAAAATGGAAAACATACATACCCCGATATGCAGATACTCATTATTGGTGGCTTTCATACGCTAAACATCGCACAATCTGGCTGTTGAAGTCATACAGTGCTGAGAGGAGAAGGCTCTTAAACCACACGACAGAATTCTACTATAAATGCTTAAGGCAGCTATATAAGGAGGATCCTACCAACCCTGATACCTATCGACGAATAAAGAAAACAAGGACGCAGCTACTAACGGTCCAGCGACGAGAAATGGGAGGAATGAAAATTCAAGCGCAAGATCGTCAAGTTCTAGGCAACGAGTCTCCTTCCAGTTACCACCTTGTAAGAAATTGCAGGAAAGGACGTCAAAAATACATCCATGACATCGAAACAAGTAATGGATAAATAACGAATAGCCCAGAAATAATAAAAGAAATGGCGGAAAGCTTTTTTCAGTCCTTGTATAACGAAGAGCCGCCCACCATTATAAATCACCAACACCCCTTCTTTGATGGTATAAGAGGAAGAATTCAGCATAGGGAACAAGAAAGTTTGACCCAAGACATCACCTTAGCAGAAATCAAGCAGGCAATACTACAAAGCGCACCGAATAAATCTCCTGGTCCCGATGGTCTAGGAAGAGCTTTTTACATGACATACTGGTCCATCAGTAGCGACGAACTTGTTGCAGCAATGAATGATGCCTGTAATCCAGAAAGGAACATCGACAAGATGAAAGAAGGCCTTGTGGTCCTTCTTCCCAAGATGGCAAATCCAACCAAGTTATCTGACTTTCGGCCCATAACGCTCTTAAATTTTGACTATAAGCTATTAACTAAATGTGTGAAAAAGAGACTAACTGCGTTTATGGAGGACGCCATATCCGAACACCAGTCTGGGGCGATACCAGGAAGATGTGTAATAAATTCTCTATGTGTCATTCGGGATATTATAAGCGATTCATTGGTCAACAATAAAAAGAAACTGCTAATATCACTAGATTTTGACCACGCATTTGACAGGGTAAACCACAAATATATAATTGAAACACTCAATGCCCTTGGCTTTGACACTCGATTCACGACTCTCGTGGGCAAAATTCTAAATGGAGGCTCTTCAAAGATTAACATGAATGGTTATTTAACAAGGCCAATCCACCTCCACAGAGGAGTACGGCAAGGGTGTCCGCTGTCTATGTTGTTCTTCGTTCTACCCCTAGAACCCCTTCTTAGCAATCTGCAGCAAACTTTCAGTCCTAGCAATTTGGACATTGTCGCATTTGCAGATGACGTTACTCTAATATTCGATCAAACCATTGATATCCAGCACTTGTTCAAGGTAATCGAGGATTATGGGAGATATTCCGGGGCTCAGCTGAACCCAAGGAAGACAAAGGCGATGTGGATTGGGAAACTGGGCGGAGTCCAATCGGCACTTCCAGAGTGTGTAACATTAACACAAGAAATTAAAATTCTGGGAATAATATACTTTAACAGTGTGCACAAGGTGATCAAAAAGAACTGGGGCGATGTTTTGCATTCAGTCAGGGGTATATTGCAACAGGTTAGGTATCGATCTCTCCACTTGCAACAAAGAATAAAGTATGTGAATATGTACAGCTTAAGCAAAATATGGTATCTGAGCCCAATTCTTCCCATGCCACGGATGATTGGTAAACGTCTAATTTCGGTTGTTGGTTGGTTCATTTGGCAAGGATCATTAATACGACTTGCCAGAAGTACACTCACCTTACCTAAATCCCAGGGTGGGCTGGGACTAATTGACGTCAAAGAGAAAGCAAAAACCTTGTTTCTAACAAGACACTTAAAGCTCTTTCACACAGCAGGGAATCATAAATCGAAGAACTTCCTCATGAGATAGTGCAGTTTTCCACAATGCATTAACCCACCATCTTATTATGACATCCATCATCATGCACCTCACGCAAGATATCTGAGAGTCGAGATAAGTTATATGGCAAAAGACGTCGTCACATCTCCAGATGTCTCAACGAAAAAGGTTTATCTCTGTATACTGTCTCAACAGTATTTAGTCCCACACATAACGAAAGCAGCTATGGTAATCAACTGGAATAGAGTATGGAGGAATATCTCCCATCGCATCCTTCCAGACGCAGTAAAAGAAAGCTGGTATAAAGTAATCCATGACATTATACCGACAAACAGCAGACTTCATCACATTCGTGTGCTGGAGACGGACTTGTGCAACTTCTGTCAACATACAGATACAATTCAACACCGACTTACAACTTGTACGCAGATTCGACTGACAAGGGATAAATTTAAACAGACGCTAAAGTGTATCATCGGACGTCCGAATACATACATCGCACCTGAATGGGTGATCCGCCCTGTATTTAGTTTACAACCTCCGCAACTGAACAGTGCTGTCGTGTTACTGTTAGGTTGTTACGTCGACTGTGTGCTGAAATCTTCTGAGCCTTACAGTGCCCTTGAAAGAATGTCCGAGATAAGTGACTATGTTTTAATGTGCATTCACTGTCCGCAATGAAAGCGATGGTTGGGAGAATATGTAGAGCAGCTAAGTAGTGTTCTGCAAGTGTGAAGTGCTGGAAGTGCCAAGAGTAAATAAAAAAATTAAAAACAAACTAAGATAGACTGTTTAAAAATGTGATATACGTTTGTGTGATTCATTCGTTTGTTACTTGTTAATTTTTGTCAAGTACAAATGGGCATTATTGTGATATTCTGAGACTTCAAATATTCAACGAACATTAGGCAATACGAAGTTGTAAAGACGTTTCCTGTTGTGTTTTTCTCTATCTAATTGTGTGTTAATTTGTTAAACAGTTGAAATCATTTTATGTATTACCTATTACATGTAAATAAATCAGATGGAAAACAACTACTATTTAAGGGGAATTATAAATTGAAGTAGTATAAATAAGTGCAATGTAAATGCATTTGACAAGAGCCTCGTTGGCTCAGGTAGAACCGCGCTCGCCTCTCAGCGCTGGGTTCCGTGGTTCAAATCCCGGTCACTGTATGTTATATTAGTGCTGGACAAAGCGGAGGCGGGACAGGTTTTATTCCGGGTACTCCGGTTTCCCTGTCATCTTCCATTCCAGCGACACTCTTCAATATCATTTCATCTGTCAGTCGTTAATCATTATCCCAGAGGAGTGCGATAGGCTTCGACAGCCGGCAAAATTCCTATCCTTGCCGTTAGATGGGGCCTTCATTCATTCCATTTCTGTCCCGGTCGATGAATGGAAGCAGAATGTGGATTTTCATTTATATGCATCTAGGAGTTCCTTCGCATAGATGTAGAAGCAGACTGTCTATTCTGGAGCAGATTAGATAAAGTTTGCTCGGCACCGCAACCTCACATCACAATCTCGACGCGATAACCCCACTTCTGAATATAATTCTTGCATATTGTAACATCCGAGCGTAGCCTCTTGAGTGACTTTCATGTTGACCATTCTTCTGAATCACCAGAAGGAAAAGTCTCATTTAGTGCCAGCCAATCCATTCTATTTTTATACCTTCCACGCCACTTATCAATATGGGCTCGATGGGGCAACCTGTAAGAGCTTCTGTTGAATTGAGGAAACCCCCTCGATTTCAGTCATGGTCATACCGGCCGATTCATACACAGAGTGGAGCTCAGATGCCTACGTCTTCTTCGTCTCCCTTGTCGACGTTATTCCGCGTCCAGTGTCACGAGGTGCAGTCTCAGCAAAGTGTAGTGCAGCTCCTCCGCAGCCGTAGGCAACGCGTGATGATGCACCACGTCACCCATTTTGGCAGTGCTAAAATTCTTCCCGACTCGGCAGGTATACTCAACTGCACAGTAATACATAGCGAGAGAAGAGGTTCTCACGGATGTGCTATACCTGTTGATATTTTCAGCTTCCAAACAACATTCTTCCTGGCTGTCACTTCCTGCTTGGTGTTTGAACGGTGTTTCTCGTAGGTGAGAGTACGATCCAGAACGACTCGTGGATATTTAGTTGTTATTGTAGTTATAAAACAGGTAATAGTAGAACGCAGTACCTTTATTATTATTATTATTATTATTATTATTATTATTATTATTATTATTACTAGCAAATGTACTCGTGCTTAGCTACGGTAATCTATATTGCATACGGATATTGACGTAAATACTGTGCGTGCAGTAAATGAGATTGTTTTAAAATTGCATGTCTCTTAGCCTTATCCGAGAAATAGCATGGGGAGGTCCCCATACGTTGTTTCCAATGTAAAGTGAGGGGTGCGGAGTTGTGATGATAACGGCAGGCTCACTTGCCTACTGCCATTCAGAATCGAGTTGGCAAGTTTACATTATAATTGCAGGCCCCATTGCCTACTGCGCGGTCACAATCGATTTGGGAAGTTTTAGTTACAATGGCAGACCCATTTCCTACTTTCAGACAGATTACAGTTGAGGAGTTTTTATTATGATAGCAACTTCCCTACCACCAGTCAAAATTGAGTTGTGCAGTTATCATTATAATGACATGCCCTTTTTACTGCTGCCAGCCAGCTTACTGCCAGTCACACAGAATTAGTGAGTTTCCATGAAAATAGCAGGCCACTATGCCTAATGCTAGTCAAATTTTAGATTGGAACATTTGTTTATAATGGCGGGCACCCTGGCCTAGAACCAAACACAATAGGGTAGGGGAATTTCGAACAGAACTGCACGATCCCTTGCTTTCTGCAAGACAAATCGAGAAGTGAATTATTCATAAAAATGGTAGGCCCTCCTTACTAATGCCAGTTACACAGGAGTTGGAGAAGGACCCCATTCCTACTGCCAGCAGTCAAAGTCGGTGTAGGGAGTACTGATTACAATAGCAGACACACCCTTTCACGATCGCTACAAATCGACATCAATTAATATATATAGATGGACATACGAATGTATATGCATGTTTACAATATTGCAGACCTTCATTTACAGATTAATTGCTGCTAAACGGTACGTCATATTGACAAAGGATTGTACCGCAAGGCGCAGTATTTAGCGATCTAAATGGCTGGTCCTCTGATATTTTCTCGCATCTCATCTATTCATGGGTCAGATTGAGTCAGAAACGTTGAATAGGTTGAAATTTGTGTAAGATTATCTTACATTGCATTACATTTCGGATAATTATGTGACATAGCATTTGGCTCACATATGGGTACTGGGTGGGCCAATGTTCGTGTAGAGTTTGATCATACTATCTTTACTGTAAGTGATTGAAAGTATGAATTATATAGGTAAAGAGTCCAAATTTACTTAAAATCGAGAAATAGAGACGAATCTAACGTATAAGCGATACAGATACGACAAAAAGTTATAAGACCAAGGTTGAAGATCACTCCTAATTCAACGAAGATTGTGCCATCTGTTATGTGATAGGACTTCCCGTTATCCCACGAAATACCTCGAAACGAAGGTCTGCACCATCATTAAAATTGCTTCAATACTTCGATATTCTTCGGGGGAAAAAATGAAAAAATTAAAGATCTGTGAAGTTTTTCGTTCGTTACAGGCTGAAACGTATAATTTTGCCAAATTTCAATGTTCTTGCTTGTCTGGCAGATTATGCTGCAATCTAGATTTTGGGTAAGAGGGTAAAAATTATGCTTTCAGGAAATTAAACCAAAAAATATGCAGACGATCATTATTACCCCTCAACCGGGTATCTGTACGAAAATTTCACCAAAATAGTCAATGTACAGGCACACACAGTCGTTACGATTTTATTTATATAGATAGATAAGGAATCTGCTCCATGCACAATACATTTTGGCCACGTCCGCTGGACTTAACCTGCAAAACCAACCGTTCATGATATCTCACTTATTAATCCTCCTGTCGAAAAATTCACATGTGAACAAAAGTTTTAGAAATGGGTTTCCATTAAGGATTGTAGATTTCGATTAATTTCGGATGTGCATATTTTGAGGAAGTACAAAATCATGGTTCCGGTTTCGGATAAACCCCCAGTAAATTTAGGTATTCAGAAATGATATTGGCCCTAAAACCTACACAAGGACAGGTGGATTCTAAATATCAAGTTTGGTAGAAATATATTCAGTAGTTTTCAAGTTATAAAAACTCATACAATCAAACCGAAAAACAGACACCAAAGTTAAGAAATGTGCAGATGGTCATTATTACAACTGAAACGGATAACTGTACGGAAATTCCGCCGAAATAGCCAATGTATAGACAGACGGTCGTTGCGATTATAAATATATAGATGACAGATAAGCATGGGCACGTTTGAAAGTGCAAACCTTCATTTCGAGATTTACTGCTCCTAAACGGTACATCATAGCAACAAACGGTTTGCACCCTCAGACGTCCCTTTTATCGCTCTACATGTTTGGTGTCAAAACATTTTCTCGTATCTCACATATTTATGGATTCGATTGAGTTACGATATTTGAATGGGGTGAAATTTGGGTACATTTTCATCATTTTACATTATTTTTCACGTACTTATGTGAAAGCTAGAATCAAGAAATTGGGTTCGCATATAGCCATTGGTCGTGTCAATGTGCGTGCCAAATTCGATGACTCTAACTTTCCTATAAGTGTGTCAAACTAAGTAATACACGTGTAAAAAGAACAAAATTTACGAACCATCGAAATATATAGCCAAATCTACCCAATAAGGGAGAGAGAGAGAGAGACGACAAAATATCACAGGACCAAAGTTGTAGATCACTCGAAATTGAACGGAGATCGTGCTGTCCGTTTTGTGAGAGGACTTACCGTTTACCCGCGAAATACCTCGAAACGAAGGTCTGCACCGTCATTAAATTGCCTATATTTCGATATTTGTATTGCCTATATTTCGATATTTGTAGTAATTTACAAATATCGAAATATAGGCAATTTAATGCCTATATTTCGATATTATTCTGCATAAAAAGTGAAATATTTAAAGATCTTGGAAGTTTTCCGTAGGTTACCGGCTAAAACGTATAAATTCGCTTAATTTCAATTTTTCAGCTCGTGTGGCAGATTGTGAGGCAATCTTGACTTTGGGCGAGGGGGGGGGGTAAAATTTAGGACTGACAGGAAACTATAGCTAAATAATATGCAGGTGGTCATTATTACCCCTTAAACGGAAAGCTGTACGAAAATTTCGCCAAAATAGTCAATGCACAGACACACGGTCGTTACGATATGATTTATGTAGATAGATAAGGAATCTGCTCCACGTATAACACCTTTTGGGCTATGTCCGCTAGACTTAGCCTGAAAACCGAACTTTCATGTTATCTCGCTTATTAATCCTCCAGTTGAAAAATGCATATGAGAAAAAGAAATTCGAATTGGATTTCCAATCAGTTTGATCGATTTCCAGTCAGTTTGGTCTTGTACTTTAATGTTGTGGGAGAGTAAAAATCACCATTTCGGTCCCCTATAAAACCCCAGTCCATTCCGGGAATTTTAAATGGTATAAACCTTAAAACCTACCCTTGGAGTGGCGGATGCTAAATATAAAGTTTGGTTCAAATATCTCAGTAGTTTTCAAGTTGTAAGAAATACGCTTTACGCGCACCCGCTCTTGCGTTAAGTCCGGTGGGACTTGTACCGAAAAACGGTCCGTTAATGATATCTCCATTATTAATCTTGGTATTGAAATGAAGCACATGAGAAAAAAAGGTTTAGAAATTAATTTCCATTAAGGCAGGTAGATTTCTATTAAGTTTGGTTGTGTGTATTTTGAGGGAGTGCAAAATCACGGTTTCGTTTTCGTATAAATCCCCAATTAGTTCAGGGATTTAGAAACAATATTTGCCCTAAAACCTACCCAAGGACAGGTGGATTCTAAATATGAAGTTTGGTGGAAATATATCCAGTAGAATTCAAGTTATAGAAAGACAAACAGACCAACAAACAAACAAACAAACAAACAAACAAACAAACAAACAAACAAACAAACTAACTAACTAACTAACTAACTAACTAACTAACTAACTAACTAACTAACTAACAGACACCAAGGAAACCTACCCTTGGACAGATGGTTGCTATATACAAGGTTTGGTTCAAATATCTTCAGTAGTTTTCAAGTTGTAAGAAATACGCTTTACACGCACCCGCTCTTGCGTTAAGTCCGCTGGGATTTGTACCGAAAAACGGTCCGTTAATGATATCTCCATTATTAAATCCTGTTATAGAAATGATGCACATGAGAAAAAAAGGTTTAGAAATTAATTTTCATTAAGGCAGGTAGATTTCCATTAAGTTCGGTTGTGTATACTATGAGGGAGTGCAAAATCACGGTTTAGGTTTCGTAAAAATCCCCACTCAGTTCAGGGATTTAGAAACCATATTTGCTCTAAAACCTACCCAAGGACAGGTGGATTCTAAATATGAAGTTTGGTGGAAATATATCCAGTAGTTTTCAAGTTATAGAAGGACAGACAAACAGACAAACAAACAGACAAACAGACACCAAAGCTAAAAATGATGCAGATGGTCATTATTACACCTGAAACGGATAACTGTACAGAAATTTCGCCAAAATAATCAATGTACAGACACACGGTCGTTACGATTTTATTTATATAGATTATTATCATCATCATCATCATCATTATTATTATTATTATTATTATTATTATTATTATTATTATTATTATTATTATTATTATTATTATTATTATTCATGTTATTTCAGCCACGTCATTTCAACTGTCTACTTCCCCGGGCTTTATCATTTGCCCAGTACTCCCCACCTTCGTTGATGGTGTTGTTTCTTTCTTTCTTTCTTTCTTTTTTCTTTCTTTCTTTCTTTCTTTCTTCGGTCCTCGCCTTCCCTGTATTCAGCTTTGGGTTTTCTTGGAGACTATTGCGATTATTTGTTAAGTGGACTGAACTCCAGTATATCATGTGTGGTGCCCGTCTCCTGTAAATATTTTTCTACCTCACTCACCCTTTTGCCTTCTTACTTTCGAAGTAAGGGAAGACCCCCTTGGTTGACCTTGGTTGATTATTATTATTATTATTATTATTATTATTATTATTATTATTATTATTATTATTATTATTATTATTATTGGTACGGAGATATCCGTGGTAGTTAGAGGTGAAAGAAGGTGCGGGCTGGAATAGGTCTCAACTACAAAATTAAAGTTAATTTAAAATTTTAACAAAGGTTATATTTTCTTTTCAAAATCAACAATTAACAGAGTATAACAGGTACCAAGTAGCAGATCAACAAATTAACAAATTACAGTTCGTTACAAGATTTGGGCTTCGAGCCCCAAGTTTAATTCCTGAGCTCTCAGCTCACAACCACAATTGCTAAAGGGCAGAAAACCCCTAAGTACGAGGAGCACTTGCTCCTAATTACAATGTTAAGAAAAAGAGCAGACCTGCTCTCAATTTTACAAGCCTATCAAAGGCTACAACAAACTTCATTTCTATCTGCCCTTAAGGCACACAAGGAAACAGGGGTAATTAATACCCAACCTACGGGGCCTTCGCATGAAGAAAACAAAACAATAGGTTAAATTACTGGCCCAAAGTACAGAAGAGATTGGAGGCGTGAACTAGCACTCCGAAATACACTTTTAAAACCTACTTGGCACTAGGCCGCTTACACAAGGGCTAATCCCATACTAGGGAGGTGACTCGTATAAGAAAATATTAAGACATTAAGAGTAGAAAATCGGTTGTGAAAACGTAGTCACCTCAACTCAAGATGAAGGGGAGCTCGAGAAGGTAAGGCACTCTCTATCCCCGATTTACATTTAAAGATATATGAAGTTTTACAAAGATGGAAAAATATTTACATGTTTTAAGTTAAAGGTTACATATTAAAGGTTTCGGACCTGCCCCGCGGGTTAAACTGCTGAGCTAGCAAGGAGAAAAGAAAGATGTTAAACGGCCATTACCTTGTTGAAGAGCTGCTGCCCGAAGGAAGAGGCGCTACCCGCCCCCTGCTATGCTTCTGTACACTAAGCAAGATGTTGTTGAAGTGGCCGGGAGACAAGAAAATCAGCAGTTTTTATACCCTCGTGGAAGATTTGAGACCTTTCATGAATGATTAAGACACACCCACAGACGTTTATTGGTCGTCTAAAAGTTACAGATCAAAAATTGAGGAAGAAGGACCCGATTGGTCCAAAATTAATTAAAGAATTTCGGGATTGGCTAAGTTCAAAACTGGCGGAAAGAAAAATTAATATTGCCAACCCACAGATGAAAGAACAAAATTTAGTAAAGACCAACACTTCTGAATACAAAATTTCTTCAGAAAAGTTCCTTCACTTCGCACCAGGGTGCATAATCATAGTTTTTCTTTTGGCAGTGACATCTATAAGAGAATGTCCAGACTTCTTGATCAATGAAAAACAAATCAAATCGAAATACACACAGTGACATCTTCAGATAAACCGTTGAATTAGTTCACTTTTAAAGTTCAGAGTTTCAGCTGTAAAGGCGTACTTTAAGGCGGAAAATTCAAATGTGCGGCGTATAGGTGTACCAGCCGGTACAGTTATTATTATTTATCTGCATTATAACCGTTGCATAAGCGTTCATTCTACAAGCTTATGTCTATTAATAAAACGCCTTCACATTCGTCCTTTTTAACTAGCTCCGTAACCTCGTTTCGACTCCATACCTCCTACGTTTAAATCATTAGAAACTCTAATCATAGCATCCCATCGAATGGCATTCCTTTCCCCAAGATTTATCCAAGGGGGTCATTCACCTCTCAAATGGTAGTGGGCCTCAGTTTCTCCCATATGTCCGAGGATAGCTTAAAATATTCTGAACTCGCTCAATTCTGCAAAGCAGGATGCCACCCTACTTGCATGTTTCGTGTGAGAATCTCTCCTCTAATGGTTCAAGGGACCACTCGGTGGATTGTATAGTCTCAACTACCTGAGCAACAAAAGGGCCACGACTCAGAATACCGTATGTCCTATACACCCACTCCTATTCCATTGCTAATGGTACCAAGACTCTCAGGACCACTAAAAGGCCACTCAGTCGTTGTCCATGGTTCACCAACTAGGACGTGAATACAGTAACCCACAGCGCGAATTATACTTATTATTTAAATATAGCATACGCTTAAGTATATAAAATATTACCCATCTTTCGTCCTTTCTCTTTGTCCTATGGTTAGGTCCCTATCCGGATATACATAACATTATACGCATCCACTTCGCATCCACACTTCCTTCATCCGCACCCACATCCACATTCGCACTTCATTCAACCGAATGGTTATCAGCGGGTATTTCAACTACTTGACCATATTACACCCAAGGTAATGGACCAGATAGATCTATTAACCTAATCCAATAGGACTGATATCTGGCACCAGACCCCTACAATGACACGTTGGAGGGATTTACTCTTGCGACAATTACCGAAGTATTGAGCTGTTCTCTTTCAGAACCTTTGTTCCTTCCTTCCACTAACTGCGGGCAGGAGCCAGTTAGACTTAGGTCACATTTACGGCTTTATGGACTCAAGGCTCTTTATATATCACTACTTTCCCACACCAATGTCAAGGATCGCCTCACCACAAGCAGTCCGGCTCCATGGCTAAGTGGTTAGCGTGCTGGCCTTTGGTAACAGGGGTCCCGGGTTCGATTCCTGGCAGGGTCAGGGATTTTAACCTTAATTGGTTAATTTCGCTCGCACGGGAGCTGGGTGTATGTGTCGTCTTCATCATCATTTCATCCTCATCACGACGTGCAGGTCGCCTACGGGAGTCAATCAAAAAGACCTGCATCTGGCGAGCCGAACTTGTCTTCGGACACTCCCGGCACTAAAAGCCATACGCCATTTCATTTTTTACCACAAGCAAAAGTAACTGCATGAAATGTATGAAGGACTCACTTGTCGAGATTTCTAGAGTATACCTGACTGAAAGTCAATAAACAAAATTATTTAGAAATTTTCAGCAAAATTATCCACACTACCATACAGTTTGCATCCGCCAAGACACTAACTATGGTTGCAGTTATTTAATAAATAGAATTGAAAAAAATAACTTTTACATTCGGACATAGCAAATTGTTTGCTAACATAAACCACATCTGTCACTACGTAATGTTTAACCACAATTCACTGAATGGAAATATTTTCGTCTGTGGACCTCACTTCTTCCAACAGTATCACTTCAATGCATATATACTGAAGTTTGTAGTTCTTGTCTAAAATGCAACTATGAGACATAGGTGGTCGTCGATTGCTGTTGATGTCCACAAATCCGTCGTATCAAGTATGTTATCTGCATTATGGAACTCTCCTTTTCTCCTGCTTCAAATTACTGATTGCAGTTTCTAAAACTATACATGTTGGAATGTTGGCCATCATTCCTGTGTATAATGTTGTGGAACACGTCCCTTATAAAGCTCTTACTGAGAAGTCTGTATTACTAGGAGTAGCGCTGATAACTAGAACGTAGAGGAGGGTAGGACGAGACTAGAAATACAGTATGAACCAGAATCTGCCAAGACTAATTTATGAATCAATATACAATAGTCGTATCTCTAGAAAGCCATTGAAGGGTTCCATAAACTGAAAATTCAAAACACTTTATACTGAATGATATTATCAAGACATTTATGATTTGTCTTCCGTGGTGCGTCCTTTCTAAAGAAATACTTCAAAACGCTTATCCTATGGTAAAAAAAATGAAATGTGGTATGGTTTTTAGTGTCGGGAGTGTCCGAGAACAAGTTCGCCTCACCAAATGCAGGTCTTTCGATTTGACCCCCGTAGGTGACCTGCGCGTCGTCATGAGGATGAAATGATAATGATGATGAGGACGACACAGACACCCAGGCCCCATGCCAGCGAAGTTAACAGATGATGGTTACAATTCCCGACCCTGCCAAGAATCGAACCCGGGACCCCTGTGACCAAAGGCCAGCACGCTAACCATTTAGCCATGGAGCCGGATATATCCCATGGTTATGAAAGTGTATAAAATGACCCAGTAATCCTTGCTAATAGTGTTTCTAAATATCAACACAAAGAATACAAAACTCGTGGTTTTTGGCAAAGCAACAATTAAAGCTATTCTAGAATTCAAGGTCCAACAAATATCAAAATATCGTCTCTTCACCGCATGAATGAATGAATGAATGAATGAATGAATGAATGAATGAATGAATGAATGAATGAATACTGATCTGCATTTAGGGCAGTCGCCCAGGTGGCAGATTCCCTATCTGTTGTTTTCCTAGCCTTTTCCTAAATTGGAAATTTATTGAACGTCTCCCTTGGTAAGTTATTCCAATCCCTAACTCCCCTTCCTATACATGAATATTTGCCCCAGTTTGTCCTCTTGAATTCCAACTTTATCTTCATATTGTGATCTTTCCTACTTTTATAAACGCCACTCAAACTTATTCGTCTACTAATGTCATTCCACGCCATCTCTCCGCTGACAGCTCGGAACATACCACTTAGTTGAGCAGCTCTTCTTC
The DNA here is from genome assembly GCF_040414725.1 of Anabrus simplex. NCBI lineage: Eukaryota > Metazoa > Arthropoda > Insecta > Orthoptera > Tettigoniidae > Anabrus > Anabrus simplex. The sequence goes on along the minus strand of NC_090265.1, from coordinate 101,538,215 downwards.
TTTCTCTCAGTTCTTCCCATCCCAAACTTTGCAATAATTTTGTAACGCTACTCTTTTGTCGTAAATCACCCAGAACAAATCGAGCTGCTTTTCTTTGGATTTTTTCCAGTTCTTGAATCAGGTAATCCTGGTGAGGGTCCCATACACTGGAACCATACTCTAGTTGGGGTCTTACCAGAAACTTATATGCCCTCTCCTTTACATCCTTACTACAACCCCTAAACACCCTCATAACCATATGCAGAGATCTGTACACTTTATTTACAATCCCATTTATGTGGCTACCCATCCTATCCATTATTCTCCTTAAGACTGGTCACGCCTCCCAGCCACATATGGATACGCAGTCCATCAGAACAATGTCCGTTGTGTTCGTTTTCCTATGTCGGCGATTAAACGAAAATGAACCTTACACGCATTGTACACTAGGAGTGCGTAAATACGTAATGCAAACGTACATTCCTACAGTACGGTACTGTAAGGTTCGTTTTCCTTTACACATGGGCATAGGAAAATGAACACAACAAAATTTGTTCTGATGGACTGCATATCCGTACGTGGCTGGGAGGCGTGACCAGTCTTAAGGAGAATAATTGATAGGAAGAGCTTTGTAGAATATAACCTTTTACCGGTCGAGCGACGATATCATGGTTATTTCACGAAAAATGATTTGAAATAGGCGTGGACATTTGCAGAAAAATGGAAACTTCAAAATGAATATTCAATGAAATGAAAATGTTGTTGTGTAATGACAGTTCAAATTTAGAACACGGTAGCGTGCGGTGAAATGTTACGTATCATCTTCTCTGACCTATGGAATCAAAGGTAGAATATTAAAACTGGCCACCATCAAACGACTGGAAACGCTAGAGCAGAGGTTCCCAAAGGATTATTTGATTATACCCCTCACTCATGGCTTAAAGTTCAATGTTCCCCCACGAGTATACGGATAATTACTGAAATATCTTAAATTGATTATAAACCACATTTAAATACACATCGTAAATAAGACGAGATTATGAAATTAAATACGTTTTATAACAAATCACAATAAATTTAAGAGTTTATGTCTATAACAAATATAATATGAATAAAGTACCACCGGATACTCTGTTTGCATGAAAGTTTCACAAAAAGGTAGCTTTAAGACTCAGTATCAAATTAATAAAGAAGGATGAACAATTTTCGATCTAATTCTGGAATTGAGACATTGCGAACCATCAAAATTTCAATTGAATGAATGTTCCTGCTTGGCGTGGCACAGTTTTCTGATTTGTCAGTAGTCTAGGTGAAAATTTCAAGCGAAGCGTGGCTCCATATATACATATTTAGATATCTTATATACTTCAGTATTTCAATTTTTCTTCATTTCTTCCATGAAGGTTGCTCGCGTACCCCGGGTACACGTACCACGGTTTGAAAACCATTGCTCTAGTCTATTACTTCATAGAGTAATGTTCAGAGTACCGTGAGTTGAACATGCCACTAAGAAAAATGTATTACAGAGAGCAAACTACAAAAAGAGAGTTTCTGAACACGATCAAATTCAGAAATCTGTACATGTTACTTGGTGAACGATATGCAATTTCACAAACAATTCTAAAGGCAAAATTACAGGCTGTAGAGGAGTAAGTAGACGAAAATCATGCCTTAAGAAAGCAGTTCGGGTTTAGGATAGGTCATTCCTGTGATGCTGGGCTTGCAGGATCCAGCAAGTTATAGTCCGGCTCCATGGTTAAATGTTTAGCGTGCTGGCCTTTGGTCCAGAGGGTCCCAGGTTCGATTTTCGGCCGGGTCAGGAATTTTGACTTTCATTAGTAAATTCCATTGGCTCAGGGGCTGGGTGTTTGTTCTTTTTCCAACATCCCTGTAACTCACACACCACACACAATACTATCCTCCACCACAATAACACTCAGTTACCTACACATGGCAGATGCCGCCCACCCTCATCGGAGGGTCTGCCTTACAAGGGCTGCACTCGGCTAGAAATAACCTCAAAAATTATTATTAGCAAGATATAGCAGATATTTTAGAATCAGGAGGTCAAATGTACCGAATCGCTGTTGACCAATCCAAGGTTTTGATAGGGTAGATCATGGGACCTCTGTGGTGTAGTGGTTAGTGTGATTAGCTGCCATCCATGGAGGCCCGTGTTTGATTCCCACCTTAGCCATTCTCGAAGTGGTTTTACGTGGTTTCCCACTTCTCCTCCAGGCAAATTCCGGGATGGTAGCTACCTTAAGGCCACGGCCGCTTCCTTCCTTGTCTATTCCTTCCAATCTTCTCATCCCCAAAAACGACCCTGTTCAGCATAGCAGGCGAGGCCCCCTGGGTGAGGTACTGGTCCTCCTCCCCTGTTGTATCCTCCGACCCAAAGTCTGAAGCTCCAGGACACTGCGCATACGGCGGTGGAAGTGGGATCCCTCGCTGAGTCCGAGGGAAAAACCAACCCTGGAGGGTAAGCAAATGAAGAAAGAAAGAAAGATCATGGAAACTTACTGACGAAAATGAAGGCTATTGGACTAGACAAAATAGTGATTGAATGGGTGTCTATATTTATAGAAAATTCTTTTATATACTGTATATATGTACATAAATAAATAGTATGAGTAAAGAACTAGAATCACACATAAGGCTATTTGCGGATGATGGTATACTGTAGTAAACGAGTCGCAGGATTGTGAGCGACTTCAAGGGGGTCTTAAACAATGTAGTGAGATGGATATCATACAATGGTATGAAGTAAATGGGATGGAAAGTCAATCTGTAGCTTTCATCATGAGGAAAAGCCCCCTCAGTTTTAATTTTTGTGTTGATGGGTTATTAATACCTCAAGGGGAACACTGTAAGTACCTTATAAGGAATGATCATCGCTGGGGAAATCATATTGAAGAGGTTTTTCCTTTTGCTATTTTCTTTACGTCGCGCCAATAGGGATAGATCTTATGGCGACGAAGGGTCTAGGAATGGGAACGAAGCGGCCGTGGCCTTCAGTGAGGGACAGAACCAGCATTTATCTGGTGTGAAAATAGGAAACCACGGAAAACTATCTTCAGGGCTGCCGACAGTGTGGTTCGAACCCACTATCTCCCGGATGCGAGCTCACGACTGCGCGGCCCCTAACCTCGCCCGGTAACGAGGTTGTTAAGAAAGGTTGCAAATCCCTTGACATGGTTACGAGAATATGTAGAGGTTGTAGTAAGGTTGCAAAGTCTCTGGCAATATCGCAGTTAGAGTATGGCTCCAGTGTCTGGGACTCTCACCAGGACTACTTAGTACGTGAACTGGAATAAATTTAAAATACCCACCAAGATTTGTTTTGGACGATTTGCGACAAAGGATTAGTGTTACGGGAATGTTGCAGACTTTGGACTGGGAAGACTTGGGAGTAAGGAGAAGAGAAGCTCGGCTATGTGGTAAGTTCGAGCTGTCAGTGGAGAGTTGCCGTGGAATGACAAAAGTAGGTGAATAGGCTTAGAAGTAGTATGAAGATAATGTTGGAATTTAAGAGGACAGATTGGGGCAAATATTCATATAAAAGACGAGGGGTAAGGGATTGGAATAGTTCATCATCATCATCATCATCATCATCATCATCATCATCATCATCTGTTTACCCTCCAGGTTCGGTTTTTCCCTCGGACTTAGCGAGGGATCCCACCTCTACAGCCTCAAGGGCAGTGTCCTGGAGCTTCAGACTCTTGGTCGGGGGATACAACTGGGGAGTATGACCAGTACCTCGCCCAGGCGGCCTCACCTGCTATGCAGAACAGGGGCCTTGTGGAGGGATGGGAAGATTGGAAGGGATAGGCAAGGAAGAGGGAAAGAAGCGGCCGTGGCCTTAAGTTAGGTACCATCCCGACATTCGCCTGGAGGAAAAGTGGGAAACCACGGAAAACCACTTCCAGGATGGCTGAGGTGGGAATCGAACCCACCTCCCGAGGCTGAGTGGACCCCGTTCCAGCCCTCGTACCACTTTTCAAATTTCGTGGCAGAGCCGGGAATCGAACCCGGGCCTCCGGGGGTGGCAGCTAATCACGCTAAATTGGAATAGATTATAAACGAAAGTGTTCGATAAATTTCCAAGTTCTTTGAAAATGTTTAAGAAAAACCTGTGTACCGGTGTACAACTGATAGGGAATAGGTTACCTTGGTGACAGACCTAAATGCAGATCATTATTGATTGATTGATTGATTGATTGATTGATTGATTGATAGATTGATTGATTGATTGATTGATTGATTGATTGATACTTAAACCTGGACGGATATAAACTGCATTGATGAACTATAATGTTTCGTGAAGGTCGATGAACGCTGTCCATATTGATCGCCAACGTCCGAAAGCGGAGGGTAAGTAAAAGAAGAAGGAGAAGAAGAAGGTTATTAAAAGAGATGTGTGCTGGAATGAAAAGCCCTTCTGTAATATAGGAGCGTTAGTCATTGACGTTAATTTAATATTCCTGCAGGCAACTTGAAAGCGAAGTTACGGAATGCATCAATGAAAGAAATTTATGAAAAGCATTCTTCCTTCATAAAGAATACTTTAAGATATTCTCAGAGTTCGGAAATAGAAGAGGTGTAGGGAATGTAAGGAACCACCCCGCACGTCAGTCTCGCCTGTGGAGGAAGTGAAAATTGAACATGACGGCCTTGTGAAATTTTGAACATAAGAGCTGTCATAAGCAGTGGCTGTGAATTTTACATGCGAATAAGCTGAGTGATGTTGGTGTAAACGTGAACTGTCATAAATTTGCTGTGAAGTTGATATAACCTTTAGAACCGCAGACTTATGCACGTAAGCACCTTTGATAAATTGGATTCAAATATACATCACAAAGTAAATGGCATTTATAATGAATGTATTGTCCAAAAGTGTCATGCAAGAAGTGCAAATACCTACTACAAACAGAATTTTAGACGCAGTTTCAAAACTGTGCCTTTGAACTGACGTTGTATTTCTTGTAGTTGACACATTTAGTTAGTAATATAATATAACTGGATTTAATTCCCTCTACTAATTTATTAGTAGACATGGTATAGTCTTTTGGGCTTACGCCGTGTCAAGAAAATAAGATGAAACTTTATACGTTTCGCAGAGAATTTTGCTATGCGTCATCAGAAGAAAATCTCGACTGTCGACGTGAAAGGCTACTCAAACAATGAGGTCTGAATTTAGACGTTATAATAGAAGTAGATAAGTAAGGGTTATTCTGCCCGAAGGCAGGTCCGAACCTCCGCAGAGGTGTTCCTGAGCCTGAGTTTACGCGCGGTAGGGTGGCCAGTTCCTTTCCGCTCCTCCATTCCCTTACCCCCCACCAACAGCGCGTGGCAACCCATCCAACTCCTGATCATGCCCAATGTTGCTTAACTCCGGAGATCTCACGGGATCCGGTGTTTCAACACGGCTACGGCCGTTGGCAACAGAAGTAGAAATGGTATTATATAGTATTATAATGGTATATTGGTAATATGGTATTATAATGTTATTATAACATCTAAATTGGGACCTCATTGTTTGAGAAGCCTTTCTCGTGGACGGTCGAGATTTTCTTCTGATGACGCAGAGCAAAGTTCTCTGCGAAACGTAAAGAATTTAATCTAATTTCTTTGACACGGCATAAGCTCAAAAGCCTATATCATGTCTATAAGTACGGGCCGTGAAAGCACCAATGGCAACATTAGTTTACTATTATTTGGATAAGTCGAAGATGCGAGACAGTCGACTTGCATAGCCACTAGCTTCTCACAAAGGCGTACGCGCTTCGAATCCTGGCCAATTCACGTGGGTGAATTGAAATGTTCTACCTATGTATCTTAATCTGTATACCCTCCAGAGTTGGCTTTTCCCTGGGACTCAGCGAGGGATCCCATCTCTACCGCCTCAAGGGCAGTTTCCTGGAGCTTCGGACTTTGGGTCAGGGGATACAACTGGGGAGAATGACCAGTACCTCGCCCATGCGACCTCACCTGCTCTGCTGAACAGGGGCCTTGTGGAGGGATGGGAAGATTGGAAGGGATACACAAGGAAGAGGGAAGGAAGCGGCCGTGGCCTTAAGTGAGGTACCATCCCGGCATTTGCCAGGAAGAGAAGTGGAAAACCACGGGAAACCACTTCGAGGATGGCTGAGGTGGGAATGGAACCCACCTCTACTCAGTTGACCTCCCGAGGCTGAGTGGACCCCGTTCCAGCCCTCGTAGTACCATTTTTCAAATTTCGTGGCAGAGCCGGGAATCGAACCCGGACCTCCGGGGGTGGCAACTAATCACGCTAACCACTACACCGCAGAGGCGGACTGAATTGAAATGTTACATTCCTTTCTCTTGAATTCTCATGGCTATTTTTTTAATAATTCGCTTTAAGTCGAACCGATGCCTTTCCTGGCAGGACCTAGTGTTTACAGTGCAGTATGCCTTCTGGTGTGGGCTAGAGCAATTTGGTTACTTTCATTGATCTGTCTCTGTCTTTACCTTGGCTTTGACAATATGACTGAGGTATGAGCGTTGCTAGTAATGCCATTCCTTCTGCAACCAATCCCTGCTATGAATGGTGTGAAAATGTTCCTCATAGCGTCGGTTGGTCATGCATTTCAGTGGGCTTGGCATACTGATATGTAATAGCAACGTCTGGCTAGGTGAAGAAAGCAACGGGAAACTACATCGCTCCTCATTTCCCTAGTACGGCTCTTCAGTGATGCCTAGGCCATGTATGACAGCTGATGGCCGAGCTGTAGAGGATCCAACCAGCCTTAGGGCTGAAGACTGAACATACATAAAAGTCGTACCGACGCAGGTCTTATGGCGACAATGGGATAGGAAAGTGCTACGAGTGGGAACGAGAAGCGGCCGTGGCCTTAATTAAGGTACAGCCCCAGCATTTGCCTGGTGAGAAAATGGGAAACAACGGAAAATCATCTTCAGGGCTGCCGGCAGTGTGATCGAACCCACTATCTCCCGAATGCAAACTCACAGCTGCGTGCCCCTAACCGCACGGCCAACAGTCATTCAAAATCGCCCATACTTCCTTATTTTCATTTATAATTCTTTGCTTGCTTTTAGATGACGATGTGTCGGAAATTCTGTCCCCTATAACACAGTTTTAAGAACCGGTAAGTCTACCGACACGAAGGAGGCGTATTTGACTACTCTCAGAAGCCATTCGATTCTAACGGGTTCAAACGTACCACCTTGAGCTCCGAAAGCTCAGGAGAACATAGATATAACAGTCATTCAAAATCGCCCATACTTCCTTATTTTCATTTATAATTCTTTGCTTGCTTTTAGATGACGATGTGTCGGAAATTCTGTCCCCTATAACACAGTTTTAAGAACCGGTAAGTCTACCGACACGAAGGAGGCGTATTTGACTACTCTCAGAAGCCATTCGATTCTAACGGGTTCAAACGTACCACCTTGAGCTCCGAAAGCTCAGGAGAACATAGATATAAAGAAATAAAGTGAATAAATCAATTAATGTTGAATAAGCCACAAAAGAAATTGACAGACAATTTTTAATCCCGTCTATCAACCAGGTTGTACGAGTCGCCACGAAAGTAGCTCTCTCAAGAAAGCTAAACAAGTCATGAACATGTACGTTGTGATTCCGGTATCTTTCCTTCATATTTTACCCCCTTTCCAATTTGTAATTATGTGCTTTAACAAATACGAAGCGCAAACGAATGAGCTCACTGTTACGTAATCGTCATTGATGCATGTAATAACTCAACTTGTTTTAGAGATAAAGAACGCCTCTTGGAGCATAAAATTACATGCAATGCAGGAGTAAATCCAATTTCTATCACCACACAAATTAAAAATATGCTTGGAAATACTTCGCCAAATATATCCCAAGTTTCCAATCTCAGACTTAGAGTTTCGTAACTGTTATCGTTTAGTTCAATTTAAAATTCAGTAGATAAATTTGTATTAACTTCTGTGGTAAATAATATCTTTGCTCATTGCTAAATAGGTTAATTAAAGCTTAAAGTTTAAGAATGATTTGTTATTGTAGTCACGCTATATCTGGGAAATGTATATATCGCATGTCGAAAGGATTAACTGTATATATTATTCTATACAGTAACTAGATTACTAAATTATATCTTGCGATATTCTTTTTCGGTTTCCCAACCTCTCATTTGAAGAAGAATACATAATAATAATAATAATAATAATAATAATAATAATAATAATAATAATAATAATAATAATAATAATAATAATAATATAACTGCAGTATCCTATACTGCTTCTCGGAAATTTCATTTCACTTGCCTGTATCCTAATCACGGCTCTGTCTCTCACCCAAGTTTCTGCTGAGTACGTCAGAGTAGGTATGCGAGGATCTTCAAATGGCAGAAGTATTCAGTCAGCAATATTTTAAGATTGTTAGTCATAAGGATAATGTCCGGATAGAGAAGGTGACTAATACTAAAGAAGAATTAAAATTTACCTGTGATAACGATGACATTTACAGTAAGATGCAAAATATGAAACGTAGAAAAGTGGCTGGAATTGATAAGATTTATGGGGATATACTAAAGACAATGGGTTGGGATGTAGCACATTATATAAAGTACTCATTTGATTATTGTTTGCATGAAGGAGCTGTACAAACTGAATGGAGAGTTGCTATAGTAGCCCCTGTGTATAAAGGAAAGGGTGATAGACATAAATATGAAAATTACAGGCCCGTCATTTTGACATGCATTGCATATAAGCTTTGGGAAAGCATTCTTTCTGATTATATTAGACATATTTACGAAATTAATAACTGGTTTGATAGAAGGCAGTTTGGGTTTAGGAAAGGTTATTCCACTGAAGCTCAAGTTGTAGGATTCCAGCAAGATATAGCAGACATGCTGGATTCAGGAGGATAAATGGACTGTATCACGGCTGACCTACCTCAGGCATTTGACAGGGTAGATCATGGGAGACTACTGGCAAAAATGAATGAAATTGGACTAGAAAAACGAGTGACTGAATATGTGGCTATATTTCTAGAAAGTAGAACTCAGAGAATTAGAGTGGGCGAAGCTTTATCTGTTCTTTTAATAATTAAGAGGGAAATTACTCAAGGCAGTATTATTGGACCTTTATGCTTTCTTATATATCAATGATGTGTGTAAAGAAGTGGGATCAGATATAAGGCTTTTTGAAGATGATGTTATTCAGTATAGAATAATAAATAAGTTACAGGATTACAAACAACTGCAAAATGACCTCGATAATGTTGTCAGATGTACAGTAGGCAATAGTATGATGATAAACGTGGTTAAAATTCAGGTTGTGAGTTAAATAAATAGGAAAAGTCCTCTCAGTTTTAATTACTGCGTTGGTGGGTGGAAGTTCCTTTTGAGGATCATTGTAAGTACCAAGGTGTTAATTTAAGGAAAGATCGTAATTGGGGTAATCACATAAATATGATTTTAAATAAAGGGTACAGATCTCTGCACTTGGTTATGGGGGTATTTAGGAGTTGTAGCAGGGATGTAAAGGAGAGGGCATATAAATCTCTGGTAAGACCCCAACTAGAGTATGGTTCCAGTGTATGGGACCTTCACCAGGATTACTTGATTCATGTACTGGAAAAATCAAAGAAAAGCAGCTTGATTTGTTCTGGGTGATTTCCGACAAAAGAGTAGCGTTACAAAAATATTGCGAAGTTTGTACTGTGAAGACTTGGGACAAAGGAGGGGAGCTGCTCGTCTAAGTGGTATGTTCCGAGCTGTCAGTGGATAGATTGCGTGGAATTACATCAGTAGACGAATACCTTTAAGTGGTGTCCTCTAAAAATAGGAAAGATCAAAATATGAAGATACGCTGGAATTCAAGATACAATTTGGGGGAAATATTCGTTTATAGGAAGGAGAGTTAGGAATTGGAATAACTTACCACGGGAGATTTCAATAAATTTCCAATTTTTTGTATTCATTTAAGAAAAGTCTAGGGAAACAACAGCTAGTGAATCTGCCACCTGTGCGACTGGCCTAAATGCAGATCAGTAGTGATTGAGTGATCAGTCATAAAACCGTTACTGAATTTTAAAGTGTTGGTGACTATCAATGCGGATTTAGCCAAGGAAGATCTACTATTGATCAGATCTTCACAATCCGCCAAATACTTGAAAAATGTAAAGAAATTGGAATTGATACATCCCATCTCTTCATTGACTTCAGATCAGCCTATGACGGACATTCATAGAAATAATCTCTATGAGGCAATGGAAGAGCTTGATATTCCTAAGAAATTGATCACCCTTGTGAAAGCTACTATGAAAAATACTCGGAATAAAATTAAGATCCAGAATATGCTATCAAGTACTATAACGACCAAGAACAGACTTGGGCAAGGCATTATAATGCCTTTTGTTCAATATAGATTTGGAGAAAGTTGTTAGAGATACGAGTATCAACTTCTCTTTACCATTTAAGATTTTTAGTTTGTTGAAGTTGGTAACAGGTACATAAATAGCAACAAGTGTGTTATTCCCTTTTAGGAGAATGATGAGTTGTTAATATTGTCTGTTACGGAGTTTTCCGTGGTAGTTAGAGGTGAAAGAAGGTGCTGGGGTGAACAGGTCTCAACTTACGAAATTAAAGTTAAGATAAAATTTAACAAGGTTATATTTTCTTTGCAAAATAAAAAAAATAACAAGAATGACAGGTACATAGTAGCATAGCAACCAATGAAAAAAGTACAATTACAATGTTACAGGATTTGGACTCCGAGAGCCAGACACTTAAGTCTTGAGCAATTAGCCCAACTTTAGCCAGATACCAGGTTTGACAAAGGGGCAGAAAACCCAAATCATGCCCAGGAGCTCTTGCTCCCAATTACACAGTAAAGCCTCCTCGAGGCACGCAGAAACATTTTTTTTTTTTTTTTTTTGAGAAGAGCAACCCGCTCTCAAAGTTCCAGCCTATCAAAGGCCACACCAAACTCCACCTTCAAGTTGACCTCCAAGCACATGAAAAGAGGGGTAAAAATACCCAACCTACTGAGGCCTACTCAATAAAGAAACAGGACAATTACATGGCCTCCAAAATACCAACTTGAGAGGAGGCGTCCTTGCACTCCTAATACACTTTATTTAAAACCTATTTGGCACTAGGCCGCATATACAAGGGCTAATCCCATACTAAATAGGTGACACGATAGGAAAACTTATTACATTACGAAACGAAGAAAAATGGTTGAGAAAACGTAGTCACCTCAAAAACAATATGAAAGGGAGCTCGAGAGGGTTAGGCACTCTCTATCCCAATTTGTAGTTTAAAGAGATAGAATTTATACCAAGAGTCTTTTATATTTTAGAGGAAAGTTACATGGTAAGAGGTATCGAACCTGCCCCGAGAGTTAAACTGCTGAGCTAGCAAGAAAAGAAGTTATTAAAAGGCCAATACCTCATTGAAGAACTGTTGCCCGACGAAAGAGGCGCTTCCCGCCCCCTGCTACATAATTTACACAATGATAGATGTTACTGAAGTGGCGCAGAGACCCGAAAATCAGCAGTTTATATACCCTCACGGAACATTCGAGACCTTTCATGAATGATAACACCCGCCCACAAGCATTTTATTGGACGGCCAAAAGATTGCAAGTCAAAACTGAAGAAGACATCTAGGATTGTTGGAAAATTAATTACAAAAATTTATGATTGACCAATTTCAAAACTGGCGGAATGAAAGGGTTAACGTTGCCAACTTAAAAAAAGGCAGAAAGAAATTTAATAAAGAACAAACTTATAAATACTAAATTTCTTCAAAAAAAAAAAAAAAGGTTCCTACACTTCGCACTAGAGTGCACAATTGTAGTTCATAAGAGGTGCCATCTAGAAGAGAATGTTCACACTTCTTGCTACAGGGAAAACAAAAATACATCGAAGACGACACAGTTCAGAACACTTCAAAATTTACAAGTAGGGATATCTTCTGAGAAACTTGAGACTTAACACGGTAGTTAAAGTTCAGGCTTCCTCCAGTAGAGGATTTTCAACTGGCGCAAAGTTTGAATTAGCGGCGCGGAGGTGTACCGCCCGGTACATTGTCAATGTAAACATTTAAATTAATAAATGGTCTAAGGTACACGTGTATAATATCTTGGACTACATTCAGACAATAATACTAACAAGAGTGTTACATACTGGTGACCCCCTACGTGATCTCTGCAAACGGACTGCCGGGGTTGGTTCTGGCGAGGTGCCGTTTGATACTGGTGTTGACGAGGAGGCAAGTCTCTTACACGTTCATCAGCATTATCAGGTGTTGTAGGCCTGGAGACGGCATTGAATCTTACATAAATCAGTTCAAACTTTGGCATATGCAGATGATATTGATTTAATCGCAGGAACACCAAGAGCATTGAAAGAAGCTTTCAGAAGCCTCGAAAACGCAGCAAGAAAGATGAATTTCCAGATTAATTAAGGAAAAACTAAGTACAACCCCCTAACCAAGAAAGACTACGCTAGTGGGTCTACATTCACAGAAATTGGCTCGTATAAGTTTGATGTTGTGCGTAGCTTTAACTACCTTGGACCAGAAATTAATTCTAAGAACAATATTAGTTCTGAGATCCAAAAACGTATACAATCTGCTAACAAGTGTTATCATGGCCTCAGAAAACATCTGAAGTCTAAGCTGCTGTTCAGGAAAATTAAAGTCCTGATGTATAGAGTTTTAATAAAGCCTGTATTGACATATGGTGCTGAGACCTGGGCACTCTCAAAATCTGATGAAAGACAGGTCGATATATTTGAAAGAAGGATCTTGAGGCAAATTTTGGGGCCAATGGAAGAAAGTGGTGTCTGGAGAAGAAGATATAATCGTGAATTGTATAATTTATATAACGAACTAAACAATGTTAACTGCACAAAGATCATAAGGTTGGAGTGGGCAGGACATATACTGCGTGCTAATGACAGAATGATAAAGATGATATTAAATACAGTGCCAAAAGGAATTAAGAAAGTTGGCAGATCAAAGTTAAGGTGGAAAGAAGGGGTGAGAGAGGATGTAAAGATGATTGGAGTCAAGAACTGGAGGAGCTCTGCACTTAGCAAGAAAGAATGGGGAAAACTTCTTCAGAAGGCGAAGGCCCACAAAGGACTGTCGCGTCAGTGATGATGGTGAGGATGAATTTTAAAATGAGATATACATAAGTAATTTCCCCTTTTAATTTCAAGTGTTCTTTGCTACATTTACTGCTTGCTGCCTTTCTTCAGCAAAAACATCGTTAATTCATGCAAATGGCCACATTAAATGAAAATTCTACACCTGAGTATCTATCAAACTACGCTCATGTAGGGATGGGGAAATAAAGTAAGTACCTATATATTGATATTGCAGTATATTTAAAACCTATTTTCGATAATCGATATTTATTGCACATAATATATCTATGTATGGAAACGATACCTATATATCCCTAACCATAAGCAATACATATACTTTGAAAGACGAAACATCCTACTTATATCAAATTGTGGTGTAGGTAAGGCCAGCTTAAAAAAGAAATGGAAAGTGGATAATGGAACTCTATGTGGATTTGTATTAGGCTTTCCCGGGGCCTCCGGGCAAGAGCCAGGCACGCTACTTCTACACCACGGACTTGCACTTACAATGACGTTTAAACCAAGACAATAAGTTCCTACATTTTGAAATCGCCTCTTTAACGCCTTCTGAATTTTTCAAGTGGTTTCCGCACACCAAATTCAAGGTACATACAAAACATGGTAGACCTATATGGCGATTTTTTCCAAATGTACATTGTTAAATACAGCTTTAAACATATTTCCATCATTGCCTGTAACAACAGCAGATGCTCTTCATTCAGAACCCTAACATCCATTCAGAACTTCAACTTCGAGCCTACATATTCTGCTGTGTGTGACTTACTCAGTTCATGTACCACAATATTTACTGAATTTAGTTCCTGCTCGTTTTCAAAGGGCTGAGTCATCAATAAAATTATTTCATCTAAATGTCCATATTTCTGTTCTTAATGTAACATAATCTAAGGATGTTAATTCATAACGGATAAATAAGCTTCGTAATTGTTATTTATTAGCTCATTATTTGTATACCTTGAAGGAATTATATAATGAGGAGCATTAACTGTCATCACTCCACTCCTAGTGCTGAACGGTAGGCTATCCTCAGCAATAATTTTCATGATGGTTTAGGTAATTTTTACAATCTTGCTTCGAGTATCTAGAATTGATATTATATAATTACTAAATACTGCATTAGTTTGGTATTAATGAAATTACTAATTCCATTCCGAAACACCTTGTATAAATATCTGTATTTCTTACAAAATTGTACAAAAATCTGCACAATTGTACAAAATAACTGTATTTTAAAATAATTTACTTAAAGCATTATTACATTAATACTTTTAGAAATAATACTCTAATATATTTTGGAAAAGTCCTAAGTCATAGAAATTTCCATAATTATTATCATTAATATTTATGGATTTGTCCTTTTAATAGTTCTGGGACCACGATTTGATGAATTTCTTGTTTTGTTTTTAGAGTCTACTATGGACCACGTTAAGCATCATTCATATCTTTTTCTTCTTCTTTCGATCAGCCCAGTATTTCTTCACACTTTGGGCCGATGATCTTATATGTTAGACCCCTTTAAACAACAAACATATTCACACATTCGGAATGGGCTTCTTTACGTTCCTGCGAACAGGTATTGCCGGTCCGTTGTCTATTGCTGTGATCTTGGTTGATGATGATTATTTTTCAAAGAAAAACGATACATTTATGCAAAAACCGACATATTATGTGGTCAATTGAATGGAAAATTCGGTATCGATATATAGATGAATCAAAACGAAAATATCGGTATTTCGTAAAAACCGAAAAATCGTCCCCATTCCTTTGCTCTTGTAAAAGCATAATCAGAAATTTTAACCACTTAGAGAGAGAGATTTATTAAAGAAATAAATCATCCGTCCTCCAATGAGGGTGACCATTTGGATCCGGAATACAGTTTCAATTTCAATGGTTTAAAAATATCAAAAGATGAACATTTAATCGTTAATGCTGTTATCTTCTTTTTCCAGGGTTAGTTGGGGAGGAATGTAACTCACGTTCTCAGGTATAGGTGGAAATGAATGATTTGCAGCGAGTCCCTCAGTATCTGTATTACTATTTTTTCTAGCTCGCAGAATGGAACTTTCAAATTTTGTAGGAAGTTCGATGTCTGACTAGGGAGGGTGCCTCTTGCTCCGAAAAGTAGGCCTGTGACAATCCACCGATCAATAGGTATTTTATACTTAGATGAAAGGTAAGGCAAGCATAGGCTTTAAAGTTATGAATTTTATACACAGTTAGGGAGTCGTTTAAACTATTATCCCAATTTTACAATGAATTTTGTGTTGTAATATTCGTTGCCAATAATGATTAAACGACTTTCGTGCATGCGGTAAGTAGTCTTATCAGGTGAATGTAGGTTTACTCTTCAGAAATTGTTCAAATTTCATTTCAAAACTATTGTTAATCTAAGAACACATAATAGTTGTGGTAGCCGAAAATGAATATTTTTAAAAGGTGAGGGTATTGTTACGAACAGTAATAATCCACTAAAAACATAAAATATTATGTCATGAGGTAAATGCTGGTATATTGTGAAAGTGAACATTATTTTCATATATTACTAGCATACTATAATAGGTATCGTCTTCCACTTCCGGAGGTGCGTATGGTCCTGAGGTTCACTTCACTCAGTCTATAACAAAAATGAGTACCAGGTTAATTCTAGGGGGCAAAGGCGGCCAGGCGTAGAGCTAACCACTCTACCCCAAACAAGTGCCGAGGTTACGGATAAGGGAAGCCCATTACGTTCCAACCCTCCAAGAGCCTTCATGGCCTGTATGGAGATGACTTTGCTTTTAATTACGAGGATTGGGGCAAATGTCATGGCAACTATTGTGAACGGATCACAAACGTATATGTGTCGTGTGGAAGTTCTGCAGGCATAGTGTGTATGTAGAACACCAGATGGCTCTGTGATAGCTGGTAGTAGCGCAGCGAGGACTGTGAAATCAGTCACTTGGTGAGTGTCGTGCGAAATGGAAGTGACCCGTGTTGAGCAGCACGTTTACATCAAAATAACCGTTCTCCGAGGGTGAAATGCGATGGAATGTCACAGTAAATTAGTGGAAGCCCTTAGGAATGATGCCCTACCATACCGTAGAGTAGCATTGTGAGTAGAAAAGTTTCAGCAATGATGTTTGTCAACCAGTGATGAGCAACGTTCGGGACGACATGTCATTGTGCGGACCGACGTGGCACGTGCCGTTATTGAGCAGCTCCTGGATGAAGACAGACGATGGACGTTACTGGAGTTAGAGAGGGCAAGAGGCATCGAGAAACGCACCGTCGACAGGATATTGCGTAATGAGCTGCAACTGCGCAAAATCGCGTCGCGGTGGGTACCGCATGCACTGACGGAAGTTCAAAGTTGGGTGCGCTATGAATGTGCTCCGACCACCTTGCACGCTGACAACAGGATGGCGATCAATTCTTGTCACGAATAATCGCTGTCGATGAATTTTGGGCCAGGGCATACGAACGAGAACTGAAATGTCAGTCCACGGAGTGGCGACATGCTGGATCACCAAGGAGGCAGAAGGTCCGTCAGAATCCTTCCCCAGCCAAATTGATGGTGATCGTCGCGTATGACGTCACGGGTGTCATTGTTTGCCACTTTGTTCCACATGGCAGAACAGTGACCGCACAGTACTACAGGGACTTCCTGGTGCGACAGGTACGACAGGTACGACGTGGCGTTCGGTAGAAATGCCCGGATTTTGTGGACAGTGCAATAATCCTGCACGACAATGCAAAACCACATAACGCAGTGTGTGTAGGACAGCTACTGCGACGTTGGGGAGGGGAAGAATTGGAGCACCCACCGTACTCTCCCGACATTTCGCCCTGTGACTTTGATCTCATTCGAAAGATTAAGGAACCACTACGTCGTAGGCGGTTTGCAACACGAGAGTACATTGCTAATGCTGTGCGCCAACAGGTGACCCGATTCACACAGGGTGCGGCAAAGTCTGAGGCAGATGGTATTCACCGCCTCCCACATCGTTGGCAGCGTGTGGTGCCAGTAGCTACTTTGAGGGTCTTTAGGCCCAGGTTTGTCATGTCAACTTTATGTGTACTGTGTTGTCATTCTTTTGCACCGGGAAGGTCATATTGTCCAGTATACTACCGTATATGACATTTCAGTGCTATTCATTGTCCACACATGTAGTTAACACCTTGTCCTTTCGTCTGCATATGTCACATTTTCCAACAGGACTGGCATCTTCAAAGAGCCTCCGTGGCTCAGGCGGCAGCGCGCCAGCCTCTCACCGCTGGGTTCTGAGGTTCGAATCCCGGTCACTCCATGTGAGATTTGTGCTGGACAAAGCGGAGGCGGGACAGGTTTTTCTCCGGGTACTCCGGTTTTTCCTGTCATCTTTAATTCCAGCAACACTCTCCAATATCATTTCATTTCATTAACCATTCATTAATCATTGCCCCAGAGGAGTGCGACGGCCTTCGGCAGCCGGCACAATTCCCATCCTCGCAGCTAGAAGGGGGCTTCATTCATTTCATTCCTGGTCCGGTCAAGTGACTGGAACAGGCTGTGGATTTTCACTGGTATCTTCAAGAAAATAGTTGCCATGACTTTTGCCCCACCCCTCGTATTATTTTTAATTGATATCGTCGGTGAAGAAACAATACCGCGTATGTCACAATTATCTACCTAACCATTACTTTCCTTAAGACTGGCCACGCCTTCCAGCCACGCGAAGGCGTGTATGAAAACGAACCTCAAATACAGCACACTGTCCGAGTGCGTAAAGACTTCTTGCAAGCATAGGAAAATGAAAAAAAGGACATTGTTCTGATGGACTGCATATCTATATATTACTGGGAGGCGTGACCTTAAGGAACGCAATGGATAGGAAGAGCATTGTGACATACGAGGTTTTCTTTTCTTCAAGGATAATATGGAAGTCATATGACTAGGGCTAACGTTATGAAATAACTTAATATATTCTTTCGGAGTAAAATGCAATAATCACTAGCAGAAATATAGCTTCTTCAAACTGTTTTCCTAATGTGAACATCAGTCAGGTAGGACGACTAATCAATGTTCAAAAATAGAATCTATTTTTCATGTAAATAATCAAACGTTGAATTTAAATTACATGAAATTGACTTCCATTCGCCTTAACCTGAATATCAGTTCCATAAGGACAATTTATTAATGATGAAATCTTGAAATGTAATTCTTACTGAAATACGTCCAAATGCATGAAAACTTAATTTGTTATTTAATTTTAGAAGCTTGAAAGAACTGTCATCAGTACTGTTGCTGGTGTAAGGTACAGTAGGACTCAACGCAGCAAATCTCTATTGTAATATAAACCGGCATTTTACTAAATTCATCCTCATAGGATCTTAAGTTTAAGAAGCCTAAAATCTATTCACGTCTCGTGACTCATCGCTGTAAGTTGCCTTTGTGAATTGCATAGTACTTCTAAGCGAACTCGATGAATTAAATTTCAATGTACTATTTATGTATAAAACCGAGATCAGAATTATATATACTAAAATCGATTACGTTTCTGTTTCTAGGGAAGCAAATCATTAATACTGTTTTTAAAACTGAGGCGTGTTATAAATTCATTTTCAAGCTGAATTTGATTAAGCGAAAACTGGAGTTTGTTTGAAATTTTAATAAAAATTGCACAGTAAAATTTGTTGATGTGTGAGTCATCAGTCTATAGACTGATTTGATGCAGCTCTCCAAGCAATCCGATACTGCGCTAACCTTTCATTTGACACGTAAATACTACATCATTCATCTGCTCGAATCTATTTGTCATATTCCTATTCATACTCTTCCGATCTTACCGTCTACAATTCGCTCAAAGACCAACAGAACAAGACCTGGGCGTTTTGAGTTCCTTCATTCTACCCCTTATCCCAGTCAAATTTAACCAAATCGGTCTCCTCTCACCAATTCGTGATTCGATCTACCCATTCGAACTACAGCATTCTTCTGTAACACTATTTTTCAAAATCTTCTATTCACTTCCTTTCTGAGCTAATTATCGTCCATTTTAACTTCCATACAATGCCATGCTCCATACGAAAATCTTCAGAACATCTTTCTAATTCCTATATCAATTAACGAAATAAGCTAATTTATTTTATTAAGAAAGATTTTCCTAGCCTGTGCTATTATGAATTTTATGTCCTCCTTCTGCTAAAGTTAATTATTTTCCTACCCAAGTAACATTAATCATCTACTTACTTTAAGATTTCATGTCCTAAAGTAATATTTCATGTATCACCTGACTTCGTTCGACTGCACTCCATTATTTTTTTGGACTTATTTCTTTTCATGTCGTATCCCTTCCCCAAGATTCTGTCCGTACCATTCAGCAACTCCTTCAGATCTTTTGCAGACTCAGAAAAGAATTTAAAATACGACCGGAAAATTTTTACGATGTTGATTTTCTCCTCTTGGATTGTGATTCCCTTTCCAAATTTCCCTTTGATATACTTTACCACCTTCTCCATGTACATTACAAAGGAAGTTACGTTACTTTCTTCATTGACCAAGAATAAGGTACCAGGTGTATGCATAAGTCTTTTCCGGTTTCACTAAGAGATGGCGCCAGCGAACAGTACGCAGCGTATGAGTTTGACACATACGTCAGTTTGTTCGCCTAACATTAACCTACCAACAAACATAATTTGAGTCCGCCAAGCACTAGCGTCTGTGTTGTATTGTTCAGTGATGATGTCGACGTTTGTGCCTGAAAAAGAACGTTTGGGGCACGCATTGCTTGTACTATGTATTCAATCAAATGGAAAAGGGTGTGAAAAGTAATCGTTTGCTGGTAGAAACATATGGTGAACGCGCTCCATCGATTAGAACATGTGGGACATGGTTTGGACAATTTACACGTGGAAATTTCAATATGAAATGTGTCTAGTGGGACCAGAGCGGTATTCTGTATTGTGAACACTTGAAGCCCGGGGAAACCGTTAATGCACAACGCTATCGCCAACAAATGATTAATTTACATCACTGGTTGTTCGAAGGCCGACCGGAATGGGCCAGAAGGCATGGCAACGTGATTTTGTTACAAGACAATGCGCCGTCTCACACAGCAAGAACAGTAAAAGATGGTTGAAATCGCTTGGATGGGACATCCTTCCGCACCCGTCATACTACCCCAACCCGGCGCCTTCTAACTACCATCTCTTCGCATCAGTGGGGCACGGGTTCTCAGAGCAGCACTTCAGCAATTTCGAGGAAGTTGGAAAATGGTTCGGCGAATGTTTTGCCGCCAACCACAAGCAGTTTTTCTGGCATGGTAATAATAACTTACCTGAAAGTTAGATGATGTGTGTATAAGCCGATGGCCAATATTTTGAATAAACAAAACATTATTTTCCGTTGAAATTCACGGTTTTTCTTTACCACAAAAACCGGAGAAACCTTATGCATACACCTGGTATTTTATATGCCTTCTAGACTCACTGAAATGAATGCACTAACCTACCCGTTCATCACTGGGGCTGACTTTTTAAGTAGGCCTAATGTTTTCAAGATTCACTTACCTCCTAATCACTTTTATATTATCGAATATTCATTTGAATTAGAAAAACCATTAAAAGTAAAAAAAAAAATGTACTAGCTCATACTGTAATAATTAGTAAAATTTAAATGCTGTACGTCAAGACAGATGAATATTGACTTAGTTTCATTTAGATCAGGGCCTCTCAAACGCCCAAAATCTCACGCGTGCAAATCGAGGCACAAGAGCTCCGTGCACTGTGCATCGCTCCCACTCGGCTCGACTCGGACCAACGCTTCGTCTCTGGGCTACTCGGCTAAGCTCGGCTCGGATTTGGAACGCTACGGAACAAGTGAGGAAGAAGGAGACAGGGAGAGCGAGCGAGACAGGCGTGCGGAAAGAGAGAGACAGCGCTATTGCTCCAGATCGAGGAGTGGGGGGCTGCACTCTGGTCAACCAAGCGCAGTCGTCTTTTGCACCGTGCACAATGCATGAACCAAGCGCATGCACCCTGAGAGGCCCTGATTTAGGTACTCATTCATTCCAATCCTGGTCCGGTCAGCATTTCTGAAATACTGCAGCTACGATGGTCTTGTTACTTTCTCTAAAAACATCTCTTGACATGCACTGCTTGTCCAGGAGGGTACAGATTAATAGGTGGCTTGGGTCTTGTTCAGTACCATATTTACACGACGTGTCTCCGTCCGATGGAAGGATCCCCAATTTCTTCAGGTTGGTCTTGCATCGAGAGACGGCCACTCTCGAGCGGTTAAGGCACCTCCACACAGGATAAGGTACGTCGGCGCCAGGAACTAGTTCTTCCATTGGTGCCATGTCTGTGGGCAGTGAACTCCTCCATATGGTGTTCCTTCCAGAGGCGAGTCCTAGCAAGGAAGTTCTTCCGGGATCTGAAGCGAGACCTTGCAGCTTGGTGACCATGGAGTTGATATCAATAGTCATCCTCCTGCTTTGGTCTCTCGGCGTCTGCAGAACTAGCCATCCAGGTGTTGGGTGGGGCTGTTCCAACAATCAGGTACAATTTCAGCACTCTCGTTGGGCGTAGTTTAACGCAGAAAGTAAATCACATTTGCATAATGTTTAGAACATACCAGCTCACTGGTGTGAATAAGGAGATTAAATCAAGTCCAGTTATGATGAATTTTAATGCATTTAGCGTCCCTTTGGCCACACTGTGGAAATTAGTCCGAGAAACTGGGAATCTAATTATACAAATGCGTTGCTTTCATTAGTTGAATATCACTTCCTCGTTAGGTACGGCGCTATGTATTATGATGGAAGATCATCTACAGTGGATCCCGAATATGCTAGATATAATGAAGGATTTTAATGGTATGTATACCAAATATCTTCTCGTTGGACTCAACGTAGAATAATGCATTACATAGAAACCACTTCCTCTGTAGGTATTGCTACAATGGAGGATTATTGTGTAGTTAAGTGCCAAAAGTAAGGCTTTACACATTAGTTGAATGTGAGGCTTGAATTCTGAAACGAATATGTGAAACAATTGCGTATTTGTAATGCACAATACTTTATTTTATACTATGTTGAATTTCATTACTTTATTTCAATATTAAGATTAACACACTATGCTCAGTTCAGGTCCAACCATTCAAACAGTCCATGCAATCTGTGAAAGAATGTTATTCCAGAATCAGTCGATAAATGTTGTCAGTTAACTTGCCCACATTATGCACGGCAGACATCAATTTAATGTCCGGCTCCATGGCTAAATGGTTAGCGTGCTGGCCTTTGGTCACAGGGGTCCCGAGTTCGATTCCCGGCAAGGTCGGGAATTTTAACCATAATTGGTTAATTTCGCTGGCTTGGGGGTCGGGGGTATGTGTCGTCTTCATCATCATTTCATCCTCATCACGACACGCAGGTCACCTACGGGAGTGAAATAAAAAGACCGTGAGGCGTGATTAGGTCAGTGGCTTGACTGCAGGCTTCTCACACGGAAGGCTGAGGTTCGAATCTCGGTCGAACCTTGGTTGAATTTTCATCTCAAACATAACGTGGCTTCAGAAAGGGCATCCGGGCCCAAATCAAAATGACCGACCGAGTTAGAGGTTAGGGGCACGCAGCTGTGAGCTTGCATTCGGGAGATAGTGGGTTCGAAGCCCAGAAGATGGTTTTCCGTGATTTACTATTTTCACACCAGACAAATGCCCTACCTTAATTAAGGCGACAGCCACTTCCTTCCACCCCTATCCTATCGTCGCCGTAAGACCTATCTCTTTCGGTGCGACGTAGAGCCGATTGTAAAAAAGATAAACTAGTCTTGGTGGATCCAGCGATCCCAGAAATAACTGGGATAAGTTGAAGAGTGTTTTTATACTTGTAAGTTAAGATTATAATGACAAATTTCGTTCTACCATAGCATGGACAGATTCCATCTATGTATCTCAAAATATATTTATGTACAGTATTGTTTACGTTGCATAAATTTGTCAGTCACCATGAATTGTTATTATGAACAAGCGTGACAAATTATATCAATACTAAAAGTCCGTTCTTGACTGATTAATAGATTAGAAAATACTTTAGGGACTTATCTCATTATAACTATTGTATTTCTGCGTGTCTGTTGCGTCCAGTCTCTGTGCCCAGACTGAGTAAAGGTCGTTGGCCTTGGTGGCTTCTTGCAGAGTTTTTGAACATGAAGTGGTCGGTCAGGGAGCTAGGGGAAAGGAATAGGAATGGGAGAGCGCGGGGTGAGAGTATGTTGATATGTGTTTATAGTCTGTCTTTAAGTGGCGGAGAGAGAGAGAGAGTATGTTGATTTGTGATTATAGTCTGCCTTTAAGTGGCGGATAGAGAATGTTGATATGTGATTATAGTCTCTCTTTAAGTGGCGGAGAGATAGAGAGAGCATTTTGATATGTGATTTTAGTTTGTATTTAAGTGACGGAGAGGGAGAGAATCTTGATAAGTGATTACAGTCTGTCTTTAAGTGTAGCAGAAAATTATTACAAAAATAATTTTGAAATGCGTTATAGTGATGATTTAAATAGTACTTGGTATAACTTCATGTTTAATGACTAAAAATTCTGTCCTAAGTGCCAGAGCTCTACCGATTTAGAAAAAAGCAGAAAGATATCGATCGCCTGGTATAATAATACGTATCTGGCAATGCTCATCCTGTCCATTATTTTCCTTAAGGCTTGCCACGCTTCCAAGCCACATGTTTATGTGCAGTCCATCAGAACAGTTTTGGTTGTGTTAATTTCCCTTTGCTAATGTGTAAAGGAAAATGAATCTGACCGTACAATGCTTTAGGAATTAATGTTTAAATGACGTATTTACGTAATCCTACAGTATAATTCATAACGTATTATGTATGGAGTACCATGGATTTTACTATCTTGAAAAAAGGGGCTCACATAATTGGTTATCAAAGATGCAGTATTAGATACAAGAGACTAACAGAATTTTATTCATAGCAATTCACTCACTGGCAAGCATAACCATTGTATTCTGAGTGAGTCAGTATTGGTAATTTGCGGGTTCGGATCCCAATTCCAGATCCTATTCAGATCCAATGTCCACATACGTGAACAAATATATTTTATTCCGTGACAAATAATAAAATGCGAGTTTCGCTCCAATTTCACGTAGAGTGTGTTCTCAAAGGATCTCTTTAAAAGCTTCACTCTTTCTCAACATTTTATAACCTCCTTGGTAGCATTCAACAAGGTAGCGATAAATGAAGAAATGGATACCTCACAAAACAGCCAACTTTCACATGAATACTTGTTAATACTCCGTTTACGGGCTTGTCTGGTAAACTCTTTAAGTTAGTTTCTGATAATCAAGTACCAAAACCTACGAATAACATGGAAATATATGGGTGTTTTTATTTAATATGGACTTTATGTGCTTGCAAATTATTTTGTCCACTCATGTGGACATTAGATATCTATAGCAAAAGCTTGCTAAAATGATTTGTCTACGCATGTGGGCGTTTGGTTTTACCAACAAAAACTTACTCAAGGTAAATACCGAGACCAAGTTGCCATGGCACCTAATTTAACTAAATCTTCGCTAATCTAGAAGACATTAGTGAAGCTCTTATAAGTAATTATACCATTTTAGTTGCACAATTAATTACCTTACCAACGTTTAAATGTTTTGCTCATTTGTCGGTAGTCTACATTTTGATAATTTTCCTAATACTTGGTCTTTATACCAGAAGGAAGAGGTGAAATGAAGGGCAATAATAATAATAATGCAAAAAAGATTAAATCAAGATCATGTGCGGAACAGACCCTGAACCTTAAAACTATTCTCACTTACAAGAATATGAACTCTTCACACTTTATGGCAGTTTTCGTTGACTTATGGTTCCATATATAGAGAACTTCTCTTTCAGACCCTTGCTGATAATAAGAACCTGAATCTCGTAATGGCTACTTTGAAAATCACCAAGTCAGAGGGGAACAAGCTTTGATATCAGAACAAGTGGTAGGCAAGAGGATGGTTTATCCCCAATTTTCTTCAATTACTTGCTAGAGAATGTCAGTTGTGAATGGACTAAAACTATCAGACAACTCGGGGTTGAGAATCGGTTTCAGGAAGGTCAAGTTAAACGGCCTGACTTTCGCAGATAACCTCACACTCCTAGCATGAAGTATGGAGGAAGCTACACCTCAACTCTCCTTCCTCATTCAAATAGCAGCTAAAGTAGCATTGAGGAATGCCATTCGAAAACGGAGTTCATCACCAACATCAGAGATGCATCTTCGCAATCCGACACGGGGATGCAGTAATAAAGAAGACTAACTCCTGCAAATGTTTCGGAGAACGGAGAACCTCAAACGTTACTGACGATCTAGCCAACAAAGCCCACCCACCAACGAAGGGGGAGATCCCCAAAGTCATTTCCAGATTAAGACCAACAAATCAGCGGATGAATTTGGTATCATCGCAGAATTGTGAAAATATGCATATCCTTTACACAACAGCATAGGAAAATGAACACAACGAAAATTGTTCTGATGGACTGTACATCTATATATGGCTGGGAGGCGTGACCAGTCTTAAGGAAGAAAATGGATAGGAAGTGATTTCGGAGATAAGAGGTTTTATAAGTAAGCCATTGATATTCAGAATGGACAACACGAGACTGACTGATCTTCAACACCGTTTCTAGAAGGAAGGGGACAGACGTTAAATGGACGAAACTGGTTCGAAAAGACCTACAATTTTTAAAAATTGATCCCAATAATATATTCAACTGGTACAAATATTGAATGCTGATCAGAACATCCGACACCTTCCAGTCACTGACAACTAACACATTGCGTCCTGGAGTGGAAGTAAAGTGTACTCAGGAAAGGAAAGCAACCCATAGCTTAAAGATGAAGGAGTACTTGGCTAAGAAGAAAGCTCAGCAGAGTTAGGAACCACGTGGTGCAAGGGGCCTCAACGAAACAAAATTAAATAAATAAATAAATAAATAAATAAATAAATAAATAAATAAATAAATAAATAAATAAATAAATAAATAAATAAATAAATAAATAAATAATCTACCCTAGTGAAGTTAACGGCAGATAAACTCGCCTTATGGGCGCAATAAATAAATAAATAAATAAATAAATAAATAAATAAATAAATAAATAAATAAATAAATAACTAAATAAATAAATTTATAAAAATTTATAAAAATTATTTATTGATTTATAAATTTATAAAAATTTATAAAAAATATTTATTTATTTATTTATTTATTTATTTATTTATTTATTTATTTATTTATTTATTTATTTATTTATATATTTATTTATTTATTTATTTATTTATTTATTTAATCCGTTTGCCCTTCAGGGTTGCTTTTTCCCCGGATTCAGCAAGGGATCCCACCTCTACCTAAGTTATGACTTGGTATTGTATTCACTTTGCTGTCATCTTATTCTTCAGTTTTATGTTTGCTGTAAGGATTATTGTCCTGGAGCGTGAGATATTTGGTCGGGGATACAACCAGGAAGTAGGACCAGTACCTCTCCCAGGCAGCCTCCCATGCTACGCAGGGCAGGGTCTTTGTAGGTTATGGGAAGATTTGAAGGGATAAGTAAGGAAGAGGGAAGGCTGCGGCCGAGTTCCTAAGTTAGTTACAATACCGGCATTTGCCTGGAGAAGAAGTGGAAAACCAAGGAAAATCACCTCGAGGAGGACCAAGGTGGGAATCAAATTCCTCTACTCAGTTTAATTCACAAGGCTGAGTGGAACATGTGTCAGTCCTCATAACACTTTTCAAATTTCGTGTCAGAACCTGAATCGAACCCGGGCTTCCGGGGGGTGGCAACTTATCACATTAATACAAAAGAAGTGACATGATTATAAAAATAATGATATTTGAGAATGTTTCTATGTTATAATTATAGCTCCATTCTGAGCTCGTAAGTTTGTACCTAACTTATGACTTGTTATTGTATTTACTTTCCTGTCATGTTATTCTTCAGTTTAAGTTGATGTAAGGTTTATTGTATTTCGTTCTCGTTAAATGTGCCAACCGAAATTATTACAGATGATAAAGAGCTGAACGGTCGTTCCGTTATCCATCCAAATTCCGTTTATCGATCTGTTGGCCTTGCTATTGTCTGTTCCGCAAGAATTTAACCGAAATAAGTATTAGAGAATTGTAAATAACAAGATATAGAGTAACTTACAAATTAAGCTACTAATTACTCCCAACAATGACTACGCGTGATAAACATTTAATACAAACCAGTTTAATGGTCATAGGGATATTAAGTCATGTTTTAACCTGCAATATCAAAACGTTTAAAAAGCACGTCGATGATGCAGGAAGATATGAAGGGAACTTTTAATAAATGGTAAGATTCTACTTGAAGGGGACTTCGATCAGAATTAGCTGTTGTCACTTGTGCTAACAATATATTATATAGGCCTATTTCTTAAAAACTGAATTTTGTTCACATAGGCAGCAGACTTATGCTGCTTCATCCACTGATTCGCCTTTTAATATCCTGATCGTTTTCCACTTTTTCTGCTGTACTATACTTCTATATGGGAACCAAGAGAGTGGACTCCTGCAGTGAAATGTATTACGGCATCTGAAAAGGCGGTGGAGTGGAAGCGGGATCTCGACTGAAGCTTTGTTGTGGCCAAAGAAAGCTACTCTTTACTTTCCATCTAGCTTCTATATGATCGATCAGCCTATGTTTGTATATTGACAGTTGGTTGGTGGACGTTTATGACAGAGGAAAAATGAATTTGGCACAAGAACAACGAAGAGTTACATTCCTCTAGATAACTTCATTCTTTTCGACTCTCAGTACCCAGTGAAATAATTTGTTCAAGTAACTTCTTAGAGAACTTGTTCGAATTTGAAGACAATTTTCAATTTATAGCCTGAAAAGTTACACAGAAATTTCCAAATACTAAGTACCAGGAGTCAGCCCCGTGGCCTAGGGGTAGCATACCTGCCTTTCATCCGATGACCCCATGTTCGATTCCTGGCAGGTCAGGGATCAAACGGAGGAGAAAAGTACTACGTCACTGATTACATAATGCCCGTATTGTGGCAACACTGCTTATATACAGAATATATGGGACTGATACCTCACAGCGAAAAAGGTGATGTAAAGCATAAATAGTGAAATATGATGTCTAATTTTATACGCTCTTATAGAGAACTGCAGAGTCCAATGAAACTTCTTATTTCAGGAAACAAAAACCAACCATTCTTTCCAACATATTTTAGGCAGTTGAAATATTTCAGTAACAAGACAGCTGTAGTGGAAGGTTCAACTCCCTATGGGCTCTCCAGAGAAAAAATACATATTTTAGGCAGTTCAAATATTTCAGGGTCAAGACAGCTGTAGTGGAAGATTCAACTCCCTATGGGCTCTCCAGGGAAAAATACATTTTGTCCGGGAAAGCTTGAGTTAAGCATTACTACTACTATATCCAAAGAAAAGGTGTAGGCCCATGAAAGAAAGGTACATTAGAACGTCGCATTTAAAAACTAGTTAAATACTTCTTATATTTACCTGAGGAAATTAGCGTGTATGGAGAAATTCTGAAAGTTCCTACTTGTGAAACTGATGAAAATGAAAAAGGGAAAAGAAAAGTGATAAGACACTGCAAGTTTATGTAACTGAGACTCCTTCCCTGACATATTAAATAAAATTTCTTTCTGGCCGAATAACTTTAATCGTATCTGTTTTAAATGCATTCATACATATTCTTTTTCTAGAAATATGTGGATTATCTCTTTAAATACTGAACATTTTAGCTACACGTGCTTAGTGAAACAACTGCCTAAATGGTAGAGAAATCTATATTCACGTTGCGGTACATTATAGGAATAAAAAGAGTGTATATCTGCATATAAATTAATAGAGAAAAAAATTGGGGCTAAAGCAATTATGTCACATTTTTCTTAAAATACCTCATTATAAATAACTATCTGTAGTACCCGGCATTGCCCGGATAGTTTCTGAATATTTACCTTTTAAGATTTGCATTACCAGTTAGTTATGTGTGAAGTGAATTTTTACAGAATTCCTTTTCGACTTGCAGATTGATATAATACGATCTATTATGTAGTTTTAGAATTATTTAGATGTGTTCTATTTAAAGTTTTAGATTTATTTAATTTTCGAGTAAAACTTCGTCCTCATGGAAGCTCAAATCGATTGGGAAGTATTTGATGCTGTCAAAAATTAAGAAGTGATAACTATATGTATTTAGCCGTCGTACTATACGTAGATACGATGTACAGAATTTCAACTGTCAATGAGACTGTCCCCTCTCGCCTCTCACCCCTAAGAGATAAAAAATCTGGATTGTCACCATTCATCTCAGTGACCCCGAAAGTTGTAGATTTGACACTATTTTCGATTATTTTTATATCCCACTCTCCCTAACCCCCACCCCAAATGGGGCTGAACATGAACTTTAAAAAATTCGGAGTGTTACAATTTTCAGCGACCACGAAAACTATGGATTCGATACTATTCTAGATTATTTTATACCACCCCCTCGCCCTCTGCCAATAAGGGTGCTAGAGGTGTCTTACCCACACGCGGTTTGTCTCCTGATACTAATTGATAACTGTACCAAGTTTTGTAAAATTGCTCCCACACACACATCCACGCACACACATACATCCAGTTTTATATATAGTAAGAAGATGAAAATAAAATTTATATATATAGTTTTTCGATTATTTGTTGTATCTCACCTCCCCGCCTCCCACTTGGACTTGTAAAAAATCAGGAGTATTGCTGTTCATCTCAGAAACCCTGAAATCCATGGATTCGAAGCTGTTTTTAATTATTTCTACATTTCACCTCCCCTTCGTTTCCCACGTAAAAGGGGGCTGAACTTGGACTTTAAAAAATTCTGGAGTATTACTTTTCAACTCAGCGACCCCGAAAACTATGAATTTGACACTATTCTCAATTATTTTTATAAGTAATCCCCCTGATCCCCTCCCTTAAAGGCGCTAGGGATGGCTTACCTTCACATGGCTCGTCTCCCGATAGCAATTAATACGTGTAGCTAGTTTGGTTGAAATTGCTCCAGTGGTTTAAGAGAAGATGTGTCATTTACACACTCACACTTACATCCATTTTTATATATACAGTAGTAAGAATTTTATACTTCACCCCCTTCCCATCCCCGCCCAAAGGAGTCCTATGAGTGCCTTACACAACAGTATATTTTTTACACATAATACGTGTTCCTATTTTGCTTGGGAGCTATGCCCAAACGTACGTGCATGATATCGCTGCTCCACAATCCTGCAGCTGACGTTGCCATGGATACGGCAGTTCAGTTCTTTTATTCGATTCCTAGAGCAGGGGTAGTGGTGCCAATATCTCCCTCCGTAACGGTTAGTTTTAGGGCCTTGAATCATGGTTTTCGAGCCCGTAGGTCTTACTGCGTTTTGTTCTTTGCGTCAAGAGGATTAAATTGAGCTTTGTCTCGTCCTAATACGACAAATTCGATATTTTGCCTATATTAGCCAATTATTTTTATATCTCTCGTCCCCCCCCCCCATGCCTCCCACCGCGAATTGTTTTGAAAATAAAATACATCCCATGTTACTCACTGGCAATGTAGCTTTCTATAGGTGAAGAATTTTTTTAAATCGTTTCAGTAGTTTTTGAGTTTATCCGTTACAAAAATACATGCAAATTTTTCCTCTTTAAAATATTTGTATAGATTATAAAAGAGTGGTGTGTTCAGAACTGGCAGGGGTATCCCCAATTCTTAGTCATTACGATCAGATAGTGCGTCACCTATTCTAATTACTTTCTATTTTCTAGAAATGTAGTACCCTATTCAAACACGTTTTGTCTAGTTCAATACCCATCATTTTCGTTAGTAGTCTACAATGACCTATCCTATAAAATCCATGGATAGCACAATAGTGATACCGTACATTTGACATCCTAAATATAAAATACTAGCTGTAGTACCCGGCGTTGCCCGGATAGTCTCCGAATGTTTACCTTTAAGATTTGTATTACCAGTTAGTTATGTGTGAAGTGAATTTTTATAGAATTCCTTTTTGACTTGCAGATCTATATGTTACGATCTATAATGTTTCTTTTTTGCTACTTGCTTTTCGTCGCACCGATACATATAGGTCTTATGGCGACGACATCTATTATGTAGTTTTAGAATTATTTAGGTGTGTTTGATTTCAAGTTTTAGATTATTTAACCTTTGAGTAAAACTTTCTCCATACGGAAGCTCGAATCAACTGGAAAGCATCTGATCCTGTCAAAAATTAAAACGTGATAACTATATGTATTTAGCCGTCGCAGTATAGATACGATGTACAGGATTTCAACTGTCAGTGAGACTATCCCCCTCTCGCCCCCCCCCCCAATCCCTAAGCAATAAAATATCTGGATTTTCACTATTCATCTCAGTGACACCAAAAACTGTGGATTCGACACTATTTTCGATTATTTTTATATCTCACTCCCCCTAACACCCACCCCAAATGGGGCTGAACATCAACTTTAAAAAATTCGGAGTGTCACTATTCATTTCAGCGACCACGAAAACTATGGAATCGATACTATTCTAGATTATTTTTTATATCTTACCCCCTCGCACCCTGCCCTTAAGGGTGCTAGGGTTGTATTACCCCCACGCGGTTTGTTTCCTGATACTAAGTCATAAGTGTACCAAATTTGGTTGAAATCGCTCCAGTGGTTTAGGAGGAAATGCAATACATACACACATGCAAACAAACAATGGCATTTATAAGTTATCTATTATTTTCATACTTCACCCCCTTTCCATCCCCGACCAAAGGAGTACTAATGAGTGTCTTACACAACAGTATATTTCAGTGGCTTGGTTCTAAAAGGACCAA
The DNA here is from genome assembly GCF_040414725.1 of Anabrus simplex. NCBI lineage: Eukaryota > Metazoa > Arthropoda > Insecta > Orthoptera > Tettigoniidae > Anabrus > Anabrus simplex. The sequence continues at coordinate 101,506,207 of NC_090265.1, read as the reverse complement.
TGTCAAAAAACCTGTTTTTGAGCTATGAGCATTTGAAGTTTTGCTTATAGTTTTCCAATTATTTTTTTCAACAACGAACTTTAAATAAATTTATACTTTCTTTGAGGAAGTCACCTTAATAAACGATAATATTTTCTATCGCATTTTTTAAAAATGCCAAGTCTCTAATCTTTATTGGTAATCTAACATTATTGGCAAAGGCTTATTTAATTAAACGTCAACTGTTCGTTTAGTACTTAACAGAGACATTGGCCCATTTAACATGTTGCAAGTCAGGATAAAACGCGTTTGTATCAGTTAATACCTCAATTTCGATAAGAAATGACATTGGCCCTTTTAGAACCAAGCCAAAGATTTTTCCAGATAATAAGTCATATGTGTACCATTTTTGGTTGGCAGCTATACCGAAACGTACATGCATAATCTCGCTGCTGTAGAATCCTGTAGCTGACGTTGCCATGGTTACGGCAGTTAATTACATTATGCAATTCCCTGAGCAGGGGTACTGTGGTGCCAATATCTCCATAACGGTTAGTTTTATGGCCTTAAAACATGGTTTTCGGGCCCGTAGGGCTTACCGAGTTTCGTTCGTTGCATCAAGGGTCTTAAAATGAGCTTTGTCTCGTCTTTGTACGACAAATCCGATATTTCGCCTATATTAGCCTGTTATTTTTACATCTACCCCCCCCCCCCCCTGTCGGCAACCCCCTCTCGAATTGTTTTAAAATAAAATACATCCCATGTTACTCACTGGCAATATAGCTCTCTATGTCTGTCTGTTAGGTCATCAGCCCAGAGGCTGGTTGGATCCTCAAATAGCACCACCAAAGGTTATGCGGTTATAAGGAAACCGCAAAAACCAATGGCAGCACCAAAATGAGGCGTACTAGGCAAGACGAGGAGTGAGGTAGTTTGCCATTGCTTTCCTCACTGGGTCAGAAAGTGCTATTCCAGCACGACTGACCCTATGAGCAACACCTCTCATAACACTCAGATGCACTAGTCGTGCTCTGTCATTACTCAACACTACCCATACCCCAGCAGCTTCCATATTGTCACAGCCATGTATGAGACTGGGACTTCGGTGGAAGCTACACTTTACTCTGGCCTGCGCTAAGAGATGGATATAAAAGTACTGTATCCATCAAGAAATGGCAACAGGCAAAGCTCTCTATAGGTGAAGTAATTTTTAAAATCGGTTCAATAGTTTCTGAGTCAATCCGTTACAAACAAACATACACATTTTTCCTCTTTATAATATTATATTAGTATAGATTTGCTAGATCTGGCTGAAATTCCAGAGGTTGAGCCTCTGCTGTGTATATTAGGATTCTTCAGCGTATCCCAACATACGCCATCACAATAACGGGTATGAAATACCTGGCTTTTACTACAATCATTGAAATTTTATACTAGTTTCTTACAACATGTGGTTAATAATATGTCCGCTTCAGTGCAGCTCACACTTTCTTTCTGATGAAATGAAATGGCGTATGGCTTTTTAGTGCCGGGGGTGTCCGAGGACAAGTTCGGCTCGCCAGATGCAGGTCTTTTAATTTGACACCCGTAGGCGACCTGCGAGTCGTGATCTTTCTGATGACTGATCGAACATTGTGCAGATCATAAAGAATTTACAGTTAAGGCCCACACAATAAAACATGAATATGTGAATTCGAAGATATTTTGTTTACTTCAAGCTACTTTCTTCCCAACAGTACCTACATAGTTATGAGGGCATTTAAGGGTTGAAGTAAGGATGTAAAAGACAGGGTATATAATTTCCTGGTAATACCCCAAGTAGAGTTTGGCTCTACTGTAAGGGACCCTAACCAGGATTACTTGATTCGGGAACCGGGAAAAATTCAAAGAAAAGCGGCTCGATTTGTTCTGAGTGTTTTCCGACAAAATAGTAGCGTTACGAAGATGTTGCAATGTTTGGGCCAGGAAGACTTGGGAGAAAGGAGACGAGCTGCTCGACTATGTTGTATGTTCCGAGCCGTCAGTCGAGAGGTGGCGTTGAATGACATTAGTAGACGAGTAAGTTTGAGTGGTGTTTTTAAAAGTAGAGCGATCACAATATGAAGGGAGATGTTCAATAAATTTAAAAATTATTTGAATTTAAGAAAAACTAGGTGAACAACAGATAGGTAATCTACCACCTGGGCTACTGACCTAAATGCAGGTCAGTGGCAATTGATTGATTGAACCTTACTCTAATTATAGTCATATTCATGAAACCCAGAGGGAAAGTAGAGTAAATTTAAAAAGGAGGAATATTGATGAACATAATGTGACGTGTAGGCGGATACAAGGTAAATGAATACACGACTGGTAGCGTTTACTCTAATATGTATTGGCTAACACTAATTGCTATAAAATTACACAGGAGCACAGACACTCTTGTTACACTATGGCACTATAGGCTAAAACAATTACACTACGGTCACTTATGAAACTGTTTCTCGCAGTTCACTGTATACTGTACACATCGTGCAAAAATAGCGGCTGCACAATTCACAGTTTACGCTCGCCTGCGCACTGAAATATCTGTGCATGATACAGTGTTCACACATTAATGATAGTCTCCATCCAATGTCCCACGTCACACAGCTACACTGTCACCCCTTGTCACTCAGCTGTTCTGTCAGTCCACATGCAGCACTCCTTGCCACTGTAGCACTCTTATCCAGTAATGGCAGCAGAATGCATAGTTCTCAGCATTATCCTCAGTTGCACTTCACTGAACTTGAGACTATATCACTCTTCGATTTCATTTGCTCTCTGCTACGCTCAAGCGGAACCATCTCAATCTCGTCTGGACTGCCTGTTATAGGGGCCCTCCCTTGAAATCAAATGTTCTTCTTTCCTCTCGCGATGTCATGGGGCCTGAGAATAGTGACGGCAGTAGTGGTGGTAGTGGGGGCTGGCCTTGTGTGCAGTCTAGTTTGTCTTTGACTCGTCACAAGAAATACCGACAGGGCCTGCGTAAACCGTGAAGTGTGCGGCCGCTGTTGTTGCACGGTGAGTACAGTGTACACTGAACTGCGAGGGACTCTTGAGAAGTGACCTTGGTGTAATTATTTTACCTTATAGTGCCATAGCGAGTAATGCGTGTGACTAGAGTGACTGTGCTCCTGTGTAATTGTATGGCTGGTGACGTCACTCGCAACTGGGAGCGAGGCTGTCATGCGACTCTCGGGGCTCATATTAAAATGACGGACAATGTCACAATAATATGAACAAATGGAGGCAAATAGAACTCTCTCCACTTATCTGGAGATGACGTCGCCTCACCCACCTGCTGGCTGGTATTCTCAGCGATCTACCATCATCTAGGCGTATTCGAGTCAAGTCACATTCACATTTGCCTCGATCAGGCTTGTATCACTCCATCTTACAAATATGAACTTCCATTGTAATACAGGCCTACATCTCCGTTATTTTTGTTGTTACCTGAAACTTACAAACACGAATTAATCAAACATGCCACAGGAATTTTCCTTTACCATTTCACCTAATCACATCAAGCGCATACACCTAATTCAGGTATATAAAATTACAAAGCATGCGCTTTCTTCGTGTATTTACATAGTATCCACTTTTCTTACATTTCCAGTTGAAGGAACCTTTCTCATACGAATGCAATTTTTCCACACTACTTGACATAAACTTACACCATAGGAAGTATCTCATAAAAAAATGTACGAACAATGCACGCGGTCGTTCTCCAAATACAATGGCCACCGTAAAAATGGCTAAGATGCTGCGATGAAAATCAGTTGATGGGTACTAGTAAATGACTAACTGGGAAACTCAGCAACAACTCTGGCCGAGATGCTGTGGTCCAGGCTTTGTATAGGCCACCATGGCGCTTCCGTTGCGATGTCTTTGAATAAACAATATTTTAAAAAATACGTTCTGTTGATGAATGCAAATATACAGTTTCTACATATTCATTTTCCATATCATTTTATAATTTTTCAATATATATCCTTAAACAATTTTAATAAGATCGACTCTCTTGAATTTTATCCCTATACGTCATCTTGCCCTTTCAACAACATCAGGTACAGCAAGGTTCATTTTATTGCATCAGAATACAGCATCTACAACTTAAAGTAGCGAAAACGAGTTTACTAAGTCCTTAAATTCACGTTTCAAAATGTAGGATGTGTTGTCATATTGTGGATTCTTTCTCCAAATATATGTTAAATATCTTGTACAAGAAAACAGATTAAATATCAATTCATACCGCGAGACGTCAGCTGAGGCCCAGTATAACTATTCCTTTCATCACTCCTTTCCACTTCGTAGTTCGCCATTTTATGTCCAGCAAGAGTTTATAATCTTACGCCCATTAAACAGAAAGGTTATGATATATTGTTGAAATACAACACTATAACTTAACCAAATACATTTATATGTCTTTGAGACATCATTTACATTTTCCTTGTTGATGTTCTTGATCGGCGGCTATGAATCTCAAATCGAACTGAATATGTAAATATGCTGTTAAAATCACAATTCTAAAATTATAAGCCTTGTCCAATCCTACTCATCGCATCAATCTCCTATCCGTAAATTCGGCTGTTAGTCGCCTGGATGACCGAAAATTCATTTTAGTTTTGACATTTAACGTTCAAAATTATGCTGTTTTACATTAACAAACTTAAACTCGAGGAAATTAAATTCTGATATAGAGTATATTAAATTTGTGGTGTTTTTCATTCATCAATTTATAATATATGTGGCAAAACCTGTAATTTGCAATATATACTGCATTAATTTCATTAAAGTAAACGTTTGTGTGCAGTCTGCTGAGTGCACTATTTGCATATTTGATAACAAAGCAGTGAAATAGTGAAGCATGAATTTATGTAGTGGTAAACATAATATTACACTTTAAAAATGGGTGCGGTTAATAGTATATACATGTAATAATCTAGTAGGTTAATATGAATAGATGTGTACAATAATGAGAATCCAGAATGAATCATAGTGCATACGTGTCATTAGCATATCATTTCGTAAAAAAGATAGGCCTTTCTGGAAGTATGTTGTTGACCCACAACCGCAGTCTTCATACTGTTATAAGAAACAAAGAGGGAATACTATGATAGAATTGGAGCATTATGTCAGTCCTTGTTAGAACCTCTGTGAGTTTCACAAACTTGTGTGAAAGTCTTATCATGAGAATATTTCTTTCGCGCTCGTTAGTCAATGGCAAGAGTGCTTCATTATTTCCTCTCGGTTCAGTAGAGTACTTGACAGAGAACTATTGAGCGTCAGTGAACTAACACAGGACTTGGGTAGATTTGGTTAACACACCTTCCCGATGAACTGAGGATTAGGTTTCAAATACCAAAAGCTGTTACGCTTTCGACACTAGGTACTATTTCAAGTTGTTCAATAATTTTGAGCCTGGAATAATATGAGAGCGTTATTTATTACTTACGACTTCATAATAAATGACTATGGCCTTACAAACTTTACCTACCGTTATTTTTTTTGCTAGTTGCTTTACGTCGCACCGACACAGATAGGTTTTATGGCGACGATGGGACAGGCAAGGGCTAGGAGTGGGGAGGAAGCGGCCGTGGCCTCAATTAAGGTACACGGTGTGAAAATGGGAAACCACGGAAAACCATTTTCAGGGCTGCCGACAGTGGGGTTCGAACCTACTATCTCCAGAATACTGAATAATGGCCGCACTTAAGCAACTGCAGCTTTCAAGCTCGGTATCTTCCGTTATTAACAGTACTTGAATTTGTCTAGCATCTTCAGATCTGGGCTGTAGGGAGGTTGTGGAATTCTTTCCCAGCAAAATCTCTAAAGAGCAATTCTCAGAGAGTGTGCATTGTGGGGTGGGTGTTGCCACGAAGGATAATGCCGTTTGATAACATGCCGCTGGCATTTTGACCTCATGGTGTGACTCAAATTTCGAAATGCATCTCCACAACGCTGTGCACATGGCCCGCTGCCACTTAAACATTCCTCAAAATAGGGTTTGGAATCAAAAGGGACATCAAGCCATGAAACCGGGCAAGTCCACAAGTGCGACAAAGTTTACTACCGAGATGCCACTAGCATGCGGGGAAGGCGGCTAAACTATGGGAATATTAACAGTACCTGAATTCATAAATAGCAAACCAAAACCTATTTCGAGTATGATGGATCACTTAGACAAAATGCATTACAAATATCCATTACCACAACATACATCGCAGTAAACATTCTTGGTTACTGAAAAGGTTTAACAAGAGTACACAAAGTTCCAGAGCCGTAAAGTGACATTAACGGCTACGCCCTTAGCAAACATAATATTGCTAATTTCATTCTGCCAAAGGGAAATATTGTTTCCCGTATTTCAGTTCTTCAGTTTCTGGTTGGTAAACTAGGCCACAGTCAATTCATCCTCATCTTCTTCCTGTGTGACTCGTTGTGTGGAAAGGGACCTAAAAGTCATGTTTTTGAATTTTGAGATTTGTAGAGTTCTAAAATTGGCATAAGATATTGAGCATTTAAAAAATGCGTTCAGAATTCTAGGTGCAATACTTCAGAAGATTGACTGTTGCTGGTAAGAGTAATGTATTTTTTAAAAAATAAACTGAATTATTGCTTTCACTAATTTTTCTACCAGTTGTACAATGCTTTCATGACATCGAGTGGCGAAGACTCAAACTGCTGCGTAAATTTGTTTGTTAAGAAGACCCATATGTAGCGAAAGACAAATATAGAAATGCAATATTTGCTCCCAAGACACTTTTGTTCAGCTCTGATGTAACATTTTGACTGCTGATTTTTGGTCCGTTTCACGCAACGGCAACGTATATTGTTCCCAATTACCAGTACATTAGTAATTATCCTAGAAAATTCTTCTTCTTCTTCTTCTTCTTCGCCGAGCTCAATAGCTGCAGTTGCTTAAGTGCGGCCAGTATCCAGTATTCGGGAGATAGTAGGTTCGAACCCCACTGTCGGCAGCCCTGAAAATGGTTTCCGTGGTTTCCCATTTTCACACCAGGCAAATGCTGGGGCTGTACCTTAATTAAGGCCACGGCCGCCTCCTTCCCACTCCTAGCCCTTCCCTGTCCCATCGTCGCCATAAGACCTATCTGTGTCGGTGCGACGTAAAGCAACTATCAAAAAAAAAAAAAAAAATAATCTTGCCTATCAACTGCGAGATGGAAGAGTTTATCAACGCAATGGATGTTAATCGACTTTCTAAAGTCGTCGAGCGACGAACACCTCCTTCATCTATAACCCTCGCGGCCTCTAAAGATTTCCATTTTAAAAATGACTATACCATATGGCAATTCGTACAGAATATTCTATGTGTTGAGACAAGGACTCTGAAACCGCACGGTGATAAGAAGCTGGAAGCTATCAAAATAGCAACAGAGGAGAATGTTGATGAACTATTGGGTTCAACGAAGAAAAATTTTTTTCCAAAGCACTCACAGTGAAATAGAACTATTGGGTGTTAGTCAAAAAGAGACAGTCTACCTCTGAGATTCCACAGCCGATTGTCAAGGTTCAAGCTGAAGGACAATAACGATGGGGATAAAAGACGAATATTGTTCAGCAGTAATATTAAAATCTTGAGTTGTATACAGACCAATGAACAACATATTGTACCTGTTTCTGGGTGCCGAGAAATACCAGCTGTGGTGACAACAAACGTCCAAGAAAATGGGCATTGTATATCGTGAAGGTGATTTAGTATCTCGTAAGACATAATATCCTCACACAGAGGAAAAGTGGAAGTGTACGTTTAATAATATATTGCAAGTTTCCTTTGCAAATTTAGAGTGATTTTCAGTTTGAAGGTACAGCTGCTGTTCTATGTATCTACATCTCGAAAGCTTCAAGATGCTTCCCTGCACTGCCTTTCAAATTCCATGTCTAAATACATATGAATTTTGGTCATTAAAATACATTATTGAGGTAGGTTAAATGGTTAGAGCGTTTGATTCCTGTCCTGAAATTTGTGGCTTAGGTAGGTTTACTGGCAAGTAAAATAAGTTCTGCAGATCAAACTTCCAGCAACTCGGCTTCTCGAAAAGCTACAAAAGTAGTTATTGGTACATAAAACCAATGTTATTATTATGAATGCTTGACATTAGTTCGTCAACAAATAATAATCAGTAACTCACTGAAGTTGAAATCAAAGCATATAGAGTAACCATATTCAGATTCTTCCGAAGTTATCATCAAACATCATTTATTCGTTTATTTAACTTAAAGTGGAGTAAAAGTAATGTTTTATTTAGCACACAGTACTATTAAGTCAACACTCAAATAAGGCTTATTCCTAATAATCCGATAATCTTAAGAAAACATTCCTTTCTTGCTTCATGCTCTACATCACCGGTGAAACGACAGACTTATTCAAATTACAGGCACATATTGTTCTCTATATCAAAGCCAGAACGTCACTTCTCCTGCTTGGTTCTTAGTACCTGCATAGCAGTTTGAAATGACTCGACATATCTCTCTCGCTCCAGGTAACTTTCCAGTGTCTTGAGAGATGGTATTATGCGTTCATTGAATATAACACCCCTCCTTTACTTTGTATGTTAGCTTAAGAGAGTTGAGACTGTTGAATGCAAAGCGTGAGAAATTATTTGTCGGGTGTGTGTCAATAAGCTTATATATTAAAACAGTAAGTTAGGATTCACTGTACAAATATTCATGCTTCTAAGGTACATCTGTCAAAGTGTGCAAAGATGTATACTATGGGGATTTGTTAATAATTAAGGCATACTTTGCAGTGTCGACGTAAAAGCTTTTCTGTCTGCCGAACACACAAGTTCCATATAAATATTACGCTATAGCATACCTATAAAAACACACTATTAAAAGAGGGATAAAAGTTCATACTATTAAACAAAGGAAGACATGTTGACATTGATGCTTTCACAGCTCGTACTTGTAGACATGATACAGGCTTTTGGGTCTATGCCGTGTCAAGTAAAAGAAAGTGAAACTCCTTACGTTTTACAGAGAAATTAGCAGAGAATCTTCAGAAGAAAATCACGACTTTTCACGAAGAAGACTTCTACAATAATGAGGGTTTGAATTTAAGAATACTTTACCGTTGGAGATGTAGTGGTACGCTCATTCGTCACCAGGTGGCTCGCTGTATGCTGGCCCAGCGCTCCAAGCGGGAGCTGACGACAACATTAAGCTCTATCCACGGCCGACTTGATGCGTCGCTCTAGCTAGCTCCAGCGCAGCGAGGGATCGAGTCGGCCGTGCACTACCAACATTCTATCACCCCGTGTGTGCGTGAAAATGAACAGAGAGGACATTAGACGAATCAGTGATGGATGTGGTAGAAGAAATAAATGGAAAATAATAAAACAAAATGCAGCGAAAGACACCAGGATAGAATAGAACAGAGTTTAAGAATGGAAAGAAAGTGTGTGGAGAAACCTAGATGACGACAGTGATGTGTGACGGTGTGGGAGGTGGCGGAAGGGGGGAGTGGATGAATGACCGGTGTACGCAGGTTATGAAAGTATGACACATAACACATAGCTTGGGATTAACCATCTGGTGATGACGAACGTATTCATTTGGAAAACACAGAAACGAAATAACACTAGAGAAAGGAGAGGGTAGAGAACTACTTACGCAAATCCTCAATGGCTGGCAACCACGTATTACTTAATTGATGGCCTGTAGCCCTGTTGAAGAGTTTCATGTTGTTTTCTTGACGCGAAATAAGCCCAAAGCCCATACCATGTCTAAAAGTATGACATGTTTCGTTGATAAGAGAACATCTTCAGATTCTATCAAGTCATACTCAATATTTGGAAGTATTTAATTTTATTTCTGACTAAACACCTGGGAATTTGAAATTTGGAATTTATCTTTATGAATTCAGTCTTTGTCTACATTGAAAAGATTTCAAATCACATTTCTATGAGTGTTAACACATAAAATAATTAGTACTCGATTTGTTTCTTAATTTCCTTCTTAGCCCATGCTTATAGTGCCAACAGTTTCCGAGGACATGTTGCTCTCTTCAGTTGTTCTGTAGCTGGTTCTCCCGGTACACCCCACGCGGGGTTAGCTACATTTTACAGTGTGTGATGGTGTTGTCTGTGGGTGTATGTGTAATTTGATGGCCTAGGAAACGGAAGGGAGCAGCCGTGGCGTTGAGAAAGGTACCACCCCGGTATTTTCGAAGAACTGAAAGGGGAAATCAACGATAACATCTTATGAGTGTATGTTTAGAAGGTTATATGTACACTTCAGCATTTGTTTTAGTATTTTGTCCACATGCATATAGGTGAATGCTATCGATTGCCGTGAGAAATACAGACGAGAAGGATGTAATTCCTTAAAAGTAATACTATACCCGATCATGGGTGCGTTCCATGTGCCTTTTATTACACGTTTCCTTGCGTTCTTTTCACAACGTCCTTAAGGTGTAAAGCGCCTTTTCAACAGACACTCCTCAGTTTCGAGGATAGCCGCGGCCGATTCGAGCCCATCTATCTCCCGAATACTGAGATAGCAGCCATAACTGGCCGTGTCGTCGCAAATTCTTCTTCGTATCATATCCGCATTGGATGCCGGATGTCATGAGGGTGATCTGGTTCTTGTTCTTAGCAACTTGGAAAAGAGTGGAGGTACTGAGACTGTAGAGTTCTCGTAGATTTCGTAGCCAAGATATTCTCCTTCTTTCAAATTTACCTTGTAAGATAACCTGAAGGAGTCTATATTTATCCATTCGAATGAAATGGAAAATATACTCGAGTTTCTTCTCATTGATGTTATGCACGACCTCTAGCTCATTTGTCAGGCGTTGGAGTACTTCAGTGTTGAGTATCCTGTCATTCCAATATATTCTGAGCAGACGTCGGTAACCCCACATCTCAAAGGATCGAAGTTTGGTGGTGGTGTTCTTTGTTAGGGTCCAAGTCTCGGCACCACTATTACTTACGCCATCTTTTAAATGAATCGACTTACATGCTAGAAAATACAATAACTAATAATATTAATAACTAGCAAATGCACCTATGCTTCGCTACGATGTTCTACCTTGTACACGTATTTCTACGAAAATTTCCGTATGCATACTGTGTAAGAATATATTAAATGGCATGTCTCTTAGCGTTATCCGAAAAACACCATGGGAAGGACCCCATACGTTATTTTCGATGTAAGGTGCGCGTTGGGGAGTTTTGATTATAATAGCAAGCCACGTTTCCTACGGACGTTCACAGACGAGTTCGAGAGTTTCTACTATAACGGCAGGCTCACTTGCCTCCTGCCATTCACAATCGAGACGGGAGCTTTTCATTATAAATACAGGCCCTTTCTCCTGATGCTAGTCACGATCGAGTTGGAGATGTTTGATTACAATACAGAAATGCAGCTCTATCTAAAGTATAAAGGATCGAGATCAGACAAAAGTCATAGGACCGAAGTTGTAGATTTGTAAAACGGCTTACTGTTTAGAAACCAATCAGCCCGAAACGAATATCTGCACCGTCATTAAAACTGCCTCCACATTTCAATTTTCTAGGCCAAACGTTACACATTTGAACAGCCTAGAATTTGTTCTCAAAGAAAAGAGTGTCCAGATTTCGGTATTAACACTCGATTAGATACGGAGAAATTATGGAAGAAGATAATGAAGTTAAGAAAGTCGACATTAATTGAAAGTAGGATAAAAACTTAGGAAAAATAAGTAGTAAATACCAAGTGGATGTATTGGAAAATAATATGTCCCCCAGTAAATTGTGAGGATATGAGTTACAGATTTAATAAAGCAATAATCGAGGAGAAATTTAGGCACAGAGATTGCTAGGTAAGCATATAAGGAGGTGACCATGGTATTGTTACATGAGCCTAAGGAGAAGGGCCAGAGGCACGACATTAAAGCAGAAAACGTAAATAGAAGAGAAATACAGTAAAAAAATAGAGCAAATGCCATATAACACTTGACTATGCTCCACTGTACTGTTGAAATATTAACAGCCACCTTTAGTGCTATTCGAAGACTATTGTAAACATCAACGGTATTCTGCAAATATCCCGCAGAATGGCAGCTTGGCATCTGTCTCACATTCTAGCCAACGGACAACCACGAGTGTAGAGGAATAATCATGAAATTGGCATTACATCACTTCCCTACTGAAAAGCAGTCAGAAACGTTGCCATAGTGTACCTGTCCAAGGCATCAGTACATGAACCAGTTACCATTGTTCATAAATATGACGTTAGAATGGAGCACCATCGGTGAGCCTCGAACTCAGCCCGGTTGTCGAAGCCTCACCCTCCCCTACAAGAATAAGTCGCTAGCTGAGTCGGTATCGCATTTTCGGGTCTGTAGACCGTCCGATGGGGCGGTAAGTTCTTTAGTAATAGTCTCTATAGTAGGGGGAAAAGTTAATTATGAGAGGAATACTATTTCATTACTAATGAGAAGAGAGACAGTATCTTGTATAACAAATTTTACTTATACTAGTGAAACACATATTATTTACATGGATATGCCATACAAACACCTTACATACAGTAATTTGGGTGACCTTGACGTTTAAATGTTCGGTAGTCTTTTTCTACACTTCAATATACGTTCAAATATTCAAACTTAAGAATTATTGGATTATTTACACTATCTCAGGTTTAGAGGGGCGCTTCCTCTCGAATTATTTCACTCTACACTTACATTAATCACACACATATTTAATCAGTATGAACATACCCCGCTGTAAATCTGTTTACCTGAGGAGAATTGATATATTCAAATTGTATCAAATTATGATATATGTCTGCTAGAATCGGATGAACTGAAATAGGCAATTTACACTCCCAATCCTTTGAAAGTCGCGTTACAATACTTCCTTAAGTTAAACGTTGCCAAATAGGCAATATAATAAACACGCTCATTTCATTAGGATTTTTATCAATACATATATCAGGACATTATTTACTCAACGATGTTACCTATGGATATGCATTTAGCGACTTCAAATACCCAAACACCACAAACAGAGTATCATAACACTTCGTGCAAGAAAAGGAGAAAGAACAAATACATTTCACATACACACAATGAATCACAGGTGGCCTTAGTCACCTGCCGCTTGTGACAGTAAGCTTTACTGTTTCCTGCAATGAACTTAGGATCTTCTGAGACAGGGTATTTCTGACCTGGAATTCCCTACACTCTGTGAAGAATTAAAGAAATAAATTGGAGGGATCCTTCATTTAATGCTCATCTGGAATCAATGCGACGTTGACAATACTTAAATTAATGCACGTAATCGTTGCGGCGAGAGGCACGAAATAGCGACTTGTATCTGTTTCCTTTCAGTGTAGAAAAACACTCTTTTCCGTCCCTACAGACAGGCTCGTAAATCTACTCAGCTGATGGCCTCCCAAGACACATTTCTAAAGAGGGGGCGCTGGGCCGGCCTCATACAATGACTTCGCGGTAAACGACCTTGCTTTCTTTTTCTCGAGCCACAATGGCCTCACATTCAATATCGGCTATGTCCGGCCGTAATTAACATATTCACAACACGATATCCACTTCGTGTATATTACTAAAGAGTTCCAAGGGAACTTCACATTTTTATCTCACAGTATATATCACGGTTATGGCCTGCTCAATCATTTCGTTTCTCCTCTCGATACCTCGAATACCGTGCTATTTATTGATGAACTCCTGCCACACGGGTCCAAATTAACTTGAGCATTCGCGAATTAATTAACGATGTAATATACCCACTGTCTCGATGCCTTGTTCCAGGTGCCTTAGTTACTAATTAGGAGGGATCTCTACCAGGTGAAGCGCACCAAAAAAAGTGAATTACTGAAAAATCTTGATGACTCGTATATGCTATGGAAAGATGATAACTGGAGTAATTTTTACAGAATATTTAAGCCCTCTCTACTTGACAGCGCTTCACACTTAATTAATCTAACGTCCTTATAATTACGTCATGCATTACTAAACCTTATATACCAAAAAATGGAAGTAAAATATGGTTATTCCCAAACCATGACGACTGTATTTAATAAAAACCAAAAAGAAATGAGATTATTATTATCCCTCTGAAATAGGATATTGGCGATCTGCATTATATCTGCATGCAACTTTACTTAAAAACGACTTTCAAAGCTACTTAATATTTCGGAAGTGTACTTAGCCTTTCTGGATACCGCGAACACAGCTTTACAGGGAGGCAACCATGGTTTACTCGGCTTCCATCACGTCATCAGCGATGCGAAGACCTGTGATGACTTCCTGGCAGATCACGAACATGACAGCGACGTTCCAGACGTTCTCTGCTACCAGGCGAAATTCCGGCAAACAGCTAGATGTCTCGTTCTCTCCGGTACACAGGCAAAACTCTGGCATTCAGCTGGATGTCGACGTTCTCATAGACATGTCAATGAGGGGAAGTTATCTCATGTGAATGCGTTAGTTTATTACACATCACAAATTGAATATATGGTTGGATCTGCTCAATAACACGAACATTTCAACCCAATGCCGGTAATGTCTCTGAAGCCCGACACTGCCCCCGCACCTACCTATTCTTTATAAACAGCAGACAGTTATTCTAGGCCCTAGTCATGCGTAGGTCAGGCTCTCTACTGCGCTATGTGTTTATATGACGTGATACTGCTCCTAATTATGCAAGCAATGAGCCGTTCGCTCACTTTTTTAATATTTCTCATTTATATCGAGCACACACACTCCACGCACTTAGTTAAATACATGCCTATTGATGTTAATTTAGCCGTCTCACTTTAGGCATAGGTTCTATATGAGAATCGATGCACGACCTCTTCTATACGCGGACAGTTGAATTCGATGAGTTAGCAGTGGTGACGGAATGAGGGAAATAGGGTATAATGTTTGTTCTCACGTTGGATATACCCTCTGGGGTTGGCTAGTGACCTAGATTCTCTGTCACGCGATAACGCGTCTCTTTTCATCTCGCTCGCGGTTGGAGTGAGACAACTTCGAGTACAAGCGCTCGCGCACCGCCTCGCTGCTAATTACCAGCAACTAGAGCTGGGTCACGCGACTTTGGATACTGCAAATCGAGTCCCGGAGCGGGTGGAAAAATTCTAACTTGGGCAGTTTTTATCGTAGAATGACGCGGAAAACAGCATATTTCGTCTCTTGGATATCATAACATTCCATAGGTGACGTTGTGAACAGTCACAATAGTAACCGGTAGGTTCGTTGTCGGCCTGCGCTGTTGTCGGTCACTCAATGCAGAGCATGAAACCTCAGAAAATGGTAATTTTCTCTCTGTCATTTAAAAAGTAAGCAAAATTATGTCAATGAAAATGCTCTTTAAAATGAAAGGATGCTTCACATATAGTCTACGGATTTTACAGAAAATCAATAGTATAAGAGAAAATAATTTTTGTTTTTGTTATTTGCTTAACATCGCACCGACACAGGTTTTATGGCGACGATGGGATAGGGAAGGTCTAAGAGTGGGAAGGAAGCGACCGTGGCCTTAATTAAGGTACATCCCCAGCATTAGCCTGGTGTGAAAATGGGAAACCACGGAAAACGATCTTCAGGGCTGCCGGCAGTGGGATTCGAACGCACTATCTCCCGGATGCAGGCTCACAGCTGCGCGACTCTAACGGCACGGCCAACTCGCCCGGTAAGAGAAAATGAAGAACTGTTCTAGTTTTCTTACAAACCTCAGACTCTCCAGTGATTATTAAATCAAATGCATATCTAAACCTGCTCCTGGATGTGAATAGTAGTCGAGATCTATGCAACCGTTTCGCCGTGATGGTAGAACACACACGCAGACAAACAAACACAGAGGTAGAAAAAGAGACACGAAAGCTAAAAAGCACTGATACGGTTTTGAGTTGACTTTAAATGGATAAATATCTCAAAAATTTGCAAAACAAACCAAATTACGGACAGCGGACCCCCTACAAATTTATTTGTATAGATAATTAGAAAATAGTATTTCTAAAACCAGTCGTAATGTGCAAATGTAATATAAATAAAATAATATTTAGCCCTTCATTCATGCGTTCCTACCAAGGCTATCTCAGATGTCGTTATGGTGAATGAATGAAGTACCTTCGGCAATCCACTTCAAATTTCTCTATGTTGACAGCGAGGGAATTTACGAAAGAGTGCTTATAACTAGTTGTAAAGTGAAAAGGTATAGTGGAGGAAGGAGCAGACTTTATACTGTGGATATGATTTGATGATAGAACTCTGAGTTGAGATGCACTCCATTTTGTAGTTGAAATTTCAGCAAGGTAGAATTATGGGTTCAGTACAATATATGACTCTGTAAATTTTTATTCCTCTGCGTTATGTTTCAGTAACCTCCGTTGTTCCAAAAGTTCAAGAATATCATCTGTTATCCATTTTATGTTCTTCGCAGGGTACTTACTTTCGTTATTAATTTCAGTAACTATCTCTGGCCGATTTAAAAACTAATTCTGTAAATGTTTTGGTGTTTCATACCAATATACCTTTATTTACGTCGTACCGACATAGATAAATCTTATGAGGACGTTGGGATAGGAAATGACTGGAGGTGGGAAAGAAGCTGCTATGGCCTCAATTAAGGTAAATTCCGGCACTTACCTGGTGTGAAAATGGGAAATTACGGAATACATATTCAGGGATGCCGACAGCAAGGTTCAAATCCACTATCTACCAAATGCAAGCTCACGACTGCGCGACCCAAACCTCACAGTCAACTCGCTCGCTAAAACTCGTACCTTTTGAATACCCTCCGAAATATTGTTTCGACAACAGTGTGATGCAATGTTCTACGTACTTGCAGTCGTCGATGTTTCATGGGGCGCGGCTGGTGTACAACCAGTTTGTATTTTCGCGTTATTACCACGAGCATCGCTGTTGTGAAAACTGTGTGGAGTAGCTTGGTACTTGTGTGACTATTGGTTCTGTTTAGTCTCTGTTGTTACGAAATTTATTTGTGATACCTTGCATAACACGATTCCAAAGCAATGAATTCAATAAATTTTAAACGTGCGACGTCAATGTCCAATGCCGTAGTGCAGCTTGTGAATGCGAGTACAGGAGGACAGTCGTTCGGAAGGTTTCTCTTGAGCCGCCAACCAGGCGCGAGGGAGACTACTCGTTTGACCAGCGCGCAGAGTTCAAAAATTGCCATCTAATGAGGAGGAGTAAATTTCAGATACTTTTGTTTTCATGGTTCCATCTAGTTGGCCAACGGCCGTATCCGTGCTGAAACACCGGATCCCGTGAGATCTCGGAAGTTAAACAAGATTGGGCGTGGTCAATATGTGGATGGGTTGCCATGCGCTGTTGGGGGGGGGAGAAAGGAGGAGCGGAAAGAAACTGGCCACCCTACCGTACGTAAACTCCGGATCAGGCACACCTCTGTGGAGGTTCGGAGGAGCGGAAAGAAACTGGCCACCCTACCGTACGTAAACTCCGGCTCAGGCACACCTCTGCGGAGGTTCGGACCTGCTTTCGGGCAGAATACACCTTTACCTTACCTTATCCAGTTGGACTCACCCAACGTGTGTGCATGGTTCCGAAACTATCTGCAATTCTCAGTTTCAGACACTTCCCTCATTAGTACGTTTCTTTGATGACAGTGAGTTCGTCACTTAACACGAAATGTTCAAACTAGTAACATGTTTTTATTTCAAATAATAATAATAATAATTGTTTCGGAGTTATCCATAGAAGGCGGAGGTGAAAAAAAGGTGCGAGCTGGAATGGGTCTAACTACAAGGCCGAAAGATTAATTAAAATGTAAATAAAGGTTATATTTTCAATAGACAACAAGATTTAACAAGTTTTCACTAGGTGAAATAACAATGAAAATTCAGATACAATTACAACTTTACAAACGAAAGCACAAGTTAAGGGGTCTTTACAAATTCTGAGCTTCGAGCCCCAAATTTATAATTCCTGAGCTCTCAGCTCACAACCACAAATTACCAAAGGGCAGAAAAACCCTCATTCATGGAGCACTTGCTTCCAACTTTTAACCACAAGCCTCCTAGAGGCACTTTTCAAACACAAGAAAGAGCTGACCCGCTCTCAATTTTTCAAGCCTATTAAAGGCAATACCAGACTTTACAAAAACTCGCCATCGAGGCACAGCTTACAAGAATTAAACAGGTGTATCTCGTACCCAGCCTACAGGGCCTTAAAAGAAAAATAAAAGGTTAATTAAATGGCCCAAAATACCAAGATGAATGGAGGCGTTGCTTGCACTCTTACATGAAACTTTATAAAACCTAAGGGGCACTAGGCCGATGATACAAGGGCTATTCCCAAACTAGGGAGGTGACTCGTATAAGAAAATTTTAATACATTAAGAGTAGAAAATCGGTCATGAAAACGTAGTCACCTCAACTCAAAATGAAGGGGAGCTCGAGAGGGTAAAGCACTCTCTATCCCCGATTTACAGTTTAAAGTAATAAGAAACTTTTACATAAGCCGGCACTAAGTTACATTTTTAGAAAGTTAGGTTACATTGAAAAGGTTTCGGACCTTCCCCGAGGGCTAAACTGCTGAGCTAGCAAGAAATAAAGATGTTAAAATGCCATTACTTTGTAGAAGAGCTGCACGCGGGGAGGCGCTTCCCGCCTCCTGCTATACTTCCATACATTAAGCTAGATGTTGTACGAGGGGCGGAGAGCCAGGAAAATCAGCAGTTTTATACTCTCGGGGAAGATTCGAGACGTTTCATGAATAATTAAGACACATCTACAGACGTTTATTGGATAGCTTACAGTTACACATCAACATAGGGGAAGAAAGACGCCATTGGCTGAAAATGAATGACAGAAATTTACGATTGGCTAATTTCAAAACTGGCGGAAAGAAATATTAATATTGCCAACCCACAAATGAAAGAAGAACATTTAGTAAAGAACAAACTTATGAATACAAAATATCTTCAAGAAAAGTTCCTTCACTTCGCACCAGGGTGCATGATCATAGTTTTTGGTAGAGACATCTGTGAGAGAATGTCCACACTCATTGATAATTAGTAAACAAAAACAATTCGAAATTAACTCAGTGACGTCTTCTGATAAACGGTTGAATTAATTCAGTTTGAAAGTTCAGAGTTTCAGCTGTAGAGGAGTACTTTAAGGCGGAAAATTGAAATGTGCGGCGTATAGGTGTACCAACCGGGGAACAATAATAATAATAATAATAATAATAATAATAATAATAATAATAATAATAATAATAATAATAATAATACCGGGCGAATTGGCCGTGCGGTCAGGGGCGCGCAGCTGTGACCATGTATCCGGGAGATAGTGGGTTCGAACCCCACTGTCGGCAGCCCTGTGTATGGTTTTCTCTGGTTTTCCATTTTCACACCAGGCAAATTCTGGGGCTGTACCTTAAGTCAACGGCCGCTTCCTTCCCACTCCTAGGCCTTTCCTCTCCTATCGTCCCCATAAGACCTATATGTGTCGGTGCGACGTAAAGCAAATTGTAAGCCCTGTCAGCTTGCGTAGGGGTCTAGCCCTGAATTGAGTAGGGGTTAGGCATAACTCTACGCGAGACACTGGGGCGGGGGCCCTCAACCCCGACACGGCGCGTCCCAATGGCTGATAGGGAAAGTTCCTGCAGATATGCAGGAGAGGTGTGAATAAGGCCTAGCCAAATAAGCACCCGCGGATCGACTGAGGGAATGCGAATATGGTCAACGGCCTCGACGGCAGAAGAGGATATATCCCAATGGCGGAGAGGGCGGATGAACTTACTGAACACAAACCATCTAGCAGCGTCGGTACCTCATTTTAGAGGCGGCTGTGAAAGGCGTCTGTACCCCATGTTAGGGGCGGCCTCATTAAAATCCTGGCAGTAGGTATAAAATGCAACCCATCATTGATGGAGGAAATGAATAATAGAAATGAGCCTCGGAAAAGGACGCTACCCGAGGGTCGTCGGGGCACGCTTGGAGCTGGTTCTGAGCGTGACAGCAGGCAAGCCTCCAGTGACATGATGCTGATCAGACGGGCACATGTCGGGTCACCCGAAAATTCTACAGCCGACAATTCAGCTAGGAGAACTCAACAGCTACCTACTCCTCCTGCCGAAGATGTTTCAGAAGTTCAGCTGACCACCAAGGCAGGTAAACCGAGGCAGCGCTTGAAATGGACAGATGATATGAATAAATTCATAATGCGCTCCTACTTTATAACTACGAACTTAGATAAAGACCTTACAACGTGCAGGAAAGATATGCACAGGTTGTTTGTGGACAAATTCCCCCAGTAGTCCTTTGTCACAGAACAAAGAATTGTAGACCAAAGACGTGCAATAGTAACCAACAACAGACTTCCTGCCACAATAATTCAAAACCTTAAGGAAGAAGCTGCTAAAATTCTAGCTACGAGGCCGAGCAGTGAAGGCAACTCCATCTCAATGCCTCAAATTCGTCAGGATGATTCTGGAAGGAAAGAACCACAGGAAGACAAATCTGTGGAAATAAGAGAAACTGGTGATTTCTCAGGTGCTGTTGAAGCACGTCGTGCTGAAGACATGTTTAAAGAGGTGATGGCGGAGTTCGTGGGTCTCAAAGTGAACTATAGACCAAAACTGCCCAAAATTCGAGGAACACCAATGAGCAAAAACTTTGTAAGTACTGTAAATAACATCCTACAGCAGTATATAGAATAATCCAGTAGCATAGAGGAAACAAACACCCTCGTTTATTGCGTAGCAGTAACTGTGGTTAGGATGAACAACCAAAATCTAATACCCATCTCCAGAAGCTCTTGTAAGAACGCAGATTCAGAATACATTCCACCATGGTAACGTCGATTATAAAGTGATATCCAAGAGCTAAGAAAAACCAGTGGTCAACTTTCCGCATACCTCTGTAACAAAACTAAAACGAAAACTAACAGAAACTTGAGGAATGTGTTCAGGAAAATCAACACCCACACAAATGAACCCGAGCACAGAGAAAAGGTCAAAGAATACATTGACACCCAAAAACAAAAGTTGTGTGCAAAAGCAGAAAGGCTCAGGAGGTACAAAGAGTCTCGAGCTAGGTAAATGCAAAACGACCTTTTCTCCAAGAATGAGGGCCAATTCTACAGAACGCTCAAGCAAAATCGGCAAACTAACAAGTACGCAGGACACGGAAGACATTTGGAAACGTATTTGGTGTACCAACACAGTCCACAATACAAATAAAACATGGATTAAGGAAGAGTAAAACAACAATGGTTATGCAGAAATGAGTTTTGATACCATAGAAGAAAGCCATGTGAGTAATGCTGTCAGGAGAACTCAAAGTTGGAAAGCACCAGGTACAGACAAAATACAAAATTTTTGGTATAAACATTTCACTTGCGTCCACAAGAAAATAGCCCAACAATTCACTTATCTCATGCAGTGTCCTGAATTTCTTACATCAGGAATTACATACCTCCTACCTAAGGGAGGTGGGAATGTTAAAGATCCTTCAGCTTACAGACTAATAACCTGTCTACAAACGATCTACAAACGTTTTACATCCATACTCACAGAAGAAATGTATAAACATATCAGCAACCATAACATTCTGACTGAGGAGCAGAAAGGATGCAAAAAGTCATCACCAGGGTGCAAAGAACAGATAATCATAGACTCCGTTGTAACACAACAGGCAATACACTCACAAAGGAACCTGTACACAGCGTATATAGATTATCAGATAGCATTAAACTCAGTTCCCCACTCACGGTTAAAAGGATTACTTCATTTGTACAAGATCAGTCCTGCCATAAATCATTTTCTTGAAGTTACTATGAACAACTGGAAGACAATGCTCTGCACTAAGACAGAAAATAAATGTATCATGTCCGACACAATTAAAATTGAACGTGGTATATTTCAAGGAGATTCATTAAGTCCTCTGTGGTTTTGCCTTGCAATGAATCCCCTATCCAATCTTCTAAAAGCTACTGGTTTCGGATTTGATATTAAATATAACAATGGGAAACACAGAATATCTCATTTGTTTTATATGGATGATCTGAAAGTGTATGCCCACAACGAAACACAAATGAACGCCCTGCTGAATATAATAGACTCTTACTCATCTGATGTGGGAATGACGTTGGCAGTAAAGAAATGTAAGCTGCTAACAGTTGAACGTGGTCGGTACACAAACTCCCAACCATATGAGCTCCATACCGGATCTTTAATTGAGGGAATGACACAAACAGAGACATACAAGTACCTTGGATTTGCTCAGAATACAACTCTGGAGCACAAGAAAATCAAACAGGAACTCACCGATAAATATACATCGAGGTTGCATCAGATTTGGTGCAGCTACCTAAATGCCAAGAACAAAATTAAAGCAATAAACACGTACGCTATTCCAACCCTTGTTTATTCATTTGGAATTCTGAAATGGTCTGCTACAGAAATAGACAGCATACAAAGAAAAACGAGAACTTTGCTCACCACCTATATATTACAGCATCCCAATTCATGCATGGAAAGGGTCACTCTCCCACGAAAACTGGGAGGCCGAGGAGTACTGGATCTTCAAGTCATGCTCCTGAATCAGATAAAGAACCTACGGAGATATTTCCATAAAAAGCAAGAAATCAGCCTTCTCCATAAAGCTGTAGTACTTGCTGACAAGTACACTGTTCTGTATCCATACAATGCCTCTGACCCACATACAAATCACCAAGTATTCCTGCAGGAGAAAGAAATGACATGGCGAGAGAAGACCCCCCACGGAAAATACTACAGCAATCTAAACTAACAGAGCATAGACAAGAATGCGTCGTGTATGTGGTTACAAAGTGGGCGCTTATTTGGGGAGACAGAGGGATTTGCAGTTGCTATAAAAGACCAAGTAATAGCTACAAACAATTACAAAAAGTACATCATCAAAGACACCAGTGTACTCTCCGACAAATGCAGACGATGCTCCGTTCATCTCGAGACCATCGACCATATCACTGCGGGCTGCCCAGTACTTGCCCCCGTAGAATACACGAGACGACACAATCATGTCTTGGGAATCATACACCAGGCACTTGCTCAGGAAAACCAATTAATTCAGGAACGTATCCCTTATTACAAGCACCATTCAACACCATTCAACACCATTCCTGGAGAACGAGTCGATTAAGCTTTATTGGGACACTGCTGTAGTGACAGACAAAACAGTCAACCATAACAGGCCAGACATCATACTGGTAAACAAGAAAACTGGGACGACTTTCATTATTGACATCGCTATCCCCAATGACACCAACATTGACAGGAAGTACAGTGAAAAAATCTCCAAGTACAAAGAACTTGCAGAAGAGATAAAGAGGATTTGGAAGATGAAACTGGTACGAATAGTTCCTGTGATTCTGTCAGTCAACGGCCTCATTCCACACACACTTCACAAGAGTCTGCGAGAACTGGGTATTCCACCGAACATCTACAAAATTATGCAACATTCTGTCCTCCTGTCAACATGCAACATTGTGCGATCGTTCCTCTCGCAAGAATGAAGATCCCGTGATCTACAGTTTTGTATATACCTGTACATCAACGTTTGTATTATAATGTGTAAATAATTTAATTATGTGAGTCACTTGGTGCATCCCGTGCCCCATTACTAACCATATTTCCTGTGGAGAAGTGTATGAATAATAATAATAATAATAATAATAATAATAATAATAATAATAATTCTACATTATCAGCTAGCATGTGAAGGCATTTTGATTTCACGTAATTAGAGTGATTGCGTATTAATTCTGACTTTCTGTCTTACGTTATCACATGGAACCAAATACCCTTTTGGAGGACCTATGGTTGAGCACCATATTCGTCACCAGGGATCATTTAAATGCCGATATTGTAAAAGGTGGAGTACCGAAAGAATTCGACTAATTCTGCCAGGTTTGAGCACGAAATATTGGAGTGCAGAGGGCAAATCCCTACCAGAGATGCATAGTGGAGCTTTCTACAGTAATAATAAATTGCAAATGACGTTATCACTCCCTTAGACCAATTTATGGCTTTCGTCCTTCGGTTCCGTTTCAATTTTGTTTGATGATTTGAATAACAAATTGCTCCCTGTTCTTATTACACAGGAGGGCGAATACTTGGAGTGGGGTGCAGCAGAAGGAAGAAGTCTCGTGCAATTCAATAGGGGGCCAAATGCTGGTTCATGTAGAGTTACAGGTTTTTGTACCTCTACATCTGATAAATGTTCACCTTGCGAGCATAATGGGGAAGTGGGCGTGGAGAAGAGCTGTGGGTTGTGAAGCAAGTAGGGACATATTTCACAACTGTAATGTGTGGTAAATGTGACAAAAACTATAACATTCTATCCCTCCTCATCTGAAGTGCTCAACTGAATTAATTAGCTGAGATTTATTCACTGATGTCTATGAGTTTATCCATTTTGTCGGCTACACTGTATATTACAGAAAATTATATAAAATATAAATGAAATAGAATTCAACTGAAATGAATAAATTTTAGTGTAGTTAATTTATATGGCACCACATGATTGACACTGGTGGGGCACGATGATTCTTCTGGCTGAGGCCTGTACATGGACTGCACATGCAAGCTTTAATACGGCTCTTCCTTCAATTTAATCCCCATTTATACTAGGCTGGTAACGAAATCAGGATAAAGGGTAATGAGTGTCCCTCAAGGCAGGTCTCCCGGTGGTTGTGGGTGGTAGAATAATATCCAAGGTATCCCCTGCCCTTTGTAAGTGGTGACTAAAACGGTGACCAGAGGCTCTCAGCTTGGGAGCATGGTTCTGAGATCACGGTTCCCCTAGCTGAGTCTGGAATTGCTACCACACACTTGTGTCAGGCTCCTCACTTTCATGTTTCTTATCCGACTTCCCTAGGTCAACACTTCTTCTTTACCGACCCCGACGATTATATTTTTGACGCCTAGGGAGTCTTTTATTTTCACGCCCTTCGTGTCCCGTCCCTTCATGTTTTCGACACTTTCATTTTCCCTAGCATCGGACATTTTAAATATTTTCCCATGTGACTAGTGCTCATAGGGGATGGCTGCCTATTTGTACTTGCCCTTAAAAGAATAACCACCGGGCGAGTTGGCCGTGCGCGTAGAGGCGCGCGGCTGTGAGCTTGCATCCGGGAGATAGTAGGTTCGAATCCCACTATCGGCAGCCCTGAAAATGGTTTTCCGTGGTTTCCCATTTTCACACCAGGCAAATGCTGGGGCTGTACCTTAATTAAGGCCACGGCCGCTTCCTTCCAACTCCCAGGCCTTTCCTATCCCACCGTCGCCATAAGACCTATCTGTGTCGGTGCGACGTAAAGCCCCTAGCAAAAAAAAAAAAAATAAAAAAAATAAAAAGAATAACCACACCCGCCACCTCAGGGCACTTGTTTGTCAACGTTAGAGTAGGATATCACAGTTCAGTTGAATTCATATGTTCCAATTAATGCAGTAGTCTTATGATTTCCCAACATATAGGCCTTCCCCCAAAACAATAATAATTTCTGAGGTATATGATTTTGCTCGTGGGAACTGCATAACGCATAGAAACAATGCTATCAGTTTAAATCGTATGGTCAAAATATTCAGTTAATTAATTTATTCTTTTGTTGCAATGGCATTTCTCCTTTCATACCCATGAAGTGAGCTGGTCGCTACTTCGAGAACTCGATCTAGTGCAATTTGATCGAGAGATGATCAGTAGCCTTGACCTGAAAATGAAAAATGAAAACCTACAACCTGTTTTCCAGTCATTGACCGGGTCAGGGATGGAATGAATGAAGCAGATATAGGCTATTAGTACAATGGGGTCGCCACTCCCAAAGTGATTTATTAATGACTGATAGATGCTATGAAATGAGAATGGAGAGTGTTGCTGGAATGAAAGATGACAGGAAAAACCGGAGTACCCGGAGAAATACCTGTCCCCCCTCCGCTTTGTCCAGCACAAATATCACATGGAACAACCCGGATTTGAACCGCGGTATCCAGCGGTGAGAAGTAGCCTTGACCTATCCGCTGATATAAACGTGTTCTAATACTGCACAATCCATGCTATCCTGAATTGAAGAGCTATATGCATCTCCTAAGATTAATACTAGACTTCAAGACGTGAAGCTAGGCATCTAGTTATCTAAAATCAATGCATTAACATGTTGGTGGTTCATTAGTCCCTTTTGGATGAAATATGGATCATATTTTAGCTTAACATAATGTGATTAGAAATGTGGTGAGTAACACCTATGATGCACAAACATTGTGACTTACCGTCGAACACATATAAGTGATATATTTATGTTCGGTAATGGAGACGAGGGAGGAAACCAGATATCAATGGAAAAGAGCTTAAAGTAAGAAAGACACCATCGAATCAATGGAGTAAAAGGCTTTAAGGAAAATTCAAGGGTTCAAAATCCTAATAAAGTCGAGGACAAAGGGAAAAACGGTTCACGCGAATATGTCATGCAGGAAAGTTGGACGAGTGTAGTCTGACTAAGGTGTTGAAGGAATTCCAGATTCAGTTGGAACCCTGTCGTATGCATTCCACCCTCATAGAGAGTGAGTTGCTAGAAGATACCAGAATCCACAGAGCATCAGACCAGTACAATTATCAAAGAATATAACCAGATTTTCTGCAAAGTGTGCGAGGTCTCAGATGATACATATACCTTATATACGTATTTTGCTACCAATATGAAAATCTGTCTTCCGTTCTGTTAGCGATGAAAATTATCACAAAATTACCAATTGTTCAATATACGTTGTAACAATATTGTCTAACCGAGGTCGATTCATGGAGGGGATTTAATTCTCGACTCGGCTGAAATGTTAGGGTCACGACACTTCTTCTTCTTCTTTCCCTTCTCCTTCTTGCCGCTTTTCTCACACCCTGGTTGGATCGTGGGTATATACTGTGCCAAGCATATCCAAGTGGTCCTATTTTGAGGCTGGATTCACTACCTGACTACAACACTATGTGGAGGAAAGTATTCACTATTGTGTCTTTCCGAGGTTGTTGGTAGTGTGTATGAAGAGTATGTGTTCGGACAATCATATGTACGAAGTCACCGAGTCAGAAGAGTTAACCGGACGCAATTAAATTTTCCGAATCGGCTGGATATCGAACCTGGGACCATCTGAAACGAAGACATTGTTGTTGATCCATCAGCTAAGGAGCCAGACATCATGGTCACTTCACCGTTGCTGACGGTAATTCCTTATCCATTACCTTTCTTTAGTCCTCATATTAAATTTTCCATTAGTCAAATTCGTCTTTCCCATCTGAACTGTTTTAAGGCGTGATGATAATGTTGTAGCTTTGGCTTTAAAACTTAAATAATCACAATATCAATACATCATTAGTTATGCCGTAGACTAATCCTTCTTATACGTTTCTTTTCTTGATCCAGAAAACGTACAGTAATAGCTCGCAGTAAAATTTCCTGGCCAAGTTTAATAGGTTGAACACAATCACAGCACATCCATCGGAAGCGGACGAAATCTCTTGAAACTGTCAATGAGCGGTAAACCAAGTGACAGCTGATACGCTGCTACGACGTAAATAAGCGGCCATGTGACCTGAATATTCACTGGGCAATTCAGTAAGTATCACACTATCTTTAGGTACTAATGATCACCAATGAGTGAGAGTCACTCCCGTTATGATGTACAATAATAAGAAACTACATGGTTGAATGATAAAAGCAATAGTCTTCCATTCATAGGGATCCAGGTTAGAATTCCGGCCGTGCCGTGTTTTTAGAACCAGTTGGTTAAATTCTCTAGCTTGAGAATCGACTGTTTGTGACTGCATTAACACACAATTTGACTGATAAACAACACTTCAAATTATCGTTGAACAGGGAAACACCCGGTTTTGTGTATGTCGCTCATTATAGCGACAGCGTAAGTAAAGATATCCAGCAGTAAAGCTGGAAGAAATTCACATTAATGCGGAATGTAGATAATTCGGAACAGGCCAAGGAAATAATAATAATAATAATAATAATAATAATAATAATAATACTGTTCTTTAATTATGATTTTAAGACTTTTACACTGCCTGTACCGGGCGAGATGGCCGTACGGTTAGAGGCGAGCGGCTGTGAGCTTGCATCCGGGAGAGAGTGGGTTCGAATCCCACTGTCGGCAGCCCTGAAAATGATTTTCCGTGGTTTCCCATTTTCACACCAGGTAAATTCTGGGGCTGGGACCACGGCCGCTTCCTTCCAACTCATAGGCCTTTCCTATCCCATCTTCGCCATAAGACCTATCTGTGTCGGTGCGACGTAAAGTCACTAGCAAAAAAAGAAAGACTGCCTGCATGTCGATCTTAACGTTTCATTTCACTCTAACAGAGAACAGAGAAACCGGTATTATGTTGGGTGAACCGTTCTTGATTCTTTACGTGCATTTTGTCGAGAATACTCCAAATATATGTGTTACGTGTTTACAATGAAGGCGATGCAAGTATTGTGGTCCATGTAAGAGTAGAAGTTTTACTACCATCTCAACTTCAGTAACAAGCTTCCATATTTTCACTCCTTGTCGTCTATTGCATAATACCGTGCAATTATAATTAACTTGTATATGCTTTTTTCTTGCGATCGTTGATGGTCATCAATATTTATAGTACAATATCTTAATCCAAAATTAATTACTGACTTTATCTCATGACATTAATGAAGAATGTCGGCAAATGGGAATCTATCTTGCAGTCGCTTAAGTGCGGCCAGTATCCAGTATTCGGAAAATAGTGGGTTCGAACCCCACTGTCGGTAGTCCTGCAGATGGTTTTCCGTGGTTT
Organism: Anabrus simplex; assembly: GCF_040414725.1. Classification (NCBI taxonomy): domain Eukaryota; kingdom Metazoa; phylum Arthropoda; class Insecta; order Orthoptera; family Tettigoniidae; genus Anabrus; species Anabrus simplex. The sequence continues at coordinate 101,477,402 of NC_090265.1, read as the reverse complement.
CACATTCTTGACTTATAAAATTCTGGCACCGTACTTTAATTAACGCCACGGCCGCCTCCTTCCTACTCCTAGCCCATTCCTGCCCCATCGTCGCCATAAGATCTATCTGTGTCCGTGCGACGTAAAGCAAATTGAGAATCTATCTTGACGTAAAACGCTCATTTGAACCGATACAAGCTTGACACTGTTCATTCATTACAACTTTTATCTGGTATATTACCATGAGTTTGTTTATACTTCCACTGTATAAAATACTGTTTTATTATACTGAAGACGGGAAAACCAACAGATGCAACTACATATCTGCCGTATGAATTTTAGAGAGCAATGAAAGTATGTGTATAGATACATTATGGCTGAAACATGTTCCAAGAAGAGCATTCCAGGTATCACTAATGAACAAGGGTCGTGTATACGTGAGGATATACAGAAGTCAGAAGGATTCCGTCAGCAGTATTTAAAGGTATATTGATATACCGTAAGGATAATGTCAAGGTAGAAGAAGTGACTAATAGTGGCGAATTACTGAAATTTATTTATGATAAAAAAGACATTTACAAAAAGTTGCAAAATTTAAAAGCTAGAAACAGAGCTGGGATTGATAAGATTTCTCGGGATATATTAAAGGCTACAGGTTGGGGCCTAACATCGAAGGTCATCGGCCCTAAAGTACTTATTTGACTGCTGTTTACATGAAGCTGCAATGCCAAATGAATGTAGAGTTGCAGTAGCAACCCCATTGTACAAGGGGAAGGGTGATATACATATAGCAAATAATTACGGTCCAGTCAGCTTGACATGTGTAGTTTGTAAGCTCTGGGAAAGCATTCATTCTGATAATTACACACGTTTTCTAATTTACTAGGTGGTTTGATAAAGTAGGGTTTAAGAAATGTTATTCCAGTGAGGGTCAACTTGATGCTAGAAATGCCATTGATTATGCAGCCAGTTCCTGTTATAAATGGGACGAAGATGTCGCTCATAGGCTGGTTTGCTGATTGCAATTCATTGAGCCTTGCAGATTGATATGTAATACTGGGTGACATTCTTAAGTGCAGATCAGTGATGATTGTTTGATATTTTAGATGCCTTCTGTGGAAAGTCCCAATACTGAATTCATAAGTAAGAGTTGGTAATATTGTGGAGTGTAATTATTGTGTAGATTGGTCTAGACGCTGATGTCTTACCGTAGTTGTCCTGAGAAGCTGACCAAACGCCTGCATCTGAAGTGACAGTGTATTTCAGCACCTATGTTTTCAATTGTCGAGAGGCAGCCGTGTATCGCGATTGACCTGTCTAAAGCATTTGAGAGGGTGGATCATGGGAGACTACTGGCAAAAATGAGTGCAATTGGACTAGACAAAAGAGTGACTGAATGGGTTGCTATATTTCTAGAAAATAGATCTCAGAGAATTAGAGTAGGTGAAGCTTTATCTGACCCTGTAATAATTAAGAGGGGAATTCCTCAAGGCAGTATTATAGGACCTTTATGTTTTCTTATAAATATAAATGGTATGAGTAAAGGAGTGGAATCGGAGGTAAGGCTTTTTGCGGATGATGTTATTCTCTATAGAGTGATAAATAAGTTACAAGATTGTGAGCAACTGCAACGTCACCTCGAAAATGTTGTGAGATGGACAGCAGGCAATGGTATGTTGATAAACGGGGTTAAAAGACAGGTTGTGAGTTTCACAAATAGGAAAAGTCCTCTCAGTTTTAATTACTGCGTTGATGGGGTGAAAGTTCCTTTTGGGGATCATTGTAAGTATCTAGGTGTTAATATAAGGAAAGATCTTCATTGGGGTAATCACATAAATGGGATTGTAAATAAAGGGTACAGATCTCTGCACATGGTTATGAGGGTGTTTAGGGGTTGTAGTAAGGATGTAAAGGAGAGGGCATATAAGTCTCTGGTAAGACCCCAACTAGAGTATGGTTCCAGTGTATGGGACCCTCACCAGGATTACCTGATTCAAGAACTGGAAAAAATCCAAAGAAAAGCAGCTCGATTTGTTCTGGGTTATTTCCGACAAAAGAGTAGCGTTACAAAAATGTTGCAATGTTTGGGTTGGGAAGAATTGAGAGAAAGAAGAAGAGCTGCTAGACTAAGTGGTATGTTCGGGCTGTCAGCGAAGAGATGGCGTGGAATGACATTAGTAGACGAATAAGTTTGAATGGTGTTTATAAAAGTAAGAAAGATCACAATATGAAGATAAAGTTGGAATTCAAGAGGACAAACTGGGGCAAATATTCATTTATAGGAAGGGGAGTTAGGGATTGGAATAACTTACCAAGAGAGATGTTCAATAAATTTCCAATTTCTTTGAAATCATTTAGGAAAAGGCTAGGAAAACAACAAATAGGGAATCTGCCACCTGGGCGACTGCCCTAAATGCAGATCAGTATTGATTGATTGATTGAAGATAAGAAAACTGGATTGTTACTGTGTGGCACTTCTTTATAATAGCTTATGGTTTGTTAATATTACCTTCTAGACCATCTGTGTCATATGCTTGGTTGAATGTATGAGAAGTTCAATTGTGACTTGCATAGTTATGTGTAAGTGAGAACACATTAAGAATGGTTTAATGTACCTCGAAGTAAATAGTTGCCATCTAATTTTTTTTAAAAAGCTATTTGTTCGGAGCGTCGACCTATAGAGATCTTTTGCCCCTACTTGCACCATATAATATGAACCTGCGTGTAATTGGAATTGCGGGAGTGTAGAGTGTTGAATGTGAGGAAAGGAACGTTATGGAAGACACAAACACCCAGTCCCCAGGCCAGGGATATTAATCATTTACAATTAAAAACCTCCCTGAACCGGCCGGTAATCTAACCCGGGGCCGCCGGGTGACAGGCGGACGTGTTGCCCCCTACACCGCGGGGCCGGACTGCCATTTAATTACCCCTCATTAAAATAAATAAAATAAATACATAAAAATCGTGAATAGTGAGACCACATACCTTCTTAACCTCGTGCTGTTTCACCCCGGAAGAAGTTAGTGGACGGCGGGACTTACTTCCCCACCCATTTGGACAACTGACAAAGTTCATGGATAAGAAATTCATGCTATGAAACTCTCTTTATTGAAAAAAGTAACAATTGTTTACATCTATGTTCATGAAGGTGTAATACCTAAAGATAAACGTAGCTACTCTCGAGTTTTTGAGGGAAGATTGCAGTGAGATTTTCGCTGCGCGATGTAGATGGAAGAGTGAAGTTTCGCTCTTATTCAATACATGCAGGGTAGGTCGGTCGTTACGCTTTAATATTGGCAGTGGATTTCCATAACGGTGAATGGCTCACCGTTAGCTGCTTTGAATAACATCGCTCACCTGAAATGCAGTGGCTAGCACGTGGCTTAGGGCTTGTTTCATGTTAACAGGATGCATAGAATTTTCTTGCCTGGTAAATCCTCTCAAGGGATTGATAAAAATGTTTCCTTGGAATGAGATAGTTTGTAATTTAATTGAGTGAATGCTTAGCACCGTAAATGTAGTTCAATGTAAGAAAATAATAGAAATGTTTCTGCGTATCTGTTTGGTTTTAAGTAACTTAGTTAAAATGGATCAAAAATATGTATCATTTCCATACAAGGGATCAGTATCCTTTGCCTTCCATTCATAATTATCAGCAGAAAACAGGGTAATAAATATAAATTTCATGTATCTTTGGATAATGCAACCTTCAAATCAATGTAAACGAATTCCAACAGCGAAAAGTCAGCTACCATTGAGTGTTTGAGTGGTATAGATGGAAGTTCCTGGTACAATTGGATGGAGATTCCTTTTTACGTACAAGGTAAGGTAAGGGTATATTCTGCCCGAACGCAGGTCCGAACCTCCGCGGAGGTGTGCCTGAGCAGGAGTTTACGTACGGTACGGTTGGCCAGTTCCTTTCCGCTCCTCCATTCCCTTACCCCACACCAAAAGCGCGGTGTAACCCATCCAAATCTTCACCACACCCAATATTGCTTAACTTCGGAGATCTTACGGTATCCGGTGTTTCAACACGGCTACGGCCGTTGGCTAGTAAGGTAAGGGTGTATTCTGCCCGAAGGCAGGTCCGAACCGCCGCTGAGGTCTGCCTGAGCCGGAGTTTACGTGCGGTAGGGTGGCTAGTTGTTTTCCGCTCCTCCATTCCCTTACCCTCCACCAATAGCGCATGGCAACCCATCCAAATCTTGACCACGCCAAATGTTGATTAACTTCGGAGATCTCACGGGATCCGTTGTTTCAACACGGTTACGGCCGTTGGCTTTTACGTATAACACTGTAATTAAACCACTGGAAATGGGTGTATTGTCTTTTTCAACCACTGCAAGGAAAGCTTCGCAAAGTGGTTCATGGTTGTCACTCTGTTCGATTATACTTAGAAGTTGATGATTCATAGTGTTCCGCTTAGTGCTTAGATTATGGTTAGTGGAAGCCTTCCTCTTCCAATTTCCAGCACTGAGAATTAGTACAATTAACTCCAAACAAGCCAGCTAATAGGCTGTCATCGATTTATGAATTATATTACTTCGCATAATTTTCTGAACTTTTATTGTACGAACAGCTTGGATGAAGTCACATAGACAGAGGAGGTGAATGCAAATGAATTACAAGACACATTGTCCTCAATAGGACATAAACGTTTCACCAAAAAATCAAAAGGCAATGGTCTCTAACATAATTATGCAGTATATCAAAGCTCGCCATGTATTTAAATTAAATTCTGTTGCATAAACATTTTCAGATGGTTCTGTCATGTGGCCAACTACGTTTCATTCCTAAATATAGACATAAAACTGTAATGTTTGCGAAAATTGTTGCGAAAAACGTGTGAGAGCTTACTCGCAGACCAGGTACCATGGTTACGTGAGCACATAAGACACGCAGATTATTATAAACTGAATATTTAAAATATATATAAACAATATACAATAATATAAAGATATACTTCTATCATGTTCGCAGTCATGGTGATCGGGACTTCTGTCTCGCATTTGAACACATGGAGCGATCATTCGAAGGAGATACTGTCCACCGTCTGCTTTTATTCTATGCAATGACACTAAGGTGAGTCCTTCATCTCTATTTGAAGAGTCATACCACGCTTGCCATGAACAGTCCTCATTCTGTTTAATGTCCTTCACTGCCGTTTGGGTAAAAGTAATCCAGCCGGCCACTCACATCGGTCTTCTACGATGTTGTGGCGAGACGGTGTGAAATGCTGTTGCCACTGATGATTCCAGGCGTCTAAAATGTTGAAAGAGCCGTCCTTCAGGTGAGATTATTTTCTCCTGATGTTCAACAGCGAATGGTGTCTGCTTACGCATTGAGGAGGTATGTTAGAGGTCATGTCGCCAATGGATGTATGTATGTAGGGCGAATGCATCCTACTTTTCTGCGCGTTGAAAGTTAGGCTGGACATGTATTACTTTCATTTGAGATCTTTTAAACAAAGTTGAAGGGCTGTACTCACTATAGCAGTAAGTAAACTGGTGTCCTCATCCCGAGGTGGTGCAGCATTTTACAGCTGATCCCTAATGGGATCAACCATATACCAGCCCTCCTGCCATTTCTGGCAGTACCGGAAATCGAACCCGGACGCACGAGGATGGCAGTTAATAACATGAACCGTTACGCTACGGAGGGGGACATTCACTATAGCAGTGACAAGTTTACTGATTTGAAGGTGATAGCTGACTAAGTTAGTGTCAGTTTTCGGTTTGCCCAGCGTACTTGAAGTACTTTGTTATGCGAAGCGGTTTCCTACACCATAGTTCTCTAGCGAAATGAAATGGCTTACGGGTTTTAGTGCCGGAAGTGTCCGAGGATATGTTCGGCTCGCCAGGTGCAGGTCTTTTGATTTGACGCTCGTACGCGACCTGCGCGTCGTGACGGTGATGAAATGATGATGAAGACGACACATACACCCAGTGCCAGCGAAATCAACCACTGACGGTTAAAATTCCCGACCCTACCAGGAATCAAACCCGGGACCCTTGTGAACAAAGGCCGGCACGCTAACCATTTAGCCATGGAGCCGGACAGTTCCCTACTATTTTAAAGTAACGAGAGACTCAGAATTTATCGAGAGAGAATTTGGAGATCGAGCTGTAACCTACTTATTCGGACTTCTAGTGAATAAATAATGATAACGAGGGTGATAAAGAAAGAAATACAATACACGAGGATTCGCAAAATATGCAGAGAACAAAGCTTTCATAATGGTGAGATAATTTGTAAATATACTGTGACCGTATGCTGGTCTCAACTGTGTGAGTATGAGCCAGTGTGTCACGAGCCTAGTCTTTGTCGGCATGGCGCGCGTGTGTCGTTGAGCCACGTGGCGAGCTGTTTCTAACCTGAAGGGGGAGTCTAGCTGGCCCGGAAAATAAAATTAAAAATAAAAGTGGACGACAGATGAAAAGAGCTAGAATATGTTCGCCTGCAGTCGAGTTGTATTTTAAGCAAAGGAAATATTTTTTATATCTTCGAAGGCGTGATATGTGTAATTACGAAGGTGTACAATAATGATATTTGACTGGACAGTGTTAATGATCATGTATGAATTGTAATAACGAGTAACGGAATTTTTATTTCATGTGAACGGTACACTGGCGGATAATAGTGTGTTGTTTAATTAATGAAACCGATAGGAATTCAGTACTTGAATTGATTTTACTTCCTACAAAAAGTGGCGTACTACGGTAACTTAAAGCTAGTTATATGCATGCAAGTCCTCACTCACTCATTTCTATTACTTCGCTCACTTCGCCTTACTATGCTTCACGTCTGACTGCTGTTCACTTCAGCTTACGTCGTCGGAGAACGTCAGTGGAGATACTGCCATCGACAGGAATAGTGGACACATTTCCAGCGTTCAACTCTTACTAAAATTGTGCCAGCCTACGACTATAATTAGTGTAACCAACAGACGTCAAAAATATCAGATAACACTAATAAAAGTACGTGTCTTTCTATAACAACTTGCACGATTGTGCTCAGGATTTTTCTTAATTTATTCTGTACAAGTTTCAGCAATCATAAAAGGTGTAACGTGGAAGAGGACTTCTACATGATTCATCGCCAGAAGATGGAAGTTCGTGCCAGAGACTGTACATTTCATCATGAGTTTCTAAGTCGATAGACCATCGCCAACAATGGAGAAATGCAAGGATTACAGCCCTAGAATGTTCGATTGGGGATCCCAGAATTTCAACATGAAGACTACAGTATAAGTTAAGTCGACGTCTTATTTATATATGTTCTGTGTAGCTCTTTATTTCTATTCTTATTTCTTTCTTTGGAATGGTCCTATAGTCTGTGGTTGATTTCATTTCCACGATATTTCATTGATTATTTCCTAATATGTGAGATAGGACTGAGAACGTAATTCGTGTACTTGTTCAGATTCTTGACCACGTGTTGTTGAGTACGGAAATGATAGATCTGTTGAAGTTATCCATGTGTTATCGGAACCATCCTTCCTTATTGTACGAGTTTCATTATATTAGTGAATTAATCTGTGTCAGATGAATTTATCGACGTAATATTTTCCCAATATCTTTAATATTTTCATGACCTTTGGACTTATACTCGTACCTCGTGATAATGATAGCATGTCATCAGGATAATAATTCCGAATTGAGATTATGGATTTATGTGGAGTACAGGCGCATTGATATATAATATTAATGGTTTATTTAGTCATCGAGAAAAATTTAATGGGAATAAGGCTTGTTTCTGGGAAGATAACAGGTTCTTACATACTTTCTGACTACACATTTTGTGATATGTAGTTGTGATGAATATTAATCGTCATTATGTGGTTATTGTATGTGGAATTTATGTGGAATTAGTACATGTGATATGAATCTTTTTGATATTGAATTGTCACGTGATAGTGCGACGATATTTTATACATGATGTTGATCATGGTAGGGTAGAGATAATGGATATTCGAGATTATACGAGGTGTAGTCACTGTAGTAAAGTCTTCCGATGATGATAATAATAAGTCTATGTCGATCGATGTACTCCCTAATTCAGCCTTAATACACTGACTGACAGAGCAAATGCAACACCAAGAAAGAGTGGTCAGAACTTTATGCCAATTGCAGGGTAGACTGACGTCACTGAGGTATGCTCATGATGTGAAATGCGTCGCTGTGCTGCGCACGTAGCGAACGATAAATGGGACACGGCGTTGGCGAATGGCCCACTTCGTACCGTGATTTCTCAGCCGACAGTCATTGTAGAACGTGTTGTCGTGTGCCACAGGACACGTGTACAGCTAAGAATGCCAGGCCGCCATCAACGGAGGCATTTCCAGCAGACAGACGACTTTACGAGGGGTATGGTGATCGGGCTGAGAAGGGCAGGTTGGTCGCTTCGTCAAATCGCAGCCGATACCCATAGGGATGTGTTCACGGTGCAGCGCCTGTGGCGAAGATGGTTGGCGCAGGGACATGTGGCACGTGCGAGGGGTCCAGGCGCAGCCCGAGTGACGTCAGCACGCGAGGATTGGCGCATCCGCCGCCAAGCGGTGGCAGCCCTGCACGCCACGTCAACCGCCATGCTTCAGCATGTGCAAGACACCCTGGCTGTTCCAATATCGACCAGAACAATTTCCCGTCGATTGGTTGAAGGAGGCCTGCACTCCCGGCGTCCGATCAGAAGACTACCATTGACTCCACAGCATAGACGTGCACGCCTGGCATGGTGCCGGGCTAGAGCGACTTGGATGAGAGAATGGCGGAACGTCGTGTTCTCCGATGAGTCACGCTTCTGTTCTGTCAGTGATAGTCACCGCAGACGAGTGTGGCGTCGGCGTGGAGAAAGGTCAAATCCGGCAGTAACTGTGGAGCGCCCTACCGCTAGACAACGCGGCATCATGGTTTGGGGCGCTATTGCGTATGATTCCACGTCACCTCTAGTGCGTATTCAAGGCACGTTAAATGCCCACCGCTACGTGCAGCATGTGCTGCGGCCGGTGGCAATCCCGTACCTTCAGGGGCTGCCCAATGCTCTGTTTCAGCAGGATAATGCCCGCCCACACACTGCTCGCATCTCCCAACAGGCTCTACGAGGTGTACAGTTGCTTCCGTGGCCAGCGTACTCTCCGGATCTCTCACCAATCGAACACGTGTGGGAAATCATTGGACGCCGTTTGCAAACTCTGCCCCAGCCTCGTACGGACGACCAACTGTGGCAAATGGTTGACAGAGAATGGAGAACCATCTCTCTGGACACCATCCGCACTCTTATTGACTCTGTACCTCGACGTGTTTCTGCGTGCATCGCCGCTCGCGGTGGTCCTACATCCTACTGAGTCGATGCCGTGCGCATTGTGTAACCTGCATATCGGTTTGAAATAAACATCAATTATTCGTCCGTGCCGTCTCTGTTTTTTCCCCAACTTTCATCCCTTTCGAACCACTCCTTCTTGGTGTTGCATTTGCTCTGTCAGTCAGTGTATTTTGGAATAAGCTTATCCTGATATAACTCATGGGAGTCAGTAATTCGAGGTTTCTAATGTATGTGTAAATCTTACTGGAGGACCTCAAGTCTGGAAAATAGATCCTCAGACAAATATCCTAATAATATTATAATTCGACACCAGGCGAGCACAATTTTCATCGCTATAATTCGTACTCACGTGGAGACTTTTCATTTTCAATGAAATTTCTAAATGGACCTAATGGAGAGTGGTGATATTGATTAGTTCGCGGAGGTGACATGTAGATACCGTAAATAATTCTTCTTTTAGAATGTTCCAGTATTTAGTTGTAGAATTAGTAAAATATTCTAGCGATAAGATATTTCTTGTGCATTTGTGATGTGATGTGTTGACAGAGGGGATAATCTGTGGCACTTTAGTGGCATTTTATTCATAATTTTGGACAGGATTTTCACGTCGATGGATTATTTTTGATTTAATGGTTTTTAGAGGAGTAATAATGATAATTTCAGTTTCTTATGATGAGCACGCGATAGTAAAGTTAGATGTTAGTTCTCACGAGGAGATAAGTGGGAAAGACTTTGAACAGATATACTCGACGTCTCGAATTAATTTTACATAAAATGAGCAGATTCAATCTTCAATCAAATGTTAATAAAATGTTGATGAACACAATTTCAGTAATATATTTGATTAAAAAGTAAACTTGTTAATTTTGAATATTTTATCTTATACACTTCATTAAAATTTAATGTGTTTTCCACATTGTTCGAGGAATTCGATGAACCAATCTCATTTTTCCAGACTAAATAACTTCCAAATTAAATTAACATTAATAAACGAAATATGTAATTTTCAACACTCTGTTAGAATTGTAGGGAAAATCTAAGTCATGCGTACCATCCCATTTGTTAGTATTATTTTTATGCCACATAAAGTATCAGGAGTAAATTTACGTAACGTAGCGATCATTTGCCATCATCATAGATATCAGGATGTCAAAGGTTTTATTTGAATAAACATGTTAGATGAATTCTATACATCAAATATTCTTATTTTCCGAACTTCATGTCGAATCCTGCCACTTGTATTTATTTAGCCAGTTATCCTGTCGAACTGAGCACCCCTGGGGTGTCTCTTGTTCACCGACAGACCTAGTTACGGGTTCAATACGTAACTTAAAATTTTCCAGCCTATCGAATACAAAACTAAGAACGCTACTCATACCTGTATAGAATACATTAGTAAAGGAATAACATGTTTTGTTATACAAGAACATATTCAGATCGTATGAAAATTATTTTAAACGTATGAGTATATAAGTACAATATTGTTTACGCTGCCTAAAATTGCCAGTAATTGTAAGTGGTTGATATAATCAACATGTGTAACAAATTATTTGGAAGTTAAAATCCATTATTGACACTTTAGTAGGGAAGGTTTTCTGTACTTAAATCAAGTTCAGGTTCTACTTCTTTTATCTCCAGCGTTCGAGCTTCGGTTGATATCAGGTCAGTGGTCTCGATTGTGGCTTGCTAACAGAAATATATTTTAAGGGGAGATAGGGGAGGTAGGGGAAAGGGGACGGAGGACAACTCTCTTCAGTGAAGTGAGGGAAGTGCTACGAGGTTATAGTAGATTTATCTTTACGTACTGTCGGCAGCCCTGAAAATGGTTTTCCGTGGTTTCCCATTTTCACACCAGGCAAATGCTGGGGCTGTACCTTTATTAAGGCCACGGCCGCTTCCTTCCCACTCCTAGCCCTTTCCTGTCCCATCGTCGCCATAAGACCTATCTGTGTCGGTGCGACGTAAAGCAACTAGCAAAAAAAGAAAATCTTTACGTGCATTAGGAAACGAATGAACTATCATTATTTTTGGAAGAAATAAAATATTTAGCAATGAATTAATTTATTTTTATGATTTTACCTGTAGTCATGAGATAAATGGAGGTAGTTTGCTCCCTAAATTCATATAAGATATTAAAGTTTGAAAAACGTAACCACCCGCATTCCAGACTTACATTGCGTTAGATTAACCTCCAGTGGGATTAATTGAGGTAAAGACGAAACAGTGTTAAATACCGTTTCAACAACATCCGAATTCATTTAGTAGTGAAAAGAGCAAGATATTTCAGGTGTGCATGATCGCTGAAGTATACGTATACCTATTGCCTGCGTTATGTTGAATTAATTGCTTTTATCTTTCGATGCGTAAAATGTTAAGATGTATGCTGATGTCCTTTAAATGGTGGAAACTTTCAAATATGTGTCATCCAAGGCTAAACTACCGATTGTCACTAAAATCTTTTGGTGTCCTTTGTATCCGGTGTGGGAATTGTACTTGTTTGACTTATACATATGTCGTTGCAGTTAGGTTCTTTACATTTGAGATCATCAACTGCTGATTTGGAGAAAAGTTTTCTATTTATTTAGGTTGCATTTGCTCATACGTCTTTCTAGCGTATAGTTTGTTCTGAAATCTAGTTTTATACATTGATTTTCGATTATGTTAGCTAGATTATATGTTTTCTTTTCACATAATTGAGGACTATATAGATGTTGATTTCAGGTGTGTTTTTACTTCTGTTTCTTACTTTGTTTCCTTAATAATCTTTCTAATGTGTTTTTGCATTCAGGTCAACATTTATTGAGACGCCTTACAGAAAATAACTTCTGGCTCCTTACCTGAAGGGTCAGCGTACTAGCATTTTTTTCAGAGGGTTTTGGATTCGATTTCCGCTAGGAAGTGGGTTTTTAACTACATTTGGTTAACTTCTCTGGCCCGAGGAATGGGTGTGTGTGTACGTCCTAAAACACTTATCTTCATCTACATATATCAGACGACACTAATAACCAGTGAAAAATCTCCCTAAAGAGAAAATCCACGTCAAATTGTGACTAATAAATAGAGAAAAGATCAAGGAGAAAAAGTAAGTATTATAAGGAATTAACATAATAACTGTTTTGAGAAAATTGGACTCTATCAATGTGAAATATCAGGAAATAATCTGAATACTTTGAAGGTCAAATAATCAAACTTCCTGGTGAATAATCGAAACTGGTGGTGGTGGTGGTGATTATTGTTTTTAAGAGGAAGTGCAACTTTGCAACCATCCTAATTAACACTAATCAGAGAGAAAAACTGAAAGGGGTCCGACACTTCCGAAAAGAAATGTATCAACCAAAGAAAGACAAAGGCTTGAAGGCGCGAAAATGAAAAATACCCCATTATTCGATACCTAAGAGCGTCGGAGTCGGAAATGAACAAGAGTTGACCAAGGAAGGTCGGATACGATAGATGTAGGCCGGGAGCCTGGCACAAGTAAATCGAAGCAATGAAAGGACTGAACTAAGAGTTCCCAAGTTAAGAATCTGCGGGCCCCTTTTAGTAACCTCTTACAACAGGCAAGCAATACTGTGGATGTATTCAACTGCGCCCACCCTCATGGAGTTAAACGAAACTGCAGCAAATTCTTGTCATTACACGAAATTTATGACAATCTTGATAAGAAACATTCGTCCAATTTGATTTGTTATCGAAGGAAGACAAGAGCCCCGAAGGCGTGAAAATGAAAAACACCCTGGGCTTCGATACCTAATAGCATCGGAGGAGTTGCCCATGTATCCAGTGTGGAAATTCCATTTGTTTGACCCGTACATGTGTCGTTGCAGTTAGGGTCTTGATATTTGAGATCATGAACTCCTGATTTGGAGAAAATGTATTTTGTCTAATTAGGTTGCATTTGCTAATGTGTCTTTGTGGCTTAAGGCAAATCCTTTAATGCGATAAAACTGTGAATTTTCGGACAATTTCTGCCGAAGCTAGAAGACGAATGAGCATAGCCACATTTGTTGTGGGACTCCGGACAAATACATTTACTGCAGTTTCAAATACTTAGCCTACAAAGTTCATTAAGTAGGAATTTTGAAGCTCATCTTGAACTATACTGTAGATTGGAATGAATTATTTTGTTCATTCAGCCTACTACTAGGCTGAGAATACCAGATTCCGTGAAATGAATTCACCAAATATAAAATTCACTCTTGTTCTGGAATTAAATGTTCTTTTTTTGACTTGTTTTATATACAGAATAATGTGCATCAGGATCATTATACCAACTATTCCAACGTACACTTGACTTCTCCTTTTTGGGATGAAGCGAAATGTTGTAAAGGAAGGTTAAGCTTGCCATGCCTGAAGGAGAATAGGAGGACATTCTATGATCAATCATGGAACAGGCAAGTCTGTCATTTCTACTGCGATGAGGGATTATCGTAGTAACACAACGGACCAAGGAAATATTCTCCTGGAGTCAAACAAAAAAGCAAAACTAACCCAATAAACATCTGTAAAACACAGAATTTGTACGATAGCATTCTCTGTTTCACCAGGAATGCAATATTGGGAGTGAATAGTACGAGATACACCCTATGAAGTATGAAGTCCATATGGAAGAACTGTATGATAATTCTTTAAATACTACTGAGGAATCGAATAACTGGGTGGTAATTAATCAACGAAAATATGCTAGGTAATTTTACATGACTGTTGATTGAGAGATCATAATTGCGTCATCACTGGAATTCTTGTTTTACGAGAAATATGAACCACGCGGATGTTCAAGAAACCCTATGCTTTTGCCAAGATTCGCATATTGTTAAATAGTTAGTGACAATGTCGCGCTTCTCTGATGCTTTCAAACATTAATAAGTATATTATTCTTCACATGACAATAAAATAATATTTAAGAGCTCATAATTATATAGAAATAGAATACTTTGTGCCCTCAACGTTACTTTATACAACATTTTACACCACTTTAGCTAATAATTCTAAAATATTCGAATTGCAAGTCGTACCGGTAGTCGTCAGGTCAGCCATATAGATGGTTCAGGTGAAATTACGGCAGTATTACTGTCGGAAAAAAATCCAAGTCGAATGTAGCAGTTAAAAGCCATGTTATTCTACAAAATACTTAATGAAATAAAAATACCCCACATATTCTATGTTTTATGGACACTACTGCACTGCAGTGCTCGTCTTCTCTGAAAACAAACAAAAATCAAGTAAGAAATCGATGGCTTACTTCTACAACCAAGTATCTCCCAATGTACTTTCTATCCATTTTCTTCCTTAAGACTGGTCACGCCTCCCAGCCACATATGGATGTACAGTCCATCAGAACAATTTTCGTTGTGTTCATTTTCCTATGGTGGTGTGTAAAGGAAAATGAACCTTAAATGCATTAAACTGTAGGAGTGCATAAATTCACCATTAAAACAACATCCCTGCAATACGGTATGATAAAGTCCATTTTCCTTTACACGATAGCATAGGAAAATGAACACTACGATAAAGGTTCTTATGGACTGCATATAAATATGTGACTGGGAGGCGTGACCTGTCTTAAGGAATATAATGGGTAGGAAGAGCATTGTAACATACGAGGTTTTAGAAGTAAGCCGACGAAATGCAGTTATCATATCGAAGTTTTCATTGATATAGAATGAATTACCGATATATCAGTATATCGGAACATTTTCCCATCATGTTGTTCGAAAAATGCGCGGGAGGATGAATTCGAATAGTGAAGACGGCACACATACCCAGCCCCTGAACCACCGGATCAACCAATGAAAGTTAAAATCGCTGAGACGGCCGAGAATAGAACCCGAGATATCTTTGACCAAAGATCAGTACGCTAACCATTTAGCCATAAATAAATGTATTGGCTGTCACTACAGTAGTACTTATTACTTTTAAACATAATACGTTCTTGTAAATGGCCGAGATAGTGATTGACTGGCGGAGCACCACTCCGTGTTCGAGTTAATCAGCACGCTTGAAGGTAAAACAAGAAGAAGGAGGATCCCAATTCCTTGAACCAGGTAAGGAAATGAAAGGGTCATGAAACGTAGGAGAAGGATCTAATTATTAGTCTATTTAAGTCAAATAACATTGTGTAGGAAAATAACTCGAAATGTCAAGGAGAGACCGAGAGTTGACAACAAACGCAAGGATCGTGACACACACACAGAAACCACGCGAGTTGGCTATGCGGTTAGAGGTGCGCAGCTGTAAGCTTGCATCCGGGAGATAGTGAGTTCGAACCCCACTGTCGGCAGCCCTGAAGATGGTTATCGGTGGTTTTCCATTTTCACACCAGGTTAATTCTGGATATGTACCATAATTAAGGCCACGTCCGCTTTCTTCCCACTCATAGGCCTTTCCTATCCCATCGTTGCCATACGACCTATCTGTGTCGATGCAAAGCAAAGCAAATTAAAATAAAAACACATAGAATATATGCCATAGTTTGACAAACCTTGTCGGACAACCATGGTTTTTACATACGTCCTTACAAGAGTTGTGAGCTTTCGGGGGGATTTTCAATAGGTGCTACATCTTACTGATAAGAGATTGAGATACTGGTTGAGCATTCTGTATTTGCACCACTAGGTATATACCAATAAGAGTTGATTAATTGAATTATACATTCACTACACCTTACATTTTCATTTCCAGCCCATTCCTATTACACAGCATAGTTGTATAGGTTTTATTATCGTTTGTAAATGTAACATTATAATAAATTGCCATTTCAGACAATTACTTTGCATCACTGCATAAAAATTGACACTAATGCAATGCATGGGAAGCAAAGATTAAAATTCATACACCGAACGCTGCATATATTGTTCCCAGTTTATATGTTAGGTTCAGTGTACCGATTTATGGTGCGGATATCCGGAATAATCTAATTTAAGTACCTAATATATTGAAGGTCACATGTACAAAATGTACGAAACTACTGGAAGGTCGTGCACGGCTGTCGAACTCTTTTATGTCCTCACACAGTTTAGAATTCATGATTTCCACTATTGCTTATCTAGGTATTTAAGTGGATAGTTCAGTAGAAATATCAAAAATTAATTTCAGTGCCGAATCTCACAACATGAATTGCCATGTTTCAGAAATCACGGATAATCAACACCAGAAATGAATAGGAAGATGCTTCAGTTGTTCTTCACGACTACATTTCTGCACCCATGCACTTTCACCATGAAACTTCCAATGTCATGTAAAACATAAACCATAATGTATAAGCTATGTGTCCTGCAACCAATACCGTAATTCCTTTCCCAGATTAGATTTAAGCCTGTGTTGGTTCCACGCATTTTTACGCCATCGAAGTTCACGTTATGGGTACGAAGTCTTATAACCTTATCTTGTAAACAATACGTCTTCAATTAGCCTTTCTAACAAGAAAATAACTAATAAGCACAGCAAGAAAATGACAGACTTCTTGTTTCATGCATCGAGAGTTATCAGAACACTGAAACATGATTTCAAATGTTACTTCTCAGTCTGCCTGCCCCTGTGGTGTAGTGGTCAGTGTGATTAGCTGCCACCCCCGGAGGCCCAGGTTCGATTCCCGGCTCTGGCACGAAATTTGAAAAGTGGTACGAGGGTTGGAACGGGATCCACTCAGTCTCGGGAGGTCAACTGAGTAGAGAAGTGTTCGAATCCCTCCTCAGCCATCCTGGAAGTGGTTTTCCGTGGTTTCCCACTTCTCCTCCAGGCAAATGCCGGGATGGTACCTAACTTAGGGCCACGGCCGCTTCCTTCCCTCTTCCTTGTCTATCTGTTCCAAACTTCTCATCCCCCCACAAGGCCCCTGTTCAGCATAGCAAGTGAGGCCGCCTGGGCGAGGTACTGGCCATCCTCCCCAGGCCCAGAGTCTGAAGCTCCAGGACACTGCCCTTGAGGCGGTAGAGTTGGGATCCCTCGCTGAGTCCGAGGGAAAACCGACCTTGGAGGGTAAACAGATTACGAAGGAACGAACGAACTGCTTAGTCTCCTGGAAAAAGAGCGTTAGTACGTTTCACACAACTCTTTCATTTTTTGTATGCGCTGAAGACTTACGTTTCATGACATTTCTTTAGTCGTTTTGGCATACAGTCAACTGAATGGAAAATATGTCCATGTTTGACAGAGACACATGCACGCCTTCACTGGCGTAAACTTTGACGTCTTGCTCTTGGACAAAATTAAAATGACGCTACACTGGAGGAGCTATCTTTCGACTTTTCAGCTTCCTTATGTTTTCGGGAACCGTGTATATTAGTTAATCACCCTTCTTCCGCCGTGCGAAACTGAAATACTTCTCACGCGTAGTTTTTACAGTTTTTGTAAGGAGCCAATAATTTTAACTTCCATTTTAGCTGTTTGTTAACATTACTGGCACTATTTAAGCAGCCCCAGTCACTGTTTGGCAGTACAGTACACAGTAAAAGTTTAGAACCAAGGTTATGTGCGACAAACATATCACAAACAACCAAACGTTAACTTAGCAGCTAGTAGTCCGTTGGTCAAGTATGCAGATGTAGACATTATTCTCGGATATAAAGTACAAAAAGCACAACAAATACTATTTACTTTAATTGCTAAAAATCGAAATTTTATTTCTGTTGCTAATTCCCCTATAGTTTACAACGGGACAATATGGCTTTTATGGAATAACAAACGGATGGATATATTGTGACGTACCCACTTTGCCCACAGATGTATGACAAATTTATAACGTGGCGGGTCACTTTAATATTAAAATAAATAAATGATATGTCATTGTTTCTCCAGAAACAGTATCCCAAGGGCGCCAGTCTTCAAGCTTATGGCTTGAAAACAAAAGTAGATAATTAATAATAATAATAATAATAATAATAATAATAATAATAATAATAAATAAAAATACGTAATGAGACTCAAAAAACTCCCAGGGGTGGGGTGAACGGAACACAAATCATTAAGTACACTAACTTGGAATTTAAGGATCATTAATAATCATTTCTAAAATATAAATTAAAACAGCTATTTATTAAGATGAAAAACGTGACGTAACGGCGTATTAACGAAATCTGAACTTACGGAAGCAAAAGAAAAAGTGAATGAAATTAACTTTAAGAAAATGAACTGTTGCGCGAGGACTTGCAGTAACTTATGCCATAAGCTCACCAAATGTAGACTCTGTTGTCTTGAAGCTGAAGATGGGTGGATCTCTCGTACAGGCTGCCTCATCTGTTGTTGAATTCCAGTCCTACATCCACATTTCCTGTCCTTAGCACTTCCTACTGTACTCCTTACATAAAGTCGCAATGAGTCCTAATTTTAAGTGCAAAACCACCATGGGTTATGTTCATGGAGAGAATACACTTGTATTCTTCCTTATTACGGAAAAGTAGCGTAGCTAAACTCATAATAAAAGCTCTGCTCCCCTATACCAGTCAGAACCGGTCTCCCGTTGACTACCTCTCGTCATTGAGATAACAAGTCCCAATGAGAGTAACTTTTGAGTAGAATATACTCAGATGCGAAGTGAACTAAGTTAATATCTTCTCCGATGTGTAGACGTAGAATGAATAAGTATATAAATGAGAAAGTCCGGCTGTCCGAATGAATGTCCTCTCCAGCCCTTGTCGGTGGTATTTATCGGTTCACAATTCTCCTTCCATCATCCATATCACATGGTCCAGTAAGATTCGAGGTCTCATCCCTTCTCCGATGTATAGCTGTGCATCCATCACGTTGCTTCATTACGTTCATTCACATAGGCTGAACTTTCCCGCTGAAATAAAGCGTCCCCCAAGCCGAGTTTGAAAAGTGGGTGTTAATAATGTATCAACTGTATCTTCATGAGGTGGAGAGGGTAAGGTCTCTCGTAATCTCGATGACGTACTTTTCCTGGAATT
This sequence comes from Anabrus simplex, assembly GCF_040414725.1. Taxonomy (NCBI): domain Eukaryota; kingdom Metazoa; phylum Arthropoda; class Insecta; order Orthoptera; family Tettigoniidae; genus Anabrus; species Anabrus simplex. The sequence continues at coordinate 101,458,197 of NC_090265.1, read as the reverse complement.
GGGCTGAAATTAGCCTGCTGACTCTGGTCACCTCACAACGGCTATTGGAAAATTTACTGCAAGTTATAAATATGCGTGATGTTGAAATACTTTACCCAATAATTTGTTCGTTCAGAATACGTTATAGCCGCGATACAAAGAAATGAAATGATGATTGAAATGGATGATAAAGACCCTATATATATATATATATACATATTAATTTAAACATGACCTATCAGTGATTAAATATATACATCTTATCAATTAAATATATAGTTCAATAATTAAAAACCTTCAGTGATATCCCAAACATCACAATATTGTCCTAATGCACATGCCGTGTCAAAATTATTTTTTCAGATGACGGACTTAATAAGGCCTCTGTTGACGATGAACCCAATAGTTTATATGTTGAATTGTAAACGTCAATATATCATTGAGTGAATAAAAGTGTACGCTACGCAGGCGAATATTAGAAAACATTTTAAACAATCTAGCACAGAAAAGGGCTTACCCCGAAGCTTCTCTGAAAGTCCCAAGTACAGTCTTGACTGCATGAAATCATGCTTACGCTACGTATTTTGTTCACCTAAAACGTTATAATTCCTGAGTACAGATTAGTTTCACGGAAAATACTTACATTACACCGGTAATTATCACGAAAGTAGAATTTAAGATTCACATCTCAGCTTCAAAATGTACACATTTTTTTTAAATTACCTTAACTGTTACGTATTCCCTTTCATAGAAATTTACCTAACAGTTAAACTAGCTAGTGTAATCGTGCTTCGCTACGGAATTTTACATTGTATACAGGATTCTGGACGGAATCGTGTACAGGTTGTGAATATTTTATTAAATTTTATAAAACATAGGTATTTAAAAATAAATTTTAGATGCCTTGCCATAAACTACCATTTTATCCAGCGTGAATAAAGTTATTTAGAGCCCAGACTGAAGTTTTTTATTCCCTGACTTTACATACATACTTTTATTAAATTGTGTTCACTCATTTTCTCGTGGCTCTGCATTGATATGGACTTATCAAGGGAAATAGAAATTCAGGAATATTTCTGTTATCATAGCAGGTCCGATAAAAAATTATAAGACCGGAATGATCGTAAATTTAATTCTACATAATTGTTATGTGGTATTTATTGATAGAAACTCTAATAACATATATTTTTGAGAATTTAATTTTAGGCCTTCCCCTAAACTACCATTTCACTCAGCGTGAATATAATTATCCACAGCTTAGATTGTATTGCGTTATTTCCCGACTTTACATATCAATTTTCATTAAATTATCTTCAGTCGTTTTTTCGTGATTCGCGTACATACATACAAACGGACAGATGGACATACATGGACAGCAGACAGAGACGAAGGAAAATTAAAAATTGCATTTCGTTGTTATTGTGGACACAAGAGACAGAGAAATACCATTAATTTTTAACTCCTAGCAATGTACCTACAAAACTCTTATTTCATATACACTGCCTGTCAGAAAACTTTAAGCACCCAGAAGAAGTGGTCCAATCTTTCAGATTTCGGTGTATCTGCATTCCATTGATGTGTGAGAGAATTATGAGATTTACAGGGATCTGTCATATGTAGAACACCCACCAGAGGTCATTAGTAACACGTCCTGTTGTTGATGAATTGTTGCGAGTTAACTGCTGTGAGTCAAAGAATTATGTAAGATGTGCAGAGAGGACCACATACAGTGCAAAGCACCCGCTATGCATCGCAGACGCGTTAGACAGCCTATCCACTAACTAACAGCATTTGACACAAGTCGGACTGCATGAGGCTGGTTGGTCGAATCGTGCAATTTCCAGGCATGTGGGCCATTCAGATGTCACACTGGCCATTGTTGGTCTCAGGGCACCCAGTCAAGTCGTGCAGGTTGGAGTCGACAAAGAAACACCACTCCGAGGGAGGACCTCCATATGGTGCGCCAAGAATTGCGAGATTCCATAATTTCGGCTTCAGCCATCCGGGGACATGTACTGGAGACTCTACAACATCCTGTGAGTTCCCACACAGTGTCCCAACGACTCGCATCCGCCGGATTGGGATCCTACTGCCCCATCCGTCGGTTGCAATTGACAGTAGAACACCAACGCCTGCGTTTGGAGTGGTGCCTTGCCCCGGAAGCATGGATAGAGGACGACTGGTGTCACATCTTGAACCGTGACGAATCCCGCTTCTCGATAACCTCCGATCACTATCGTGTGCGCGTTTGGCGACTTCGAGGGCAGAGGGCAGATCCTGCCCATATTGTGGAAAGACACACAGGCGTAATCCCTAGCATCATGATGCGGGGAGCCATCGGATATTCGTTCAGGTCACCTCTAATTGTGCTTCGGCAGACTTTGACGGCACAGCGATACGCCACAGACATTCTGCATCCGCACGAACTACCCCTTATGGCACAGCACCCTGGGACAAGATAATGTACGTCCACATACAGCATGTGTGTCTATGGACTGCATAGAACAGGCTGTTCCAAATCCACAAGTATGCGTACGCGCGAGTACACAGCAGTGTTGCTCGGGGCACGGTTGGAGGGGGATTGGTGGCAGAGGGTGATAGCTAATACGTCACTGGGCGAAGGTCATAGCGCAAGTCCATGCGCATTCTGCCAGTCTTGATGTTGCGTTGTTTACCATCATTAAATAACGCAATATTCTGTCACTATGTTAAGCTCGGGAGGCCTGATGCCTAAGACATGGTGTCTGTTCACTGTTTTATTCACCAAGAGTCACTTTGTGCAACTGCAGTGGAACTGGAATCTGTTATCAAAGTTGTAGTGACGTGTGTAAATTTTGTCTGGCGTCACGGTGTTGATCATCATAAGTTGAAAGGGTGTTTAAAAGATCTCGAAGTGGCTTACGGTGATATACACTACAACAGCACTGTTCGCTTCCTAAGTCGGGGAAAAGATCTTGATGTGCTTTTTGCCATTCCCTAAGAAATTCACTCTTTTTCTAGAAATGAAAGGACAGACAGACCAATGTCTGTCTGATGCAACATGGGTAGCAGACTTGGCGTTTTCTGTAGATAAACAATGTACCTAAACCACCTGAAGGCGTCATTGCAAATAAAAAGTCCATTAATCGAGGGCATGCACGATAAACTCAGAGCATTCACAGAAGAGCTACGTTTATTTGATTGGCAGATTCGAAATAGAGATTTAACCTATTTCATTCGTCTTGTCTCTTTAAAAATGTCCCCTGAGACATCTTTGGACAAGTATCTAAAGAAGATCATGAGGATTCTCCAGTTTGAAATGAGGTTCAAAGAGCTCGATGTTTTTGAAAAGGAAACGAGATTGTTCAGCACTCCTTTCTCAGTTACCCCTGATCACTACCCGCCGTAAATACAGTTATTCTGGGCTTTCTATACCGGGTGGAAATAATAGACTTACAGAATTCTACCCTACTAAAATACGGATATTACACCACTCTGGATCCATCACGATGGTGTCGTTCACAACACCAAGTAACCTTTCCCAGGATGCACAAGAACGAAGCAGAGCTATTGTGTAGGTTTGTGCCCACATACTAATGCGAGAAACTTTTCTCGGCCATGAACCAAATAAAATGCAAAGACAGAGCAATGCTCGGAGATACAACATTGAAGAATGCTCTGCACATCATGTCAGCAAATGCATTAGCTCCCGATATATCAGCACTTGTGTCCGCAGTGAACCGTGTATCTTCTGATATTCAGTAAGCATATTGTATTCTGTATCTTAAATATGTCTAATGAATATCTACAACATTCCCACCTCCACAGACATGCAACGCCGGTCAACAGTATTCTCCTCATAGGTTTTCGCCAGTATCTACCACACCGTAACGAAACTTACTCCAGAGCAGAGCTGTATTGCATGTTGCAGTCTTACTCACGCAAGGCGGCGAGGATGCCGCTAATCACCGGCGAGCAGCTCGGCTGAAACAACTTGGCATACTGCATGTTGAAGTCCTCCTGTGGCCAGAAAGATCCTGAACCTCTCCATCATTGAACACGTGTGGGATGACATTTTAAGGCGGCTCCGTCCCAGTGCCTGTGGGATCTGGAGAGACAGCTGCAACTGTGGACGAACGTGCGTCAGGAGAGGATCGAAAGGCTGTTTGACACCATTCCGAACCGCATAAGGGCATGCATTGCGACCTGGGGTGGTGCGACACCCTACTGACTTGCCAAAAACATTCCACCTGTAATTGCCAATGGCCTTGTCTCTTTCATTCCATAATTCAATCAGATCAATAAAGGCTCATGGTCTTTCAGCATATGTAGTTACATTCACTTTCAACCACTCCTTCTGGGTACTTAACTTTTTTATCCGGCAGTGTATATACATGGGACTTGAGACTCATATTAAGTGGTTACCGAGATGTGTCCTCTGTCGTCGTAGTAGGGTTTAGGAAAAGGAGATGATATGCACAGTTGAGAAAGAGGAAATCGGATAGGTATAGTAGTATTGTATAATGAAATACGTCGAATTAACATTCTGTAATAGACACGTATTCCAATTATATCACGACTGTAGTTTTTTCTACAACTACTCCAGTTAGTTCATCCAACTCCTGTGCACCACATGAATCGCTTAAAACTGCCGTCTCAAAATACGGTAGGCCTGTGTTTGAAACCAGATGATCATTTTTTCTATTGTTTTCAGAGAATGAAGTTGCATACAGAAACTCATATATGTAGCCAATACAGAGCATCTAGGAATGATCAAAAAGTGGATTTCTAGCGCAAAGTTTATAATTATTAAATGTCACAAAGCCTTTTTTCAATTAATTGAAGAGAGATCAGGTAGGAATCACTACGATATGAAATAAATTGATGTCGCATTTTTAAAAACTGTGCGTTGTCTACTTCATTTTACTGAAATATGGTTGATGTTTTTATTATTTGGAACTATCATTGTCTCTAGCACATAAAACACGATACACGTCCTTGTTATACTACCCAATACTGACTACGATAGCAGAACGTAGGCCTACTCTGATTCGTATAAAGTAACAAAAAGTAAACAACATTGCTCACGCTGGTAAGGCCGAGGAAGGTATAAATGATGAGGGTTTTAAAGAAGTAGACAACATCCAAAGACTCAAATTATGATACTTAATGAACTATTCAATTTATTTATTTATCGTATGGCTTTTAGTGACGGGAATCTCCGAGGACATATTACGCTCGCCTGGTATAGACCTTTCTTTTTGGCACCCATAGGCAATCTGTGTTTCTCGATGTGCGATGATGATAATAAAGAAGAGAGAGGGTGAAAACCGGTGTCGGGACATAGCCTTCTCAAGTCAAATAACACCAAAGGGTCAGATCAAGGCTTAACGTCTCCATCCGACGGGCGATTCACCATCCATAGCGTCGTTATGCTCTTACGTTATGTGAACAGTGCAGAGAGACTTGTAATTGAAACCAGACTTTTGGGGGTGCAATCTATTGAACATATATTACATACCACTACGAATCCTACCCGCAGGCCATTATTCGAATGATGACTTTTTCCCACCGACGGGACTCGAACCCGCTAACTACGGTGTGAGACCTTATTGACTTGATGCCTTGAAGATTATGGCCAGCAGGCGGGTTACTGTTGATTTAGTGTCATGTAAGAAAACATCATTGAGAATCCTATCACCATTAACTCTATTTTCTTCGTGACTATTGGGATTGCCATACTTTTATCATTCTTCCGAGCTCTGGTTAGACTCGTACAAATAAGTTCACTACCTGCTGGAAATGATCCCGGCGTAATGTAATTCACCCGCTCCAACCTAATACCTTAGATTTTATTGAGATCAGTTCTTTACGTTTCCTTCTGGTGAAGGACAAAAATGACACAATATAAATAAGTTCACAAATCCAGAAAGATAATGTCAGGAGCTATGACCCGATCGCTCTGTGAGAAGAGCGAAAGGAAAAGAAAACCAGAAAGTACACTGACTGACAGAGCAAATGCAACACCAAGAAGGAGTGGTCAGAACTTTATGCCAATTGCAGGGTAGACTGACGTCACTGAGGTATGCTCATGATGTGAAATGCGCCGCTGTGCTGCGCACGTAGCGAACGATAAATGGGACACGGCGTTGGCGAATGGCCCACTTCGTACCGTGATTTCTCAGCCGATAGTCATTGTAGAACGTGTTGTCGTGTGCCACAGGACACGTGTATAGCTAAGAATGCCAGGCCGCCGTCAACGGAGGCATTTCCAGCAGACAGACGACTTTACGAGGGGTATGGTGATCGGGCTGAGAAGGGCAGGTTGGTCGCTTCGTCAAATCGCAGCCGATACCCATAGGGATGTGTCCACGGTGCAGCGCCTGTGGCGAAGATGGTTGGCGCAGGGACATGTGGCACGTGCGAGGGGTCCAGACGCAGCCCGAGTGACGTCAGCACGCGAGGATCGGCGCATCCGTCGCCAAGCGGTGGCAGCCCCGCACGCCACGTCAACCGCCATTCTTCAGCATGTGCAAGACACCCTGGCTGTTCCAATATCGACCAGAACAATTTCCCGTCGATTGGTTGAAAGAGGCCTGCACTCCCGGCGTCCGCTCAGAAGACTACCATTGACTCCACAGCATAGACGTGCACGCCTGGCATGGTGGCGGGCTAGAGCGACTTGGATGAGGGAATGGCGGAACGTCGTGTTCTCCGATGAGTCACGCTTCTGTTCTGTCAGTGATAGTCACCGCAGACGAGTGTGGCGTCGGCGTGGAGAAAGGTCAAATCGGGCAGTAACTGTGGAGCGCCCTACCGCTAGACAACGCGGCATCATGGTTTGGGGCGCTATTGCGTATGATTCCACGTCACCTCTAGTGCGTATTCAAGGCACGTTAAATGCCCACCGCTACGTGCAGCATGTGCTGCGGCCGGTGGCACTCCCGTACCTTCAGGGGCTGCCCAATGCTCTGTTTCAGCAGGATAATGGCCGCCCACACACTGCTCGCATCTCCCAACAGGCTCTACGAGGTGTACAGATGCTTCCGTGGCCAGCGTACTCTCCGGATCTCTCACCAATCGAACACGTGTGGGATCTCATTGGACGCCGTTTGCAAACTCTGCCCCAGCCTCGTACGGACGACCAAATGTGGCAAATGGTTGACAGAGAATGGAGAACCATCCCTCAGGACACCATCCGCACTCTTATTGACTCTGTACCTCGACGTGTTTCTGCGTGCATCGCCGCTCGCGGTGGTCCTACATCCTACTGAGTCGATACCGCGCGCATTGTGAAACCTGCGTATCGGTTTGAAATAAACATCAATTATTCGTCCGTGCCGTCTCTGTTTTTTCCCCAACTTTCATCCCTTTCGAACCACTCCTTCTTGGTGTTGCATTTGCTCTGTCAGTCAGTGTATTTTGAATGCACTTTTAAAAAGATTTCTCTTTTTGAGGAGCATTATGTATAACCCAAATAGTTATTTGACAATTACTAAAGACTCATTTTCATTCTGAACAATTTCCTTTGTTTCCTCGCCTCCTAATGCATTACAAATCTTGAAAGAAGTGTTATTTTATGTCTGTGTGGAATGTACTTAAAAGCAATCGGTAAATTTTCAGCACGCTGAACGTATAAGGGTAAAGTTCTTGTTACATTTCCTAGTGTAGATCAACGCATCGTTTTTATGCACACTTACTTCGTATGAAATTCACACTATAACGCTATAAACTTACTTCTGTTTAAAGCAACACCTTGGAGGTACTAGGAAAATCACGACTAACGTAATATGTTACTACTTGATGAATATTCACTGATGGATATCAAATGTAACTAAAAAGATTAAGGTGAACAGTCCAAAACATTGGAAATATATTTGTGGCAGTGTACTACATCCTGCGCTGATGTACGTAGTAAGTCCTGGAGGTAACGAACATTCAGTTCCATTACAACTGGAGCTACAGTCGGGAAGCCGTTGTTACAGTGCATTGAGTAGGAATGGGTAAATTGGGAAAGCATTACCATTGTGCGGCCAGGAGGTTCCGCCAACATAAGTAGATAGGTACTGTTATGGGTGAGCTGAGTGAGCTTATCTGCAATAGGATCACGATCAATAATTTTATAAAGCTCATTCATCTACGGGAGTTGCATGACAATTTTTCGAACTTAATTTATGTTATTTACCGCGTTAAGAGCGTGGCTCAGATGTAGCTCGAACGGACTAAATTAGAACTTCATTCTTAATCTTAGATTATCTCAATGTTTTGCACTTATGGGGTGATCTCCGCCACCAAAACCATCAAGACTGCGGATACACTTCGGATTTTTGAAGTACTCCCTTCAGGAAAATCTAAGGCATGTAATAAAAACCAAGCACGCATGCATCTGTCATAGAAAAAATATTAAATTTCTACGCTTCTTAATACACCCCCGTAATGATTACCTACATAGCATGGTGTACGTTGGTCCGATAAGCTTGAGTGAACACCATTCCATCCCTCAGTCTGTACTGAACTCTCTGGACTGGCAAGGAATCAGAATCAAGACATCCGCTACCCCTACGCCAAAGAGCAGAGCCTAATTGAACATAGGACCCATTAGTATACAGCAGACGATAGGACCACTGTTTCACGAGGAAATGTGACATCCATTTTCAAATAGGTTCTCCTCTTCGAAAATCACTACCCATTCCTAACTTGGCACTAAGCTGAAAAGAGAACTACTTCAAGAAAACCGCTCTTGGGCTACTAATACATATTTCCCTAACCATAATTCAGTGGCGGTTCGTGACATTAATTTTACTCTGACAGGGCTGTTCCGCCATCTCCTCCCCCTCCCCAATAATAATAATAATAATAATAATAATAATAATAATAATAATAATAATAATAATAATAATAATAATAATCCGATGACTGGCTGAATAGAAATATGATTCCACTACAACATTAATTAGTGTAATTAATGAACTACAATACAATGGTATTTATGCACACTAACAGGCTAACAGTTAATGCAATCCCAACTACTATGACGTTGCATTGTTTCGCTGATCAAAATCACAAGTGATAATAAAAACATTCATGAAAAAAAATTAACAGTGCACTCCCGAATGTCTCTCTCCTTGCTCAGATTTCAAAGCAGGAAAGCATATTTAACAATTTGACCACCCTACAAATAGTGTCGTCACGCTAAGGTTGTATTTTGAATCTTTATGTTAGATTCTTTATAGAACTGAATTGTTTAAATAGTCAGTATAATGGAATTCATTCTAATCTCTAATCTCAAATCTCTAATTAATGTAAGACGTGCGGGAAAAATCCTAGGTACATTAAAAAGTGGTTGGCTATGTTGTTGCGGGCTCCGCCCCTTCAGCTCTTATATCCGCCTGCACTCTTCCTTCCCCTGACAAGCCCATATCGGACTTCCAGGCTGCTCACGCCACCCGCATACTTGCTAACTCTAGGGACCTATTGAGGGCTCTCCTGCAACAGTCCGACCGACTCAAGACTGAGGAGGAAACAATGTGCTTGCTGGACAACAGCTACGGTCTGAAAGCCTTCGCCATTTCCCTGGAAAAAAAAGCAGTATGTTTACAGCCGAAATAATAAACATAACATTGTGTACCTGAATAGTGTACCACGTAAGTTCGACTTCACTACATTTGTCCATCTCTTTATGTAGTCAATTACCGAGTAAATGTTTTTGAAAAGGCGATGGGGGTGGCGCCGCAAATCCTTTCATGCACGAAACTGCGTTAATTGTGTGGTCAAAATTAACACCACCGAGCTCAAATACGATTTCAATTCGTTACTTTCTTCTGTTCCAAAAATATCCGTGTGTCTTGCGAGTTAATAATGATGGTGTATGTTCAACGAGAGATTGTAGAATATTTTATGGCTACAATTCACAAACATAAATTCCATCAACAATCAGTATCTCTGAACTTCAGGCAAGACATTGAACTACCAAACAATCAGATGATGTTGAAATCATGAAGTAAATTATTATAGTTACCCTATTTGAGTCGGTTATTTGTGAAGGGCATGTCAAGTTTTGACGAAGAGGAGTTTGTGGTGTTAAACGATTCTTAGCAGGAAGACGCACTTTTTAGTTGTGAAAGGATGTCATTCTGACCATTAAAAGTGTATTAAACCATCTGTTTCCTTTTTCATTTAATTATGTAACGACTTCAGTCAGCAGACTTATGGCATTTTTGTACTCGTTGGGAGCATTAGATCTGAATACTTCAGTTCTTTTCGGTTTTGCAGGACTCCGTTTAATACTTTGTACCTTCAGTCTTAAGATTTCCAGTGCTTCTCTCCACTCCTGAATCCATATCTCAGTTAGTAGGTTAGTTGGTTTGGCACCTAATACCGTATTATAAACAAATATCTTGAATCGGGTGTTCTTCTTACTTACTCCTCTATCAACACGTCCATGACAAAGTACAAGCAGGAATAGACTTTGTATGGAACCGTGGGGTACTCCTACATACATATGAAAGGATTCTGAAGTTCCACATACATATCTGCCCATAGTTTTGCTGCCTTTATACATGTCTTGGAACAGTAAAACATACTTTTCAGGTATACCAGTTTCTGTTGAAGGCACCACAATACATCCGGCAGTGGAACCTGTCGTGTACCTTTTCTAGACCAATAAATATCATGAAAATCCTTTATACACCACTATTTGTATCAGGTTACTCATAACATTTGTTGTTCGTCTGATGTGCACGAAACCAAACTGCTCCTTGCCATTCGCCACTGTGTACATAAATCGCTGATTGATCACTATCTCCCATAACCTCATGGTGTGGCTCATCAGTTTGAATCCTCTACAGTTTCCAACAACTTGAACATCCCTCTTCCCTTATACAGAGTATCGGAATGAGGGCATTATTTTTCTATTCATTTGACATACATTCATCCTCTGCTATGTTGTTGAAATGTTCTGTCAGCCAAATCATTTCTTGATTCCCTAGAGATTTCTACGCTTCCACCAGTGTATCACCCGGTCCCACAACCTTATCATTCTTAATTTTGTGTAACGCTTACCTCATCTTCGTAATATTTTGCCTAAAGTTGCGCTCTGATGTTCACAATTACGTATTGTAATTTCTCAAAAATTTCCCTCCATTTTCCAGAATTTTAGATTCATTCCTCACAATATTCTACTATTTCTTGTTTTAATCGCCTTTAACTAACAAATGCCTTGACTGATCCTCTCCCTCTCTTGTGTTGTGTGAAGGAATCTCATTTTCATTCTTTTGGCATCAAAGTCATCATCATTGTCTTGTCTTTTATTTTTGGCTAATTGTATTTCTCTCTTTCAGTTTCCCCCTCCATATTCCTTACTTTCTATGCTCCATTTTTCTCCATCATGTCTTTCTATATCTCTTTGCTCTGCCATAAAGTCTTTTGGTCAACTTTACATTTTCCGCTAATATGTCCCAGGACATTACCACCTGTGTCTCATATAACACCAGATGCAAGGTCCCAACCATTATCTTTCAATTACAACTGTCTACTGAAGTTGTTCTTTCACCTTCTTCACAAATTTATCCCGCAGGTCAGCTCATTTTAGTTTCAACCACCTTGATTTTATATAGATCTTCTTCATTTAATCTTGGTGATCTACCTACTAGTAGCACAAATGATTGGTCTACTTTGGCGTACCACTATCACTTTAGCTACCAATTTGCAGTCACTCACTTCCTAAAACTTCTCAATTCTACACCTCACATATTAAAAAAATAAAAACTTATACCCAGCTATCTTCGCCTTCGTCTTCTACTCCTTCTCACTTATACCTTTCATAGATTTATTATTCCGCTAGGTAAGTTATTCTCCTCATTTAACCTCACATGACTCCGCCACCTAATCAGGTTTACACCCACAGCTTAAAGCACCAAGCTGACTCCAAACTTAGACTCTGTATGATCATTCCCAATATGCGTCTGTCATTGGCTACATCTATTTCTACCAGCAATAATTTTCGTTACTTTCACATATGTTACTTCCAGCTTATGAATATGATATCCTGAGTCCACCCAACTTTCATTCGACTAATTTTAAGTCGATTATTCTCTTAGGATAGTGTTGGCAGGACCGTTTTAGTATTTTAAGTAACGAAGTTATATCATTATATTCACCCTATTTTTTATCATAATTCAGTTGAAATGGGCTAAGCACATGAAAATTAACTGCCAAAGAACTGCACTGATAATGCGGTGTGATGAAGTTTATCTGTTACTTTTTCTCATACATAACAATGAAGTTCCACAATTCGACATGTCATGGTATCAAGCAGCTCTTTGTCTTGAGGATTTCTTAATAGTGACACGCGACATAAACCGTCACTTAATGCATTAACCGCGGAGTTGTTAGTGGTGGTGTTGTTCACCACGCTCCGGAAGAAGCAAGCCGCAGGAAACGCCACGTATATTACCCTGACTGCAGAAGAGTTTATCGACCGAGCTGGAGAGAAGCTGAAGGCTCTTCCGTGCTCGATCAAAATGTTGCAGGAAGTGTGGAGGTTTGTGGCTAGGAAAGCGTTAAGTGAATACCTTCCTGTTTAGAGAAGATAGTGTACAAAATGGGGATAGGCTGAGGTGCCGCTATTTCTGAGTGGGAATCTTACAGCATAGCAGCTTACATTCCTTCACTAATATCAGAGCTCTTATTTTCCTATTATGGGGGTTTACAATTGAGACTTCGGAACAATACATTGGATTCATGTTATAAAGCTATGGGATTCGAAACCACTATCTCCCGGATGCAAGCTCACAGCCGCGCACCCCTAACCGCATGGCCAACTTGCCCGGTACAGAACAAATTCCTACCACAATTCACAATCGAGTTAGTTTCTAGTATAACGGCAGGCTCACTTGCCTACTGCCGTTCACAATGGAGATGCGGTGTTTTCATTATAAAGGCAGGTTCCTTTTCTTAGTGCCAGTCAGAATCGAGTTGCAGGTTATGATTATAATCGAGAAAAGTAGCTCTATCGGCAGCTAAAAATGAAGTGGGTGCATTGAAAAAATTAAATGTCCCTCAATAAATTGTGTGAGGAACCAGTGCTACGAAAATATTTCTTGGTATTTTCAGATTATGAATTAAAAATAATTTTGAATGTAAATTCTACATTTGGTTTGTCGTGTGCGGTCAAATTTTCCAAATATTTCAAGCAGGCTGGGTAAAATACAAAAATATATATTTAAAAAAATGGCGCAACAGCCTCGAAGAACCACGGACTATCAAGTGATCAATGCTCAGCCCGAAGGCCTGCAGATTACGAGGTGCGGTGTGGTCAACACTACGAATCCTCTCTGGCATTATTCTTGGATTTATAGACCGGGAGGGTACAAATATATGACATCCTATATGTTGAAAATCTATCGACAGATTTGTTGCAGGTAACGAATTAGCAAGTGGAAATTACGGCAATTAAACAAGGATAGGAGTGGTGAAAGCTATCTTAAGAAGGCTTTGAACTGTATGAGAGACTTAGAACTTACGTGATCTTGTGTTACTGAAATAAAATTGTTTGCACACTGTACGGAACTAACACAAACAGTGATGTCACATACGGGTGGAAATTCATATTTTCTTTTCGATCACTGGGTAGCCTATGTCTGATACTTCCTTTCTTTTAGAATTTGTTCATGACCCTTATTTCCCAAGTACATACTTTATTAAAGAACTAGCAAATGTACCCGTGCTTCGCTGCGGTATTCCACTTTGTATACGGATTTCTATGTAAATTGCTATACACGCCGTAAGATTATATTAAATTGCATCTGTCTTAGCGTTATCTGAGGAACGCCACTGGTAGAACCCATACGTTATTTGCGATGTAAAGTGCGCATTGGGAAGTTTTGGTGAAAATGGCAGGCCACGCTTCTTACCACAATTCACAATCGAATTACGGAGTTTCTATTATAACGACAGGCTCACTTGCCTACTGCCGTTCACAATGGAGATGCAGAGTTTTCATTATAAAGAGACAATCAGCTCCTGCTACCATTCAAAACAATGAAACTAATCAGGCAGCATGTGACATATGATATTCAGTCAGTCAGAATTGAGTCGGGGGTTTTCATTATAATCGAGAAATGCACCTCTATCTAAAACTAAAATCGAAGTGGATGTATTAAAAAAATGAAATGTCCATCACTAAATTGTGATGATATGATTTACTGATTTAAGAAAGCGGTAACAGAGGAGAAATTTAGGCAGAGGGATTCTTAGATAAGAAGATGACCTACAGTGTTATTACTTAAGACTAACTAAAGAGGCATGGCAGAGACAAGAAATTAAACCAGAAAACTGAATTATAAGAACAATACAGTAAATCGATACAGTAAATAGTAAATCCCAGAAAACACCTTACGCTGTGAAATAATGGGCTACACTACGCGTAATATTGAAATATGAACAACCACCATTAGAGCTATTCTAAGACGATTGTAACCTCCAACGAATTCCACAAATATCCCGCAGAATGGCAGTTTGATGTCTATCTGGCCTCCTACCCAACGAAAAACCACGAGTTTACGCAAATAATGACGAAAGTGGCATTAAGTTACTTCCCTGCTGGCAAGCAGCCAGAGACGTTGCCATGGTAATCGGTAGGTTCGTTGTCGGTCACTCAAAAGAGAAAATGAACACCGCAAAAAATGGTAATTTTCTCCGAAATTGTGTACCGTACATAACAAAAGTTGTTTAAAATGAAGCAGGAGTTTTACATATGGTCTTCGGATTTTACATAACATCAATAGTATGAGAGAAAATTAAAAAACCTCTTCTGGTTTTAGAATAAACACCCAGTCTATTCAGTTATTTTAAAATTATATGCATATCGGAACCTGCTCCTGGATAAGGTTTCGCCGTGATGGTGGAACAGCCGGGCAAACAGACGGGACAGACAAACAAACAGAGACGAAAGCTAAAAACCATTGATATGGCATTGAGTTGAACTAAAACGAGTAAATATCTGAAAAATTGACAAAATAAACGAAATTACAGACCGAGGACCCCTACAACTTAATTTGTGTTTGTATGGATCAATCGATTGGAACACTTAAATCGCATTATATATTATAAGTGATGTGAAATAAATTGAATACAACGTTTCATCTCATATCACAACACTGATTCACTACACAGAGTTTAAACTATACTATCTTTCTCTTTTCCTTTCATCAGTCAGTAGGACATTCGCAGTTCACCAATACTGATGTTGGAATGCAGCAGTCACTAATATGTGCAGTCAAATTAATGATTTTGTTAATCAATTTGAGGATCAGGGATTTATAGCGGAATTTATACTGCAAAATTATATTTGTTACGAAGATATATTGCACAATGAACTTTCGGGGCAGTGGGCCGATGAAACATTTATTCCCCTGTTGAGTAAGTTCATTTCTCAGGAATTGCTATAAATAGCGCACGTAAAGTCGTGCTACATATCTGACTTTATACATCGTGAAAAACAACTGTACATGAGCGTAAGCTCAGTTTCCCGGATAAACTTTATAGTTACGAAGAGCATGCAAAAGAAATTTTTTATTTCAAATGTAATTCTAAATTCTGTACTTATTCGCTATTTCTTATAAGACTAACAGTTGAATATTTTTTGTTTATTGTGATAAAACATGCACCAGAAAGTAGAAACGTATATCGATGCCCTCCGAAAACCGTAAACGTAGTTAGAGGGACGTAAAGCAAATGAAATTATTATTAGTTCTAACTACCACGTATCTGGCAATACTGTTCCAATTCATTATTTTCCTTAGGAAGGACTGGTCACGCCTCCCAGCCACATATGGATATGAAGTCCATCAGAATAACTTTCGTTGTGTTCAATTTCCTATGCGGATGTGTAAAGGAAATGAACCTAATATACATTAAACTGTAGAATTTAGTAAAAACGCCATGCAAACACACAATCCTACAGCACGGTATGGTAATGTTTATTTTCCTATACACATCAGAATAGGAAAATGGAAATAACGGAAATTGTTCGAATGGACTGCATATCCATATGTGACCAGTCATATGGAAACTAATAGATAAGAACAGCATTATCAGATAGGTGGTATTAGAACTGGGCCCTCGATAGTTTCCTGTAAAGCTGTTACAGTTAGAATGAACATCTACAGAATTTTTATAAGAAATGAATTCAAAGCGCACTAGTTATGATTCTTTTTAGGACTACACTTTCATTCAGGGTATATTGATTAAACGTTCCTTTGCGTACCTTTTCTTCTAATTGACCTCACAATTTATTTCCCTGAATCGCCCCCTTAAGAGACAGTATGAAAAAGCCTCCGTGGCTCAGGCGGCAGCACGCCGGCCTCTCACCGCTGGGTTCCGTGGTTCATATCCCGGTCACTCCATGTGAGATTTGCGCTGGACAAAGCGGAGGCGGGACAGGTTTTTCTCCGGGCACTCCGGTTTTCCCTGCCATCTTTCATTCCAGCAACACTCTCCAATCTCATTTCATTTCATTAATCATTCATTAATCATTGCCCCAGAGGAGTGCGACAGGCCTCGGCAGCCGTCACAATTCCCATCCTCGCCGCTAGAAGGGGGCTTCATTCATTCCATTCCTGGCCCGGTCAAATGACTGGAACAGGTTGTGGATTTTCAAGACACAGTATGATAGAAAATAGCCCCTATGTCATTCCACGTCATATTCTAATAGGGTGTAAAACCGTATCCAGATGGATAAAGTTCTTCAGAATAATTAACAATTAAATTTTTCACAGTTATTGTAATACAAAATTTTCTGATTAAATTGGTGAAGTAGCTGTTATGAAAATAATTATATGAGTACATTGTTGTTTACTAGTTTTACCGTCTCCCAAAACCGTAAAAGAGAACTTAGAGCGACGTAGAGCCAATGAAATAAATTATTACTATGTTACAGTTAAATGTAAACGGAATGATTTAATATTATTATTAAAACTGTTGCATTTTTCAAAAATAATTGACATAGAAGGCTCAGTATTGTAATTTTAAACAAGGCTTAGAGTATTCATACTTTTTATTCAAACCATAAAGGTCATATAATTCTGGTTCTATGACCATATAATATGTGTTAAGAGAGTTATGAATAATTAAAACTCATTATTTGGAGATTTAGAATTCTTAATTGTCATCTTCCAAGCATTTTTTCCCTTGACTCTGTATCTCGAGCCATCAACACTATTTTGAATTTGTTGCATATAAGAGAAAATTAGTCTTCCTCTACTATTTCCACTTACCGTATGTGCTTTTTCTACCATTGTGGACAGTAAGATGCGTTCATACCTCAGCATATGCCCTACTAGGCTCACTATTTATCGGACAATGTTACTCCACAGTCTCCATTGTTCCCTTATTTACAGCAGGACTTGTCCTTTTGTCATATTTTCTGTCTAGCTAATATTGAGCATTCGTAAGTTGTTAAGGAGCTCAAAAGCTTCAAGTCTGCACATTTAATATTTTCTCACCATCCGAGCCTTATATTCGTACAAAGGTGATCTCCAGATGTATGATTGGAGGAACTTCTCTGACCTCCGGACTCAAGCTGTTGGATGTTAACAGGCTTTTTCTAGGTACTGGGACATGAATTTCCCATTTTAACAACTGCAAGACAGGGCGCAGAAAGTTCCTTAAATAGGAACCAAAAATATTTAAGGTCAATGTAAAACTTTTATGAAGAAGAATGACAAAAATTCATGGGAGGATGAGACGATGAATGGGGTAGGACTGAAGGAAATACATGTAAAAGAGGAAACTAAACTTCCTCTACTATTTTCACTTATGTGCTTTCTCTACCATTGTGGACAGTAAGATGCCTCCATAACTCAATATATGCCCTACAAGACTCTCTATTTATCGGACATTGTTACTCCACAGTCTCCATTATTCCCTTATTTTCATCAAGAATTGTCCGTTTGTCATATTTTCTGTCTAGCTAATTTGTGCTGCAGATCATATGACACTACAGTTACGAGGAATTGTATAGGAACGTTGAGAGAAGAAACGAATGCCTTGTTGCAGTTGACGACAATGATGATTATGTTACTGAAGCTGATGATGTAATTTTCTGAGCGAAAAATGACATATAATCAATAGAATGAAAAAGAGGTAAAATTTGAAAACCTATTTTCCAGTTTTACTCGAGTGATATTCTCTGTTTAAGTTAACTGTCCTTAGTAATTTATTATACTCGAATGAAACCATGGTTGCGGTTGAATATAGCTAGGCTCTACATAAAATAGACAAGCAAAAAATAATAAATAGTCTAAAAGATACTACTTTTCATGCTATGAAATTAGACTCAAGGATTAGGGGAAATCCGTGTAATTTACACCTTCGTGTAGGTATAGTTTGGAACGATAATATTTTATGTATTTGCAAGTTTGGTCACCGAAGGTCAGAAGGATAGCCGAGTGTAGCTTTCGTCCTGAGTAGTATAATTGGGTGGTTCGGCCGCCTCCTCCTCCTCCCGCGGCGCGGGAAATTTGAATTCTGGCGGGAAATTTGAATTTTGGCGGGAGATTTGAATTTTGGCGCGAGATTTGAATTTGTAAACAAAGCCACGTGCTTTTTGACAGCTGTCATCGACAACAACACATCGCTAACCTCACTGCTGCCATCTTGACGGGCCTAAAACTCACTAGTGCCAACTTAAACTAACTAGCATGAGGTAAACAAACCCACGTGTTTTTTGACAGCCACGTGCTTTTTGACAGACAACAACGCATCGCTAACCTCAGTACTGCCATCTTGACGGGCCTAAACCTCAGTAGTGCCAACTTAACCTCACTAGCATGAGGTAAACAAAGCCACGTGTTTTTTGACAGCCACGTGCTTTTTGACAGATTTGTAAACAAAGCCACGTGCTCTTTGACAGCTGTCATCGACAACAACGCATCGCTAACCTCAGTACTGCCATCTTGACGGGAATAAACCTCGGTGGTACCAACTTAACCTAACTAGCTCGAGATAAACAAAGCCACGTGCTTTTTGACAGCCACGTGCTTTTTGACAGCTGTCATCCGCCATCTTTAAACTACAGAGCGCTGTGCTGCCCTCTTGCGTCACCTGTCATCGGCAGTGCTGCCATCTTGGCGGGCCTAAACCTTAGTGCTACCAACTTAACCTCACTAGCTCGAGATAAACAAATCCACGTGCTTTTTGACAGCAACGTGCTTTTTTGACAGCTGTTATCCGCCATCTTTAATCCATAGAGCACAGTGCTGCCCTCTTTAGCTACTTACCTTTGAAATGTGGTGGCGGATAATTTGAAAAATGCTTTTTGACAGCAGCCATCTTTGAGCGCCGTGCTACACTCTTTAGCTAGTTACCTTTGAAATGTGGTGGCAGGCAATTCCACATGACAGCAGTCATCTTTAATCAAGAGAGCACCGTGCTGCCCTCTATGTGGTGGCGGCAAATTGAAAAATTCTACATGCTCTTGTTTGGAAACAAACTCACGCGCTTTTTTTGACAGCCGTCATCCGCCATCTTTAATCAACAGAGCACAGTGCTGTACTCTTTAGCTAGATACCTTTGAAATGTGGTGGCGGCAATTTGAAAAATTCTATGTACTCTTGTTGGGAAACAAAGCCACGTGCTTTTTTGACAGCTGTCATCCGCCATCTTTAATGAATAGAGCACTGTGCTGCTATCATGCGGGCAATTTCGTCAGCTGTCATCCGCCATCTTTAATCCAGAGAGAACAGTGCTGCACTCTATGTGGTGGCGGTAAATTCCATGTGCTTTACAAACCTATGTGCTTTTCTGACAGCTGTCATCCGCCATCTTTAATCCAGAGAGAACAGTGCTGCACTCTATGTGGTGGCGGTAAATTCCACGTGCTTTACAAACCTATGCGCTTTTCTGTCATCCACCATCTTTAATCTAGAGAGAACAGTGCTGCACTCTATGTGGTGGCGGCAAATTCCACGTGCTCTTATTTGGAAACAAATTCTACTCGCTCTTCAGCTGTCATCCACCATCTTTAATCAAGAGAGCACCGTGCTGCCCTCTTTGTAGTGGCGGATAATTTGAAAAAATTCTTTTCGACAAGCAGCCATCTTTAATCCAGAGAGAACAGTGCTGCCCTCTTTAGCTACTTACCTTTGAGGCGGTTAATTAGAAAAATTCTTTTCGACAAGCCGCCATCTTTAATCCAGAGAGAACAGTGCTGCCCTCTTTAGCTACTTACCTTTGAGGCGGTTAATTTGAAAAATTCTATTTAACAAGCTGCCATCTTTAATGAAAAGAGCATCGTGGTGCTATCTTGCGGGTAATATTTTACGTCACAGCTGTCATCCACCATCTTGCATTGCTAACCTTAGTGCTGCCCTCTTTAGCTACTTACCTTTGAAACAAAAAATCTATTTGACAAGCTGTCACCCGCCATCTTGCATCGCAAACCTCAGTGCTGCACTCTATGTGGTGGCGGATAACTTGAAAAAATCTTTTTGACAAGCAGCCATCTTTACTCAACAGAGCACCGTGCTGACATCTTTAGCTACCGCCATCTTACATCGCTTACCTCGCTGCTGCACTCTATGTGGTGGCGGTAAATTCGAACATGTTTAATCACGCATCGGGAAAGCTAGAGTAAGCACGTGCTGCAGTGATGACGTCATCATGCATGTTTAGACTTGTCCGTTTTCTTAAGAGTAAGTCGGTGTAAAGGAATGTGGTAGCGGTAAATTCGAACAAGTTTAGACATGCATCGGGAAAGCTTGAGTAAGCACGTGCTGTTGTGATGACGTCATTGTGCATGTTTAGACCTGATCGTTTTTCTTAAGAGTAAGTCGGTGTGAAGCAATGCAATAAGTACAACATTTTTTGAATGCGATCAAATATTTATTTACAAATGTACTACAACAGTGTTCGTTTTTGCTGCTGACAAGGTTGGTGTGCTTCTTAACAACGTATGCTTCTGAAATGCCTCCTGCAACATTCAAATTAAATAAAGCATTTAGAAATATATTATACTAAGTATGTTATGCGTTACAGAGAAGATCATATACTTCTTACCTTGCTGTTATTCCTTTTCGGAATCATCATCATCATCATCATGAGGTACTAGAGAAAGTTCATTCATACACTGTGTACAGTGTTCAATCCTCGGATTTGGTCCATCCCAATCATCATCACCATTTTCTCCTCGATGCTTGTAATGTCTTTCACAAGTTCTGCATAAAGCTACTTCGATTGACATCTTACTGTGTAGAGGAAGGATGTCCCAAAAATTATGTACGTAAGAGGCAGCGTACGTATATAAAAATCCTGGTGGTAAGTATTGAATAAGATGTTTCGGCATCAACGATCTACGTTTATAGAACATCTTAATAGCCTCACTCACTCGTGAAACATAAATAAGATGTTGCGTATGAGCATGCAAAGAGCATGCACATTTACAGTTTTGTTCCATAGCGTACGATGTCGAAGCACACACTAATGAAAATGATAAAGATCTATTCTTATTTATAGTCTCGTAACAATATTCGTTAGCGGATGGTAAGTAACATCACTCATATGAATAATAAGACAATAGGCTGCTGTGTTAGCAGGAATGTTTTCAGATGTTTCAAATTCTAAACGAATATCAACTGGAGAATCTTTTATAGATTCTTCGTGATAAGAGCAGTCTATAACTACAATCGGTGCTTTATTTTTAAATTCTTGAGGTGTAAATAGCGGACGATCTTCTTTCTGATAATACGATGATTGAAATTTACAAAACATGTCATAGAGCATCCCAAACTTATTTTTCTCAAAGTTAATGTCGATGTTTTCGTAGGGATACGTAATTCCGTTGAGATATAGTCTAACGTGTCTTAATTTGCAGTGATCAAACAGTGAGCTATCTTTTTCGTGATTGAATTTACGATTAGTTTGAAATCCAAAAATAATGTACAAGGGCTTCTCAGTAAAACGTGATGTTTTAACAGCCCAGCTATGCTTGTTTGTAGGTGGTAACACAGGATATTCATGCAGCTCCCAACTTCTAAAACGTATAGGTAATGGTGTATCATTTTCTACAATCTTGAGCAATCGAAGTTTTTCACGATCAGATAAGGTTACATGTGGAATCCGCCACAGTATACAATGCAGTGTTATTTTCGATTCTACAGGTGTTTCTACTGCTTTAAGAGAATTGTAATCACTTCGATCACGGATTAGAATAAGCTCTTGTTTTGCGTTGATTATAATACGTGTAAAGTCTTCTGCGAATCCAAAAATATGTTTCAGTGATAACATACCCGTAAAAGTTCCATCCTCATTAATCATCCAGTTGTTAGTAGCTTTTGGACACCATCCAGCCATCCGCAAAAGATTACTTTCTTCATCACAGAAAGAAGGGTAGAGTTTCATTGCACTTGTAATACCAACATTCTTCGTTCGATCTATTTCAACATTATTTACTTCATATCGCGCTTCAGAAAAGAGAAAAGCTAGAGCATGGTTGTTTAGTTGTGAAGTGCTTGGTCCACTTCCATCAGACTTTTCTAATCGTCCTTCAATATAGAGGTAGCTTTCGTGTGGTAAGGTGTAAACATCTTGTTGATTAATAATAAAATGAATTTCATCATTGTTATTTAATCCAAACGTAAGAGGTTGATAGGAATGAAGCTCACTTCGTACTACACCTTCACGACTTTCTACTGTATTCGTAATGTCTAGCATTTCTTCCATTTTGTTGTAGTAGTGTATATCCCAAATCTTGGAGTATCTGCTTATGGGTATCTGTTAACTCGATGAGTCTCTGCACACATGTAGTATGTCTTCGGAATGTACACCGTGTTTTATAGATGGTTTTCATACTGGTTTAAGATGTAGTTTGTAAGCTACGTACGCGTGCTGATCTAAATGAATAAGCTGATTATGTTTATTTACAAGTCTAAGAGTAATGTTGCTAATGTGTTTGACAGACACAGGATGATAAAGAACTGCTGCTGGTTTATCACAAATAGTATATCCACGTTCCTCTGTAACAATGAAGTCGTGCAGGACGTGCGAAGGTTGTAGATTACTATTCAAGTCTGTAATAATATTACAAGTAATGTTCACATTATAATCATCGAAGAGTTTTATAGGTTGATCAGACTCGTAACGTACGTTCGGTAGGAGCTCCCTCGATGAAAATCCAAGCAGTGGGCCAATCGAATCAGGTTGTGATTTGAAGTCAATCTTAAATGATGATTCAATAACACATTTATGTGTAATGTTGCTTATAGTGATTGAGAACTTGTAATTATGATTACTAAAACTATCTTCCCCAAACTGATCAATTAACGTACTTTCAATATAGTCGTGAATATCATCTACTGTATAACTACCTGAGGGTAGTGTTAGCACATACTCATCGTAATAGAACTTGTTTAAACCATCACGCACATTATAGATTTTATTGTAGCTTTCAAACGATACTAGTCCAAGACTATGCGGCTGATAACCAAGTTCGATTGGTGGATTAAAATAGACGGTTGTTTCAGGTCCTTCTCCACGTACAGCAGACGTTCTTTCACTGTTCGTCATCACGTAGACACTAATGCACTTTCTCTACTGTCTGAGTTTGATATAAGAACATAAGACATAATCGTCCGCACATGCGTGTATTAAAGTTTTGCACACGTTTTTTATTGTAAACAATGTCTGCACTGCTTCCGAAATAACGTATGAGCTCAAAAGGAGGAGGTAAATCTCCATAGCTATCAAAATACCATACTTTAGATTTACGTTTTACATAAGCAACGTAATGAGTTCCAGGTCCACGACTGTCGTCCAAGTTAATTACGGCACTTTCACGTTCACGTGGACGTGCTGGTAGTTGATCGCGCATATACACTCCTCGAAAATAATGAATTCCTAGTTGTTTAGCAAACGTAAAAACTTCATCATGCGTTAGAGCTCGATATGGCAGTGCATTCAGTAGACGTTTTTTGGAGAAATGTAGATACCAAGCCCTTTCTTGTATGACGCTAGCTTCATGTTCACACCTTTGCCTCGTAACGCAATTGCCTCCATCGTCTTGTTATGACGTTCACTCTCTTTCAACTGTTGTTTCGCTTCTTCTACAGCTTTGACAGTTCTCGCTACAGCACTAGCACCACCTAGCAATGACCCTAAAGCTGCTTAGCCAGCAAACAGCGCAGGAAGAAATCCTCCTCGTTTTGGTACAGGAATAATTCGCGCACGTTTACTAAATATAGCTCTGCACTTTGGAGAAATTCTCGCTCTTGCTGCGCGTAACGCCTTAGTAATAGCTACACGAGGATTGTATTCCCCTCGAATAGCTTTTTGCGCAGCCTTTATAACATCTTTCCATCCAACAGTTTTTACTTTCTTCTTCTTCTTCATGTCGTTTGGATATCGTTGTTTCACCATGCTGGACACGACTTTACTAGTCAAGAGCAAATCATAAACTAACCGTTGCCTCTTGTTTCGTTTAATATATATATTACTATTACGTACTTTATGATTCAGTTATCATGAAGATTATAAAGCAGCAAGACACGCTACCTGTTACCGACATTGTACCACATCTCTTACCTAGTTCTAGTACAACTACAAGAAAACGTCATGGAACGTTGTTTCCTTTTACTGTTCGATGTATTATATCAGGTCCGTCGGGATGCGGTAAAACAAATCTTTTACTCACACTTATTACTTCTGTAAATGGTGTACGCTTCGAGAATATTTACGTTTTCGCAAAGTCACTCTATCAGCCGCTATATACTACTCTACAAACTGTAATGCACGATCTAGTTAAAGATGGAATAAGATATTTTAAATTTAATTCACATGAGCAAGTACCATCACCAGACGATGTGCTTCCTAATTCTCTAATGATCTTTGATGATGTCGCAACAGAACAGCAAAACGTTATTCGTGCATTCTTTAGTATGGGTCGACATAAATATGTTGATTGCATCTATTTGTGCCAAACCTATTCTCGTGTACCTAAGCAGTTGATACGCGACAACGCAAATCTTATTGTGCTTTTTCGACAAGATGAGCGCAACATGCGACACGTGTATAACGATCATGTTAACACTGATATGACATTCGATGACTTTAAACGTATGTGTGCTAAATGTTGGTCATTACACCGTTACAGCTTTTTAGTTATTGATAAAGAAAGTGATGTACAGCATGGACGATATCGCATGGATTTCGATCATTTTATATGCATTAACACAGAATTACAGTAACTACTTGATTAAAAACCACCATCATGTTAACATCTAGCAAGGAGATCACAAAACATAACATCCAAGCTCGAAACAATATTCGACGGAAATTTAAAGAGCTTAAACGTATTCAAGCAGACACGGATTTATTTTTAAAAACACAACTAAGTACACCACTCAAAGAAATTTTTAATTCTACTTCATTACCGCAGTCTACTTCAAGTTTTGCTTCTATGCAAACATCATATCATAAAGAGAAGCATGAAGAAGAAAAGCATGAAGAAGATACGGAAGAGAAGAAGCAGGATGTAGATCAAGAAGAGGAAGATAAGGAAGAAGAAGAAGAAGAACTTAATGATACATCACCATCTAAGCGTGTTGAGTTTTTAACTACAGATGTTATTGCAGAAACACCTACTACATCGACGCAAAATCTACCATCTTTGTCTGAGGTTATGATTACACCAGAGTATCGCAATCAGTTTAGAACTTTTATTCAAGATACCTATGGATCTCTCTTTGCACCTTATATAGAAAAACTTTTTACAGGACAAACTGACACTACCTATGGTATTCGCTACGAAGATGACTGTTTCCGGATAGGAAATTCAAATGTTAAGATTAATAGCAACAAACTCATTGTAAAAGGTGTTACCTATAAACCTACGAAAGGACTCTTAGAACTTCTTTTCTCACGAATACCGGACAAGAATATAATTTTACAAGATGATCTTAAAAAGTATAAAGCAATACTTTTTGCTACTGATGCAACACGACGTAATTACAGGAGAACAGAAGCTGTAAATGCGAATAAGAGTTACAAGTATCGTGAGTTTATTTCTAAGCTGTTTCCGACTGCACGTATTCTAGACGTTATCTACAAGCCTTTGTTGCCGTATGTGGATGTAAGATACTGGAATGACCCAAACTTACTCGTTGAACGATTACAACTTTTAAGAGCATCGCAAGAGGCTGGTCACACTGGTCACGGATCAGAAATTCTAGAAATAGAAAGAGAACTACGTTATGCCGGTATTATTTTGTAATGGCTCGTCAAGAGAAGATCTCACCTGTAAAGGTAAACATCGCACATGAGTTACATAAACCAGCACGTCGCACCTACTGTCGCAGACGCGTTATTACACGAGGAAAAGATGATCTCTGGTAAGCAGACTTAGTAGAAATGATTCCATATGCCTCTAGTAATAAGGGGTATAAGTATCTACTTACTGTTACCGATGTGTACTCAAAGTTTGCTTTTGCACAACCTGTGCGTTCTAAAACAGCAGCTCAAGTTAAAGAAGCATTTAAACATATTGTTGAAGAATCGAAACGCTGCCCAAGGCTTCTTCAAACTGATCAAGGTAAAGAGTTTTACAACAAGGATTTTTCTTCTTACCTCAAGTTACTTGGCATTCAACACTACTCTACGTTCAGCAATCTCAAGGCAAGTGTTGTAGAACGCTTTAATCGTACACTCAAAACAATGATGTGGCGAGAATTTACAGCGCAAGGTTCATATCGTTGGATTGATCTGCTACCTAGACTTTTATCTACCTACAACGATACACCTCATCGCACTATCGGAACAAAGCCACGTCTTGTTACAAAGAATACACCTCGTCTAGATGCTATTCATCTTGTAATTAAATCAGCTGATCCACGTCGCCATCGCTTTAAAGAAGGTGATTTCGTTCGCATCAGCAAACACAAGTCTATCTTTGCAAAAGGATACACACCTAACTGGAGCACTGAAATTTTTCAAATCAGAAGTGTTAAGCTTACTAATCCAGTTACGTATTTACTTCGCGATCTCAGAGGACAGCCTATTGAAGGAGGATTCTACATCGAAGAACTGCAGAAAACAAAATATCCTGATCACTATTTAGTTGAACGTGTTATTCGACGTCGTGGCAATAAACTGTATGTTAAATGGCTTGGTTTTAATAACAGCTTTAATTCATGGATTAATAAAGAGGATGTACTTTAAATCTTTTGTGTGTTTTCTTTTAATCCTCTACGTTTCCTTTCTTCTAAGTCACTAGGACATGCTGTAGGATTAAACAACACCTGTAATATGTTTTGACAATTCATATTTATTTTAGAATATATACATTTTTATCCTTTGTTTATTTTACGGTCTTTGTCACTCAGTTTTCGTTTTATTGCACCAACAACGACAAGTGTTGCTATATTCTCCTGAGCAGCTAAAGCACTAGGTAATAAAACACACACACACACACACAGCATAACTTTACGAAGCAGATTTTAACAGCTACACGACATACTCTATGCAGGCAGCATGTAACTACGTGTCAGGCGAACGTGTTCTAGGGCCGCAGAGGAGATGAAGCACGAAGAAAAGATCAATCACTCTATTGATGAGTTCACGCCCAACATGCTTCCTCATCTTTCTCCCAGCACGTTTCTTCACCTTTTCATTGTTTACTCTCTCCACAGCCATGATATGTGTTTATAAGCGAAGACAACTCATTAGTTTTAGGTCCGTGATACAGTTTAATTAGTTGACATGTACGGCACTGACTCACAGAATGTCTTCTAGCTAAACTCACGTGTTTATGATGTAAACTACACGTTTGAAGCTCTGACAAAACAGGATCTTGAGTCCACTCACGAGGCACCTTTTCCCAAATCTTCTTTACAGCATTCGCAGCTACATTAACCAAAAATGCCTTTGGTAATGCATTTAACTCTTCTTCAGTAAGTGTTTAGTTTCTTTTTGCATGCATAAAACTTTACGATCGCCTTTTCAACTGCGTTACACTTAGTATCTGTTAGAAATGACATGATGTCTTTACTCTACAAATGTTTCTTTTACACTAAGGTTATTTCGACACTGCACTTTACATATGTTGTTCACTTCCCGGCATGCACTGCGACACAACCAATCAAAGA
Source organism: Anabrus simplex (assembly GCF_040414725.1). Taxonomy (NCBI): domain Eukaryota; kingdom Metazoa; phylum Arthropoda; class Insecta; order Orthoptera; family Tettigoniidae; genus Anabrus; species Anabrus simplex. Next base: position 101,430,106 of record NC_090265.1, on the reverse strand, counting down.
GCATGCATACATGTTGTAATGACTGTTTACTTGTTTCTCTGCTATGCTCTTTCAGAAGAGTTTAAAATGATGGGCACCCCAATTCATGCATGTCGATAACTTCACATGATGATGGTAGAAACTCACGCAACCATTCTTTCTTTTCACAACCCTTTAAAAGAACAAGATCTGCTCTTGACAAATGTGCATTCATCATTAAAGGTAGAAAACGATAAGGTATTCCTTTTTTCTCCCCACTTCAAACCTAAATTCTTTTCAATCCACTGAGTCTGCTTTTTATCTTCATCTGTTTGCAAACAGTAAGGGAACGGTGGACTAAATACTAAACTAACAAGTTTTGGTGCCCACAACACACTGCAATCTAACACAGCCACCTCTTTAAACACAAATTTGTTTCCGTTTACTTTAAAGCCTTGCACATCAACTATTAATGTTTTCGTCATGTTTGCACTCCACACTCTATCACTGTTTCTCGAAGACTAAAGCTTTTAGTCAACGAACGGGTTTAAACATGCACAATGACGTCATCACTGCAGCACGTGCTTACTCTAGCTTTCCCGATGCGTGATTAAACTTGTTCGAATTTACCGCCACCACATAGAGTCCAGCAGCGAGGTAAGCGATGTAAGATGGCGGTAGCTAAAGATGTCAGCACGGTGCTCTGTTGATTAAAGATGGCTGCTTGTCAAAAAGATTTTTTCAAGTTATCCGCCACCACATAGAGTGCAGCACTGAGGTTTGCGATGCAAGATGGCGGGTGACAGCTTGTCAAATAGATTTTTTGTTTCAAAGGTAAGTAGCTAAAGAGGGCAGCACTAAGGTTAGCAATGCAAGATGGTGGATGACAGCTGTGACGTAAAATATTACCCGCAAGATAGCACCACGATGCTCTTTTCATTAAAGATGGCAGCTTGTTAAACAGAATTTTTCAAATTAACCGCCTCAAAGGTAAGTAGCTAAAGAGGGCAGCACTGTTCTCTCTGGATTAAAGATGGCAGCTTGTTAAATATAATTTTTCAAATTAACCGCCTCAAAGGTAAGTAGCTAAAGAGGGCAGCACTGTTCTCTCTGGATTAAAGATGGCGGCTTGTCGAAAAGAATTTTTCTAATTAACCGCCTCAAAGGTAAGTAGCTAAAGAGGGCAGCACTGTTCTCTCTGGATTAAAGATGGCTGCTTGTCGAAAAGAATTTTTTCAAATTATCCGCCACCACAAAGAGGGCAGCACGATGCTCTCTTGATTAAAGATGGTGGATGACAGCTGAAGAGCGAGTAGAATTTGTTTCCAAATAAGAGCACGTGGAATTTGCCGCCACCACATAGAGTGCAGCACTGTTCTCTCTAGATTAAAGATGGTGGATGACAGAAAAGCGCATAGGTTTGTAAAGCATGTGGAATTTGCCGCCACCACATAGAGTGCAGCACTGTTCTCTCTAGATTAAAGATGGCGGATGACAGCTGTCAGAAAAGCACATGGGTTTGTAAAGCACGTGGAATTTGCCGCCACCACATAGAGTGCAACACTGTTCTCTCTGGATTAAAGATGGCGGATGACAGCTGTCAGAAAAGCACATAGGTTTGTAAAGCACATGGAATTTACCGCCACCACATAGAGTGCAGCACTGTTCTCTCTGGATTAAAGATGGCGGATGACAGCTGACGAAATTGCCCGCATGATAGCAGCACAGTGCTCTATTCATTAAAGATGGCGGATGACAGCTGTCAAAAAAGCACGTGGCTTTGTTTCCCAACAAGAGTACATAGAATTTTTCAAATTGCCGCCACCACATTTCAAAGGTATCTAGCTAAAGAGTACAGCACTGTGCTCTGTTGATTAAAGATGGCGGATGACGGCTGTCAAAAAAAGCGCGTGAGTTTGTTTCCAAACAAGAGCATGTAGAATTTTTCAATTTGCCGCCACCACATAGAGGGCAGCACGGTGCTCTCTTGATTAAAGATGACTGCTGTCATGTGGAATTGCCTGCCACCACATTTCAAAGGTAACTAGCTAAAGAGTGTAGCACGGCGCTCAAAGATGGCTGCTGTCAAAAAGCATTTTTCAAATTATCCGCCACCACATTTCAAAGGTAAGTAGCTAAAGAGGGCAGCACTGTGCTCTATGGATTAAAGATGGCGGATAACAGCTGTCAAAAAAGCACGTTGCTGTCAAAAAGCACGTGGATTTGTTTATCTCGAGCTAGTGAGGTTAAGTTGGTAGCACTAAGGTTTAGGCCGGCCAAGATGGCAGCACTGCCGATGACAGGTGACGCAAGAGGGCAGCACAGCGCTCTGTAGTTTAAAGATGGCGGATGACAGCTGTCAAAAAGCACGTGGCTGTCAAAAAGCACGTGGCTTTGTTTATCTCGAGCTAGTTAGGTTAAGTTGGTACCACCGAGGTTTATTCCCGTCAAGATGGCAGTACTGAGGTTAGCGATGCGTTGTTGTCGATGACAGCTGTCAAAAAGCACGTGGCTTTGTTTACAAATCTGTCAAAAAGCACGTGGCTGTCAAAAAACACGTGGCTTTGTTTACCTCATGCTAGTGAGGTTAAGTTGGCACTACTGAGGTTTAGGCCCGTCAAGATGGCAGTACTGAGGTTAGCGATGCGTTGTTATCTGTCAAAAAGCACGTGGCTGTCAAAATACACGTGGGTTTGTTTACCTCATGCTAGTTAGGTTAAGTTGGCACTAGTGAGGTTTAGGCCCGTCAAGATGGCAGCAGTGAGGTTAGCGATGTGTTGTTGTCGATGACAGCTGTCAAAAAGCACGTGGCTTTGTTTACAAATTCAAATCTCGCGCCAAAATTCAAATCTCCCGCCAAAATTCAAATTTCCCGCCAGAATTCAAATTTCCCGCGCCGCGGGAGGAGGAGGAGGCGGCCGAACCACCCAATTATACTACTGTCCTGGAAGTAATTTTGCTAATCGGCTTAAAGTTGAAAGCGATAGAGAAAAACTATCATGATACTCACATTCCTTGTAAAATTTTACGGTGACAAGTAAGTGTACTGTGAAGTAGTTATTTCAGCCAAGAGGATAATTAGCTTTTATAAGTACTGATGAAATACCAAGGTAAGTTTTACCATAGTTTTACATAAAAATTTAAAGCATTTTGCATGTTATTTAGTGTTGGACCAGATCTTTGCATGTCGTGTAATTTGGACTGCCCAAGAGGCTGTAAAGGACCGTTGAAACAAATTTAATAATTAAGTTTCTTCACAGATTTACTGCTGATTCTAAAGGAACTTGTTGTATAATTTGAGGCTGGTCCCGCGGTGTAGGGGTAGCGCACTTACTTCTTACCCGGAGGCCCCTGGTTCCATTCTCGGCCGGGTTAGGGATTTTTACCTGGATCTGAGGACTGGTTCAAGATTCACGCAGCCTACGTGATCACAACTGAGGAGCTATCTGACTGTGAAATGACAGCCACAGTCTAGAAAATCAAGAATAACGGTCGAGGGGATTTCGTCATGCTGTTCACACGAAACCTCGTAACCTGCACGCCTTCTGGCTGAGCAGCGGTCGAGAAACTGTTCACTACATACGCAAGGAAAATCAAAACAGTTTGTATTGTATGTGTCATGTATTATGATGACGATTGGATTCAATGCAATAGTTACAAGAATTGGGCTCATGAAATCTGCTCCAAAACTCAAGATAAACTGTTTCATCATTGCTTTACATGCCAAAAGTGACGACCATAACCGATAGTACCGTATTTTATTGCTTAGGATTTCATAATAAATACATTAAGTAACTTGTAAGTGTTTATATTTAACAGTCCAAATTACATGCTATAAGTACAAAATACACGATCACCTGGTCCAAGTTACACGCTATCGGTCTAAATTACACGATAACAAATTTTAGAATAATAATATTACTTGTAAAGAAATCCTAAAGATAATATTAAAATTTATTTTCATCAAAAATTGGATGCATTATACTAATTATCATGCATAAAATTTGAGAAATATTTATTACGCTCCACAAAGTTATAGACGTTTAAAGCTAAGTGGTTCAAATTACACGGACTTCCTCTACTTGCTTTATATTAATACTCCACAAAGTATACTCCAGTGATACAAGAGGATGAATATGGTCGGACAATCGTATCCTTCTTAAATTCAACACGTTTCAGTAGACTTGTACTGTACTTCGGAAGCGAAGAAGTTTCACTTTAATTTTATTGTGCTCTCGGGTGTGTATAATACATTACGAGATGGTTAGATTCTATCACGCTCGGTGATCCTCTTTGCAGGAGTAGCTATTCGAGTTATGTTTTTGTGCTCTCGCAATATCGTCCTCGAATCCAGCACGTATCAAAGAGTTTCTATAGGCACGAGCTCGCTACTTGTTTATTTATTCAGAGCCATCGCCGTTTCTCACGCCTTTATGTTTGTCCTCTTTCCCCTCTTCACCATTTTATTTTGCTCTATTCTTGCTAGTAAGTGCGTCCCGCAGTCCGTGTGCCCACTGCTATCGCTTTGTGTCACCAGAACAATAAAGACCATCCTCCATTGCCTCTCCCAATGCCACATCCCGATTTGTGAGCCAACAGAAAAGTGCTTTTAATGATATCCTCAAACTTTATAAGACTAATGGGCAGATATGCATAACCATCGTACTGTGAGTAATAATAGACTGTGTTTTCCACGGATGTTCATTGTATTTCCTATTTCTCCTATGCTTGGAATTTCAAAATAAGAAGCCCAGCCTCTCTGAACTAAGTGACTTCAAGTTAGAGCAATTTTGCATTTGTAGGTAGGTAGGTAAGGGTTATTCTGCCCGAAGGCAGGTCCGAACCTCCGCAGAGGTGTTCCTGAGCCGGAGTTTACGTGCGGTAGGGTGGCCAGTTCCTTTCCGCTCCTCCATTCCCTTACCCCCAACCAACAGCGCGTGGCAACCCATCCAACTCCTGACCACGCCCAATGTTGCTTAACTTCGGAGATCTCACGGGATCCGGTGTTTCAACACGGCTACGGCCGTTGACTTGCATTTGTAGACTAAACAAAATATTTCTATAATTTGGAGCCAAATGTAATGAAGATCAAATTTTATAAGCTTTAAGCAGTCTTTCTCTCCAACAGAGCCAACGGCCGTAGCCGTGTTGAAACACCGGATCCCGTGAGATCTCCGAAGTTAAGCAACATTGGGCGTGGTCAGGAGTTGGATGGGTTGCCACGCGCTGTTGGTTGGGGGTAAGGGAATGGAGGAGCGGAAAGGAACTGGCCACCCTACCGCACGTAAACTCCGGCTCAGAAACACCTCTGCGGAGGTTCGGACCTGCCTTCGGGCAGAATGACCCTTACCTCTCTCCAACAAGAAATACCCTATCTACGAGAATATATCCTCTCCAAAACATCATCAGACATGAACAAGTCTTAATCTCCCGACTAAGCATAGGACACACGAAGATCACCCACAACTATCTCCTAGAAAAAAAACAACCTCCCATCTGCAGTAAATTGAACTGCTCTCTCACTGTCAAGCGCATCATCTCAGAATGTCAACTATATGAGCATTGGCACCAACACCACAACATACCTAAGGAAATGGAAGTGACGCTGGCTTCTCCAGCACTGAGTCATCAAGTCATCAACTTCCTCAAGGACACTGGCTTGCACTCCAAAATCTAATTACATTACACTTATTTATATTTTCCTTATATCCTTTTATTATTACAATATTATTATTATTACCATTATTCTGCAACCATATGTAAGAGTCGCGATAAGACCTTGGAGTACCGAGCTCGATAGCTGCAGTCGCTTAAATGCGGCCAGTATCCAGTAATTGGGAGATAGTGGGTTCGAGCCCCACTGTCGGCAGCCTTGAAAATGGTTTTCCGTGGTTTCCCATTTTCACACCAGGCAAATCCCGGGGCTGTACCTTAAATAAGGCCACGGTAGTTTCCTTCCACGTCGCCATAAGACATATCTGTGTCGGTGTGACGTAAAGCAAATGGCAAAAAAAACTTGGAGTTAAAGCGACTATAAACAACCCTAATAAAAAAGAAATACCCACAGTATGCCCTGCCTATCGGAAAAGGTGACTAACAGATGCCCTGGGGTTTCTTAACTTGGGAGTGGGATTTGGCAACCACGGAGCACTTAGCTGAGGTCATACGATGGTGATTATTATTATTATTATTATTATTATTATTATTATTATTATTATTATTATTATTATTATTATTATTAAAACTTCAAATCATTTAGTTCATAAAGGATGGATTTTCTATTTTGAAATTCCATGCGTGTGAGAATTGGTAACTGTTCATGTAAGAGAGTGTAAATTATTTATGTATATCGACTGCGCCACCGGATTCTGCTCTTTTGAGGAATAATCGAAGGCCTGTATTTGATAAGGAAAACACCTGTATGTACTACCTTCGTCATGACTAAATCTGTACTACATTACTTAAAGGGGTAAATGCTTAAAATAGTATAAATATTTTATTCCAGCCATCAGTAGACATTGCATTTATCCTCAGTTGAAGGTCAAGAATGAAGTATACAGTCGATGGTTGTTCATAGAATTTGTAAAATATATTTACTTTTCTAGTCACAAATGTGAAACAGACCACACACTCTCATTATCCATGCACCATCGTTGCATCGCACAGGAAATGTTAATATTTATTCAACTAATAATAAAGACTTTCAGAATCGACGTCACTAGTATTACTTATGACCGTAAAATCGAACTTAACGAAATATCATTTATAACACGTTGGCGCAATTCCTTGGTGAATGGTTCTGGTTGGTTCCTCTATGGACAGACACTTATGAGCGTCAGCTTGAAAACCCTACTAAAAATGTACGAGTTTCACTTTTAATTATTATATTACAGAAAACATATTAGGTTCATCAGCAAACTATGTTTTATTTTCTAGTGCCAGGTTTTCACACATAAAATAAACTAAGTTTCGTAAATGATGGTTTTGAAATACTGGCCTCTCTTGCGGTAGGTAGTAATTTTATTTATCTTGTAACAGGATAATTATTTCGGGAATAGTCCTTACGGGATATGGAAACTCGCGTGCTCTTACTTATGGAACATTACCCTAATGAAAGTACAGTAGAAAGGGCATTTACGTAATTTGTTTGGTCTTGTTCTTATGAACTTTGAAAACTCCCAGTGATATTGTTTTATTTGCTGCACGAGAATTAATTATTTAATGCTATAATCAAGACATTTAAAGGCACTGATAATATTAACACATTCTCATTGTTCGCCAAGGGCCGTAGCCGTGCTTAAACACCGGATACCGTGAGATCTCCGAAGTTGAGCAACATTAGGCGTGGTCAAGATTTGGATGGGTTGCCATGCGCTGTTGGCGGGGGGTAACGGAATGGAGGAGCGGAAAGGAACTGGCCATCCTACCGTACGTAAAGTCCGGCTCAGGCACACCTCTGCGGAGGTTCAGACCTGCCTTCGCGCAAAGTACACCCCCCCCTCGCTGTTGGATCAAAATGTTCATATTGGTTACGCCGCTACTCGACTCTCATTTTTTCAGTCTGAGTGCTACGCAATAAAAAAACATTTGCAGTGGAGTAAGTTGATGGCGAGCGTGCATTAAGCATGGGCGCGTGGAGTAGTGGCTCTACGTTGTGTGCATCTAGGGTGCTAATTATGAGTCGGATCTATTGGAATAAGCCACTTTGAGGGTGACTTAATTGTAAAATGTGCCATCTTCATCAGTCCAGCATCTCTTCTCATTCTCTATTCCTCAAGAATTGTGATTTTCCTGTCAGTCTCCATGCCTAAATCGTTAGTGTTCTGGCCTTTGGTCTCAGGGGACCAGGGTTCGATTCCTGGCAGTGACGGGAATTTTAACCATCATTGGTTAATTTCGCTGGCACGCGGACTGAGTGTATGCGTCGTCTTCATCATTTCATCCTCATTACGACGCACTGGTCGCCTACGTGCGTCAAAGAAAGACCTGCACCTGACGAGCTGAACATGTCCTCGGACACTCCCGGCATTAAAAGCCATACGCCATTTCATTTCATTTGTGATTTTCCTTGCATAATGTGAACTGTATATACTACGTGGTAATGCACTACGCATTCGGCAAGAATAACGTGAGTAAAACTATCCGTATCAAGTTCATTATAGGAGGGTTGGAACTTAAATAGTGGCAACACTGTTGTGGAGACGCTATGCAACGGAATCTAATATTGTCACTGATAGCACACGTTGGTTACATACCTACCTTACCTCCGAGTAAATGGACTCGCCCTTCCCACATCACCTGCGTGCGCACAAGCGAGAGAAACACAGTCACTTGTGGTCTAGCGGTCTAACGTAACGTTGTCACTATGTATTCCAAACAGGAACAACGGAGTTGGATTAGGATTGAATGAGCCAGAGGTCGTACAGCACGACAGTGTCATCAAGGTCTTCATGAGGTATGCGGGGAATCTGCATTGCCTTACAGAACAGTGTTACGTTGGGTAAGAGCCTTCAACGATGGTCGGCAAACTGCGGGGGACATTCATCGGACAGGTCGTCCTACGAGTGCAGAAGTAGTGCATGCTCTTGCCGCGTTACTGGACAGTGATCGAAACAAGACGATTCGTGAGCATTCGCTTCATAACTGTTGTACAGATTCGACAGCCAGTAGACCGCTCCATTCGCACCATCAAGAGAACAGGCTCTGCTAAGGGTATACTCAGACTTCCACATCGCTGGCAACGGGTTATACACAACGCTGGTGACTACATTGAAGAACAGTAAAGGTTGCTAATATGTAAATCGTTTTTTTTAATCTGTTGTAAATAAATAGTTGCCACTATTTAAGTTCCAACCTTCGTATCTTCCATATGAATAAATTGTCGAGGAACTACTACGAGTACTATCACGAAATTGTTCAAGGCATCAAAATTACTTAATCCGGCCCTCTTGTACCATGCGGTGTCGAGGATAAGAGAGATCTCTATCTACTCCTATCTCCAATAACGGCAACGGACTCTCGTTCAGAGAGTCCCCCCTCCTGCAGTGCTTCTCTAATCCCCTCCTCCCATGTCTTCCGTGGTCTTCCTCGAGCTATCCTTCCTTCCACTCTCACGCACCTCATTAACCTCGGCATGCGGTCTGTCGACATTCGGTGGACGTGGCCAAACCACCTCAATTGATATTTTTGGATGGTTTTATCTAGTGGCTTCATATTCAATACTTTCTGGACGGCTGTATTCCGGATCCTGTCCCTCTTGGTTTTGTGCTCTACTTTCCGGAGGTATCTCATCTCTGCCGCTTGGATTCTGCTCTTCGTTCTTTTGGTTAGCGCCCAGTATTCGCAGCTATAAGTCAATGTGGATACAAAGGTGGATTTGTAAACGGCTAACTTTGTGCCCTTTGAGATCTCCTTCTTGTTGAGGAAGTTTGTTCGGATGGCATTAAACAAGCGCCCTGCTGTTCCTATTCTTTCCTCTTCCATCTTCCCGTCTGAGCTCATGATTGAGCCAAGATACTTGAACTTGGTGACTTGTTCTAATGGTTTACTATCGACCATGATGCAGTGTCTCTCCTCATTCCTGCTTTAAACATAGTCTTTACCTTGTAAACATTCAACTCTATACTTTTTTTCTTAAGCTCTTCCACCCATACGTTGATGTTGTGTTGTAGGTTTTTTTCGCTGGAGGCAACGACAATCAGGTCATTAGCAAAGGCCAGGACAGAAGATCGTACCATTTCCGATCGTCAATTTCTTGATTCTCTCACTACACAGCTTCAAAATTTAGTCGAGGTACACGATGAGAAGAAGAGGGCTAAGAATGCAACCCTGCCGGACTCCTTGTCTCGTAGTGTACTCTGCTGACCTCACATTTCGTGTCCGCACATAATTCCGACAGTTCTTATACAGACTCGTGATTGAACTGCAAAGTGACTTACTAACTCCATACTCCTTTGGGACGTTCCAGGGTTTGGACCTCGTGACTTTGTCAAAATGCCTGTTTCAGGTCAATAAAGGCAGCATGAAGGGTCTTGTTTTTCTCCAGTAGCTTATCAGTGGCCATCCTGACAGTAAATATGAGATCTTGCGTTCTTCTATTTGGGCGGAAGCCACCCGGGCTTTTTCAAATTTAGCTTATACCTCCTTCCTTAATCTAGTCTCCAGGATCTTTGAGAAGATCTTCCGAGGCACTGATAACAAGGATATGCCACGATGATTAGTGCACTCTTGATTGTCTCCTTTCTTAAAGATGGGGATGATGACTGCTACCTCCCAATACCTAGGTACCTTTCTTGTTCTCCAGGCCTCCACCATAATCTTGAATAGAATGTCTTCTGATTTCTTTCCCAAATTCTTAATAATTCCTGGGGCGATTCCATCATGCCCTTGGGCCTTTTCATTCTTGAGTTGTTTTAAGTCAACTGCATTTCATTTATCCTTAAGTCTTCTCCTTCTTCTTGTTCTCCTTCTCTCCTTTTGTCCCTGTCTCCTCTCTCTCCTCACTTGACCATGGACCGTCTTCATTCTCATTTCCGTTCAGTAAATCATTAAAATATTCTTTCCATCTCTCCATTATATCTTTCTCTTCTGTTAAGATTTTCCCTTCCTTATTTTTTATAAACTTTAGACGGCATTGTTTCTCCTTTCTCATGTTTTTCGGTGTTCTATAGAGCAGCTTCTGTTTCTTTTTATAATTTTGCTCCATTCTTTGTCCGAATTCTTCCCAAGACTGTCTTTTCGCTATTTTCACTAGGCCTTTAACCTTTCTTCTTTGTTCCTTATACATCTCATCCTTTCTTCTTAAGTAATTCTTCCATATTTCCTTTTTCTTTCTTACTTCTTCCTTGATGTCATCATTCCACCAGCTTGTTCTTTTCTTGTACTCGCCCACCTTTGTTGTGCCACATACTTTACTTGCCACTTCTAGTAGTATCCTCTTGAACATATTCTACTTTCCGTCCAGGTCCATTCCCTTGATCCTCTCCTCTATCCTATGACACTCCTCCACTTTCTGTGTGAACTACTCCTGCACCTCCTTGTTCTCTCTTAACTTGTACACCTTAATCTCTTCTTGCTTGTTATTCTTAGATTGTTACCTCTTTACCTTTGCTGTAGTTTCCATTGTTGTCATCAAGAGAAAATGGTCGCTTCCTATTTCGTGACCAAGGTATACCCGACAATCTGTCACCTTCTGGAGGTGATCCCCCTTCACTAACACATATTCTATGATGGAGCGCTCATCTTTGCTGGGTTCCTCCCTCGTGTACATATGTATCATGTTATGTGGGAACATGGTGTTCACTGCGACGAGATTATTGGCAACGCAGAAATCAACAATGCTCTCAGCATTGTTGTTAACCACGTGTTCACCATGCCGGTCAACAGCTCCGCCACTCCTCTCTGGCTGGTTTCCGACTCTGCCATTGAGATCTGCTAAGACAATGATTCCCCCTCGAGTGTCGTCCACCACATTCTGGAGCTCTTCGTGGAACCTATCCTTTTCCTTCTTTCTTACATCGTCGTTCACTCCGTAAACCACAATTAACGTTATCAGCTCTAGCTCAGGGTCTAATCGTATGCTAACCGTGAGAATCCTACCCGTGTGGAATTTCCATTCTTGAATCTTGTTCCTGAAGTTTTTGTGGACCAGTAGTGCTACTTATGATTTGGCCCTTAGTCTGTTGCTAACTCCACTATAAATGAGTACACCGGGCGAGTTGGCCGTGCGCGTAGAGGCGCGCGGCTGTGAGCTTGCATTCGGGAGAATGTGGGTTCGAGCCCCTTTGTCTGCAGCCTGAAGATGGTTTTCCCTGGTTTCCTGCACCTCCTTGTTCTCTCTTAACTTGTACACCTTAATCTCTTCTTGCTTGTTATTCTTAGGTTGTTACCTCTTTACCTTTGCTGTAGTTTCCATTGTTGTCATCAAGAGAAAATGGTCGCTTCCTATTTCGTGACCAAGGTATACCCGACAATCTGTCACCTTCTGGAGGTGATCCCCCTTCACTAACACAAATGCTGGGGCTGTACCTTAATTAAGGCCACGGCCACTTCCTTCCAACTCCTAGGCCTTTCCTATCACATCGTCGCCATACGACCTATCTGTGTCGGTGCGACGTAAAGCAACTAGCAAAAAATAAATGAGTACATGATCGTTCACCATTGTATCCACCCCTTACCCTTTCCTTTTGGTCTCTGTCAATGCCAGCACTACAAGTCTTGCTCTCTCGAATTCTGCCACTAGTTCATTCTCCTTTCCAGCTATTCCTCGTATATTCCATGTTCGAAGTCTCATAATCATTTTTCCTCGCTACGTTGCCATCGGATTCAGCAGTCTGGTACATCTCTCGTTTTGACTTTTCGTGGGAGTTATTTCGGGTATGTGAGATATGGGCCCACAGTGGCTATAGGGCAGTGAGGGGGCTGTCCTCTTTTGGCCTATGCCCCTGCCATGCTGCGGCTTCAGGACTGATGATGTTCTCATTCCCTACTCCCTGAGACAAAAATTTCCTTCCTTCAGGACCTACAGCTTCCTTAAGGTCTGTCACTTAGTCTGGCCCCTCACCCTGCCAAGAGCCGAAGCTCCCTCCGGCATCGCTCTTGGGATCACTGAAGCATGCAAGCCTCCCCACCACGTGAAGGTACCAGACCATGGAGGAGGTAAATTAGGCATCTAACTTTCGAATTGATAAAATAATTTGGTGGTAATACACAGCTAACTAAATTATTGTACCTATGGTACTCGATCATTTTTTGAAAAGGGAAGAATTTATTTCATTGAATGAAGTATGTGGGTTAGTGAAATTCATATAAGTGAAACCCGAAGGTGTTTAGTTTAATTTCGGTATTTCACGTGGGGTTATTTCTTTCTACTCCGTTAATTTTCTGCCTGAAATAGTTCTCTATTATTCTTTGAGGTTCCGTGCGGCTTAGTTTTTTTGGTTTTTATTCCCTTAGTTCCCTTGTTTTTTACTATTATTATTCCTGTGACTGGGCCATGACCACCTTACGTTTTTTAATGATAAGAATTATCGTGTCTTACTAGATGTTATCTTGGAGTTTTTCTTGATAAAAGTTAATTAATTTGTCTATGCTTTCCATTGGGTTCCTTTATTTATTGTCAAATTGGTTTATCGTCCTGCTTGTTTAATGGTGATTTCTGTTCAATTGCATTATGGTAGTATTTCTTACCTTCTGGTTTCACAATCAATAATCATAAGTTTCCAGTAAAATAGGGTTTTAAGGGGAAAATTTTTAAACTTCAATTATGCATTTCCTTATCTGAGTCGGGTTTCAGTTCTTCTTGTAAATTTAAAATATCCAAACTACTAATTATTGAGAATTTCCCATAGGAAACTAGATGTTATTGTGAAGGTAATTGTGATTTGTTCTTGTTATTAAGTTCTTTAATTATTTAATTAATGACTTGTTTAATTGCTGGCTCCAAGATAGGTGCCCCTTAGTTCTTTTTAATTGCAAACATGAAATAAATTACAGGTCGCTCGCTCATTTATGCAGTTACTTTTTCGAGACTTCTTCCACTGCGTCTAGCCACACTTCGGATGATTTTCATACTGTAGCACAATAGGTATTTCTTTCTTTCTTCCTTTCTCGTATTGGTTTTAGTAATGAATCTTTGTTGTATTTGTATTTTTGGTGTTCTTTGGCTACAAGCTTGATACCAAATTTGTTAGGGTTCGTCAATTTTAATTAAGGGGACATATTTCATATTTACACCTTTGTTGGCGATACATAGTGTTTACAGTGCACTATGTCTTCTGGTAGGGTTTAGAATAAAATTTTTACTTTCATTGACCTGCCTCAGTCCCACCCTTGGTTTTGATGATACGAAAGTGACCGAGGTATTGGCAATGTTAGTAATATCATTCCTTATGCAGGCAGTCTGTGTTATGTGTGGTATGAAAATATTGCTCATAGGGTCGGTTGGTGCATGCATTTCAGTGGGCTTGGAAGACTGATATGTAATAGCAACTTCCGTGTCGGTGAGGAAAGCAACGGTAAACTACCTCACTTCTCATTTGCCTAACACACCTCTCCAGTGACGCTTAGGCTACCTATGACAGCTGTTGTCGGAGCTGTGAAGGATCAAACCAGCCTTCGGGCTAATACCGAACTTACACAGATTTTATAGTTATGTAGGTAGTATTATGGTAGTGTTCCCTACCTTCTGGTTTCACAATAATTAATCAAAAGTTTTCAGTAAAGGAAGGTTTTAAGATGCATCTTAATTTTAAAGTGCAATAATGCATTTTGGTATACGACGTGCGTATTTTCATAAAGAATAATAGGCATCGGAAATGGAATTCGGCCTTAGAGCCTCAATGAAACAGTGTGCTTCCAGTGAACACAGAACTACTGGAGATAATACGAAGGGCGCGCTATATTGTTTTACACTTCACTTTTTTCTACCCAAATGAAGTACATTACACATCAGTTGTTACGTCCACCTTCTCAACATAATCTCCTTGTACGACGGCTGATCAACAGAGACTGAGATTGATTTTTTCACAGATGTTTATTACTTCATTTCAATGTTTACATGATCTTTTTCAAAGTAGTCCCCTCCTACTCCAATGTACTTTTTATAGCGTCTCCGCCAGTCCTTGAAGACATTCTGCAGACCATTATTTGTCAGGTCCTTGAGAATCGCCTCCCTTTTCTTGAGCATTGCTTCAGATTTCTCAAATACACTAGAATGCTCCTACACTTTGCCTTTAGTGATGGGAATTAAAAAAATCACAGGGTGCAAGATCAGGGCTATAAGATGAATGCGGTACACAGGTAATGTTGAATCGAGCCAGAAGCTGCATGACTTAATTTGTGACGTGAGACCGTGCATTGTCATGATGAAGTCACCACCCAGTCCGAGAAAGCTCTGGTTGTTTCTTTGCAATGTACTTCCTCATTGTACCCAATACTGTATGGTTTCAAGAAAACAGAATTTGATTGCGCTGTTCTGCTCCTCTCGCGTTACCTCCACTGTCTGGTATGCGAAATGCACGTAGCGTCTACACAATAGGGCATTACTACCAGCCTACCTATACAAGAGTGCTGCCGCCTACGGACATTATACGTAAAAACCCGCTCTGTTCAAATATTTGCGTTACAGATAGGAAACTATCACGCAAGCTACAGGAAAAAATCAGTCTCAGTCTTTGTTGATAAGCCTACGTAAATGTATGCGCTGTCAGCCTATCCAGACCCTCCTGAAACCATTCTTTCGGAGTGCTGCGTACCCATGCCTTGACAGCTGTGTCCAGTTCTGCAAAATCCGCAAACGGTGACCACCCAGAACTCTGTCGCCATTCGCTTGCCAACTGATGGCACTGTTCGACAATACTTTGGCGGTGGACTGCCCTTATGCTTCCATTGCATCGATTGTTGTTTCGTTTGTGGTACATGGTAATGGAGCCATGTCTCATCACCAGTCACAAGCACAGCCATGAAGTCGGCTGGATCTTGAACATGGCGTTGCAAAAGTTCTCTGCACACGTCCACACGCCTCTGCTTTTCGTCTGCAGACAAGAGTCTAGTCACCCACGTGGATGACACCTTCCCCAACTGTAAGTGGCCGTGCACGATCCACTGCACGGTGTTTCGGCTAATTCCCGTGTCTGCCTCCATTTCCGTAAATGTGATGCATTTGTTTCCTTGGATGGCCTGTTCGACCCGGGCAATGTTGGCTGGTGTTGACACTGTCACATTCCTTCCGGAACTGGTTACCTTGTCTACCGATGTGCGCCCTGATTTCCAACCGTCTACCGAGTTGTAAGCTGTTTTCCGTGACGGCGCATGTTCTCCATGAACTTTTTCCAAGCCCCGATGAATTTATGCAGTGGTCACTCCTTCTTCCCATAGGAATCAAGTCGTATAGCGCTGTCCCTGACGGTTGCTTTCCATCTTGTCTGCTCCTACGCTGACAGTGTTGTTATGAAGTGACTAAGACGAGTGCATTCGTTGGCCCCTGTGCGTGTGCTGCTACCAAACAGTGGAACTAGACACTAGTTAAACGTCACCACCTTCAAAAGTGAAATGAGAACCATACCCGGACGTACAAAAAATTAAGTCTGAAACAATATAGTACACTCTTCGTATGAAGACGATTTCATTTCAATCTAAGAGGATATTGCGTTCGATTGCATAACTTTGACGGCAATCGCACTTTTATATTCTGGTGACACAATGTTGTTCGCTTGCGAATAACAATATTTAGAACATTCGATCCACCTGCTGTTCGACGTAGAGCATTCGTTATGCAAATTATACAATCATGAACGGAGTAACCAAAAAAGTTAGAGAATTTCTGAGATGGTATTCTTTATTTACAATTGAGAATTTAATGTATATCCGAAACTTCTAAACTTATTAATATGTGGTGCGAGACAAATCTGAAAAGAAGGAGTAACTGAATCCGTTATATTAGAAATCACACATGTCCACTACTACTGGTTTTGAGAGAAGTGGGAAGAACTACGTACAGCTTCTAATGTTTGGAGTGTGTGTCTGGTTTTTGTACCGAAATTTTGTAATCATTATTATAATTTTTGAAAAAAGTAACTTTTCAAGAAAGAGTGATATGGGAACTGAAAATTATTGGACATGTGTGAATCCTCAAATAAATACACACTTAATAGTAAAAAGCATAAAATAATGAGGTTATTTAATGCTTACCAACATTTAAGCACACTACATATCACAAATGAATTATGTAATTAACTTTTATCTCTAAATTTCCCTTCATACAACAACATTAAAGTCAAAATTCAGAACATTTTCCAACATTGTCCTTCTTAACAATATCACTTATTCCAGGTACTCAGGGACATCCTCCTTTTTAAAAATAACGCCAAGAGGATGTCTTGTTTGCCTGTTATTCAGGTTCCTCAGGTATGTCCTGCCTATTGGCAGTAGAGCAGGAAACAATATTCATGGTCCCATAAAAACTTTGTAATGTGGCGGACATGTATGTTTTCTATGTGAATGGGAATACGTATACTTTTTGACATACATGCATTAAACGTGCCTTAAACCTATTTACAATCAATCACTACTAATCTGCACTTAGGACAGTCTCCCAAATAGCAGATTCCCTATATGATGTTTTCCTAGCCTTTTCTTAAATTATTCCAAAGAAATTGGAAATTTATCGAATGTCTTCATTGGTAAGTTATTACAATCCCTACCTTCCCTTCCCTTAAACGAATATTTGCCCTGGTTTGTTCTATTGAATTCCAACTTTATCTTATGTTTGATATTTCCTACTTTCAAAGACACCACTCAAACTTATTCGTATACTAACGTCATTCCACGCCATCTCTCCATTGACAGCTAGAACATACAATTTATTCGACCAGCTCATCTCCTTTCTCCCAGTTTTCCCCAGCCCGAACTTTGCAACATTTTTGTAACGCTACTCATTTGTCGGAAATCACACATGAAAAATCGAGCTGCAATTCTTGGGATTTATCCCAGTTCTTGAATTAAGAAATACTGGTGAAGATCCCACACACTGGAACCATACTCTAGTTGAGGTCTTACCAGAGATTTATATCCCCTCTCCTTTACATCCTCCCTACAACCATTAAATACCCTCATAACCATGTGCAGATATCTATACCCTTTATTTACAATCACGTTTAATACCATCTATTATTTCGGTTTCTTTATAGAGCTCATCTGGTTTTACCAGCACCACGTCCAGAATATTCTTCCCTCTAGTTTGTTGCATCGCTTTCTGAATCAGCTGTCCTTCCCATATTAGCTTACTTTCCATTTATTGGTCATGCTTCCTGTCGTTCTCATTACCTTCAGAATTGATATTTGGTCAATTAAGATCCCACGCTACAATCACATTCCTTTCCATATAACTTCCCACATGGCTGATTATCTTATCAAATAATTCTGAATCAGCGTCAGCGCTACCCTTTTCCTGTCTGTGCACTCCAAAACATAAAGTTGGTTATTATCTTTTGGGATGTGCCTTACACCTAGAATTTCATGTTTGTCATCTTTAACTTTCTCCTAGCTTACAAATTATTCTTTCACCAAAATGAATATTCCCAATCCTACCGATCCTCTACTGTCTCTACGATACACACTCCAGTTCCGTGAGAATATTTCTGCACCCATTATATAATTTCTCATCCTTGATTCAACTCCTATTACAATATCTTGTAAGTATATGCCTATTAAATTACTGAATTCTATTTCTTTTTTCTACAATGCTTCTACAGTTCAACACTAACATTTTTATGTCATCCCTACTTGTCTTCCAGATCCCCGTACCCTTATCACTGCTCCCTATACCACCCCGTTTCCCTGAATGTACTCCCCTTTAACCCTTTTAAAATTTCCTAACTTATATGTACCACTTCGGTTGAAGTGAAGGCCATCTGAGTGCAGATCCCTATCTAATACCCAGTCATTAGGATCTAGCAATCTCACTCCCTGTCTTCCCACATACCCGCAACATAGTCTCATTTAAATCCCCAATCACCTTCCAGTCAGTATCCCTCCTACACAGTATTCCGTTGATAAAAGTCTCCGCTTCCTTAAACTACACCCGTGCTGAATTTACCAGATCCCACACATCCCCATCTATGTTGGTACTTATATTTTGTCCGAAAATGGACATGAGTGGTTTCTCAAAGCATCCTCAACTCCTAGGCCTTTCCTATCACATCGTCACCATAAGACCTATCTGTGCCGGTGCGACCTAAAGGCACTAGCAAGGAAATAAACCTCATTTTCTACAACTCTACATTAATAATGATGTAGGTGTCAATGCTAATGGAGGGCATTTTCAAAACTTCATGTACGAAAAAGCCTTTTTCTTCCTCTTATTTTTTACAGATTTTCCCACACCTGTAGGGTCGCGGGTGCGAACTGTGTCGCACATGTGGTTTTGGCCCTGTTTTACCACCGGATGCCCTTCCTGAAGCCAACCCTATATGGAAGGATGTAATCACGATTGCGTGTTTCTGTGGTGGTTGGTGGTGTAGTGTGTTGTATTAATATGAAGAGGAAAGTGTTGGGACAAATCCCAGTCCCAGAGCCAGAGGAATTAATCGGAAGCGATTGAAATCCCCGAATCGGCCAGGAATCGAACTCGGGACCCTCTGAACCGAAGGCCTCAACGCTGACCATTACTATACTTCTACAGTTCAACACTAACATTTTTATGTCATCCCTACTTGTCTTCCAGATCCCTGTGCCCTTATCACCGCCCACTATTGTACCCGCCCCCTACCCAAAAAGGGCTCCTGCAAGATATCTACAGGGCGTTGACGGGCGGAAAATATAATAAAATAGGCGCTTATCAAACATTACCTTAATGGCATACAGGGTAGGAGAAACGGGCATACTTAACTACAATGAGAACACATTCAAATTAAATTTCAAATTAATACAACTGTTTTATTAAACCTTGATGATGATGGGAATGACTCACCTATATTCACAAATGAATTACATTAATTATTAACAATTGTTGTGGATTATTTATTGACTTGTAGTCGTGTATGGTAGATCCGAGTATTGTTTATCGCAAAGCGATTTGCCATCACGTGACGTGAATGGAAACATTTACCATAAACACTGAGGCAATATCACAATATTAGCAAATGAAATTAACATTCATGCAAAAAGTCTGAGCGATCCATATTCAAAAAGCACACAATTATTTCCCAACGAAATACCATGAAATAAATTATACAAATGTGTAACAAACACCCGGGTTTGAACCGACCCTCACTGGAATACAATTCGCCGCGCCGATGGGGCAGAACCATCGCCGACGCTAATTATAGTCAAAACATGTCACATAAAACAACATAAATCATCACATATTATGTACAATAAACACGCGAGGCACCCCATTCTTCATTTAGCATTGTGAAATACCAATGCCTGCGTAGGTAACTGAACTGACGACCCCTGGGATGAAAATATGGCACTGAAATCTCTAGCCAAATTATACTCAAATGAGTAGCAATAGTGATCTAACAAATACTAGTACCAATCACCGTGTCATTTGTCAGCGAATACTTCATTCTGGCGTGTTGAATATTTCCCATTATCAGCCGATTCATGTAGGCCTTCTTTTCTTAGCTCAAAGCCCCGTTCTATAGAGGCGGGATACTCACACAAAAACACGTCTGGTTGCAAGGTCCAGCGTTTCCATCCCCTACCACGGGCGGTCAATAGCCTTGCCCACCACGGGCATAACAAGCCATTTCTTTAAACAAACCACCTCGCCCGATGGAACGTTCACAATAAACTGAGGTCTATTCCTCATTAAGCGAATTGCATCGGCTTCCAGTAAATCACCTCGATTCAACACATATATTTCTCATGGCACAACCATGACTTCAAATATCACACCTATCTTACAACACGACACCGGTTTTTGTAATATCAATATTTGCGTGATTACTACCATCATTGTTATTATTATTATTATTATTATTATTATTATTATTATTATTATTATTATTATTATTGTGGGTTTCATCTTTACACTGTCTTCCTACGTGATTTACCGTTTAATTAGTTCATATTGAATCATCACATGGAAACTTCCTCGTAATTACGATGTAATTAAATAACCCAGCGGCAATTAATTCATAATTAAACCCTAATCAATTTATGATTAACACGTAATTAATTTATAATTAAATCGCCACACGGTAACTGAATAATCAGTTAAATATTCACACGATAATTAGCTCAATCAAATATTCACACTGTAATTATCTTCTAATTAAATATTCGCACAGTGATTAACTCAATTAAATATTCACACGGTAATTAATTCAATTAAATTGTAATTAAATTATGATAAACGAGAACAAATAATCCAGCTTAAATTGTAACACTCCCTAGCTAAATATTTCAAAGGAGGCCTGGGGTATCAGTTTCGTACACATTTCTCGTGACTCTGGGACCTCACGTAGCATACTTATATTACTTACCAGTCATGCATTTACTAATACTGGATCAACTACAACCTATCTTGAATTACCCTAAATTTACTAAAATACTAGTCTCCTGACACATTAACTGATCACAATTCTCCCAAAATAAACTAAGTGAATATTGTACCGCATGCAAACCTATTAGCCTATTGTTTCCCTTATTTACAATTAAATCACTCAGACCTGTTATTAATTAAATAAAATAAGAAATAAAAGCTACGTGCACCATTTTGGCACATCTACATTTAAATAAAGTCATCCCTAACACGATAGCGTCAGCTTATGATAAATAATTCCCGTCCCCTTTAATCATGCCATATAAATATGAAAAATACTCATCTCCATCACTTGACGACACCTTGGTCACCTTGGGAAATCCATTTCACGTTTTACTGCTGACCTATTGGCACCAAGGCGATCACTGGTAGTTTCATTCCTCCTTCAAGGTGGAAGTCCATAGTTCCTGGTTGATGAAGCCGCCGGCAGTAATCATGAGTACACAACACGTCACTATTTATTTCAAAATCTGTTTAATTGCGTTCAGCGTTAACGTCCGGCCACGATTTCGGATATTACTTCGCAATCCGCGGTACAGTATCGGATTTCGTGTACCTCTCAGCCACTCTACGTTTGTTACTACCCGACACAGTCGTGCCTTAATAATAATAATAATAATAATAATAATAATAATAACAATATGATTCGTACTGAGCATTCGCGACACGTCACAGTTTTTTAAAGTTTAGTCACTGGGGTTATGTATGCCAAATCTATGCAATATTTACAAGAATTACACTATTTCTCTTGAAATTTAAGTTTTATGTCACTTAAACAAAGGATCAATGGGCTCATAGTTAAACAGAGCTCCGCCCTTAGTAAGCTGAGAGTCCCGAATTACGCGCTTCGTCCTTGGCCGTTCTTTTTACAAGGAGGCAATTTCTTCCACTCCAAATCTGCATATAGCCTATCCACGGCCCACTAGAGAGAATAACCATATGGCCCGTGGTACTTTTCCACGCAGAAACAACACAGTATTCTTACTCCATCTGAAAGTTATCGAGTAAGAGAACATTAGACACTCTACTTAAATGTCCCAGTTATAGTTATCTCTTTTAAATCGAAAGATGACTCCAGAATTCGGATTTCATTAAATTTTACATCGTGGATAATTAAGTTGGCTAGTCTGAATTAAAGATGGCTCCCATACTTCGTTTCGAAAAGTTTACTTCCCCGCATTCTCTTAGCCGTGAGGAAGGGATGTCTTCTCTCGAGTTACATCATGGTGAACCACCGATTGCTGCCCCACCCGAGTCTAGATGGGCTTGACTTCTGCTGCGGGCCCCCGCTACACAAAGGAAGGTATTCCGCAATAGATCGCAAATAATGAAATCCTGTAGAATAAATTTAAAAGACTCATTTTACCTGTCTTAATGATATGGATATTAATTAGTTTCGGTTTTATTCCCTCAAAGATTATTGCGTCTGTAATTTCAAAGACCAGTATTAACCAAAGGTCCTTGGATCATGCCCCTGTTTGGTGCACTTTACCACCCCGTTTCTCTGAATGTATCCCCTTTTAACCCTTTTAAAATTTCCTAAGTTATACGTACCACTGCGGTTGAAGTGAAGGCCATCTGAGCGCAGATCCCTATCTACAACCCACCCATTAGGATCTAGCAATCTCACTCCCAGTCTTCCCACATGAGTCGGACTTCATGTAATAAGGCGTATCATGCGATAAGCTGGTATGTAAAGTTCTTGTGAGTTTGATGTGTGTAGAGTTGTAGAAAATTAGTTCTAACATGGAAATAAAGCTTTCCGTATTATTATCCATGTGACTATTTTCTTCTTTGTATGAGGAATGTGTCTTGAAGGTTTGGCCATACCGTATTGTTACAGCCTGTACTAACGAATATTCAAAAGCGCTTACGATTATCACTCTGTTAGCGAATATTCACTAGCACTTATCATAAACTACATACTAAACATACTAAACGATGTGACAGGAAAGAGCTACGAGTGGTCTTAATTAAGGTACATCCCCAGCATTTACCTGGTGTGAAAATGGGAAACAACAGAAGGAAGAGCTTTTGAAACTTGTATCAGAGATCAACGATTCAAGAACTGATAACTTAAGAACTGATAACTTACTGTACACAGCACTCCCACTTCCCATTTTCCAGCTTATATAATAACGTAAGCGGTGCCATGTACACATAAACTTTTGTTTTTATTTACTTGCTGCACATTATTTGCATACGTGTGCGTGTTCTTTCGCTAACAAAACTGTAGGTGAATCCATCACTCAGCCTACTTTGTTGGTTTCGGCTCCTCACACTTTAAGAAAATATAAAATATAGCTCAGAGAATTAGAGTAGGTGAAGCTTTATCTGTCCCTGTAAAAATTAAGAGGGGAATACCTCAAGGCAGTATAATTGGACCTTTATATTTTCTTATATATATATCAATGATATGTGTAAAAAAGTGGAATCAGATATAAGGCTTTTCGCAGATGATGTTATTCTGTACAGAGTAATAAGTAAGTTACAAGATTGTGAGCAACTGCAAAATGACCTCGATAATGTTGTGAGATGGACAGTAGGCAATGGCATGATGATAAACGGGGATAAAAGTCAGGTTGTGAGTTTCACAAATAGGAAAAGTCCTCTCAGCTTTAATTACTGCGTTGATGGGGTGAAAGTTCCCTTTGGGGATCATTGTAAGTATCTAGGTGTTAATATAAGGAAAGATCTTCATTGGGAAAATCACATAAATATGATTGTAAATAAAGAATACAGATCTCTGCACATGGTTATGAGAGTATTTAAGGGTTGTAGTAAGGATGTAAAGGAGAGAGCATATTTGTATCTATTGAGACCTCAACTTGAGTATGGTTCCAGTGTATGGGACCCTCACCAGGATTACTTGATTCAGGAACTGGAAAAAAATCCAAAGAAAAGCAGCTCGATTTGTTCTGGGCGATTTCCGACAAAAGAGTAGCGTTACAAAAAAGTTGGAAATATTGGACTGGGAAGACGTGGGAGAAAGGAGACGAGCTGCTCGACTAAGTGGTATGTTCCGAGCTGTCAGTGGGGAGATGGCGTGGGAGGACATCAGCAGACGAATAAGTTTGGATGGTGTCTTTAAAAGTAGGAAAGATCACAATACGAAGATAAAGTTGGAATTCAAGAGGGCAAATTGGATCAAATATTCGTTTATAGGAAGGGGAGTTAGGGATTGGAATAACTTACCAAGGGAGATGTTCAATAAATTTCCAATTTCTTTGCAATCATTTAAGAACAGGCTAGGAAAACAAAAGATAGTTAATCTGCCACCTGGGCGACTGCCCTAAATGCAGATTGAAATTGAAACTGAAGTGATAGGAGAAAAATAAATGTCAACGTGATCACTGCAGAGCACTGTGAGAAACCTGTGTAGCAGTTCTATGTTAAAACCAAGAAAAAAATCATTTCTTGTGCAAGAATGAACTGTGAACCCACTGCTTTCAGGAAACTTACATCGGTCTCGTTTGGTATTCGACTTGGCCCAATGATCAGTTACGTCTTCAGTCTCCAATGTATAGTTTCCACCGAGGCAAGACGAAATGGAGTCTTCTATACAGTGCAGCATGATCCGTATATATAACTGTAAACCCACAGGGCAGACAACCCCTGAGCAACCGATGTCAAATATCTAAATATTAATTTTTTATGAAAACTAAAGTAAGTCAGCCCGGCCATTCTATCAAACAGATTTCTTTCATTTTTTCTGAAAGATATTCATGCATAGATTTGTCATCAGGTACTATAGATCACTTAACTTCCGCCTTCCTCATATTATTTTACATTGACTGACAGAGCAAATGCAACACCAAGAAGGAGTGGTCAGAACTTTATGCCAATTGCAGGGTAGACTGACGTCACTGAGGTATGCTCATGATGTGAAATGCGCCGCTGTGCTGCGCACGTAGCGAACGATAAATGGGACACGGCGTTGGCGAATGGCCCACTTCGTACCGTGATTTCTCAGCCGACAGTCATTGTAGAACGTGTTGTCGTGTGCCACAGGACACGTGTATAGCTAAGAATGCCAGGCCGCCGTCAACGGAGGCATTTCCAGCAGACAGACGACTTTACGAGGGGTATGGTGATCGGGCTGAGAAGGGCAGGTTGGTCGCTTCGTCAAATCGCAGCCGATACCCATAGGGATGTGTCCACGGTGCAGCGCCTGTGGCGAAGATGGTTGGCGCAGGGACATGTGGCACGTGCGATGGGTCCAGGCGCAGCCCGAGTGACGTCAGCACGCGAGGATCGGCGCATCCGCCGCCAAGCGGTGGCAGCCCCGCACGCCACGTCAACCGCCATTCGTCAGCATGTGCAAGACACCCTGGCTGTTCCAATATCGACCAGAACAATTTCCCGTCGATTGGTTGAAGGAGGCCTGCACTCCCGGCGTCCGCTCAGAAGACTACCATTGACTCCACAGCATAGACGTGCACGCCTGGCATGGTGCCGGGCTATAGCGACTTGGATGAGGGAATGGCGGAACGTCGTGTTCTCCGATGAGTCACGCTTCTGTTCTGTCAGTGATAGTCACCGCAGACGAGTGTGGCGTCGGCGTGGAGAAAGGTCAAATCTGGCAGTAACTGTGGAGCGCCCTACCGCTAGACAACCCGGCATCATGGTTTGGGGCGCTATTGCGTATGATTCCACGTCACCTCTAGTGCGTATTCAAGGCACGTTAAATGCCCACCGCTACGTGCAGCATGTGCTGCGGCCGGTGGCACTCCCGTACCTTCAGGGGCTGCCCAATGCTCTGTTTCAGCAGGATAATGCCCGCCCACACACTGCTCGCATCTCCCAACAGGCTCTACGAGGTGTACAGATGCTTCCGTGGCCAGCGTACTCTCCGGATCTCTCACCAATCGAACACGTGTGGGATCTCATTGGACGCCGTTTGCAAACTCTGCCCCAGCCTCGTACCGACGACCAACTGTGGCAAATGGTTGACAGAGAATGGAGAACCATCCCTCAGGACACCATCCGCACTCTTATTGACTCTGTACCTCGACGTGTTTCTGCGTGCATCGCCGCTCGCTGTGGTCCTACATCCTACTGAGTAGATGCCGTGCGCATTGTGTAACCTGCATATCGGTTTGAAATAAACATCAATTATTCGTCCGTGCCTTCTCTGTATTTTCTCCAACTTTCATCCCTTTCGAACCACTCCTTCTTGGTGTTGCATTTGCTCTGTCAGTCAGTGTATTTTTTCAATTTTCGTCTCTTTGAAGCAATCATATCTTTGGTTCTAATTCAGGTACGGAGTTTGTTTTGGCCTAAGAATACTCAGTGGATCAAGGTGTTTCATTTCAGCTCTTAACTATTCAAATTCGATTATTCTGAGGAAAGTTATGAGTGCACATTCAATTCGACGTCTCATTTCTTCAACATGTTTTCTCATTGAAGCAGTCATATCTTTCGTTCTAATTGAGGTGAGCAGTTCGTTTTGGTGTAAAGCACTCAGTGGATCAAGAGCTTTCTTTTGAGGTAATAACTACTTAAATTGCTAGATTCTGAGAAGTTATGAGTACATTTGTCTCCATGACGAAGATCTTTGAAGGACTTTTTAACAGTTCGGCGCGTAGTGTTGTTTCAAGGAACGTTCAGTTCAATTTCTTTGTGTGATGTATTTACAATGTTTTGTTGACATAATATTGCATTCTATTACCATAGCAGATCATGTGATTTATTTCATTAACTCGAAACTTTGCAAATACATCCGTGAGGAGAGTAACGAACAACACCATACTTTGTACATTGTGGGCGGAAACTGCTAGTATTCTATATATATTATGACGCGTATAAGAAGTGATCACTAGTGCACGAAATTTCCTTCAGAGATACCAAAGACATTAAATCGATATCGCAGGTAAATTACATAATGGATTTAGGGTTAAATGATGTGAAGTTTTCATGTGAAATTTGGAGTGGTAGTATCTCATTACTAGATCTCGGATTTCCATGCACTATCAAATCTCGAAATATGCATGCATAATGTAGCAAAACAAGCACAATGACGTGGACAGTATGCACTATCAAAATTCAGTTCAGCATGGTTACATTTTAAGTTCCTCTTATAACATTGTATAACAACTAATTTTTCACAATTGTCTTGACTAAAGCTCATCCGTTTACCTATCAGTACTTTCTTAAACACAGAGAAAATGGTTTTTTACATCACAAGGAGTGACGGGTGCATACTTAAATGACCACATTTG
This sequence comes from Anabrus simplex, assembly GCF_040414725.1. NCBI lineage: Eukaryota > Metazoa > Arthropoda > Insecta > Orthoptera > Tettigoniidae > Anabrus > Anabrus simplex. The sequence continues at coordinate 101,402,878 of NC_090265.1, read as the reverse complement.
GAACTGAGGTCAAATTATACATCTTTTTGCATTTTCACCACACCAGATATCTTTTATAAGCTTGACGAAATCAAAATCAGGATTTGACGGATCGCTTTGTTCAGCTTATGTCTAGCTGCCGCAGCTACTTTTCCGTGCGATGATTGCAGATTCGAATGAATTTCTTCAATAACAGCTAAATATTCGACAAGCGGTAGACCTGTAGCTCCCATCATATTTATCGTAACAAGCGATCGATTGATTGATTGATTGATTGATTGATTGATTGATTGATTGATTGATTGATTGATTGATTGATTGATTGATTGATTGATTGATTGATTGATTGATTGATTGATTGATTGATTGATTGATTGATTGATTGATTGATTGATTGTCAATTTTGATGAGTCTACGGTTGTTTTATACTAAAATATGTTTTACAGTGTTGGTGGCTGGGCTACATTTATGACTCTAATGTAGCTGAAATAACTCTTAGGAAGCGCATTACAGGGAAAACACGTCGATTTAATAGACGACTGTCCAAGTTCTCTGTTGAAAAGTGGCTCGTATTACCAGGCTCTTTAGCACAACCAAGACGATGACGATAGTTATACAAAAATGAGATAAAAGTAAGAGAGATGGTAAAAATTAGGGGACTCTGGCACTAAAACTTCCGCAGTTGCAGTAAATGGAGCATAAAGTGCTGGGGAAGTTGAATAATTTCATTTGCATTTTAACATGCGGCTGAGTCAGATATATGCCGCATAAAGAGCTTCTTCATGGAGCCTACGCGCTGGTACTGTTGGCATTTTGCCATTAACGAAGACAGTGGGGCAATAAACCCGTTTATTAGTTGAATTACTTGAAGTCTCACTGTAGGGAGTCTTACCACAACAAATATTCTCACTTAGTGTTTTATGAGATCAGCATGTAACAAAAATACGTAGTCAAATAACAAGTCGACACCGTTACAAATGAGCGGATTCTTACAGGAATTGCCTGTGGGATTTAGTATATTTTGTACATTTTCATATTCCTAACAAATTTAGAGTCAATAAGTTATTCCCTACTCTTCACTTGACGTACGCTCACGCAATGAGTCTGGGACAACTTATCTTACGCCAGCACTGATATGCGTTTCACACCATTTGCTTCATATATTTGTTGCACGAAACATTACAATTTCTCATGTAGTTACATTTGGAGAGCCTGATACCGTAGGAACTAATTATATATTTAAGATTTCTCAGTATCATCGTTTAAGTTAATTTTGGAGAATTAAAAAATATTAATTAATTGAGAAGTTTTCTTCATTCATACATAATATGTACAATAATATCGTTACCTTTAAATTTTCAGAGGTGTATGGGCACTATTCCTTTTGCAATTCTGTATTTCTAAAGGGAACAAATGAATTCCAATTTTGTAGTCGGTTCAATTTGGTTTCAGTCTCTGCAGTTATCGTAGCCTCTCAATGATACTGTATTTTGAACCTTTTACTACTAAGCTCCGCTAATATTTCTCTATGTTTTATACTTTACTCCATTCCAAATTATCTTCACATATTATATACAGTGAAAATAGTTTTATCGCTAGATTAGAATTTCCGTGATATTTTCAAATATTACTTAAAATTCACGTTATAATAATAATGACGTGTGGTCTCCGGAGAGGCCTGGGGTAGGTCTTTTGATTTGACGCCCGTACGCGACCTGCGCGTCCTAATGAGGGTGAAATGACGATGAAAATGACACTTACACCCAGTCCCCGTGCCAGAGGAATCAACAAATTATGGCTAAAACTCCCAACCCTGCCGGGAATCGAACCCGGGAACCCTGTTACCAAAGGCCAGCACACTAACCATTTAGCCATGGATCCGTACAAAATTCACGTTTTTACTGTTTTTATGTTTCACTTCCATACATTTTAAACGAGACATGGACGATAATTAGCACAGAAAGAAAAAGAATACCAGCTTTTGAAATGTGGTGATATGGGTAGATCGATGCACGAAAGAAGAGATAAGCGAACTGGTGAGAGAATATCGATTTGGCTAAATTTCAATAAACCGAGCTCGATAGCTGCAGTCGCTTAAGTGCTGCCAGTATCCAGTATTCGGGAGATAGTAGGTTCGAACCCCGCTGTCGGCAGCCCTGAAAATGGTTTTCCGTGGTTTCCCATTTTCACACTAGGAAAATGCTGGGGCTGTACCTTAATTAAGGCCACGGCCGCTTCCTTCCCACTCCTAGCCCTTTCCTGTCCCATCGTCGCCGTAAGACCTAACTGTGTCGGTGCGACGTAAAGCAACTAACAAAAAAATCAATAAAATAAGTCATATAATGATAGGACGTACCATAATACACCTACGACTTGTTCAAATGGATTGTGAGGGAAGTGTGGGCGGTAAGAATGGTAGATATGAATATGACAAGCAGATTAGAGCAGATGCTGGATGTAGTAGTTCGGTAGATTTGAGAGCTGCATCACACAAGTCTATGGACTTTTGACCCAAACAACGACAACAACAACAATAACAGTTTAAGTTAAACTCTACGATCGTAGACATGGACGTCTAATGTTCCGATTCTTATTCTAAGTCCCCTCCTACTCATTCGGAAATTTTCTTCAGATGGTGATTTCGTTCATTCCTATTTCCAGAAGGCGAGGAAAGCATATGTTCGTAAGGCGTGTTTAGCTCAATGGCCTAGCTGCCGGCTTCCCAGGTGGAAGGCTGAGGCTGAGATGTCGATTTAAAAATCATGCGGCATCAGGAAACCTCCAACCAAAACCAAAATGAGCCTGAGTGACTCAAGCCAACCCAGAAATAACTGGGGTAAGCTGAAGTAAGTAAGTAAGTAAGTAAGTAAGTAAGTAAGTAAGTAAGTAAGTAAGTAAGTAAGTAAAGTTAATTTAGTTTAATAAAATGTTAGGGGTAGGTTCATTTGGGTGGAAATTATAGTAAGCACAAGGTCTTAATGGCAGGCTAAGTTGATATTCTACAGTTTTATGTCTATGGTCTCGAATAGAAGTGCAGTGATTATGATGTTCAAGGCTAAAGTTATATCGATGGGGCAAAACCTAAGAGCTCAATATCAGATCAGGAATAAAAGAAACAGGTGAATCACTTTATAAATTAAGGTTGTGTATTCCTCCAGAAAGGTAGAATACCAAATGAAACTGAAGCAAGGCGCAGTGAGTTAGTTGCGATCATCGGTATTCTGTAAGAAACAAGTCAGCTTACGGAAGAAATTGTCTTCACATCACTCTGTCTTCAGACGGACTTTATTGTTCGGAAGTGAAAGCTGGGTGGACTCAGATATCTCATTCTGAAGTTGGAAGTAAGGGACGTGAAAGAAAGCAAGGCTGGTTGTAATAAAAATCAATGGGAGGAGGATATACGGTATGAGGAGCAAAAGGTAAGTTAGAAGTCACCTCGAGGGATGAAAACGCGTACGTAAATAGGCTTGAGTTGTGGGGTTGGGATAGATTACCTGGGAGAATTATGGACCCAAGCATGGAGAGTAAGAGAATCAGATGGTAGCCAAAACGTCGATGGTTTAACTGATCATGTAATGCTTTAATATTTCAATTACTATGTGCATGCCTGTACTTTTCTTTTCCTACATTCGGCTTTACGTCGCAACGACACAGACTGATCTCATGACAACAATGGGATAGGAAAGGGCTAGGAGCGGGAAGGAAGGGACCGTGGTATTAATTAATGTATAGTATCGGCATTTGTCTGGTGAAAATAGAAAACCACGAAAACCATCTTCAGGGCTGCTGACAGTGGGGTCCGAAGTCACTATTTCCTGACTGAAAGCTCACAGTTTCACGCCCCTAACCGCAGGGCCAACTCGCTTGGTTACCTGTACATTCGCTACCGAATTTGTTCTATGGCCTATGAACGTACTGGAACGTATCGGAAATTTTTGACGCAGTTGCTGCTTCTATAATACGACGTCTGGTGACACCTGTTGATGTTATTCATCTGAACAATAACATTTCTTCTCTGTGGCTGCTGTGTTTGTGACTAATTTCAGGTATCATTCTGGCATCAACAATTTCGGGAACATGTCATTCGCTGAATGAAGATGAGATTTTGCAGTATAAGTGTTGAGTTAGATATTGATTAAATTGACAGCAGTGTTTTAGAAAATCACCCTTTGCCAGCAACATTAGTAACATTTGGAGAGGTAACCTGGAAATCTAACTTTTCGTGTTTTGTAGAATATGTATATTGAGACGAAATTTATTGTAAGCTATTCGAGAATACAGAAATGAGTTTCACAAAAAGTTTTTTATAATTTCCCTTACGTAGCAATGACACTTATAGGTTTGATGGTAACGATGGGACAGGAAAGGACTAGGAGTTGGAAGGAATGGACCGTGGCCTTCATTATGGTACAGCCCTAGCCAGTGTGAAAATGGAAAACCACGTAAAATTGCTTTCAGGGATGCCAATATTGGGGCTGAACACACTATCTGCCGAATGCAAATCGACATCTACCTGACCCAAACAGCACAGCCACTTACTCGGTTCATAAAGAGTGACAATATCTCAGGAGGGAAACCAATTCCAAATGCTTGAAAACTGCTAAGAGCCAGAGATGTGGAAATATACAAGACCAAAGCGATTGTAGAGGACACTACTTAATTCACAGAGGATTGCTCACTGGATGCTGAATGTGATAACGGTCTATAACGAAGATATATTTTATTATTATTAACAAACACATAGCAATTGGGGAATATCTCGGTGGCAATGGTCACGTACAATTGTGTGATAATACAGTAAAGTTAAAACAGAATTACCTAACAACAACTACAACTAAAACAACAACAACAACCACAATTACAACAACAAGAGTACAACAAGCAAATCAATGGAATGAAAACATTACAAGAAATACTACAAGTTTAACATTCTAAATCCAGCATTACAAAGTATCATATACAAATTCACATAGTGCATTACACTACGCCTAACAATACTATAGGTTGAGCTTAGTACTAGCCTAACATTACAAGTGGTAATAAAGACAATTAATTACCGAGCAACGACAACAACACCAACTGCAACAAGAGTACAACAAGCAATTCCATGGAAGCGAAATACTACAGGAAATAACACTAGTTTAAAATTCTAGATCCAGCAGCATCATAAAAAATTTACACACAACTCAAGTATTTCCACTACTTAACGCTATGGCTTGCTATACTAAAGGTTGAGCTTACTACTAGCTTTACATTACAGGTGAGGATAAAGTTAAAACGTAACTACCCAACAACAACTACAACAGCAAGAGTACAACAAGCAATAATATATTGTATGCAATGTTTGTATGTATTGAAACGTATCATATCACGGACCAATTAAACTGATTTAACACGGTGGACTATTTTGATTTTAGCGCTAATGAACGAGGTTAGGAACGCTGGGTGGCCTTCAGTATAACGTAAAGGTGTCGAACCCGTAGCAAGTAGGGTGCGGCGTTTTCCCTCAAATGAACCAAGACAGAATGCAGTAATTTCACTGGTGTAGATCCCGTCATCGGCGTGGGCACTCTGGCGGCCGAGAAGAGAGCAAGGGATTTGAAAATCGGGGAACGACCGAATAACGTCAACTCAGTCCTGGAATCACCTGCATAAATAATCCTTTATTGAAGCCGTGGAGTCATTTCATGCAATTATACAACCATGAGAATTTCAGTTGATATTTCTGGAGTAGGACGAGCAATTGAAACTATGTAACTTTGCCTGTTTCCTGTATTCCAGGAGATGTACTTTTGTTTACGTCGCTCGCCTCAAGTTATAAAAGAGAAAGCGTGAGTATAACATTGGTAGATGAGACTTGGTAACTCTTTGTTTAAGCTCACCCGAGCAACATTTACTCAATCAATAAATGTTTTCAATTCGAGTTCGCATTGTGTAAAAATTTCGACTGCGGCTAAAGACAGTTAACCCCTATGAAGGACTAGGTCGGAACCGGGAAATTATCGTCTGACAGGACTAACGTCTCGATAGGTGATATTGTCAAATGTATCCTTACCTTGGTTACAGCAGTACAGGCGGAAAAGGGAATTGTGATCGACCACCGTTACGACGTTATCGGCACACATCAGCATTGTGAGACCCAAGGTAGCAAAGAATGGACTCAAGATGACCAAACCATCAGACTTCTAGACATGTAGATAGCAACGCTGTCATGAGCTAACTTCTGCCCATGGAGCAATTACAAGAACACCGCAGATGGCAGTTAGAGTTAAAAATAAGTTAAACTGCTTATAGGCATGAAATGATACAGTGATCAGATTCAAGGTAAGGCCTTTCGTTATATGTACATAGTAAGTGTAATGTAAGCCAGAGTGGCATTTGTTTTGCATTCATTTACTCTGTAAATAGTTTAGGAAGTGGAGACATGCAATACCCCGGTCTTATTTGAGTGTCATTTAGAGTTGGGGTACGAGGGTTATGCCAGGTTTTAGTGTAATGTGTTTTGATTTATTTTGTTAAGAAAGTTTCACTCGTGTCATGCAGACATTAATGTATAAGCGATGTATTATTCATCTATGGAAATTGGAGAAGACTCAATCTCATTAGGATCGAACGGGAACTTAGAGAAGGGAAGAACTAACCTACAGTCAACGTGTGCATGAAATAGAATTACGGCATGCTTTTCAGATGATGACGTGTGCAGAGAGGTACACCGACCGTTGAAGGAAGGGTAACATTAACTGTGCTCCAGAACTGAACCAGGGACTGTGCAGTGTGGGGCCAAGATGCGATATGGTTATAATGGGATGTCCGACGATTAAAGGAATCAGAAAGGCTTTCTAAATGAGATTTACATGGGTTATGCGAGTGTTTACCCTAGCCCATGTTGTGAAACAAATTGTTATATGAAAGCCGGATTTCCGTACTTTGTCCGCTGGGCAGGCGCGCCTGCCGGTGAGCAGCGATGAATTTATGTGTCCCAGCTGAGGACAAGGCCTCGAGTGATAGTTTACACAAAAGTCCTACTACTTGAGAGGGTGGTAAAACGGATACGGTTGCCTGATCCAGGCAAACACAGATTGTATTTTTCTTTCTGTAGCCAGCTGATTCATGTTGGGAAACGTGAATTCGGAAATAATGCTTGCGTGCTGGAGCGCAGCCCATTGACTAACCCGACGTTTGGCAGATCGTGGGCTGCCTGTTCTTTCCATAAAAGACCAGTGTAAATAATCATATATTTCTTTTACAGGTACCGTGCATTATGTGTGGTGTTGTTTCATTTTCAGGAGTGGCTTATTTCTGTTCATTATTTATATGTGTTCTATCTGTGTGCTATGTTGTCAAATATTTGTGTTGTTCAGCATTCCATAGCCCGTTGGCTGCAATTGGGCTGTGAGGTTTTCAAACCTCTGCCTTATGCCTATGGTTCGGATACTGTGATTAAAATCAGTGTTTCTTTGGATTGGGCGAGTTGGCCGTGCAGTTAGGAGAGCGCAGCTGTGAGCTCGCATCCGGGAGATAGTGGGTTCGAACCCCACTGTCGGCAGCCCTGAAGATGGTTCTCCAGGTTTACTGTTTTCGCACCAGGATGTACCTTAAATAAGGCCTCGGTCACTTCCTTCCCACTCATAGGCCCTTCCTATCCCATCGTTGATTTATCTGTATCGGTGCGACGTAAAAGTAAATTGACATTTTTTTCGAGGGTAAATTTTGGGCCAATTCCAAGCAAAGTGTTCTTTATTGTATGTTTATATCCGACTAATTCGGAATTAGTGTAATCAGGCCAACATTGAATCGATTAATATATTTTCATGTAAGAGACGGTTTTTAATCGCAGGCCGACTTATCTCAAACTCCATCACAGACAAGCAGATTTCATGTTACCTAAGTAACTGAAATATCCATGCCTGGGTTTATGACTCGCATATTTTGAACGACTATTAGTGTCAAACTTAAATTGTTTTTTTTGTTATGTATTGATTTTGCGGTTTTCAATTGGGAATAAGTTCCTTTGTTTTGAATTTGTACTTTATGTTTTTGGTTTAATAAACTATCTTTTACCACTTTACGTTGCCGAGTTCTCATTCACGAAGGTGTATTCCAAAACCTGTCCCACAACTGTATGATAATTTTAGACATATTTTCGACCCATTTCTTCGGGCGCATCACGCAGCGTCTCCGCTGAGCTAGGCCTCGCAGGTTCAGGGGATGGTGCAATATGTATGTACCAGGTGTATGAATAAGTTTTTGCGGGTTTGGAATAAAGACAACACGTAACTATGAAGGAAAGTTATTTTCTTTTTACTCAAAATATTGGCCATCGGCTTCTACACACTTCGCGCATCTTTCAGTTAAGTTACGAATACCATGCCAAGAAAACTGCTTGTATTTTGCTGCATACAATCCATAGAGCAATTTTCTAACTTCCTCGCAATTGTTGAAGTGCTGCTGTGCGAGCGCGGACCCCATTGATGCGAAGAGATGATAGTCAGATGGCGCCAGGTCGGGGAGGTACGGCGGGTGCGGAAAGATGTCCGATTAAAGCGATTTCAAGACGCCTTTCACTGATTTTGCTGTGTGAGACTGCGCATTATCTTGTAACAAAATCTCTTTGCCATGTCATCTTGCCCATTCTCGTCGTATTTTGATCAATGGGTGATTTAAATTATAATATGTTTGCGATAGACTTGTGCATTAACGGTTTGCCGTGCTTAAAGAGTTCTTCGTACTTTTGTGTTCTACCAGAGCGCGCAATGACTTTCATATTTAAATCACCACGTTTAAATTGTCGAAAATATGTCTCAAATGTTCTAATCTATGGATTTTGTTCACTATATTTTTATACCAGCAACCGATGACTTTCCACGTTCTTTTACTTTTGAATATATAAGAAAAGCAATGCGTGCCGCAAAAGTTCTTTTACAGGCACAAAAGTTGTCATGATCACTGAACGATACGACACAAATGCTACTGTTTGGCGGACTCAAATTATGTGTGTTTGGAGGTTAATGTCAGACAAACAAATGACGTATGTGTCAAACTCATACGCTGCGTACTGCTCTCTGGCGCCATGTGTTAGGGAAACCGGAAAGACTTATGCAAAATCCTCGTACAGTATGTATGTATGTATGTATGTATGTATGTATGTATGTATGTATGTATGTATGCATGTAAGGAATAATTGCCTGGCCGTAGATTCAGTTTGAAGGTATTTTGATTTCATACCATAGCTTTGAAAAAAACCTACAACCTGTTTTCCAGTCATTGACCGGGTCAGGGATGGAATGAATAAAGCAGATATTGGCTATTAGTACGATGGGGTCGCCACTCCCAAAGTGATTTATTAATGAGTGATAGATACTATGAAATGATAATGGAGAGTGTTGCTGGAATGAAAGATGACAGGGAAAACCGGGGTACCCGGAGAAAAACCTGTCCCGCCTCCGCTTTGTCCAACACAAATCTCACATGGAACGACCGGGATTTGAACCACGGTATCCAGCGGTGAGAGGCCGACGCGCTGCCGTCTGAGCCACGGAGGCTCTACCATAGCTTTATTCGAACCGATTTAAACGTTCTGCTTTACATTAGTAGCAGTATAATAAGCGGGTTCTGCGGACTCCTCCCGCGGAAAATTTGAATTCTGGCGGGAAATTTGAATGTTTGGCGGGAAATTTGAATTTTGGCGGGAGATTTGAATTTGTAAACAAAGCCACGTTCTTTTTGACACCTGTCATCGACAACAACGCATCGCTAGCCTCACTGCTGCCATCTTGACGGGCCTAAACCTCAGTGGTACCAACTTAACCTAACTAGCGCGAGGTAAACAAAGCCACGTGCTTTTTGACAGCCACGTGCTTTTTGACAGACAACAACGCATCGCTAACCTCAGTACTGCCATCTTGACGGGCCTAAACCTCAGTGGTACCAACGTAACCTAACTAGCGCGAGATAAACAAAGCCACGTGTTTTTTGACAGCCACGTGCTTTTTGACAGACAACAAAGCATCGCTAACCTCAGTACTGCCATCTTGACGGGCTTAAACCTCAGTGGTACCAACTTAACCTAACTAGCGCGAGATAAACAAAGCCACGTGCTTTTTGACAGCCACGTGCTTTTTTGACAGCTGTCATCCGCCATCTTTAAACTACAGAGCACCGTGCTGCCCTCTTTATCGCAGTAGCTGCAAATTCGTCACCTGTCATCGGCAGTGCTGCCATCTTGGCGGGCCTAAACCTTAGTGCTACCAACTTAACCTCACTAGCGCGAGATAAACAAATCCACGTGCTTTTTTGACAGCTGTCGAATTTGTAAACAAATCCACGTGCTTTTTTGACAGCTGTCATCCGCCATATTTAAACTACAGAGCACCGTGCTGCCCTCTTTATCGCAGTAGCTGTAAATTCGCCACCTGTCATCCGCAGTGCTGCCATCTTGGCGGATCTAAACCTTAGTGCTACCAACTTAACCTCACTAGCGCGAGATAAACAAATCCACGTGCTTTTTTGACAGCTGTCATCCGCCATCTTTAATCTATAGAACACAGTGCTGCCCTCTTTAGCTACTTACCTTTGAAATGTGGTGGCGGATAATTTGAAAAAATGCTTTTTGACAGCAGCCATCTTTGAGCACCGTGCTGCCCTCTTTAGCTAGATACCTGTGGTGGCAGACAATTCAACGTGACAGCAGCCATCTTTGAGCACAGTGCTGCCCTCTTCCTGGTGGCGGGAAATTCCACGTGCTCTTGTTTGGAAACAAACTCTCGTGCTTTTTTCTGACAGCTGTCATCCGCCATCTTGCGTCACAAACCTCAGTGCTGCACTCTTTAGCTAGATACCTTTGAAATGTGGTGGCGGCAATTAGAAAAATTCTATGTGCTCTTGTTTGGAAACAAAGCCACGTGCTTTTTGGACAGCTGTCATCCGCCATCTTAAATCAATAGAATACTGTGCTGCTATCATGCGGGCAATTTCGTCAGCTGTCATCCGCCATCTTTAATCCACAGAGCACCGTGCTGCCCTCTTTATGACATGTAGCAGCGGGCAATTTGAAAAGTTCTGTTAGCTGTCATTCGCCATCTTTAAGCAAGAGAGCACCGTGCTGCCATCTTTAGCTAGATACCTTTGAAAAGTGGTGGCGGCAAATTAAAAAATTCCACGTGCTCTTGTTTAGTAAACAAACTCACGCGCTTTATGTCAGCTGTCATCCGCCATCTTACATCGCAAACCTCAGTGCTACACTCTTTAGGTACATACCTTTGAAATATGGTGGCGGATAATTTAAAAAGAAAAATTCTACGGCAGCCATCTCTCGACGCTAATTGCACAAGATGGTGGCTATACATGACTCCTTAAGGGTTCTTACGCAAGATGGCCGCTATACATAGGTTCTTATGAGACACCCTTGGGATGGTTGCGCAAGATGGCGGTTGCTCTTATGATGTGGCTTAAGGGTCCTTGCACAAGATGACTAGAGACGCCGTATGGATGCTTGCGCAAGATGGCAGACGCAAGATGGCGGCTATACACGACTCCTTATGAGACGCCTTAAGGGTGCTTGCGCAAGATGGCTGCTGCTCTTATGAAGAAAGCTAGCTTAGAGGCTAACGTGTCATGCTAGTTCGATTCATTAAATTTGGGGGCTTAAATGCAAAATGCTAAATATCTCGAAAACGGTGCATCGTAGAGCAAAACGGACAAAACTTTTTCTGCCCAATACCTCGGCTCGCAGTACGAGGAACAAGAAAAACATAGTCTAATGATGAGATCAACGGTTCGGTTCCTACTTAGGCCCTTTGGCATTCGCTCTGTTTTAGTTTGTCTTGATGCAAGTCTTCGTAACATGATCAGGTCTAGCTATGGTAGAGAGTATAACGTGCCGTGCAGGTTCGATTCATTAAATTTGGGGCTTAAATGCAAAATGTTAAATATCTCGAAAACGGTGCATCGTAGAGCAAAACGGATAAAATTTTTCCACCTGATACCTAGGTTTGCAGTATCAGGAACATGATAGCATAAGAAAAACATAGTCTGATGATGAGATCGACGGTTCGATCCCTACTTAGGCCCTTTGGCATTGGCAGCTATCTAATTCTACAAGATGGCGGCTATACATAGCTTCTTATGAGGCAGCTTAAGAGTGCTTGCACTGGATGGCTGCTGCTCTTATGAGACGCCCTAAGGGTGCTTGCGCAAGGTAGCAGCGACAAGACGGCGACTATACACAGCTCCTTATGATACGGGCTAGAGGTGCTCACACAAGATGGTGGCTGCTCTGATGAAGAAAACTAGCTTTGCATCGTGCAGGTATCTTTACAGCACTAAACCTCATACCTTTGAAATGTGATGGCGGGTAATTTGATAAATTCTACGTGCTTTTTCTTAACAGCAGCTATCTTTAAACAATAGCGGCTATACATAAGCTGTTAAGGCCTCCTCTTATGTCAAGCCATAGCTCTATCGAACAAGTTTAAACCTGCATCGGGATAGCTAGAGTAAGCACGTGCTGCAGTGATGACGTCATTATGCATGTTTAGACTTGCAAATCACTAAAGAAACATAACAAGACTAGAATCGAACACTGCACTCTATGCCGTTAACTTTATCATGTGATCGGAACATTGATTGAAGTGTTTAGAACACTAAATAAGTGATCAAGACTAAAATAGAACACTGTACTCGATACAACATGTGTTTAGAACATGTCAGGGGATACCTTTGTTTACCGCACATTTCTTGTAGGGCTAATAGGCTAAAGGGCTAATGGGCAAAAGGATTAATGGGCTAATGGGCAAAAAGGGCTAATGGGCTAATGGGCAAAAAGGGCTAAAGGGCTAAAGGGCTAATGGGCTAAAGGGCTAAAGGGCTAGGGTGCCTCTCCTCTCTTTATCCGGGCTTGAGAATCGGCTCTACAACTAGAGGCGGAGGTAACACCCTAAGGAAGGGAGAATGTTGGGAAATAATCTATACGAATATAGCTACTCGATCGACTATATACTACAGATGGATGACTTAGGTGAGGGTAAGCGCTTACTTAATAATACCTACACGACGTAATTCATGCTCTATTTCAAAAATATCTTCTTTGTACTGTGTGTAACCAGCATCATGATAGGCTCTTAGCAGCTGTAAACGTTTTACCAGTACGTTGGGGTCTTTACATTAGCTTATATCTACATAGGGTAACAGAGGCTCGTTGTGAACTTTGAGTCTATATGCAGACAGTTGATGTGTAGGGACTTGTTTTGATGTAATACGTGCTTCAGCAGTAGCATTTCTAGGTACACACATAACTTGTTTCGATAGCGATGAAGCGTTGAAATTTCCTTCTTCTTTACCTTGCATCTCTTCTTGAGATGTTTGCACTGCGACAGAACGTGTAGTAGGCTTAGGAAATGAAGTAAAATCATCAAGCTGTAATGGCAATGAAACATTAAGATTTTCTTCTTCTTCTACCTTCCCTTTACTACTGTTTTGATCAACATCATTATCCTTATTATCATAATCATGATCTTGCCTCTCTTTATCTTGAAGTTTGTGCTTAGTAACAGAACTTGCAGCAGGCCTAGACAACAAGGGAGAATTAAAAATCTCTCGCAGAGGTGTACTTTTTGAACATAAATCAGTGTTCGCTGGAATATGGTTGAGCCCTTTGTATTTTGTTCCCGATGAAGCTACATTACACGCGGCTTCATGACGTTGAGCGTTGTATGCGTTCTTGAACTCTCTTCTACAATGTTTGCATTGAAAAATTGTCCTACATGATATCTCATGACGTCTCCTGTGATAGCTTCGGAAAAATGCTTTTCCACACTCTTCGCAAATATACCTAGAAATAGGTTTTTCCATGACGGACTTTTATCTTCTGCTAACAGATTCTTCTTTGAATCTACTTGACATTTGTTACTCTCTACTTCGATGATGCGAACAGCTTAGCGATTAACAGTAAACTAACACAAAAGCGTATAACCAAGGTAGCAACAGTAAGGTTTAAGCCCATCAAGATGGCAAGAGTGAGGTTAGCGACGTTCTGTTGATGGATTTTAAATTCCGCGCTATAACATGCATAAGGTGGCAGCCTTGAGGTTTACCGCCGTAAAGATGGCAGCAGTGAGGTTAGCGACGCTCTATTGTCCTTCAATGTGTGGTTAGGGTCCGTCAAGAAGACAGCTGTCAAAAAAGCACGTGGCTTGGTTTACTAAACAAGAGCACGTGGCTGTGACGTCACGGTCCCTTAGTCTTCTGCTTCAGCGTGCAAAGTTCATTGTCTACACCTACGTAGTTAACACTCTGCTATGTTCACAAGATTTTTACACATAACTATTCTTTATGTTTTACGTTCGTGCACATAGGTTATGTTAAGATAGCAGCACACGTACAAGCGATGGTCGCACGCTCGCGTAGATGTTGTTTAGTACGATAATTGATGTATGCATTATCAAAAGGTGATACGTACACGCTTTTAAACCTTGCTATTCTTACTGCTACTATGTTCGCAAGATTTTTAAACATCGCTATTCCTTGTGCATTAAGTTCGTGCGCATAGGTCATGCTAAAGTAGCAGCGCAAAAACATGTGAACGTTGTACATTCTAGCGGGATGTGTTAATATATTTGATGCATGCAAAGTCGATAGGTGTTGTGTACACGCTTTGAAACTTAACTATTCTTCGTGCTTTAAATCCATGCACATAGGTTATGCTAAGATAGCAGCACACTCTAGCGGGAGAAGTTTAGTACTCTAGTTGATGCATGTATAATCGATAGGCAATGCGTACACGCTTTTAAAACATTGCTATTCTTACTGCTGCTGCTATGTTCACAAGCTTTTTTTACATCCTTATTCTTTATGCTTTAAGTTCATGCGTATAAGTTATACTAAGTTAGCAGCATACTTATAAGCTTGTCGCACGCTCTAGTGGAAGAAGTTTAATACGAAAGTCGATGCATGTAAAATCGATAGGTGATGTGTACACGCTTTGAACTTGGGTATTCTTTGTGCTTTAAGTTCGTGCACATAGGTTATGTTAGGATTGCAGCACACAGAAGCGATGATTGCACGCTGTTGTAGAAGAAGTTTAGTACGATAGTCGATGCATACATCATCGATAGGTGATGTGTACACGCTTTGAAACATAGCTCTTCCTTGTGCTTCACGTTCGTGCACATGGGTTAGGGATACACAAAAGCGATTGCTACATGCTCTAGCGGAAGAAGCCTAGTACGATAGTCGACGCATGCATCATCGATACGTGATGTGTACACGCTATTCTTTATGCTTTAAATTCATGCACATAGGTAGCAGCACACAATTGCGATCGTTGTACACTCTAGCGGGAGAAGTTTATTACGATAGTCGATGTATGCAAAATCGATAGGTGATATGTACGCGCTTTGGAATATAGCTATTCTTTGTGCTTTAGCTTTATACGCATACGTTAGCAATACACATATGCAATCGTTGTACACTCTAGCGGTAAAAAATAGTCGATGCATGCAAAATCAATAGGTGATATGTACACGCTGTTGAACATCGTTATTTGTTGTGCTTTAAGTTCTCCGGTATAGTTTATGCTAAGATAGCAGTACAATCTAGCGGAAGAAGTTCAGGGTGATGTGTACACGCTTTGAAACATAGTTATTCTTTGCATTTTAAGTTCATGCACATAGGGTATGCTAAGATAGCAGCATAATCTAGCGGAAGAAGTTTTAGTACGAGAGTCGATGCATGTGAAATCGATAGGTGATTTGTACACGCTTTGAAACATGGCTATTCTTTGCACTTTAAATTTATGGGTACAGGTTATGCTAAGATAGCAGCACAATCTAGCGGAAGAAGTTTAGTACGAGATTCGATGCATGCAAAATCAATAAGTAATGTGTACACGCTTTGAAACATGGCTATTCTTTGTACTTTAAGTTCATGTGTATAAGTTACGCTAAGATAGCAGCAGAATCTAGTGGATGAAGTTTAGTGCGATATTTGATGCATGTGAAATCGATAGGTAATGTGTACACGCTTTGAAACATGGCTATTCCTTGCACTGTAAGTTTATGTGTATAAAATTATGCAAAGATAGCAGCACAATCTAGCGGAAGAAGTTTAGTACGAGAGTCGATGCATGCAAAATCAATAGGTAATATGTACATGCTTTGAAACATGGCTATTCTTTGTACTTAAGGTCATGCGTATAGGTTATGCTAAGATAGCAACACGATCTAGCGGAAGAAGTTTAGTACGAGGGTCGATGCATGTAAAATCGGTAGGTGATGTGTACACGCTTTGAAACATGGCTATTCTTTGTACTGTAAGTTCATACGTATAGGATATGCTAAGATAGCAGCACGATCTAGCGGAAGAAGTATAGTACGAGGGTCGATGCATGTAAAATCGATAGGTGATGTGTACACGCTTTGAAACATGGCTATTCATACTGCTGCTCTGTTCCCAAGATTTTTAAACATAGCTAATCCTAATGCTGCTCTTAACGACGTAGAGCTAAGAATTGATTACATGACAGTGACGTCACTGCCACGTGCTCTTGTTTAGTAAACCAAGCCACGTGCTTTTTTGACAGCTGTCTTCTTGACGGACCCTAACCACACATTGAAGGACAATAGAGCGTCGCTAACCTCACTGCTGCCATCTTTACGGCGGTAAACCTCAAGGCTGCCACCTTATGCATGTTATAGCGCGGAATTTAAAATCCATCAACAGAACGTCGCTAACCTCACTCTTGCCATCTTGATGGGCTTAAACCTTACTGTTGCTACCTTGGTTATACGCTTTTGTGTTAGTTTACTGTTAATCGCTAAGCTGTTCGCATCATCGAAGTAGAGAGTAACAAATGTCAAGTAGATTCAAAGAAGAATCTGTTAGCAGAAGATAAAAGTCCGTCATGGAAAAACCTATTTCTAGGTATATTTGCGAAGAGTGTGGAAAAGCATTTTTCCGAAGCTATCACAGGAGACGTCATGAGATATCATGTAGGACAATTTTTCAATGCAAACATTGTAGAAGAGAGTTCAAGAACGCATACAACGCTCAACGTCATGAAGCCGCGTGTAATGTAGCTTCATCGGGAACAAAATACAAAGGGCTCAACCATATTCCAGCGAACACTGATTTATGTTTAAAAAGTACACCTCTGCGAGAGATTTTTAATTCTCCCTTGTTGTCTAGGCCTGCTGCAAGTTCTGTTACTAAGCACAAACTTCAAGATAAAGAGAGGCAAGATCATGATTATGATAATAAGGATAATGATGTTGATCAAAACAGTAGTAAAGGGAAGGTAGAAGAAGAAGAAAATCTTAATGTTTCATTGCCATTACAGCTTGATGATTTTACTTCATTTCCTAAGCCTACTACACGTTCTGTCGCAGTGCAAACATCTCAAGAAGAGATGCAAGGTAAAGAAGAAGGAAATTTCAACGCTTCATCGCTATCGAAACAAGTTATGTGTGTACCTAGAAACGCTACTGCTGAAGCACGTATTACATCAAAACAAGTCCCTACACATCAACTGTCTGCATATAGACTCAAAGCTCACAACGAGCCTCTGTTACCCTATGTAGATATAAGCTAATGTAAAGACCCCAACGTACTGGTAAAACGTTTACAGCTGCTAAGAGCCTATCATGATGCTGGTTACACACAGTACAAAGAAGATGTTTTTGAAATAGAGCATGAATTACGTCGTGTAGGTATTATTAAGTAAGCGCTTACCCTCACCTAAGTCATCCATCTGTAGTATATAGTCGATCGAGTAGCTATATTCGTATAGATTATTTCCCAACATTCTCCCTTCCTTAGGGTGTTACCTCCGCCTCTAGTTGTAGAGCCGATCTCAAGCCCGGATAAAGAGAGGAGAGGCACCCTAGCCCTTTAGCCCTTTAGCCCATTAGCCCTTTAGCCCTTTAGCCCTTTTTCCCCATTAGCCCATTAGCCCTTTTTGCCCATTAGCCCATTAATCCTTTTGCCCATTAGCCCTTTAGCCTATTAGCCCTAGAAGGAATGTGCGGTAAACAAAGGTATCCCCTGACATGTTCTAAACACATGTTGTATCGAGTACAGTGTTCTATTTTAGTCTTAATCACTTATTTAGTGTTCTAAACACTTCAATCAATGTTCCGATCACATGATAAAGTTAACGGCATAGTGTGCAGTGTTCGATTCTAGTCTTGTTATGTTTCTTTAGTGATATGCAAGTCTAAACATGCATAATGACGTCGTCACTGCAGCACGTGCTTACTCTAGCTATCCCGATGCAGGTTTAAACGTGTTCGATAGAGCTATGCCTTGACATAAGAGGAGGCCTTAACAGCTTATGTATAGCCGCTATTGTTTAAAGATAGCTGCTGTTAAGAAAAAGCACGTAGAATTTTTCAAATTACCCGCCATCACATTGCAAAGGTATGAGGTTTAGTGCTGTAAAGATACCTGCACGATGCAAAGCTAGCTTTCTTCATCAGAGCAGCCACCATCTTGTGTGAGCACCTCTAGGCCGTATCATAAGGAGCTGTGTATAGTCGCCGTCTTGTCGCTGCTACCTTGCGCAAGCACCCTTAGGGCGTCTCATAAGTGCAGCAGCCATCCAGTGCAAGCGCTCTTAAGCTGCCTCATAAGAAGCTATGTATAGCCGCCATCTTGTAAAATTAGATAGCTGCTAATGCCAAAGGGCCTAAGTTGGGATCGAACCGTCGATCTCATCATTAGACTATGTTTTTCTTATGCTATCATGTTCCTGATACTGCAAACCTAGGTATCAGGTGGAAAAATTTTATCCGTTTTGATCTACGATGCACCGTTTTCGAGATATTTAACATTTTGCATTTAAGCCCCAAATTTAATGAATCGAACCTGCACGGCACGTTATACTCTCTACCATAGCTAGACCTGATCACGTTACGAAGACTTGCTTCAATACAAACTAAAACCGAGCGAATGCCAAAGGGCCTAAGTAGGAACCGAACCGTTGATCTCATCATTAGACTATGTTTTTCTTGTTCGTCGTACTGCGAACCGAGGTATTGGGCAGAAAATTTTTTGTCCGTTTTGCTCTACGATGCACCGTTTTCGAGATATTTAACATTTTGCATTTAAGCCCCCAAATTTAATGAATCGAACTAGCATGACACGTTAGCCTCTAAGCTATCTTTCTTCATAAGAGCAGCAGCCATCTTGCGCAAGCACCCTTAAGGCGTCTCATAAGGAGTCGTGTATAGCCGCCATCTTGCGTCCGCCATCTTGTGCAAGCATCCTTAGGGCGTCTCTAGTCATCTTGTGCAAGGACCCTTAAGCCACATCATAAGAGCAACCGCCATCTTGCACAACCATCCCAAGGGTGTCTCATAAGAACCTATGTATAGCGGCCATCTTGCGTAAGCACCCTTAAGGAGTCATGTATAGCCACCATCTTGTGCAATTAGCGTCGAGAGATGGCTGCCGTAGAATTTTTCTTTTTAAATTATCCGCCACCATATTTCAAAGGTATGTACCTAAAGAGTGTAGCACTGAGGTTTGCGATGTAAGATGGCGGATGACAGCTGACAAAAAGCGCGTGAGTTTGTTTACTAAACAAGAGCACGTGGAATTTTTCAATTTGCCGCCACCACATTTCAAAGGTATCTAGCTAAAGATGGCAGCACGGTGCTCTCTTGTTTAAAAATGGCGAATGACAGCTAACAGAACTTTTCAAATTGCCCGCTGCTACATGTCATAAAGAGGGCAGCACGGTGCTCTGTGGATTAAAGATGGCGGATGACAGCTGACGAAATTGCCCGCATGATAGCAGTACAGTGCTCTATTGATTAAAGATGGCGGATGACAGCTGTCCATAAAGCACGTGGCTTTGTTTCCAAACAAGAGCACATAGAATTTTTCAATTTGCCGCCACCACATTTCAAAGGTATCTAGCTAAAGAGTGCAGCACGGAGGTTTGTGACGCAAGATGGCGGACGACAGCTGTCAGAAAAAAGCACGAGAGTTTGTTTCCAAACAAGAGCACGTGGAATTTCCCGCCACCACGAAGAAGGCAGCACTGTGCTCAAAGATGGCTGCTGTCACGTAGAATTGTCTGCCACCACAGGTATCTAGCTAAAGAGGGCAGCACGGTGCTCAAAGATGGCTGCTGTCAAAAAGCATTTTTCAAATTATCCGCCACCACATTTCAAAGGTAAGTAGCTAAAGAGGGCAGCACTGTGTTCTATGGATTAAAGATGGCGGATGACAGCTGTCAAAAAAGCACGTGGATTTGTTTATCTCGCGCTAGTGAGGTTAAGTTGGTAGCACTAAGGTTTAGGTCCGCCAAGATGGCAGCACTGCGGATGACAGGTGGCGAATTTACAGCTACTGCGATAAAGAGGGCAGCACGGTGCTCTGTAGTTTAAAGATGGCGGATGACAGCTGTCAAAAAAGCACGTGGATTTGTTTACAAATTCGACAGCTGTCAAAAAAGCACGTGGATTTGTTTATCTCGCGCTTGTGAGGTTAAGTTGGTAGCACTAAGGTTTAGGCCTGCCAGGATGGCAGCACTGCCGATGACAGGTGACGAATTTGCAGCTACTGCGATAAAGAGGGCAGCACGGTGCTCTGTAGTTTAAAGATGGCGGATGACAGCTGTCAAAAAAGCACGTGGCTGTCAAAAAGCACGTGGCTTTGTTTATCTCGCGCTAGTTAGGTTAAGTTGGTACCACTGAGGTTTAAGCCCGTCAAGATGGCAGTACTGAGGTAAGCGATGCGTTGTTGTCTGTCAAAAAGCACGTGGCTGTCAAAAGCACGTGGCTTTGTTTATCTCGCGCTAGTTAGGTTAAGTTGGTACCACTGAGGTTTTGGCCCGTCAAGATGGCAGTACTGAGGTTAGCGATGCGTTGTTGTCTGTCAAAAAGCACGTGGCTGTCAAAAAACACGTGGCTTTGTTTACCTCGCGCTAGTTAGGTTAAGTTGGTACCACTGAGGTTTAGGCCCGTCAAGATGGCAGCAGTGAGGCTAGCGATGCGTTGTTGTCGATGACAGCTGTCAAAAAGCACGAGGCTTTGTTTACAAATTCAAATCTCCCGCCAAAATTCGAATTTCCCGCCAAAAATTCAAATTTCCCGCCAGAATTCACATTTCCCGCGGGAGGAGGCCGCAGAACCCGCTTATTATACTATTAGTAGTTGACAGGCAAGCCAGGGTTATACTGGATGATCTGTTGCTTATTTTTAACACTTCCTTTTGTCCATACACCAAAGATTATTTTCATACCGACATACTGTGACAGTAAGTGTCGAATGGATTTTTCCATCCTTCAACATCCTCACTCCTTCTTCCGTGTTTTGAACCAGTAGGCTTGAGAATAGAAGACGACATACTACTGCCAATCTACTGATATAGTTATTATTAATACTTGCATTATACTCTGTCTTCTCGGCCCTTTCTTTTCAAATGTATTGATGTCGGCATTTTCTTTGGAAATGGCCCGGATATCTCTGGTCGGATGACCTTTCTGATGCCAACCCTATGTGCAGAAATGTATTCACATTTGCTTGCTTCTGAAATGATTGGTGCTGTGATATGTTTTAGGTAGATAGAGGAAACGTGCATTATGACTAACACAAACTCCTAATATGCTATGCAGGGCAATTAAGAATATGCAGCCTGGCTGGAAATCGAACTCTCATCCATGCCACCGGAAGTTATCAAATACTAGCAATTTCTTTTCAATTTTACGTTATTCCCAATATATTAAAATTTCATCAAAATCGTGTATGTGAGAAATCGAATGCAAACTTCGTATAAACTTCTCGCGTGGGAAGAATACTAAGGCTCTTTTAAACAACAATGTGTAGTAATAAAACCGAACGCCTTATTAACGTTTACGTTTTCATTATCCGTAACGTCATAAAGCTGAGCATAAAACTTCTTCTAGGATCACGAGTCTTCACTGACACCACAGGTACAAATGTAGAAGTATATCCCTTGGGTCCTTAGACACCTCGTCATCACGGAGTTAATGCTGTCACGTAGAACCATAAAAGGGTGTCATTTCCTTTTACGAGGTCACTATCAGGCTGCTGGAGAAATGAGATTACAGTTTTAAATTGCTCGGTGACACTTACCGCAGTCTTATTAACCCTTAGCTCCGGTTCCGTAAATACAGGTTAGGTTCTTATTCTACAAAACTTGAAAGAAGCATCACTAGAAGGGTTTTCTTATGAGTACAATGCATGTATAAAAAAACAGAAGCGAGAATTATCATTGTAGATGCTAAATAATTCTTAATTCACTTGCACAGTAGAATGTCCACTCTTAGATAACTGAGGAGGGTCTGTTCACAAGGTGTTATTTCCACTTCATTAAATGTATATACATTACAGTAAATGAATATTATCGTTTGCCATGAGTGATCCAGACCAGAAAGATGTTATTCCTTAAAATATTAGCCAAACCCGAGCATGGGTACGTTCCATTTGCCTTTTATTTTATATTTGTTGCGCTCTTCACACAACTTTCTTAGGGTACCAAAAGCACAGTTTGAACAGCCACTCATCAACTATAGAATGTACTTTATCAAGTTTGTATCCTTCAGTACTAATGAACAAGTGGGCTGAGGTCGGCCGTACCGCCTATCAAAAGAAAATGTCGCATTACTCCAAAATGAAACAAGTAAAATATTTCAAATTACCCATTTTCTAGGTTACTTATAACTATACCTCGGATTTTTAGGTGGTAATAGGTTAGAATGAAAAGTAATTTGGTTTGTAGGATGTGTTATGCAACCCGTTGTACCATAATGTAGGAAGAGTAGAATAAATTCAAGTAGTTCTATAGGCTGTACCCCTAATATCTATGCAAGCCACATAGCATAACCGTTGTATAGTGTAGGGTTTAGTTGTTACTGGCTTAAGTAAGTTTGCATTCTAACCTATCAGCACCTAATAATCTGGACTCTACTTATAACATATCGTCAATAACTTCAAAAAGTAGAAATCAAAAATATAATTAAGCTTATAAATTTTATACATATTGGCAAGATGAGCATTTCTTAAAAGAAGAATCATAAAACAAGAACAAATTGTTTCAAATAACAATAACGTATTTTGTCATTGATGCTTTCACGGCCTGTACCTATAGACACGATAGCGTATAGGCTTTTGGGCTTATGCCGTGTCAGAAAAAAAAGGTGAAATTCTTTACGTTTTGCAGGGAACTGTGCTCTGCGTCATCAGAAGGAAATCTCGACTGTCCACGAGAAAGGCTTCTAAAACAATGACTTTTGAAATTAGACGTTATAACAGAAGTGGAAATGGTACGTTCATTCGTCACCAGATGGCTCCCGAGATGTGGCACAGCGCTAGCGTTCAAAGGGAAAACTGACTGAACCATTAGAAACAGTCTAAGAGGGTCTCATAACAAGTGTACATAACATATGACATCGACAGGTGTATGACATAGACACAAGCACGGAATGAAACATCTGGAGATGAGGAACGTACGAATTTGGAAAACACCGAGACGAAAAAACAATAGTGTAGGGACAGTGAAGGGAACTAACTACGTAAATACTTAATGGCTGGCAACCAGGTATTACGTAATTTATAGCCAGTGTCCCTGTTGAAATTGTTAGGAATTCTAGGTATTTCCAGAGCTTCCCGTAGAATCCTGGACCTGTAGTGTCTAGTGTAGCTAAGAACTCGAGCATCTTGGAACATGACATCATGACCCGACGATAGAGCGTGCTCAGCTATTGCCGGTCAACAGGTGTTGAGTCGATCATGTCTCTCATTGAACACCTGTTCCCTGAGGACATTACTAAGCTATTTTATCACTGCATGACTTCCAGCTCTTGCTTGTGGGGTGGGAATTTTTACGAACAGATGGACGGAGTGGCTATGGGAAGTCCACTTTCGCCCGCCAGGGATAAATTCGTTATGGAGCATTTTGAGGAGGATGCTATTGCTTCGGCGCCCGTCAAACTTATGATATGGACGAGGTATGTCGATGATGCGTTTGTGATCTGGTCAGAAGGTCGTGAGAAACTTCATCTATTCCTAAACAGCCTAAATTAGCAACATCTTCCTTTCTCGGATGTTCTAGTAGGAAAGAAACCGGATGGCTCCATACAACATACCTTCTATCGTAAGCCTATCCTCACAAATCGCTATTTTCTTGCAGATTCTCACCACCATCCAGCACAAAAACAAGACATTCTTGCGACACTCGCCAAGAGGGCGAGACGAATTTGTGAGCCATCAAATATCCAGGTGGAGATGGACACGCTCAAAGTCGCTTTCAAGGATAATGATTACAGCGATTCTCACATTCATAGAGCCCTGCATCACAGAGAAATGACCAAGCAAAGCTCGCAGAAGGAAGAAGTGGAGTGAACTGCCTACTTGCCTTACATTCACAACACCACAGATCGAATTGCAAAGGTCCTCCGCAAACACAATATAAAAACCGTGTTTGGCATCGCCACTAAAATTGCTCACAGTCTGAGTAAAACCAAGGACAAATTGTCCCCACGTTTACATCCTGGGGTATACGAAAATCCCTGTACGTGTGGTAAGGTATATATTAGCCGAACATGCCGGTCCATTGGTACCTGTATCAAGGAACATAAACGTAATATTCGTCTCAACCAACCAGACAAATCGGCAATAGCTGAGCACGCTCTATCATCGAGTCATGATGTTATGTTCCAAGATGCTCGAGCTCTTACCCACACTAGACACTACAGGTCCAGGATTATACGGGAAGCTGTGGAAATACGGAGAAATCCTAACAATTTCAACAGGGGTACCGACTATCAATTAAGTAACACCTGGTTGTCAGCCATTAAGATTTTACGTAGGCAGTTCCATTCCCTGTCCCTTCACTATTGTTATTTCGTCTCGGTGTTTTCCAAATTCGTACGTTTCTCATCGCCAGATGTTTAATTCCGGGCTTGTGTCAATGTCATACATCTGTCAATGTCATATGTTACGTACACATGTTATGTGAACCTCTTACACTGATTCTGATGTTTTGGTCAGCTTCCGCTTCGAACGCTAGCGAAGTGCCATGTCCTGGGAGCCATCCAATGACGAATAAACGTACCATTTCCACTTCTACTATAACGCCTAAATTTAAAGTCATTGTTTAAGAAGCCTTTCTCGTGGAGAGTCAAAATGTTCTTCTGACGACGCAGAGCACAGTTCTCTGCGAAACGTAAATAATTTCACCTTACTTTCTTGACACGGCATAAGCCCAAAAGCCTATACAGTATCATGTCTATAAAAGGTATTTATCTCAAATCCAAACATTTTAGAAACTTAAATATACTGAAATCTAC
Organism: Anabrus simplex; assembly: GCF_040414725.1. NCBI lineage: Eukaryota > Metazoa > Arthropoda > Insecta > Orthoptera > Tettigoniidae > Anabrus > Anabrus simplex. Next base: position 101,377,587 of record NC_090265.1, on the reverse strand, counting down.
TTAAATTTTCAATCTAGTCTTCTTATATTTACAGGTGTGATTTTGTATTTACATATTTTAGAAACAATCGGATAGAAGAGCCTAATTTTCGCCATGAATATGTCTTATGGCTGGAGGTCATTCGAAACTTTGCGTGACATGATGTGACGCATGACGAAATGTGTAACGGAAGTGATGTAACAAAATGTTTTACCTAGCAATAGTGACCTTCGGAGGTGCATGGCCTAGATTAATATAAACAGCGTGTGTTGAAACAGAGGTCTTTAGTTTAAGGTGTGTAGTGTAGTACCACGGTCAACTAGATTTACTCTGCATCAAGTCGGTCGTGGTAGTACTAACATTCAGATCAGTGGTCTCCCTCTTACGGTACACACTGTAGGATGAATATTAAATCCTGAGCCTCCTGTTTAGGCTATGCCTTATGGCTGCTAGTCGCCTGAAATTATCAGCCAGTGTTGATTACTTAGTAACAGTGACCTTGAGAAATTCACAGGCTGTAGATCTGTATAAATATTTCATCAGGGTCTTATTAACTTGATGTTCATTTTTAAAAGACATATTCACGATCACTTCATTTTCGCAATGGAGAAATTCAGTTTAACCGTCTTTTTACAATTTACAGTTGATATTAATCTTCTCAGCCTCCGTGGCTCAGACGGATTCTCATCGCTGGATACCGTGGTTCAAATCCCGGTCCCTCCATGTGAGATTTGTGCTGGAAAAAGCGAAGGCGGGACAGGTTTTTCTTCGGGTACTCCGGTTTTCCCTGTCGTCTTTCATTCTAGCAATACTCTCCATTCTTATTTCATAGCATATATCAATCATTCATTAATCATTTTGGGAGTGCTGAATCCATCGTACTACTAGCCTATATATGATTCATTCATTACATCCCTGACCCGGTCAAAGACTGGAAAACAGTTTGTAGGTTTTCATTTTCATTAAACTTCTCCTCCCCTGTGAACCATGTGACCTTGCCGCGGTGGGGAGGATTGCGCGTCCCATGGAAGCAGATAGCAGGGCCGCAGGTGCAACTTTATCGGATAAGTATCTGTTGAGAGACCAGACTAACGAATGGTTCATCAAAAGGTGAGTAGCAGCCTTTAGGAAGTTGCAAGGGCGGCAGTCTAGGTGATGACTGATATGGCCTTGTGATAATACTTAACATGACTTAGCTGTGTTGACATTGCTAACGGCTGAAAGCAACGGGAAACTACAGCGGTGACTAACTCTCGAGGACATGCAGCTCTCTCTTCATGAATGATGTAATGATGATGGTTTCCTCCCGCATAAAATATTCCGGAGGTTAAATAGTCCCCTATCCGGATATCCGACACGAGAGGGTGCGATCATCAGGAAGATGGACACTGACGTTCTGCGAGTCGGAGAGTGGAATGTTAGAAGTTTGATTCGTTGTGGTAGGCTATAGAATCTGAAAAAGTAGGTGGATTGACTAAATAGATGCAGTTCGTATAAGTGAAGTATGTTGGCAGGAAAAATAGGATTTTTGCTCAGGCGACTACAGAATTATCAACACAAAATCAAACAGGGGAAATGCAGGAATTGGTTTAATAATAAATAAGAAAATAAGGCAGCGGGTTAGCTATTACGGCCAGCATAGTGAAAGAATTATTGTCGTCAAGATAGACAGCAAACCAACGCCCACCACAATAGTGCAGACCTATATGCCTACTAGTTCAGCTGGTGATGAGGAAATCGAAAGGATATATAAGAGATAGAAGATTTAATACAAACCATAAAAGGTGACGAGAATCTAATTGTGATGGGAGAGTGGAGTGCAGTGGTCGGGCAAGGAAGAGAACGTACTACAATAGGAGAATTCGGATTGGAACAAAGGAACGAAAGAGGAAGTCGGCTGGTTGAATTCTGCACTGATCACAATTTAGTACTTGCTTCGAACACCACAAACGACGGCTGTATACGTGGACGAGACCTGGAGACACTGGAAGGTATCAAACGGACGTCATTACGACTCGGCAAAGATTCAAAAACCAGGTGTTGATTTGGAAAACCTTTCCAGGAGTAGACGTCGACTCTGACTACAAATTGTTGGTCATGAAATGCCATCTGAAGTCGAATAAATTGAAGAAGGGATAGAATGCAAGGAGATGGGATCTAGACAAGTTGTAAGAAAAGAGTGTGAGGGACTGTTTCATGGAACATGTTGCACAAGGACTAAATGAAAAGGCTGAAGGAGATACAAAATAGGAACAGTGGATAGTCATGAAAACTGAAGACAGTACGGCTGCTGAAGATATGTTAGGAATGAAGAAAATATCAGCTAAGAATCAGTGGATAACTCAGGAGATACTAGACCTGATTGATGAACGACGAAAATACAAGAATGGTAAAAATGAAGTTGGCAGAAAAGAATACAGTCTATTAAAGGATAAACTGGAGAGAAAGTGCAAGGTAAATAGAAAGAATTGCTGAAGGAGAAGTGCAAGGATGTTGAAGTTTGTATGGTCCTAGGGAAGGGAAATGCTGCATACAGGAAAATCAAGTGAACCTGTGGAAAAAGGTAATCTAGGTGTACGAATATTAAAACGTCAGATGGAAAGCAACTTCTTGGAAACGAAGGCACAGCAGAAAGATGGCAGGAACATATCCAACACTTATATCAAGGTGTAGACGTAGATGATTTGGTTCTGGAACATGAAGAGGCTTTTGATGGTGATGAAATGGGAGACCCTTATTTGAGCTCAGAGTTTGACGGAGCTGTGAGGTACCTAAATAGGAACAAGGCACCTGGAATTGATGACATTCTCTCTGAATTACTGACTGCTTCAGAGGAAACCAGCATGGCGAGGTTATATCACCTCGTGTGTAAGCTACATGAGACAGGAAGAAAGCCATCCTATTTTCGGCAGAATGTTGATATAACTATTTTCAAGAAAGCCGGTGCTGACAAGTGTAAAACCTACCGTACCATTAGTTTGGTATATCATGTCTGAGAAATTTTAACACATATTATTTACAGAAGAATGGAAAGACGATTTGAAGCGGAGTTGGGAGAAGATCAATTTGGCTTCACAAGAAATGTAGGAACACGTGAAGCAATCCTGACTTTACGTCTGTTCTTAGAGGACCTAATTAAGGAGGACAAGCCACATACATGGCATTCGTAGATCTGAAAAAGGTATTTGATAATGTTGACTGGGCCAAGCTATTTGAAATTATGAAGGTAATCGGGATCAGGTACCGAGAAAGAAGAATTATCTACAATCTATATAAAAATCAGCCTGCGGTGATAAGAATCGAGGGCTATAGAAAAGAAGCAGCAATACTGAAGGGGGTGAGGCAGTGCTGCAGTTTGTTCCCCGTACTTGTTTATATAGAATAGGCAGTAAAGATAATGAAAGAAGAATTTGGAAAGGGAATCAGAATTCATGGAGAGGAAATAACAACTCTGAGATTTGCCGATGATGTTATTTTATCTGAGACCGCCGAAGATCTGGAGAAGTTGCTGAATGGTATAGGCGGAGTCTTGAGTGAGGAGTGAAAGATGAAAATAAATAATTCCAAAACACAAGTAACGGAATGCAGTCGTACGAAGTCAGGTTATGCAGGAAATACTAGAGTAGGAAAGGAAGTCTTAAAGGACGTGGATGATTATTGTTACTTGGGTAGTAAAATAACTAACGATTTCAGAAGTAAGGAGGACATAAAACGTAGGCTAGCAAGGAAGGCCTTTCTTAAGAAAATAAGTTTGCTCACTTCTAATATTGATGTACGAATTAGAAAAATTCTTTTGAAGACTTTCATTTAGAGCGTGGCATTGTATGGAAGTGAAACATGGACGACAACTCGCTCAGAAAAAAAGATAATAGAAGCTGTCGAAATGTCTTGTTACAGAAGAATTCTGAAGGTTAGAGGGATAAATCCAATCACGAATGAAGAGATACTGAATCGAATTGGTGAGATGAGATCGATTTGGCTAAATTTGACAAGAAGAAGAGATAGAATGATAGGACACATCCTAAGACACCCAGGACTTTTCAGTTGGTTTTTGAAGGAAGTGTTGGCGGTAATAACTGTAGGGGTGTACCAAGGTATGAAAATGACAAGCAGATTAGAGCAGATGCAGGATGCAATAATTACGTAGAAATTACAAGATTAGCACAGGATATGGTAGCATGGAGGGCTTTATCAAACCTGTCTGTCTATGGACTGATGAATCAAACAACAACATTAAACTTCTAATATATGGACGTCTGGTTGAAAAATTTGGTCTGAGCTCATCACCAACATTCAGCTTTTTTCTACAGTTGTTCTTCAGATACACAAGCGATTAGAATCCACCTTCATAGAAATAAGTTGCTATGAAAGGCAGAATTATTCGCCTGTTTTTCGGCTACTTTTGGTTACTCCCATTTACTTTGGATCTAAAAGACTTCGACAATGTAGTATTCAGGATAAGAGGAAGGGGAATGAAAGTCTAATTTTCTCCAGATATCGTTCTATAAAGCACATGTTCCTAAAACATCAAATATTCGGCTCCCATAAGCTCACATCAGTTTATTTGTATAGCCATACCTTCATTAAAGTTTTTAGTATAAGTTATTTGAATTTATAGTGAGCTTTTGAAAGCAGACCATTTTTATATATTACTAGCAAGATACCCGTGTTTCGCTACAGTATAATACTGAAATGTTTAATTGAATGCTTATTGTTTTAGATATATAATCCGCCGAAATTCTCGATCTGACTCGTTTACTGCGAGAATCCATCAAAATTCGCGATCTGACTCGTTTTCTAATAGATTACGGCAAGTTTCCTCCCATTTTTCAATCTTTCTTTCCAGCAATCGATTTCGTTCTTCCCGGGCTAGGTCCAGGTATTCCACCTGGTCAGTTGGGTCCCTAAATCTTTGCCATCTTTTCCTATAAGCATTTTTAATATGGATAAAATCCTACAGGAGATCCGGCGTGTTGTCGTCTTGGGTGCCTTGGCGGTACTGACCCCGTGGCCGGACTGCATGCTTAGTCATTACCCGTCCAGGACCCGTTTCCAGCGCGGTCCGCACATTTGACGACGGTCCAGAACATTATTATTATTATTATTATTATTATTATTATTATTATTATTAGATGTTCTGGACCCCACAGCATGATGCAAGACCGCTACTTGGCGATAAATTACATCTGCTGCCATTGTCATTGTTGACAATGTGACCAGCACCATTGTCGCTCGTAGGCAAGAGTGCGGGATTTCTGTCGATACAAATGACATACTTCCGTGCATTACTGACCTTATTATAGAGGTGAACAATTTGACGGTCAATCTCATTCCTAACGTTTATTTCAAATGTGTTTAAATTTTTATTTATATGCCAGGAGAATCTACTGTAATCTAAGAACGTTCTCCGAAGTAAAGAATGCTGTTGAAAACGAGCCCAGGAAAGATTAAAAATGATCGGTCAGGAATGGAATGAATCAAGCCCCAACTAGCGGCGACAATAGGAATTGTGCCGGCTGCCGAAGCACTCCTCAGGGGCAATGATCGATGAATGACAAATGAAATGAAATATTGGACAGTGTTGCTGGAATGAATGATGACGGGGAAAACCGCAGTATCCGGAGAAAACCTGTCCCACCTCCGTTTTGTCTAGCACGAATGTCACATGGAGTGACCGGGATTTGAACCACGGAACCCAGCTGTGAGAGGCCGGCGCGCTGCCGCCTGAGCAACGGAGGCTCCTTATAAGTACATTATGCACAGTAAAATCAATTGGTCTCAACTCTTTTTACACCCCACCGCCGTTAAGTTTATTTACCCCCCCCCCCCAAGAAAAAAATGAAAGAATTCGTGTTTCTTTACGTTTAACAGTGATTTCATACAGCAATGTTCACGCCTATTACATTCAGTTTTGAGATACAAGTACCCCCATAAAACTAATTCACTTTTTCACTTCCTTTCACACTCTTCCCCCCCCCCCCAAGTGAATTTTCCGGCAAAATATACTTGTTTCTTTAATATTAAAGGATCTTCTAAATACCAATTATCACGACTCTAACTTCTTCAGTTTTTGATTTATGTGTCCTCATGAAAGGAATTCAACTCCTTTTTACTCCAGCTCCCCAAGATGGTTTCCCCCAAAAATGCGTTTTACTTTGTAATACAATTAATACAATTAAGTCAATTAATTTTTCAATTCTTTCACCCCACACCCTTCATTGGATTTTCCGAGAATACGTGTTTCTTTACTTTTAAAGCAGATTCCAAATATCAAATTTCACGTCTGTAACATCTTCATTTTTGAGATATCAGTAGCCTAATTAAAAGAATTCAACACCATTTTCAGTCACTTTTACCCGCCCCCCACCCAAGTGTTTTTTCCGAAAACTAAAAATACACTTTTAATTATTTTTAATAGAGATAAAAATACCATTTTTCACTTCTGTAACATGTTAAATATTTTTAGATAGACTGTAGAAATTCTTATTTTAATTTCCCTTTTTAGTTCCCCGTAAGTGAAGCTTCCAAAAAACAAATCACCTATGTTTCTTTACATTTACAAGAGATTCCAAATACCCACTTTTTACGTCTGTAACATTTTACGTTTCTAATATATCCTGTAGATATAGTCTTTCAAAAAATTCACCCCAATTTGTGACTCCTGTTTAACCGCCATTAATTGGATTTTCTGAAAACAAAAAAATACGTGTTTCTTTATTTTTAAAGGAGATTCCATATACAAATTTTCAGTTCTGTAATATCTTCAGTTTCTGAGATATATGCATCCTCATTAAAGCATTCAACCCGTTATTCACCCTTTTACATCCCTCCTATTGGGATTTTCTGAAAACAAAAAAAATCGTGTTTCTTTATTTTTAAAGGAAATTCTAAATACCATTTCTTTATTTTTAATGAAGATTCTAAATACCAATATTTACATCTGTAAACTTTAAAGGTTTTGAGATATAGATGCACTCGTTTTAAAAATTCATCACCCTTTTCACCCTCCCATTAATTGGATTTTCCAAAAAAATACGTGTTCCTTCATTTTTAAAAGAGATCAAAAGTACCAATTTTCAGGTCTGTGATATTTTCAGTTTCTGAGATATAAGTACCGGTATCCTGATTTAAGGCATTCAACCCCTTTTTCACCCCTTTTCACCCCTCCTATTGGGATTTTCTGAAAACAAAAAATACTTTTTTCCTATTTTTAAAGAAGATTCTAAATACCAATTTTTACATCTGTAAACTTTTAATGTTTTGAGATATAGATACACTCATTTTTCAATTTCACCTCCCTTTTCACCCCCTTAGTGACGGAATATCAAAAAATCCTCTCTTAGCGAGCACCTACATCCTAATATGAATATATCCCCAACATTACTTTATATCCAGTAGTTTTGGCTCGGTGATGATGAATCAGTCAGTCAGTCAGTCAGTCAGTCAGTCAGTCAGTCAGTCAGTCAGTCAGTCAGTCAGTCAGTCAGTCAGTCAGTCAGTCAGTCAGTCAGTCAGTCAGTCAGTCAGGACAAGTTATTTTATATATATAGGTATATATATGAGGATGTTGGTATATTTGAAAGTAATAGACTCAAAAACTACTGGACATATTTCGCTGAAAATTTCACAGTTTGTTCTGATTTATTCTGAGAGGGATTATGAAGTGGTTTGAACCAAATCTGATGACTAACTTTTTATGATGAGTAATTTTAGGTAATTTTATTTAATTGCAAAGCCGCACCAAGACTGGATCTACTTGATGGACAGATTGTCGCTAGGCGACAGCAGCTTACGATATATCATGTAGTCCGGTAATAATAATTTATTTATTGCAGCCAAACAGCCACCCTGAAAGAGAGAAAAATAATACATTTATATACTCTGTACTCACGCGCATACGCCTTGGATTGCATATTCTTTAATTATTTTTGTCCTTTGATGCAGAGTTCTACGTGGTAACTTTCACACATATATCCACATAGGTTGCACTTACATGTCTCTGTCGGTTCATGGTATGATGTGTTGGTACACCTTAGATGGTGGAAACCATGTACTGCCAGTCTTCTGAACACGTGCCTCATCTCGAAGTTGGATATAAACCATGTTCGGTCTATCATGGCCCCAGTTCCAAAGAATTCTGAAGGAATGTCTTCTCTTTTTTTTTTGTTGAGTGTTGCTAGGAGATTTTCTGATGCTCTGGTGTTGGGTAGGGTCAGTTCCGTTCTGAAGTCTTCAATGAGGAAGGATTCTCGCGCTAGGAGGTAGACGAGTCTTGATCTTGTTGTCTTGGATACTCCGAGCACTCTTTTTATGTATAGAGCTTTTACTCTTTCTAGAGAGGATAGGTTCTTTTCTGTGAGGTACGGCCATATGCTTTTTATCCCATATGTTAGTATAGGCATGATTTTTGATCTAAATAGGGCCATCGGCGTCACAAGGCTGAGTGTTCTGATGTAGTTGATTTTGTGCATCGCCCGTACCGCCTGTATTGCTTTCTCTGTTACGTGCCTTGTAAAGCATTTGGCACTTGTTTGCAGAGTAATGCCCAGGTAATTGAAGTCGTTTACTATGGCTACTTTTTGCCTCTTTATGAAGATTTCTGCCATTGCTTGGATCTGTCCTCCTTGCCTAAATACCATCATTTTCGTTTTTGATGTATTAATTTCAAACTTATTTTTGTAGCACCATTCCTCCATATCTTTTATCGCGTTTTGTAGTTTCGTGATGTCTCTTGATCCAATTACTATATCATCGGCGTAGGCGTACGATACTACGTTTTCCTTATGGGTTATTCTCGTTATTTTTCTGCTGCCAGGATGAACAGTAACGGGCTAATTGGGTCACCCTGTAATACCCCGTTCGTTTGAAGTATATGTTCTGAGAGTGTTATATTGTCAGAGATTATTATTTTGTTCCATTGTAGTATAGTTTTTATGGTTTTAGTCCAGGCATTGTTTCTGTTGAGGGCTTCTTCCAGCTTCTGGGTCACAAGTTCCCGATTTATGATTTATGAGGTCCGGTAATAAATGCTGTATACGGGAGGATGGGAACACGCTGCCATGTTGTATAAAGCATATTTTTATAGGAGATTCATTGTTATGCCGGTTATTAGGATATAGCAAGCCAACATGCTATGATCGAGATGTAGTTTCAAGTCACAGGACCAACTTTGATAGGTCTGCCCACTTTGAAGATTGTAGCTGTTTATTAGATGTGTAAAATATTTAAGAAACTGTGAAAACTATAGAATATCAACAGTTGAACGAGACGAGTTATTACCCACTCCTAACGAAGATCAACTGGGGGTTCCCAACAAGCAAAGGGGAGCCTATGTAATCCATCTATATATGCATGTCATTGCACGTGGGTATGCATGTATTACATCTCCTCCAAACTTCGTACACTTACGACTTATTATCAGGAGACAAACCGCGTCTGGGAAAGACACCCTAAACACCCTTTGGTGACGGGGGAAGACAAGGATGATATAAGAAAGTAATCGAAAATAGTGTCGAATCTATACTTTTCGGGGTCGTTGAGATGAATAATGACACTCCAGATTTTTTAATACCGAGGTCAGCCCCTTTGGGGTGGGGGCGAGGGGATGAAATATAAAAATAATCGAAAATAGTGTCTAATCCATACTTTTCGGGTTCGCTGAAGTGAATAGTGACACTCCAGATATTTTATCCCTCACTGGTGGTGGTAGAGGGGGAATGATGAAAATGAAATGAAATGGCGTATGGCTTTTAGTGCCGGGAGTGTCCGAGGACAAGTTCGGCTCGCCAGATGCAGGTCTTTTGATTTGAATCCCGTAGGCGACCTGCACGTCGTGATGAGGATGAGATTATGATGAAGACGACACATACACCCAGCCCTCGTGTAAGCGAAATTAACCAATCGATCCTGTGGCCAAAGGCCAGCACGCTAACCATTTAGCCATGGAGCCGGACGGGGGGATGATATACAAAAATAATCGAAAAATAGTGGCAAATCCATAGTTTTCGGGGTCGCTGAAATGAATAGTAACACTCCGGATTTTTTAAAGGCAAAGTTAAGACCCATTTGGGGAGTGAGATATAAAAGTAATTGAAAATGGTGTCGAATCCCCAGTTTTCCGGGACAATGAGATGAATAGTTACACTCCGGAAGTTTTATAAGTCCAAGTTCAGCCCCCTTTGTGGTGAGGGTTAGGGGGTAGTGAAATATAAAACTAATCGGAAATAGTGTCGAATCCGTAGTTTTCGGGGTCGCTGAGATGAATAGCGACACTGCGGATTTTTTAACCCTTAGGAGGTGGAGGGGGATGAGATAAAAATTAATAAAAAATGTGTCGAATCGATAGTTTTCGGGGTCGCTGAGATGAATAGTGACACTCTGGAAATTTTGTAAGTCCAAGTTCATCGCCCTTCGGGATGTGGGGTTAGGGGGGAGGGAGATATAAACATAACCGAAAATAGTGTCGAATCCATAGTTTGCGGGGTCGTTGAGATGAATAGTGACACTCAGGATTTTTTATATTCCAAGTTCGTTCCCCTGTGTGGTGGGGTGTGAGGGGGTGAAAAATATAAAATAATCGAAAATAGTTGTCGAATCCGAAGTTTTAGAGGTCACAGTGACACTTCAGATTTTTAAGCCAAGTTCAGCTCCTTTTGGCATACGGGTGAGAAAGGATGAAAAAATAACATTATCAAAACAACGAAGGTTATGAATGTATGTGTGCATTTTTCAGCATAGCTGCCAACTAAAATTGATACAAATATTTCTTACTATCCGTGAAAAGTACTGTTGGGTAATACACCTCTAGAACCCCTAGGGAAGGGGGAGAAATATAAATATATCAAAAAACTACCGATAATATTCTCGAACCATAATTTTCAAGACTACTGGACCGATTTCTAGCAAAGTTGGTACACATATGACTTACTATCAAGAGACTACCTGGTGGGGTTAAGAAACACCTAGAACCATTAGGTGTGTAAGGTATAGAAATCGGAAATAATGTCGAATCCCACAGTTTTCGGGGTCGATGTGATGAATAGTGGTACTCCGGATTTTTCGCAGTCCAAGTTCAGCCACATCAGCATAAGAGCTCAGAAAGGGTAAAAAAGTAATAATTGTCCAAACTAACCGAGATAATGGACGTGTGTACGTTCCAACGTAGGTATTGCACCCGTCCACCTCCCGATTCCCAGACTAGCATTTATCTCAGGGGTGTCGGTTCATTATTTAAGTCATCAAATATAAATATAGCGGCATCAATGAACACGGGAATGAACGGAGCAATTTAAAATTAAAATTGGGAAGGCTCGATTGTAAACTTGAATTTAAGGACTCCATGATAGGACTAGGAAGTGACTGTTAACTTTAAAAAGGGTCTCATATAACTACAATAAAAAGATTATGAGAATGGTTTCCTTTGAAATAATTTGCCAGAAGGAGCAGTTTATTACGCCATCCGACGTACGAAACTTTGATACATTTGGCAACGATATTTAAATTCCCACACATGTTACATAAATAAATCACTTGATATACCGCAGGTGGTATCAATATGTTTCCGGGTTGCTTCTGAAGGAAATTACAAGTGGAGTATAACTTATGGGTCGATTCCATTTGAATCGAACCGTTGTTCAAGGATATAGCTTCCTTCTATCGGGAGCCCGAGCATAACCCATGTTACGGTCGGCTTCCCGATTTAACTAAGTTGATGTACCCCGGCTATATACATTTTTCCGAGACCGGTACTCGGACTGGATAATGTTTCTCGTGAATTACGAAAAATGGATTACACGGACAGTTCCTATCTTACGATGTCCAGCTGATGCCATACCACTGAATTAGCATTTATATTTTATTTACACATGATCTGAGATTGTACAAAGTAGCCTCAGTAGACTACTGCCACATATGAGATAACGAGAAGCGGTGGGAAATACCGTGCGGAAACCGTACGATAACGATGTAACAAATGACTATAATATTTCTCACTCTTATTATTCAAACATACGAATCGAGGGATGTTGTCACCAAATAATTAATTAATTAATTATCGTCAGAATATTCATGTATCCACGAAATTATCATCCTTGAAATTATTATTATTATTATTATTATTATTATTATTATTATTATTATTATTATTATTATTATTATTATTATTATTAATGAATCGGTCACTTCCGCCAAAATATATTAAGATATCGGTCGCAATTACAAATATTTCACTGATCAACCAACGGCATCATTACTGTTATTATTATGACAATTATTTTTAAGCTGACCGCGATGATTTAACATTGTCCTTACATTGTTATTATTATTATCGGTTGCATATTATCATTTAGATACCCGTTTAACATCTTTATCAACGCTCAATTAATTAAGGCGGTCCAATCATTTATCTGCAATATTTATTATTATTATTATCACGACATAATGATTGTCATCGCTCGTCATTACAATGATTACACTATACGATCATTTCTGTGGACTCTGAACTCTCATTATCCTTAGATCCGTAGTATCTCGACGAATAGCTGTGCAGTCTATTTATTTCGTACATGCTGTCACGGGTTCGAATTCTACCCGCTACGTAACTCAGTATTTCTCTGTGACACTGCCCGTACATTTTACACTCATTTATATCCTAAGTGTCTCTCGTACGGAATTTATATCCCTTTCTATCTCAATATTCCTTGATTCATTTATTTCTCACAGAATTATCAACTGACTTATTTATTCACTTCTGACATCGTACGACCTTTTATTATCTGACTGCAGATTCTTTAACAATTTCTATCTCATTTTGATCTACGCCTTAGTTCGTTCTCCACAAATAATCGTAACATCTTGAAATTATATTTACCAAAATTTAACGATCATGGTTTCGTAATATTAGTCCTACGTGTTCCGGCTACTGAATTGCAACTTTAAGACACGACATTTATTCGTAAAGAAAATATTGGACCGTAATTTAAACCATACGTTCATTAACATGTACGGATTATTAGCACCGATCTTAAATTTCAATATTATTAATTTATCAAGTTAAATTACCACACACTTTAATTCCGAATTAAAAACGACATCCCGTCATTAAATGATTCCTGATAAACTCAACACCTGATCACTTAAATTTTATTATTACGCACGGCTCACTAAATTTCCGATATCACATGAATTATTATTATATCCAATTTATAAAAAAAATTCTTCTTCTAAAAAAAGTAGTTTTGTTTTGATTTATTATCATTATTAAACAGATATGATTTACTTGGAAATTTTATTATTATTATCGCTTCTCACAATTTTAACAACTTCACTTTGAAAATATGAACATACTAATCAACAACAAAACACAACTGGTATGACGAGGCTGGACTTTCCTTCAATGTCATTACATCGCTCGTTAAAATGACAAACAGAAAAAAAACACATATCGGGTCTCTGTGACTAATATAACCAAAATAAAATGTAAAGAAAATTATTCTTGACTACAAAGAAAATATGAATGCATGCATGACTTAACGTACTACCCTATATCTACAAAATTTACATCTCCAACAAACTGAATACATAAAAAGACCCGATTATTTACATTGTTATTATTTACTACTGTCCGTGCTACAAATTTAGGATGGGGTCGTTAAGCGACTCATCTTGTTACAGAAGGTAACCAAGTTTAATCAAATAATTCCCATTTTTCCCATCACGATAACATTTCCCAAATATTATTTACATTATGTACTCATCTTAGTTTCTCGGTATTCCATTACAGCTTTGCAGATGAGAGGCTCCTTTCGGCCCCTCTCTGCTATTTACTCCTCCATTCTTGATGGCGTAGTTCCACAAAAGATTTCCTGGCACATTACCATTTTACACTAATACCTTAATTATTACGATACTTCACCATTGACAACGTTAACACTGAACACTTTAACTTTTATACAACAAATTAATATCCTAGACCCAAAAATTTAATATTTTACACTATTTTAATCTTCGTCCAATTACCGCACAATGGACCTGGACACGTACGACGAGGTGTCAAATTTTACGCCCGTCGCGAGTTATGTCGTCCGGCGCGATACGCCCGTTTCATACGGCACTCTTGAAGTGTTCATGATAGCGGTTCGATATTGCAAAGTACAGGCTATTATTCCCTTAAAGTACTGTTCGTCACACAGTATGTTATTTACGTACTTATTGTGGTAAAATTTATATTACTCTCTTACAGTGCAATTAATTTACTTCACTGATATTTATAACTGGCAAACACTGTCATACGTTAACTATTTCCAGTTCATGTTGCTTGAGCGCGATCACATTTCTAAACACTGGCGGATGCTCGCGCCATTAAATGTTGAGTTACTGTACGCCCGTAGAATTCTAAGTTAGCTGCGACCGACGGTTCAACTCCAGAGATTCATTTCAAGTGTGGTGGCGAGGATCCCTTGTCCCGTATATATGGATGAAGCTTTCCCTCGCGGATTCATTGACGTCATACCCCTTAGGGAGGGGGTGGATTTTTAATATCGGTACTTGCACTCCGAATTGGACGTTAAAATTTACATCAAATTAATCCACTCCGCTAGCATATTTGCTGGATTAAATATGAACTCCTAACGATCACAGATTTAGGAGATACGGGTGGATTTAGCTCCTCACATTTCGCGCCTTCGGAAGCGTCCCTTACAACGTGGTCTTCGTCCAGCCAATGACATTCAAGCTGCCTGGTTTCCAAGAAATCCAGCCTTCAATTTATTTAATTTGCCAATAATTATTGATTATTTTTCCATGCGTGACATCTAATAAATTCATTACATCGATCCGTGTACTCACAATAATTTATTACTGATTACTTTTGAAGTTAGGAGAATATCTCATCCATCATTCCTTAAGATGGTATCCCTGGGTCTTCCATCAAATTTTTGCGATTGGCCGGCAAGCGGTCACGTGGTTTAAATCTCCACCTGCCCGAACCTAGGCTAGCGAATGTCTTCGCAGCCGCTGTAGCTTTCCATGACGTCACGGGAATCTCCGTCCTGCCAAAAATATCCCAGCGCATTACTCATGTTGCGAGCTTCCTTTGTATCACCTACCCCCTTTCTCTTTCTGACCAAGACTTATTTGTGGACTTGTATTTTTCCCTGTTCGCCAACTAATGAGATCCCCTGCTGTGAAGTAGCTAAATGTTGTTGTGTCGAGCTAATCCGTCAGGCTCCAGTCTGTCGTCTTTCCTCGCTCATATTTCGACATTACACAGATGAAATATTCTCAACTACACTTTTGTATTTCAATAAATGTACCATATATTATTTTATCAATCAAATCATGACTGACTATGGGCCTAAGTCACTCGGGTTCAGTATCAACCAAAATTTGTATAAGTTACTATCTGGAAAAAGTACTGTTTGGGGAAAGACACCCCTAGAATCACTACGGAAGGGGGTGAATATATATAACTAGAAACGACAAACAATGGTATCCAGTCAATAGTTTTCGGGAACTACAGCAGCGATTTCAACCAAACTTGGTACACTTACGACTTACTATCAGGAGATAAACCGCGTGGGGTATGACAACCTTACCACAATTAGGGTTGGGGGTTAAACGGGCTGAGATACAAAAATAATCGAAAATAGTATCTAGTCCATAGATATCGGGGTCGCTGAAATGAATAGTGACACTCCGGATGTCGTTTAAGTCCAAGCTGAGCTCCAATCGACAGGGGCGTGAGAAGGATTGAAGGAAATAAAATGTCCAAATGACCGAGATAATGGACGTATGTGTGTATCTTTCCGCATAGCTCTCAACCAAATCTGATAGAAGTATGACTTACTATCTGGAAACAATGCCTTGGTGTAAGAGATGCCTAGCTCCCTAGAGTAGGGGTGAAATGTAAAACACCGAGCTCGATAGCTGCAGTCGCTTAAGTGCGACCGGTATCCAGTATTCGGGAGATAGTAGGTTCGAACCCCACTGTCGGCAGCCCTGAAAATGGTTTCCCGTGGTTTCCCATTTTCACACCAGGCAAATGCTGGGGCTGTACCTTAATTAAGGCCACGGCCGCTAGTTCCAACAACTAGCCCTTTTCCGTCTCATCGTCGCCATAAAACCTATCTGTGTCGGTGCGACGTAAAGCAACTAGCAAAAACAAAAAAAAATAGAAATGTAAAAGTAAACGAAAAGCCCGATATTTGTGTCGAATCCTTAGTTTTTTGGAACGCTGAGATGAACTGTGACACCCTGTTCAGACAATGTTCAGTCCCAATCGGTAGGAGGTTGGCGTGAGAACGGGTGAGGAAAATAAAATGTCCAAAGTGACCAAGTTTAAGGCCGTAGGTGTGTATATTATAGCATAGCTCACAACCACAATTGGTACTCATATCACTTACTATCTTGAAGAAATGTTTTTCTACAACTTGCTTTACGTCGCACCGACACAGATAGGTCTTGTGGCGACGATGGTACAGGAAAGGCCTAGGTGTGGGAAGGAATCGGCCGTGGTCTTAATTAAGGTACAGCCCCAGCATTTGCCTGGTGTGAAAATAGGAAACCACGGAAAAACATCTTCAGAGCTGCCGACAGTGGGGCTGGAACCCACTATCTCCCGGATGCAAGCTCACAGCTGCGCGCCCATAACAGCACGATCAAATCGCCAGGTAAAGGAATTAGTATGGGTGTAAGATACCGGTAGCATCCCTAGGGGTAGGAGTAAATTACAGAAAACACAGAACAAGGTGTTAAATATAAAAACATAATAGACAACGATAAATATCAATGTGCAGTCAATTGGCTTTTGGTATCGTTGAGGTGAATAATGACAATCCGCATGTCGTTGATGCCCATGTTCAGCCCATATCTTCATTAAAATGAAAAGAGGTGGAAAAGTAAATGCACAGAATGACCAAAAGTACGGATGTATGTGTGTTTCTTCCAGCGCAGCCCTCGTATAAAATTGGTACGCATATGGCTTACTATGACACTGTGGATGGTTAAATTATACTTCAGCCGCAATCGGTATGGAGGTTGAGAAGGGCCGAAGATTAATGTAAAAATAACCGAGATTAAGGATGTATGTGGGTATGTTCCAGAATAGCTCTCAACGGAACTTAGTACACATATATGACTTACCATCTGGAAATAATGTACTATGGATACGAAAGATCCCAACCACCGCTGGGGATGGGTAATGGGAGGGAATTGCATATACATTTATTATAATGGAATAATACCGATATTAATGTCGAATTCGTTTCTTATATATTGCTGAGACGAATTGGGACGCTCTGGATGCCGTTTCAGTCTACGTTCAACCTCCACTGAGACGGGGGGCTGAGAGGGGCCTAAAAGTAAACAGTCCAAAATGACCGAGATTCCACCTCTTCCACTGCTTTTGGGGTCTCAAGACTGATTTGTGACAGTCTCAATGACAGTTAAAATCATGCACACCATATCTATAGCGCGACGGGTAAATGCATATAGTTATCATATATTAATTTTTTGAAACGGTCAAATACTTCCCAGCGAATTCGACATTACACAAGGAAGAGTTTTACTCGCAAATTAAATAATCTAAAACTTGAAATCCAACGCAAGTAAATAACTCTAAAACTACATAATATATCGTAAAATCTACATCGCATAAAGGAATTCTATAAAAAATTACTTCACACATATCTAACCGGTAATACAAATCTTAGGTAAACATTCAAAAATGATCCGGGATGCGCCGGGTACTACAGCTAGTGCGTTATAAAATGCCACTTTTGTCATCTACAGCTCTCCGTAGTGACAGCTAAATTTCCCCGAGTGATCCATTAACGGCACGCACACTGAGTAAACATCTCCAAGTTCTGTCGATTCTCAGTCCATTTTACAACCACTTCTCGCTGAAGGTCTTAGAGAACACTCTAAAATCCACTCAATTAAGCAGTGAAGCACTCTTGACCTTCCTGGCACTTAAGAAGGCCTCATTATAGAAGCAAACTTAGAACGTTGTGTCAAACTTAGAACATTGTGTTCTTTGGAAAAAAAATTTAAATCAAGACCTATTGTAGTTCCATCCGCTGTTCAGCTCATATGAACACTCAAATTCACCCACTTGTCAATAATCTGAATCCTATTTGACAACTATGTATAATTATGTTCACGAAAATGTATGAACAGAGAGGATAGAACTCAATATTTCCTATTTGGAAATTCACAAAATTAAACATTTCCTCTTAGTATATCAATGAGATTAGTTTAACTTTTAATAGTTAATTGGAAGAAATGGTTTCAAACGTAAATTACAGTTTCTCGTCTCCAAGAAGTACATAATAATATAGCCACAGAGAACGTTTGCGGACATTTCAATTTGACAGCGTTTAGGCTGTCTGCGAGTCAATTTCGTCGCTCCACGTTACTCTGCCATATGGTGGAGAAACAGATTCCTTTTGGGCGATCTGTGGCTGAGTTTTTAATTAATTTTGTAGGGTGAACAAACAATGTGTCACAAGAGAACTTTCGATTTCACTTATCCTACGACATAGAGTGCCAAATATTTTTTTCCGCCCTTGAACAATCCAGCTAACTCAGCCGGGTTTGAACCGCGATTCTCGGATCCGGAAGCCCTAACACTGACCCACAGAGGAAGCTTCAACAAACACAACTACAGGCTCGACTATCAAAGTAGAAACTTACATTTTTAATGTTCACGGTCATGTGCACGAAATCCGCGAAAATCTCACTCACCATCTGAAAATATGCTTAGTCAACATATGAAAAGGGTCTTGGAATACCTCAACTGTATTACGGACGTACATTTACTATCACTAGCTTGATCATTTGTGACGTATTTTTCTGAAAGTAAATGTGTGTCTCATAACTGGTAGAGCTTCAGTTATATGTTTCGTGGTCGAAGACGTGTTAGCGGTGATTCAGTGGGATCAAGCGGTATGCAGTAGGTATTTAGCCTAAGGATCACATTCCGGCAATAGCGCATTTCCACAGTTTACATTCCGGGGCCAAGGTTCACCTAAAACGTATACAAGTTTAGATGATAAATGAAGTTGTCTAATTCTGAGTGGAGAGTAGTGGTGTTTGTTATACATTGAAAATAGAAATTGCAACACCCCGAAAGAGTAGAGCTACATTGCTGCAATTGAACATGCAGGACGAGCGTTCAGTTGTGATTCGATAATTACACTTTCAGGTCCTTCTGATCGCAAGTTTGGACACCAATCAACACAGGATATGCCCACCACGAGCTGCAATACATTGATGAATTCGTCGTGGCATGGAGTCATTAAGGCCCTGGATAGCTTCCTGAGGAATTATGGCCCATGCTTGCTGCACCGCACGGGTCAGATGTTCAAGAGTTGTTGGTGGCTGAGTACGGTTGGCCAGTTGTCGACCCATCATGTCCCACACATGCTCAATAGGATTGAGGTCCGGGGATCTGGCGGGTCATTCTAAGGTTGTGATGTCGTGGAGGGCTTCTCTGGAGATGCGTGCAGTGTGAACCCGGGCATTGTCCTGCTGAAACATCCCATCAGCAATGTTCGCCATCATAGGGACAACCACTGGATTGAGTACCCTATCAACGTAGCTGTCATAGTGCCCTCAACAAGCACTAATTGTGATTTCACATTAAAGCCAATAGCTCCCCAGACCATAATGCTTGGTGTTGGCCCTGTGTGCCTCTCGACAATAAGATCTGGGCGGTCCCTCTCCCGGTACGTCGGCGCACACGATTCCGGCGATCACTGCCGGCGAGAAAGAAGCGCGATTCGTCACTAAAGACGACCCTATGTCATTCGTCGACCCACGTTTATCTTTCTCGACACCAGGCCAGCCTTACACGTCGCTGTTGTGGGGTCAATGGAACACCTTCTGCAGGGACACGGGCTCGTAAGCCAGGTGCACGCAGGCGATTACCAACTGTTTGTTGTGTAACATGGGGTGCCACAGCTGCTCGAAATTGCGCTGCTGTTGCATGGGGTTCTATCCGGGCCATCCGAATGATGCGGCGATCCTCTCTCACAGTTATCTGTCGCGCTGGGCCTGTGCCAGGTGTACAAGTGTGGGTACCTTCATTTGACCACTGCTGCCATATACGTTGTACCGTAGATGCCTGTCGGCCAACACGTGCAGCAACAGTCCTTAGCGATAATCCAGCCTCACACAGCCCAATTATTCGAGCCCTCTCAAACGGCGACAGTTGTTGAGAGTGCTCTTCTCTATCGTCGAGGCATGTTTGACGGGGAACACTTCACTGCACAGACTGCAAGTCAACTACGCTACACCAGAGTCCGTATACTGGAGTTGATTCCTCCGCGACCAATCACGTGGGGAGACCTGTAGCAACAATCCAATGGGTCTGAAAGTTTGATCGTTTACATACCTACATGGCATCGTTCCATATCTTGAAAATAAACACAAGCGACCAATGTCTTCATGGTGTTACAATTTCCATTTTCTTAAGTGTAATTACAGCACCATTCATAATATAGTTTCGTATGCATGAGAGAGTTATTTTCCTGAATTCAAATTTCAGTTTTTATGAAATGTAAAATAATGTCCGACTCGTTGGCTGAATGGTCAGCGTACTGGCCTTCGGTTCACAGGGGCCCGGGTTCAATTCCCAGCCATATCGGGGATTTTAATCGCTTTTGATTAATTCTTCTGGCTCGGGCACTGGGTGTTTGTGTCCGTCCCAATACTCTCCTCTTCATATTCACACAACACACTACATTACCAACTAGCACAGGAATACGCAATAGTGGTTACATCCCTCCATATAGGGTTGGTGTCAGGAAGGGTATACGGCCGTAAAACAGGGCCAAATCCACACGTGCGACGCAGTTCGCACCCGTGACCCCACAACTGTGGGAAAAGCTGTAGACAAAGAAGAAGTAGAAGAAGAAGAAGATGAGATGTAAAATAATCGTGCATTTGTTTCTAATGTGTTTTAAACAACGTGTAAACATGTATACCGACCTTTACCTGTTCACATATGCACAAACCATTAAGCAAATTGTTGTTAGAATAATAATTCCGTTTCGGGGTAAATATGTAATTATTTAACATTTTAAAATTCAAGGATAATAATCACTATTCTGACAATGATATATATTTAAATGTCTACGTAAGAGAGTTGTTAGTCTTTATGCCTTTTTTTCAGCATTAAAAATGTTATTTTGATGTAGATGATTCGTAAATGATTTTTATTTAATAAAATATAGAAAATATAACAAACTGAGCTTGTTAGTTTGATCACACAATCTCCATACGTGACAGTTTCTGAATAGTGACCTGGAAAGTAAGGACATTTCAAATGTAATTTCTACCAAGAGTATAGTAACGGCTAAAATATGTAGGAAGAATAATATTGTTTATACGTCCTATTAACTGCTTTGACGGTTTATGGAGACGCCGAGGTGCCGGAATTTCATCTCGCATGAGTTCGTGTATGTGCCATTACATCTACCGACACGTGGCTGACGTATAAGAGCAGGCCCGGAATGAGCCAGGATCGAACCTGCCAAGTGCAATATGAACGACCTTGGCTTTCAGTTTATATTGGAAATTGATTTCCTTTCTATTTTCAAAATAATACAATTTCTTCCATCAACTCTCGTAGAACGCTCGGTTCTTTACTTCAAACGCATGCTACTAAAGTGTGGAGTGGCACAGTTTCCCGTCGAACCCTTCATGTCTAGAATGTAAGCGCAGAGCTATTGGCCCAAAGCGCGCAATCAACTTGCTTCGTAAAAGTCATCTTCTCTACCACCAAAATGTGATACTAGGAGAGTAATTTTAAGTCCTGAAGTGAGTTACGAAAATTAACTACATTATCATCAAGGCACTGGTTGGTTAAAGATCGTAAAGGAGAGATGAAATTGAGTGTTTGTCCAACGGACCACGTTCTTTTTCTACAATATAAAATAGTCTGTCTGAGTATTTGAACAAATTAGTCTATGTACAAAATTGTGGTATTTATGGGAATTCATTTTAGTCACGCTTTCGATGTAATACGAATAGGAAAAAAATCTTTATGGGCAATCACTTTATACAAAACTGCCAGAGCACTCACTGCTATTCACACTTCTATTCATATTACACCTGTTTTCGGCCCCGTCTGTCCTGATGCCTACGTTTCATTCGTAACGGGGCATTGAAATGAAAATCTGACAATGAAACTGGAGTGTTCGTTCACATTGAGCGAACGACGTGGGATAGATAGACACACAACGTGCAGTACGTGCTCTCTATTCAACAAGACAATCATGCCCGTATGTACTTCAGTAACGAGTTACCAATGCTACTTTTAATATTCCAAACGTTCTCAGGGAAGTGCAATGTGAAAATAAGTACGGGTGAAATGGCTAATCAGCATTGAAGACAATGATCGAGTTTTTAACTTCAAATCTCGGCATTTGAAGCAGAATAAATATTATCAGATATTTCATCTTAGATCATAATACTGTGTTATATTGAAACCTCGAAAACACTAAAATAACATTTTGCAATAACCTCACTCTGAAGACAAAATGATAGCAAACTCATAGATTCGGTATGTATATACAGATAGCCTACTATTGCATCGAATATTTTTTTGAATTCAAAATTCAAAATGTGCTTTTCTTGAATATATTTAACTGAATTACTACGGCATATAATGTGTAGAACACCATATATTATTCTGAATAAGTTTGATATATTTGATACTGGAAGAATCTCGTATTGAGAAACATATTTACTGGGTAGTTAAACTTGTACGACATCATTACATACGTCATGTTGACCTTATCAAAGAGCAATATAGTTGTCTGTTAAGGTACTTATATTCAGGTACAAACTTTGAATAGAGAAGCGATCAATCGATTAAGCTCGAGTATGAACTACAAGTATGTAAAATGAAAATTTGGCTTCAGATGAGAGAAATATCCAAATATAATAAAATAAGACATGAAATAAATTTACTGAATACATCATGTCAAAATAATTTAAATTAAAATTGACCAGTTTATCATATCACTCTCATCTGTAACTGTGTTAATGACCGTCAAATAAGTGATCTTCTTCGTATTCCGCTGCCAATTTTCGCACAATCTGGTGGCGTCAAGGATGCGAGCTAAGCCACACATGCTGGTCCATGTTCTACGTCCGGCCACCCTTCCTGACGTGTAGGAGAGAGAGAGAGAGTAGAGAACACACGTCTGAGATGAATTCGTTGTACATATTGTGTTGGCCTAAGTGTAAATAACGTATTTAATATCTAGTTAAACAATTGAGTTGGATACGCAAACGCGTAAGTGTGGTTCATCCTTTCTTTATATTCCAGCCATTATCATTATCATTTTTGTAAAATAAATACAGTAGAATCTGAACCCAATTAGTCCCGATTCCCTTAATCCGAACAGCAAATTAATAATAGTAAGCGTGGCAAGTGTGGTCAATGAAGGTGTGCCTTGATGGCATTGTTCGAATTCTGTACTGCGCTGTAATTTGTAAGGCCTAATACTGTATTGCATACATCATTAATGAACAAAGGGAGTGTGTATGTGAGGATCTTTAAAAGGTAGAAGTATTCAGTCAGCAGTATGTAAAGATTGTTGGTTACAAGAATAATGTCCAGATAGAGGAAGTGACTAATGCTAAGTAATTATAAAATTTACCCATGATAACAATGACATTTACAATAAGAAGCTAAATTTGAAAACTAGAAAAGCGGCTGGAATTTATAAGATTTCTGGGGATATACTAAATACATTGAGTTGGGATATAGTACCATGTCTGAAGTACATTATTGTAAGGTTGAAGGAGCTATACCAAATGAATGGAGAGTTGCTATAGTAGCCCCTGTGTACAAAGGAAAGGGTGACAGACATAAAGCTGAAAATTACAGGCCAATCAGTTTGACATACATTGCATGAAAGCTTTGGGAAAGCATTCCTTCGGATTATATTAGACATGTTTGCAAAATTAATAACTGGTTCGATAGAAGGCAATTCGGTTTTAGGAGAGGTTATTTCCACTGAAACTTAACTTGTAGGATTCCAGCAAAGTATAACAGATATCATGGATTCAGGAGGTCAAATGGACTGCATCGCGATTGACCTGTCTAAGACATTTGATAGGGTGCATCACGGGAGACTACTGGCAAAAATGTTTGCAATTGGACTGAACAATAGAGTGACTGAATGGGTTCCTATATTACTACAAAATAAATCTCAGATAATTCCTGTACAGTAGGCGAAGCTTTACCTGACCCTGTAATAATTAAGAGGGGAATTCCTCAAGGTAGTATTATTGGACTTTTATGTTATCTTATATATAAATGATATGAATAAAGAAGTCGAATCATAGATAAAGCTTTTTGAGGATGATGTTATTTTGTTTATAGTAATAAATAGGTTACAAGATTGTGAGCAACTGCAAATCGATAATGTTGTGAGACAGACAGCAGGCAATGGTATGGTGATGAACTGGGTTAAAAGTCAGAAAAAGTCCTCTCAGTTTTAATTATTGCGTTGATGGGGTGGAAGTTCCTTATGAGGATCACTGTAAGTTCCTAGGTCTTAATATAAGGAAAGATCTTCATTGGGGTAATCACATAAATGGAGTTGTAAATAAAGGGTACAGATCTCAGTACATGGTTATGAGGGTGTTTACGGGATGTAGTAAGGATGTAAAGGGGAGGGCATATAAGTATGTGGTAAGACCCTATCTAAATTATGTTTCCAGTGTATGGGACCCTCACCAGGTTTACTTGATCGAAGAACTGGAAAACAATCCAAAGAAAAGCAGCTCGATTTGTTCTGGGTGATTTCCGACAAAAGAGTACCGTTATAAAAATGTTGCAAAGTTTGGGCTGGGAAGACGTGGGAGAAGGAAGACGAGCTGCCCGACTAAGTGGTAAGTTCCGAGCTGTCATTGCAGAGACAGTGTGAAATGACATTAGTTGGTGAATACGTTTGAGTGGTGTCTTTAAAAGTAGGAAAGATCACAATATGAAGATAAAGTTGGAATTCAAGGGGACAAATTGGGGCAAATATTCTTTTATAGGAAGAGGAGTTAGGGATTGGAATAAATTACCAAGGGAGGTGTTCAAAAACTTTCCAATTTATTTGAAATCATTCAAAAAGAGGTTAGGAAAACAACGGATAGGGAATCTGCCAACTGGGCGACTGCCCTAAATGCAGATCAGTAATGTTTCTAATTGATTGATTGATTGATTGATTGATCTTTTATACTAAATAACCTTTGTACTACTTAAATTTAAAATAGTGTACTGTACCAGTTTTTTCACTGAACAGATCGTTTAAATATGTACCTGGGCTCATTTCTTAAGTTATTTTGTTTAATCCGAACTTCCATCTTTTCGGATAACCTAGAGTCTCAATTATCCCGGATTAACACTAGAATGACTGAATGAGTCACACCACCTAGAAAGACGGAGAGGTCAAAAATGACCCTCGAATGATATATAAGTTTTCTTGTGTTATTTATGAATACAGATGTGGGGATATATTTTCTACAATAAAATTAAATATCAATTATCTTCCTGACTGAATATTATATTAAATATTATGTTCTAAACCACACAGTCATACCAAAATTCAGTTATAAATGGATATAAAATTAACTAAAGGTCACAATCAGATATATGGATACCAAATTAAAGCCTCTTGTGTCGTTAGTTTTCTATTATCACGAACCTATGTATCCATAATAAGAACATCCTTTAGTGGCCTGAAGAGCATGTAATAAAGTACAGTATGTTTGTGAATGAGTGCATTGTCAACCTCAAAGCATACCGACATTTTACAAAGGTGACTATTTTCTCTTTTCAAACACATCTCTTCCAGACAACGTTTTTTCATGCCTTACACACATGCCCACCTTTCATGTCCTTGTTGGATTTGTTGCGCACTTGGCATATCCTGGGTTTCGGCCATATTAAGTTTCTATATCACTATCATCGTCATCTGCAGTATCGGTCCTTTTATTCCTACTTTGGGTGTTTGCTGCAATAAATTTCTCAACAAGTTGTAGAGAGAGTTTCTTCGTGACCTATTTGTACAACACCCGAGCGTTTATTTCTGCTAATTCAAGAACATTACTGAATATGTGTAATGACAACCTACGTGCAGCTGGCTTGACGGTATATTTCCTGGCCATTTGGTCGACAACGTCGACTCTGTACTTAGTTCCGTTGTAAAGTGTTACGGTGTAGGTTTCTTCTTCGTGTCCATTCCCACCTGAACATCTGGATGAAGTGAACTGAGCATATGTACATTCATGCAGACCTTGCCTTGATAAATACTCAAAAGTTATGTTGTTCCTTTTTAGAACTTGTGCTCAGGCAGTTTTCACCTCCGGCGGAACCTCTCACCTTATCCAATGTATTGTACCAATAAGACTTGTTCCCTTGGATTTCCGCTTTTCAGATAATTGCAGTGATGCAAGAAAACTGTCGCAAGTGACACTCCTACCCTTGTTTATGAAATGGGCCATTAAGTTCTCAACGCCATAATCACCCCAGCGCACATTTTCAGGGCGCTCTTCGTTCTTCAGAAATAAGGTAGGCATGGTTTTATTTCATTTAGTTTTGTTTATATCTTGTTCATAGTCTTGGATACATGGTTTTATGTATATGTAGTACGTAAGTTTCCTTTTCTGGAGATGGCAGCCTTGGTTGTTTTACTACTAGGTTGCATGTGAAATTTTTGGTTTAAATCTAATAATTTTCACACCTCTGTAGATATAAAATGAGTTAGAAAATGGTCAATAAGAGGAAAATGCACGAGGAAACAGCGCCATTGTTTTTCAATTAATCAACATTCTGTAGCATAATGTATATTTTTTGTCGTGTATGCATGATTATTATGTTCTACTGTACATAAATCTGACGATTTTAAATAAACCTTTCCCATACTTCTGATATCAGGGCAAACTTATCGATTTATGAAAAATGTCGCAATCTCTAAAGCAGAATAAAACAACAGATCCGTAACAAGATATGTCAATATTTCCGACATTTAGGTAATATCATAAACCTTCCACTATATTCAAACAGTATTCTAGGAAAAATAACGTTATTGAAAGTTTCCTAATTAAGTCTAGAATAAAATTATTCCTAATTTTCTGGTCGAAATCTCTATTTTGATGATCTATTCAACCTCTTTATTAGGAAACATCTAAAAATAGAACAATAATCAGTGAAAAATATAAATAAAATATTGCCTAATTCAATAACCTCTGGATGGTCTAACATTCATATTACATACAGATACAGAGTACGAAATAAAGGAGGTACTCTCAATTAAGCCTCCAGCTGTGGAAGCTGACAACATTCCTATCTCTTACATCACCAACAATAAACATATATTTAACGCTTGTAACACCACTGTTTATTTTCAAGCTAAATAAGGAGATGCTATTGTCATCTCTAACGTCTTTTGCAAGGGTTCTATCAGATTTTTGCCCTGTAACCATACTTTCAGCTATTTCTAAAGCCCTAGAAATACTAATGGTAACTGTTACAGCATTAGGAAATATATTCGCTGTTAGATCCGATTCAATAAGGTTTTAAGAAAGGACAGACCACTGCGGCAGCCATCGTTAGAGTTACGGAATTTCACACTGTTAATAGTGACATCATATTAGCTAAGCGTTAGCACGTACTGTCAGAAGATAAAAAATCAAGGCCTAAGAGTGAAATTGCAGGCGTCTAACAGGGCTTTGTACTTCGACCTCCGCTATTTACTCATTATGATAATGATATCGCTAATATTCTACGCAACTGTGCCCCACTCCTCCATCTCTGTACAGATCACTTTCAAATCTATAAGCCTCTTCAACATTTAGCAAACTGATACAGCCATCCAACTACCTGTTGCTGATAGTTAGAGGAATGGTTACATTACTATCACAAGTACCTCGAAACGTTTATTGTATTAAATTCTCATTTCGCCAAACTGATGGTTTGTTGTCACAAAGGTCGTCTATGTAAAATAAATACTTTATCCCAAATTTATTGACTCGTGTTTACTACAAGGAATTTTAATTATTATGCTTATTTCATTATAAAATCTTTAAATAAATAGTCAAGTTCAATCCAAAAGCAGGCTAATATTGAAAACGTTGAAGATATCATTGTATCTATGAGAACATTATCAAAATGTGCCAAATATAACTGATATAGTTGCCATGTTAATTTACTATTGAAACATTTGGAAACAGTTCAGTCACTAAACGTAGGTAATTTAAACGAAGTAAGTTAGTTAAACAGTAAAATTTGCGTGTCTGTAAGCTTCCAACCAAGAAGTGATGGGTTCGTGTCCCTTCTCTGACAGCCTAGTAGACTGTTTCTTTCATTATTTCCCAGTAGGAAAATACCGCGACTGTACTTTAATTAATTAAATCGACGGCTGCTACGTTAATTTTTCTAGTACCTTCCTATTCCTCACGACCGAAGACAAAAATATACAGGTGAAATTACACACTTAGCAAAAATACATCATTTAATGATACACCATAAACTAGTAATTTTGAAGTAGAAATCATCAGTCAAAACATCCACTTAAAACTAGAATTCCCCGGAGGGTCAAGTGGATCCGATGTTATATTCAAACACATATTTCATACACTTAAGAATCAAATATAAGCATCAAATTTACGAGATTTATTCATTTTCAGGTACTTCAAATGCATACAAGGGCAATGCAGTATATCATATTGTTCCCGAAATATCAAGCAATTTACCTCAACTAATGCTCTTTTTTGCCGACATTTCTTATACGCATTAATTATCATTTTGTGCAACCGTAACGTTGGCTATAAATAATACAACAACAATTAATATGACAATGAGTTATGTATTCAACTAAGGAAAGCATTTGTTTGAATGATGCAGGAGTGAGGGTAATCTGACAGTAGCAATAGTCGTGTCTTTAAATTGTGTGCAGTTATTCATTATCTCGCAGTCCAGAAACTTCTTGAATATTATTCTCATGGAGGAGACAATTTTTTCTTCCCCGAAATCATGCAGATCAATTATGATAGGTACAGAGGTGTGCAAATTATTAGACTCACCATCTTATTTTCACATTTTTCTGATAATCACGATTTATTTCTTCAGAAATAAGGGAGATATGGTTCAATTTAATTTAGCTTTGTGTATGTGTTGTCCATAGTCTTGGGCCATGGTATTGTGTATATGTGGTAGGTAATTTTCTTTTTCTGGAGATGACAGCCTTGGTTGTTTTACTACTAGGTTGAATGTGAAATTTTTGGTTTAACTCTAATAATTTGCTCACCTCTGTAAATAGACAGATAAATAGATTGAGTTAGAAAATGGTCTACATGAGGTAAATGCACGAAGAAACGTGACACCATTTTTCAATTAATCAACATTCCGCAGCATACGTTTTGTTGTTGTTGTTGTGTATGCATGATAATTGTGTTCTGCTCCATGGCTGCATGCCACAGTCCAGAGATCCTCGGCTTCAATTTCCGGTTGGATAGGCGAATTTAACCAAGTCTGGATGATTCTTCTGACTCGGAGACTAGTTATTTGTGTTTATCTCGAAGCACTCCTCTTCGTATATTGCTAAAGCACCATTCTACAAACCACTACAGAATCACGCGATAGTGAATACGTTCCTCCACAAATGGTTGGAGTCAGGAAGGACATCCGGATGTAAAACATAGCCAAGTCCAAATGCCTGATGCATTTTGCTCCCGCGACCCCGTCAGTGTGAGGAAGAAAGTAGTGGAAGAAGTAGAAGAGATGTTGTTTATGTAATTGTATGAAAAATAAGATATATTTATATACAGTGGGTGTACATCAAATTAGGAATTATTTTATTCTAGACTTAGGAAACATTCAATAATATCATATTTCCCTAGGAGAGTTTTTGAATGCAGCGGGGGGTAAAGCACTCCTTTCGACCTTAGTATGGTGGTAATTCAGTTACCCACCCACCACTAGACGTCTTAAAGGTTCGACATTTTTTCCACCAGATACCGTAAGTGCGAACAGAAAAATATTCTGTTCCAATAGAAGAAGTTAAAATCTAATGTTAAACAAGGTCTTCAATTCTATTTGCACTAATTTTCGCCAAACAAAAGAATGTCTTCAGCTGTTATGAGAACAGATGAGGATATTTCAACAATGGTGTTATAGAGCATCAAAAATATGCCAGGGCGTATTGAGATTGTTATCCAAGTACAAGGTGGCCTTTAAGTATAACAATATTACGTGATGCAGAATTAAGTGAACTGTATATAAAATCTCAAAATTTGGTTTTAAAAATACTGTAGAACCTATTTACAGCCTGAAATAAAGTCATAAAGTACAATAATTTTCAAAAATTCCTAAACAGTTTTCCAACCTTGTAGGCATTTTCTTTATTCTGATAAAGTTAATAATACTCGTATTTTGTTGCACTAATTTTCGGTTCTTTATATTAATATGATTGCATGACTTTCATACTTTCTGTCCATCCGTAATGTAGATAGCACAATATTTCAATGTTAAATAGGCAGGAATCTCATTTTATAATTGGATCAAATTGACCCGCTTGGGCGTTTGACGTAAACCAAAGCTCTGAGCATCGGAGTGTTAACAGGCTACATTACACAAATTGTGTGTCTACATAGAGTGGTTTCTGATATAGTTGAGTGTATCAAGTGCTTGGAGAGGCACGTCCCATTTAAGTGGTTAATGTTCTGTACAGAGCAGTAATATCTATGGACCCCTTCAGGCCATGTCCTCTTGATAAACCTTATAATGTAGATCACGCTATTCAGCCATGACTCTCACCGTATTGTGTCGCCAGAAATAGCATGAATTATCACGTAACGATTAATGATGATGATAAGGGCATAATTTCTGCCCCAGGCACCATATAAATGGCACGCTGACTTGTAAAGGGATCGAGGAGCAATGTTGAAGTGAAGTACTATTATGGGACACTTGTTCAGCTCCATGGCTAAATGGCTAGCATTCTGGGCTTTTGTGATCGCAAGCCTGGTCGGGGATTTTAACATTATCTAGTGAAATCGCCGGGGGGGGGGGGCGGGGGCTAGCTGTGTGTACCGTCTTCTACATTATAAATCATCTTCTTAGGTAGGGCCGCATCCTCATAGACACGCAGGTCGCCTACGGGCCGACTACTACAAAACCGTTCTGCACCATGACCCTCCGGAGGCCATACGCCGTTATTATTATTATTATTATTATTATTATTTTTATTATTAAATGTTATTGTTGTTATTACTATTATCAGAATTTTTCTGCTGGTACGCTCCAGCACGCGTACCCGAAAACTTTGGATTGTAAAAATTGTGGTGAAGATTTGGATTTATCGTTTAAAAGTGTGACCCCACTTAGTGAAAAGGCTGCCATCATCGCTTGATGTCGAATTATGGCCCTAGGAAGTGTCAATAGATTAACTCTCATCCATAGTTATCGACCGTAACATAAGGTATATGATATCGATCCAGTTCGATAGCAGTATTCTTTCGACTGTATGTGCTTGCCCCTGAAAATTTGGGCATTTTCTTCGTGTGTCTGTGATCAGCTTCAGTTAACTTAACGTTGTTGCTTTGTGTGCTGTGGATGCGTCAGTTGTGCATTCTATACGTGAATTGGTTGGTTCGCTATGATCTTTATTAATCGCAATGAACTCGAAAAACACTCTGTTCTTCTCTTCCGCTCCTGCAGGTAAGAAATTGAAACTTTCTGGGGATGAATAGAGTGAATGGAGCGTGCTGAAAGCAAGTGGCCGAAAAGGCTGCAATCGAATCTGTAAAAGCTTAACACGGGGTTGCGGCTAACGAACATGTGGCTGTTAATGAAACCATTCCTGAGGGGTGGACTCCACATACAAATAGCTAATTTTTCGGTGGTGGGGGTGGGGGAGGGGGAAATGACTGGTTAACCGCGAAAAACAGAAAGATCGGCTGTAAAATGCGAAGGGCGCACTATATTGTTTTACACTTTAATTTTTTCCACCCAAATGAAGTACATTACACATCAGTTGTTACGTCCACCTTCTCAACACAATCTCTTTGTAACTGTATGCACTCTTACCATCGATGTGTCAATCTCTCCAGACCTTCCTGAAACCATTCTTTCGGAGTGCTGCGTACACATGCCTTGACAGCTGTGTCCAGTTCTGAAAAATCCGCGAAACGGCGACCACGCAGACGTTTCTTCATGTTCCCGAACAGGTGATAATCACTTGGTGTCAAGTCGGGAGAGTATGGTGGGTGTGGCAGCACCGTGAACCCTATTTGATGAATGGCAGAAGAAGGTTTTGAAATCCGGAAAATCACAGGAGACGCATTTATAGATCTCTCGGCAGCATATGATAATGTTAATCACCGAATTCTCCTAGGAAAGGTATATAGCATGACAAAGGACTTTCATCTGAATTGTGCCATTCGAAACCTACTTCAAATTCGAAGTTTCTTCGTTGAGTTCCAGGGAGAAAGAAGCAGTTGGAGGATACTGAAGAACGGACTACCTCAGGGAAGCGTGTTGGCACCAATGCTTTTCAATATTTACACAAATGATCAGCCTCTTCCTGCCGGGACGAATAATTTAATCTGTGCTGATGATTGTGTCATCACCTCTCAGGGGGATAACTTCGAGGCGATTGAACAAATATTGTCCAAAGCTCTAGACACTCTTGCTAGCTATTAAAAGAAGAATTTACTAACACCAAACAAAACTAAGACCCAAACCTGTGTTTTCCAACTAAACAACAGAGAAGCTTCCCGAACTCTGAAGGTCACTTGGTAAGGCATAGCATTATAACACAATCCTACCCCGAAGTACCTCGGAGTTACTCTGGATCGTGCCTTAACCTATAGAAAACATTATTTGAACATGCAGAAAGTGGCTGCTAGAAACAATATTGTGCGGAAGATAACTGGAACATCTTGGGGAGCACAACCAGACACAGTGAGGACATCTGCCCTTTCGCTCTGCTATTCCGCAGCTGAATACGCATGCCCGGTGTGGTACAAATCTTGCCATGTCAAAGCAGTTGATGTAGCACTCAACGAAAGCTGCCGCATTATTACTGGATGTTTGAGACCTACACCTTTGGAAAAAGTGTATTGCCTTGCACGGATAGCACCTCCCGATATCCGCCGTGAAGTGGCAGCAAAGAAAGAAAATAGAAAGGTGCTGACATAGGAAGCCCACCCTTTGTTTGGATATGAGCCACCACGCCAGCGGCTTAAGTCTAGGAAAAGCTTCTTTAGAGTAACCGAAACACTTGCAGAAACAGCAGGTGTTTGAGTCATCATTCCATAGACTGGTTTGATCCAGCTCTCCATGTCACCCTATCCCGTGATAACCTTTTCGTTTCTACGTAACTACTGCATCCTACATCTGCTCTAATCTGCTTGTCATATTCATACCTTGGTTTACCCCTACCGTTCTTACCACATACACTTCTTTTAAAAACTAACTGAACAAGTCCTGGGTGTCTTAAGGTGTGCCCAATCATTCTATCTCTTCTTCTCGTCAAATTTAGCCAAATCGATCTCCTCTCGCCAATTCGATTCAGTATCTCTTCATTTGTGATTCTATCTATCCATCTCACCTTCAGCATTCTTCTGTAACACCACAGTTCCAAAGCTTCTACTCTCTTACTTTCTGAGCTAGTTATCGTTCATGTTTCACTTCCATACAATGCCACGCTCCACACGAAAGTATTCAAAAACATATTTCCAATTCTGATATCAATGTCTGAAGTGAGAAAATTTCTTTTCTTAAGAAAGATCTTCCTTGCTTGTGCTAATCTGCATTTTATGTCTTCTTTACTTCTGCCATCGTTAGTTATTTTGCTACCAAGTAACAATATTCATCTACTTCCTTTAAGACTTCATTTCCTAATCTAATATTCCCTGCATCACCTGTCTTCGTTCGACTGCACTCCATTACATTTGTTTTGGACTTATTTATTTTCATCTTGTACTCCTTACTCAAGACTTCGTCCATACCATTCAGCAGCTTCTCGAGATCTTCTGCAGTCTCAGATAAAATAACAATATCATCAGCAAATCTCAAGGTTTTGATTTCCTCTCCTTGGATTGTGATTCCCTTTCCAAATTCCTCTTTGATTTCCTTTACTGCCTGTTCTATGTAAACATTTTTGAGGAGGAGGGAAAAAACTGCAGCCTTGCCTCACTCCTTTCTGGATTGCTGCTTCTTTTTCAAAGCCATCAATTCTTATCACTGCAGACTGATTTTTATACAGATTGTAGATAATTCTTCGTTCTCGGTATCTGATCCCAATCACCTTCAGAATATTAAATAGCTTGGTCCAATCAACATTATCGAATGCCTTTTCTAGATCTACGAATGCCATGTACGTGGGCTTGTCCTTCTTGATTCGATCCTCTAAGATCAGACGTAAAGTCAGGATTGCTTCACGTGTTCCTGCATTTCTTCTGAAACCAAATTGATCTTCTCCCAACTCAGCTTCAATTTGTTTTTCCATTCTACTGTAAACAATACCTGTTAAAATTTTGCATGCATGAGATTCTAAACCAATGGTGCGATAGTTTTCACACCTGTCAGCACCGGCTTTCTTTGGAATACATTCTGCCGAAAATGTGATGGGACTTCCCCTGTCTCATATATCTTACACACTAGATGGAATAACCTTGCCATGCTGGTTTCTACTAAGGCAGTCAGTAATTCAGAGGGAATGTCATCAATTCCAGGTGCCTTGTACCTATTTGGGTCGTTCTCAGCTCGGTCAAACTCTGACCTCAAAATTGGGTCTCCCATGTCATGAGCATCAACAGCCTCTTCTTGTTCCATAACCAAATTATCTATATCTTCACGTTGATACAACTGTTGGATATGTTCCTGCCATCTTTCTGCTTTGTCTTTTTTCCTTAGAAGTGGCTTTCCATCTGAGATCTTAATATTCATACACCTAGATATCCTTTCCCCAAAGGTTTCCCTGATTGTCCTGTATGCAGCGTCTATCTTGCCTAGGAGCGTAAAACCTTCGACATCCTTGCACTTCTCCTTCAGCCAGTCTTCCTTAGCTAACTTTCACTTCCTATTCACTTCATTCTTTAATCGCCTGTATTCTTTTCTGCCCTCTTTATTTCTGGAATTCTTGTATTTTCCTTGTTCATCAATAAGGACTAGTATCTCCTCGGTTATCCACTGATTCTTAGTTGATCATTTTTACCTTCCTAACATTTCTTCAGCAGCCCTGCTGACTTCATTTTTCATGACTATTCACTATTCTTCTATTGTGTTTCCTTCAGCCTTTTCATTTAGTCCTTTTGCGACTTGTTCCTTAAAACAATCCCTCACACTCTTTTCTTTCAACTTGTCTAGATCCCATCTATTTGCATTCTTTCCTTTCTTCAATTTTCAGCTTCAGATTGCATTTTATGACCAACAAGTTGTGGTCAGAGTCCACGTCTGCTCCTGAGAAAGTTTTTCAATCCAAAACCTGGTTTCTGAATCTCTGCCTAATTATTATGAAGTCTACTTGATACATTCCAGTGTCTCCAGGTCTCATCCACGTATAAAGCCGTCGTTTGTGGTGTTTGAACCAAGTATTTGCAAGGAATAAATTATGATCAGTGCAGAAATTAACCAGCCGACTTCCTCTTTCGTTCCTTTGTCCCAATCCGAATCTCCTACTGTATTACCTTCTATTCCTTGGCCTACCACTGCATTCCAGTCTCCCATCACAATTAGATTCTCGTAACCTTTTACGTATTGTATTAAATCTTCCATTTCTTCATATGTTCTTTCGACTTCCTCATCATCCGCTGAGCTAGTAGGCATATAGACCTGCACTACTGTGGTGGGTATTGGTTTGGTGTCTATCTTGACGACAATAATTCTTTCACTGTGCTGGTCCTCGTAGCTTACCCGCTGCCATATTTTCTTATTCATTACTAAACCAACTCCTGCATTTCCTCTGTTTGATTTTGTGTTGATAATTCTGTAGTCACCTGACCAAAGTCCTGTTCTTCCTGCCAACGTACTTCACTTATACCAACTACATCCAACTTTAGTCTATCCATCTCCCTCTTCAGATTCTCTAATCTACCACAACGATTCAAACTTCTAATATTCCACGCTGCGACTCGCAGAATGTCAGTATCCATCTTCCTGATGATCGCCCCCTCTCGTGTAGTCCCCACCCGGAGATCCGAATGGGGGACTAGTTTACCTCCGGAATATTTTACCCGGTAGGAAACCATAATCAGTACATTATTTATACAGAGAGAGTTGCATATCCTCGGAAGTTAGTTACGGCTGTAGTTTCCCGTTGCTTTCAGCGGTGGAACAGTATCAACACATCTAAGCCATGTTGAGTATTACTACAAGGCCATATCAGTCAATCATCTAGACTGACGCCCTTGCAACTTCCGAAAGGCTGCTATCCCCCTAGCAAGAAAGAATTCAAGAATGGCGCGTCAGGAGTCAACATACGAGGATCAGTCAATGGATGACCCCAAAAGAGGAATTCCCTCCTGGCCATGTCACAGATTGGGTGAATTGGCGAGCACTGAATAGACTGCGCTCTGGTGTTACGTAGTGCAGGGCAAACCAGAAGAAATGGGGTTTCGAAGTGGACAGTACCTTGTGTGTATGTGGAGAAGAGCAATTTTCAGGTCTCATTTTCCCACTGCGTGATACATTAGAGATGTAGTTACAAAGGATTTCTCATCATAGTTTAATAATTTTAAGTCATTTCTTGACAAACTTTATACTTAATATCATCAGCCACCTAAAAGTGCAAGAGAATTGAGAAATATTTCTGACAATCTGGATCACCAACTCTACCACATTGGAATAATTTTATGTGCTCCTTGGACAGCTTCAATTTTCAGAAGTCTTTTTGCAGTTTGGGAAAAGTTATGGATTACTCGTGGCATATTTTGAAAGAGCAAACCCGAATGAGAACAGAGATAAGTGTTGAAACAGTTATCGAAAATAACCTCTTAAAGAAAATGCGTATGTTGATCATATTCTGGATCTTGCTCGTATGGGTCTTGCTGTCCAATAGTTGTCAGAACTCAGTGTTGAACTACAAGCACGTGCTATGACTCGTTACGAAGGTACTAAAGTAATATACAAGGCAGATTATTCTCTTTGAAGGTAGGACATTTAATTGTGGATTTTACTGTCGTGAAGCTCGAAGTACAGCTGAGGATATGAAATTCATGGGATATACCCTGGAGAAGAGAAAAAATCATGCTGCCATTGTAAAAAGCTCTCTTGATCCTGAAATGTTCTATGACAACTTAAGACAACGGAAGAAAAATCATCTGTTAACAAAAGGAGACACACAAATACGAGAATGGAATATAATACGGTACAATTACTACAATCATTACTGATCTGCATTTAGGGAAGTCACCCAGGTGGCAGATTCTCTATCTGTTGCTGTCCAAGTCTTTTCTTAAATGATTGCAAAGAAATTGGAAATTTATTGAACATCTCCCTTGGTAAGTTATACCAATCCCTAACTCCGCCTCCTATAAACGAATATTTGCCCAAATTTTTCCTCTTGAATTCCAACTTTATCTTCATATTGTGGTCTTCCTACTTTTAAAGACACTATTCAAACTTATTCGTCTACTGACGTCCTCCCATGCTATCTCTCCACTGACAGCTCGGAACAAACCACTTAGTCGAGCAGCTCGTCCCCTTGATCCCAACCCGAAATTTGCAACTTTTTTAACGCTACTCTTTTGTCGGAAATCGCCCAGAACAAATCCAGCCACTATTCTCTGGATTTTTCCCAGTTCCTGAATCAAGTAATCCTGATGAGGGTCCCATACACTGGAACCATACTCTAGTTGGGGTCTCACCAGAGACAAATATGACCTCTCCTTTACATTCTTACTACAACCCCTAAATACCCTCATAACCATGTGCAGAGACCTGTACCCATTATTCACAATCATATTTATGTGATTACCGCAATGAAGACCCTTCCTTATATTAATACCTATGTATTTATAATGATCCCCAAACGGAACTTTCACCCCATCAACGCAATAATTAAACCTGAGAGGACTTTTCCTATTTGTGAAACTCACAACCTGACATTTAACCCCGTTTATCATCATACCGTTGCCTACTGTCCATCTCACAACATTATCGAGGTCATTTTGCAGTTGCTCACAATCTTGTTACTTATTTATTACTCTGTACAGAATAACATTATCTGCAAAGCCTTATCTATAATTCCACTTCTCTACACATACCATTGATATATATAAGGAAACATAAAGGTCCAATAATACTGCCTTGAGGAATTCCCCTCAGTTATTACAGGAACAGATAAAGCTTCACCTATCTAATTTTCTTTGTTCTGTTTTCTAGAAACAGAGCCACCCATTCAGTCACTCTTTTTTTTCAAGTCCATTTGCACTAATTTTTTGCCAGTAGTCTCCCATGATCTACCCTATCCAATGCCTTAGACAGGTCACTTGCGATACAGACCAATTGACCTCCTGAATCAAGGATATCTGCTACATCTTGCTGGAATCCTACAAGTTGGGCTTCAGTGGAATAACCTTTCCTAAACCCAAACTGCCTTCTATCAAGCCAGTTATTAATTTCGCAAACATGTCTAATATAATCAGAAAGAATCTTTTACCAAAGCTTACATGCAATGCATGTCAAACTGACTGGCCTGTAATTTTCAGATTTATGTCTATCATCCTTTTCTTTATACACAGCGGCTACAATAGCAACTCTCAATTCAGTTTGTATAGCTCCTTCATGCAAACAATAATCAAATGAGTACTTCAGATATGGTGCTATATAACAACCCATTGTCTTTATTATATCCCCATAAATCTTATCAATTCCAGCCGCTTTTCTAGTAATCAATTAATGTCATTGTTATCATAGGTAAATTTTAATACGTCGTTAGTATTAGTCACCTTTACTATCTGGACATTATCCTTGTAACCAACAATCTTTACATACTGCTGAATGAATACTTCTGCCTTTTGAAGATCCTCGCATACACACTCACCTTGTTCATTAATGATTCCTGGAATGTCCTTCCTGGAACCTGTTTCTGCCTTAAAGTACCTATACATACTCTTACATTTTTCACTGAAATTTGTATGGCTGCCAATTATGCTTGCCATCATGTTGTCTTTAGCTGACTTCTTTGCTAGATTCAATTCCTTAGTAAGTTCCTTCAATTTATCCTTACATCCACAGCCATTCCAAACTCTATTTCTTTCGAACTTGCACCTCCTTCTTAGTCTCTTTACTTCTCTGTTATAATATAGTGGATCCTTACCATTCCTTACCACCTTTAAAAGTACAAACCTATTTTCACATTCCTCAACAATTGCTTTAAACCCATCCCTGAGTCTGTTTACATTTTCACTTACCGTTTTCCACCGATCATAGTTACTTATTAAAAACTCCCTCATGTCTGTTTTATCAGCCACATGGTACTACATAATAGTCCTAATTTTAATATCTTCCTTTCCTTCACATTTAATATTAATTACCACAGAAACAGCTTCGTGATCACTAATACCATCTATTAATTCGGTTTCTCTATAGAGCTCATCTGGTTTTACCATAACCATATCCAGAATATTCTTCCCTCTAGTTGGTTCCATCACTTTCTGAATCAGCTGCCCTTCCCATATTAACTTATTTTCCATTTGTTAGTCTTGCTTCCTGTCGTTCGTATCCTGAATTCTGGCCAGAAAATGTTGAATAGAATGTCATTTTCAATGCAGTTGAAATACAAAACTTGTTCAGGCGATTGAGTATTCAGAACAGGTAAGTTCTAAGAGATTTTCGTTAATTCCTTGCTGAAAAGAAAATGTGCTTGTAAACACCTTCAAGAACATTGCCATTTTTACCTCTCATTGTGAACGTGGTTTCTCGCAAATTAACTTAATATTGACACCAGCGAGGACTTCTCTACACCGGAGAACGGTGAGTTCATTGGTATTTATCAAGCTTGTAGGTACTCCTCTTAGAGATTTTCGACCTGTACCGTATGCCAACATTTGGTACCTGAAAGGAAGACATCTTGCGACTGACACAAAGAGCAAAGAACTTTCACGTGAAGAAGACTGCTCCTGCATAATGGGTCGAATTTTTAAGTTACTGTAATAGTAAAGGTACTAATATCATGTCTTCATCTTTACTAACATTTTAGGTACCAACGTTGAAGTCTGAAAGTTAATGGATTTGGCCCTGCAGATTGGATTAAACATTGTGGTATACTTAGTATAATATAATGATATGACACCACAGAGATTGTAGGCTACGACTTCGGTATTCTATGTTTGGATGGGTGGAGTGAGTACCGATTAAGATTTTCCCAGAAAAAGGCAATTCTTCTTCTTTTGAAGCGTTTAGTCTCACACTGGTGCAGAGTTCGCTTTCCAGAAAAAACACTGATTATTATCAATTTCTCCAATCAAACGAGTATCTGACGTGAGATATGAGTGAAAACAATGAAACTAGTGTTATATTATGCTTCCTATGGATCACAGTTCTTCAGAGTGAATGAGTCAATTTAGAAAATTATCTGACATACTAAAAATCAAGTAGAGTGAAGTATTTAATTTCACACATGATTTTTCTTGAAGAGTTCAACATCTAGTCCCACGTCCAGGGAGTTTTCCAGAGTGGAGAAGGAGGATCAATAAAAATAACAGCAGCAGCTCTAGTAACGGATTCATTTCTAATCCACGTCATCATCATTATCTCCGTTCACTTTGTCGTTTTCCCCTTGCACATCATGGCCAACCTTTCCGTCCTCGCCGTAACATTCGCCTTACTGTTGACCGACGTTATCGTCTTGTTTGGCGTCATATTGTTCACCTTTATCGTCGTCGACGTCACCTCCCTCTTTCTTTTTCTTAGTATTCATCGTTATCGTAACTCCAGGACTCCTTGTTGAGTCTAGGACTGCTTCCCTTTACTAGCGCTCGTCCCCACGTCCTCATATTTCCTATCTGACAAACTTGATCAACTCTTGTTCTCTTGAGAATAGGTTTGCGACACCAACTCAGTTTTTCATTTTCCCTTCCTTCGTGGACTTCGCCGTTCTTCCGTCGATTTCTACAATTTTCGCAGGTAACGACATGTTCTATTTAATATAGAGTGTAACAGTAAGGTGAGGGAAAACTTTCATGACATGTTCCTTATACGCAGTATAAGAAAATATGCTATATGGACACAAGTCTAGGAATGCTTTACTTCCCTGTTAGAACTCGTGTCCTACAACTCCTCCTAGGAGTAGTACACTGAAATGAAATGGCGTATGGCTTTTAGTGCCGGGAGTGTCCGAGGACATATTCGGCTCGCCAGGTGCAGGTCTTTTGATTTGACTCCCGTAGGCGACCTGCGCGTCATGATGAGGATGAAATGATGATGGAGACGACAGATACACCGAGCCCCTGTGCCAGCGAAATTAACCAATTAAGGTTAAAGTTCCCGACCCTGCCGGGAATCGAACCCCGGACCCCTGTGACCAAAGGCCAGCACGCTAACCATGTAGCCATGGAGCCGGACAGTAGTACACTGATCATGGGAAACACACAGGAACAAAACGTACCAGCATACGACTTGAAACAATTTCTTAGGTGCCCTCCGTCATTGTTGATATATGCATACAGTACTCCAGGGATACATCAGCGCATGCGGTATTCAGTGTGGCGAGTGCAGATGTTTTCCTTGAAATACTTTGCCATGGATGACGTGTCCGCCCATATCAGCCAGTACTTCAAGGGAATGCGTTATGGTAATTAGTTTTAAGGAAAACTCCAAGAGCTGAATAACTACACCCAAACTCTCTTTTTCATACAAATACCAGCTATAAATTTTCTACCATCTTGAAGCAGTTGATCAAGCAATCATTCACAAGAAGAAAATGTGAAAATCAACCGCTCTACTGTAGAATACTCTTCATGGTATACTCTCAAATCTTCATGCTCTTGATTGGATTTGAAATTTCAGTAGTTGTTCATATATTTTGTGTAGAGGTAATATTTGAATCTTCTTACGATAATCATTTCTAAATTGAAGTCAGAGATTAATGATATGTAATTCTAATAATATGAAGTCCATCCGTTGTAAATTTAGTAGATAATAAATGCTATGACCGCTGGATACCGTGGTTCAAATCCCGGTCACTCCATGTGAGATTTGTGCTGGACAAAGCGGAGGCGGGAGAAGTTTTTCTCCGGGTACTCTGGTTTTACCTGTCATCATTCGTTCCAGCAACGCTCTCCATTCTCATTTCATAGCATCTATCAATCATTAATAAATCACTTTGAGAGTGGCGACCCCACCGTACTAATAGCCTATATATGATTCGTTCATTACATCCCTGACCCGTCAATGACTGGAAAACAGGTTGTAGGTTTCCATTTTTGTTCAATAAATATTATGCATCTACTTTAGTCACTTCGATGATGATTTGATTTATGGCTAGTGGCCTTTGTATTATCTTCCGAAAATCATGATAGGCAAACCTCGTGGCGTACAATGTTAGAATCTCATCTTAAGTGAAACCTCACTTAAAGTTGATTTCAGAATATATACTGTAGATATTGATAATAATAATAATAATGATTTTTAAAATACGCATCAAAATGGCAATTAATAATTTTAATGAGTGCCATATGGTATTATGTTGTGCCTTGGTGTTGTTAGATGATAGGCGACGAATGTTTGTTAGCTTCCATTTTATTTGGTAGAGTTTTTTGTGATACAGTTGTCTAGATGTTTATGCTGTTTTAATACAGTAATGCTGACTTAAAGGCAGATATTTTGGAGCATTTTTACTAAGAAATTCAGGATGTTTGAATTCCCTCGGGTTATGTCCGATTATGATTATGGACATTACGAGGCAGTCTCATTATAACTTAAAACCACGATTGGACGAATAAGATATTGTCTTATAAAAATGGTTTTGGAGAATAATGCTTTTTAAGTATTTGTGCGAGGTTATTAATTAGATTATTAATATATTTTTATATTTCAGAGGGTTAATTCTATTCTAATCATGTGAAAAAAGCATGCGTAGAGTGATTAATCAACTTTTGGCCTAATCCCCGTTATTTTAATCTGCCTCCCGCGTCTTCCATACGCACAAACATCTCGATTTTCATCTGGTTTTCTTAAATATCGTATATTGTTGAACGTCCATCAATGTGTTGGTTTGCTAAATCCTTCTGTTTCTCACATCGTTACAGATTCTCAACGATATGGATATTAGACTTTTGATTTAACCATAGTGTCCTGTGTTTTGTATTCTCCAAGTCTGGCATCGTTCAAACCATAGTTCATCCTTAACGCACACATGAAGTTATGCACCTGCCCAAGAAATACATAACCTTAGCACACAGTGAGTGTTGTTGCAATAATATAAATGAAGGACCACAAAGAATACAACACAATGAGTCGCAATTTGAATCCAGATGTATCAACATAGTACAATGGGCAAAAGAAGAGGCCACATTAAGTGAAGAACGGAACTAGGGCAGATTATGTTGATCGAACTCTAGTATATTTTTGCTCTCATTTTATAACACCGACTTCCACTGAGTCATGTAAATAACATTTCAGACAACATCCATTAAGAGAGATGATTGGTAAAAGATGAATGGGGATGGGGAATTTAACTACTAAAATCAGAATAAATTACTTCTATTTCCATCATTCTTCAAAATACTTAAGTGTTGAAGTCAGTCTCAGATATTGTTAATTACGTTAGAAATAATGGAGAGTCGCTTTTAAGACTAATCTATCGTGGTTGGCATTATATTTTAAATTATTATTATTATTATTATTATTATTATTATTATTATTATTATTATTATTATTATTATTATTATTATTATTATTATTATTATTATTATTATTATTATTGTACCGGGCGGTACACCTCCACGCCGCTAATTCAAACATTGCGCCAGTTGAAACTCCTCTACTGGAGAAAGCCTGAACTTTAACAACCACATTAATTCTAAGGTTTCTCAGAAGATGTCTTTACTGTAAATTTTGAAGGTTTCTGAACTATGTCGGTTTACATTTCTTTTTGTTTTCTCTGCAGTAAGAAGTGTGAACATTCTCTTCTGGATGGCACTACTTAAGAACTACAATTGTGCACCCTAGTACGAAGTGAAGGAACATTTTTTTGAAGAAATTTGGTATTCATAAGTTTGTTCTTTGTTAAATTTATTTCATTCATTGTTTGGGTTGGCAGTATAACCCTTCTCTTTCCGCCAGTTTTGAATTTGACCAATGAGGAATTTCTGTAATTAATTTTCCACCAATAAGGTGTTTCTTCTTCGTCTGGTGTATTAGTTTTTGCTGTTACCCAATAAAATTTTGTGGGCGGGTTGTAATCATTCATGAAATGTCTCGAAGTTTCCACGAGGGTATATAAACTGCTGATTTTTAGGTCTCGGGGCCACTTCAGTAACATCTCCCCTAGTGTGATTATGTAGCAGGGGCGGGAAGCGCCTATTTCTTCGGGCAGCAGTTCATCCACAAGGTAATGGCCGTTTAATAACTTTATTTCTTGCTAGCTCAGCAGTTTAACCCTCGGGGCAGGTTCGAAACTTTTCTCATGTAACCTATCCTTAAAATGTAATAGACATTTGGTAAAATTTTGGCTTTTTAACTATAAATTGGGATAGAGAATGCCTAACCATCTCGAGCTCCCACTCATATTGTTCTGAGGTGACTACGTTCTCATTTCCAG
The DNA here is from genome assembly GCF_040414725.1 of Anabrus simplex. Lineage (NCBI taxonomy): Eukaryota > Metazoa > Arthropoda > Insecta > Orthoptera > Tettigoniidae > Anabrus > Anabrus simplex. The sequence continues at coordinate 101,332,831 of NC_090265.1, read as the reverse complement.
TTTTTCCTCCCTTCGTAATGTAAATAAGTTTCCTTATCGTGTCACCTCCGTAGTATGGGATTAGCCCTTGCATAAGCGGCCTAGTGCCAAATAGGTTTTAAAAATGTATTAGGAGTGCGAGTTACGCATCCATTCAACTCAGAATTTTGGGCAATGTAATTGACCTGTTTCTTTACTGAATAGGCCTCAGTAGATCGGGTATTATTACCCCTGTTCTTGTGTGCCTGGAGGGCAGATCGGAGGTGGAGTTTGGTGTGGCCTTTGAATAGGCTTGATCTTTGAGAGCGGGTTTGCTCTTTCTTAAAAGTGGATGTTCTGTGTGCCTCGAGGAGGCTTTACTGGGTAATTGGGAGCAAGTGCACCTTGGCATGATTGGGGTTTTCTGCCCCTTTGTTGAACTTTGTACATAGGTGAAGTTGGGCTCATTGCTCAAGGATTGTGAGTCTGGGGCTCGAAGCCCAAATCCAGTAACAAACTGTAATTGTACTTTCTTAATTTGTTGATCTGCTACTTGATACCCGTTATATTCTGTTATTTATTTATCTTGAAAGAAAATATAACCTTTGTTAAATTTTAAATTAACTTTAATTTCGTAGTTGAGACCTATTCCACCCAGCACCTTCTTTTACCTCTGCTGTTCCACAGATACCTCGGAACAAGTGGTAGCAGAGCGTGGTTGAATGGGTCTCAATTTAGCCCCTTTTGACGGCTAAACATTGCTTTGCTTTCGAGCTCTAACAATTTTCTCTGTCGCTGGACTTTTCGTTGTTATTTTTCAAAACTGTTAATATTTTTTCATCAAGTCCGGCTCTCGCGAAGTCCTCCACCCCGGCTACTTGCGCAACGAGGAATTAATCTATGAATTAACCATTAGAAATATGCAATCTGGAGGCACGGTTGCGATAGACACTAATAAGCTTAAAGATTCCCTTGATTTGCCTATTATCATCCCGACTTCGGGAGAAAAAGAGATTGACGACGCTCTCTCCACGATCAATGATAATACTACTGAGCTAGCATCTGTAGTTAGTTTTTTGAAGTAAGTGATCCATCTCCTAATCAACTCAAAAGAGTACAGGCCAGGTTGTACCACTTTTATAATAGGGTGTGTGATCTATTGTCTCTGAAGTTAAGTGACGTTCAGGGTAAAGAAGCTAGCGTCCTTGCCGAAAACTTGTCTAAAATGTCTAGTAAAGTTAGCCATTTATTATCTGGATCTGCTATTCCTAAAGTCGACCAGCCTATGGTTGTAAATATCATAAATGTGGAGGATTCTTCCAAAGAGGAAGGAAGTAGTACTGAGGCGACTACCCAACGAATATCTGCCTCATTAGAAACTGAGTCCGATCGTCGCACGTCCATTCCACCCTTTGTGTTAAATGGGGTACCTTCGGAATCGGCTTTTCCACCACTTAGACCCCTTTCTACTATGTCACCTACTTTCAGCAGTTTACCCCATCAATTAGCTATGTTACTCAGAGGGATTTCAAAGTTTTCTGTTAACTCCACAACCGATGTCATTGCCTTCTTAAGGTTTTTAGTTGAGTTCCAAGATCATGCCATTTTTTCTCTTTCCCGTGTCAAATCCTTCAGATTATTTACCCGTATTCTATTGGTGTTCTATCGGACAAAATAGTTAGGGCAATTGCCGAACAGTCATCCATAGAAGACTTCCACGCCCATCTGTTAGCTAATTTTATTCCAGCTCGAGCTAGGTCATCTCTAATTCAGAAGTATTATTATAGAGTGCAGTGACTTGATGAAAACCTGTCAGAATTCATACAAGACATCAAATTTTACACCAGGGTATTTGCTCTTCATTTTCCTGAAGACTAGATTGTACAGGCCATTGTGGAAGGTATTTCTCCATCATACCGATCATACTTGTGTTTCGCGTCTCGTCTGCAAACTTTTGCCGAGTTAGAGGCTATGGCTGTCTCAGCCGAAGGAGTTAGATACGCCGATACCTTGCGTGTCGCGAGAGAACTCCCTCCATCCTCTAGTAGTTTTCGGCCTCCACCTCGCCGACCCGTCACATCCCGTAAATGTTACGCTTGCGGGTCGCGTGACCATCTTCGCAATACATGTCCATTGATTAAGTCTAGTGGGACAAGGAATGGAGCACGGTCATCTCAAGGTTGTTTTAAATGCGGCGCGTTTTCCCATATAGCCAAGAATTGCCCAAATTCGAATAGCACCCCTTCCTGCTCAACTTCTGGTGCAACTTCCACCAATGCCAATAATAAAAAGTGACTAGTGGCTTCGGCTGGGTCGACCTTCCGAGGCTCAGCCCCAAGTAAAACTGCCGAATTCCCAAGGAGAACTCAGTTTTCGAATTTAGCTTTTGCAGGCCCTAAAGAATGTCTTAGGATTGCGGCGGATACCCCCGCACCCGTTCCTTTTCTCAAAATTGAAGTGAATAATGAACCTGTAACAGCTTTACTAGATTCGGGCAGTGTGTGTTCTACTATTTCGGCTGAATGGTACTCCAAATTGAAAACTGTTTGTAAACTTCCTGACTATTGTTCATCTTCAGTTCAATATGTTTCGGCTAATTCTTCTCCATTAGAAATTTTAGGTTTTTTATATGCCAAAATTCGGATTTCTAAATTTACTTGGAAAAATAAATTGTTTGTGGCAAAGCACTTGTCCTGCCCCATTATATTGGGAGCAGATTTCATGTCCCACACTGGTCTGGTGCTCGTCCTTCAGAGTAGGTCGTGCACACTCAAATTTGCTTCTAATGGTAAAATCCCTTAGTAAAGTGTAGTTCTGTATCATGTTAATCTATTTCGCCTACCCAGGATGAGATGTTGTTAGACCATAGACATCTACCTGAGGAGCAGGCTGATAGTATTCGTAAGTTGTGTCAGTCGTTTCCAGAGGTGTTCTCTGATACTCTTTGTGTTACTGACCTTATTGAATACAAGATTGAGGTTACTGATTCGATTCCGGTCCGTTTTCCACCTTATAGGCTGTCTCCTCCTAAAATGAAAGCCTTGAAGGAAATCATCGATCAGATGCTTCAGGATGGTATAATTCGGCCCTCTAAGTCGGCGTATTCTTCACCTATTTTTCTAGTCCCGAAACCCCAAGGTGGCTTCAGGCCTGTGATTGATTATAGGGCTCTCAATCGAAAGGTGGTGTTACAATCTGCGACCCTTCCAGACCTTCATTCTTGTTTTTCATGGTTTCGTAAAGCTAAGTTCATCACCATCTTGGACCTCAATCAGGCCTATAATCAAATTCCTCTGTCCGAAGAACCTAAACATCTTACAGCTTTTGCCACGGATTGGAATTTGTATGAATACAACTGCGTACCTTTCGGGCTCCCCAGGGGAGCAGCTGTACTTACGAGACTGCTAGGTAGGGTCTTCTCAGACATCAAATTTGAGTACTTGTACCACTATCTTGATGATGTCGTCGTATCTTCGGAGACTTTTTGAAGAACATCTAGATCATCTGAAAGAAGTTCTCAATCGCCTTCGTAAGGCTGGGTTAACTGTGAAGTTGTCCAAGGTCGCCTTCGCTAAGCCTTCTGTGTCATTCCTAGGGCATATTGTGTCGCCCGATGGTGTTGCAGTCGATCACTCTAGAACACAGGCCATCCTTGACTTCAAGGACATCAAAGGTATTGCTGGGTTCATTGGCATGGTGAATTTCTTCAGGAAATTTATTCCAAATTTCGCCAATAGAGCGGCGCACTTGAACCTTCTTCGTAGGAAAGGCGTCAAATTTGAGTGGGGACCTTCCCAACAAGCCGCTTTTGAAGACCTCAAATTAGCTGTCTGTAATTCCCCTGTCCTCGCTATGCCCGATTTCTCTAAGAAATTCATCGTCCAAACCGACGCGTCGTCGTCGGCAGTGGCTGCGGTCCTTCTTCAAGAGACCGAACTAGGGAGGCGACCCATCGCCTATGCATCTAGGACTCTATCGGCTCAAGAAGCCAAATATTCCATCTATGAGTTCGAAGGTTTGGCAGTCTTATTTGCTTTAGAAAAGTTCCGTCTCTATCTGGAACATGTCAAATTCGACTTGGAGACCGATAACCAAGCCTTAAGTTGGGTCTTAGCTAAGCCGCGTCGTACGGGTCGTATAGCCCGGTGGGCCATCCGAATTTCTGCTTTCCAATTTGACGTTAGGCATATCAGAGGTACTGAAAATGTTGTGGCAAACGGACTAAGCCGTATGTTTTCCAATGATGTAGAGACCCACGAACTGGTCGATAGTTCTTCACCTCCCGAGTCCATACGACCCGAAGTTAATGCCATTTAACTGATGCTCCCATGTTATTTGGGGATCTTGGAAAAGATCAACGTGAAGATCCAACGCTGGCCCCTATCATGGAAACTCTTTCTTCTGGGAAACATGTTGTATCTTATGTTCTGAGGAATGGTGTATTATGTTGCCCGTCGAGGCATGATCAGAAGGTGAAAGTGCTAGTTCCAGCGGTTCTTGTACCAATGATCTTCAAGTACTACCATGAGACCCCATTGGGGGGGCATTTATGCATCTTCAAAACTCGTGAAAAGATTCGTGAAATGTTCATCTGGAAGGGTATGGACGGAGAAATCCGTGAATGGTTAAATCTTGTAAATCTTGTTGGCTTAGTAAACCTACCTTGTCCACTAAGCAAGGGATTTTGTCTTCTCATCAAGCGTCGCGCCCCATGGAATGACTCTATATCGACTACGTCGGACCCTTTCCCCAGTCAAAGGGGAATGCCAACAAGTTTATCCTTGAGTGCGTAGATGGCTTCACCCGATTTTCATGGTTATTTCCGACTAAACTGGCTACCGCCCAGTCCACCATCTCCTGTTTAAATTCTATCTTTGCTTCTTTTGGTCCTTGTCAATATATCGTGTCCGACAACGCTAAAGCTTTCACTTCAAATCTTTTCCGTAAATTTTGTTTTGATCTATCTATCTCTCATGTAATAACATCTGCTTACTATCCTCAACCATCTCTGGCTGAACGGGTCAATCGTAACCTGAGGTCGGCTCTGATTGCCTATCATCATGGAGATCATTCTAGGTGGGACACAACCCTACATTGGTTAGCTTTTGCTATGAATTCGGCGGTTCATGAATCCCATAAATTTACTCCAGCTTCTTTGATGTTCAAGTTTGTTCCAAACATGCCGCTCTCTAACCTTTGGTCTTTGAGTGACATTCTACCTGAGACAATAGATCCTGATAACATTAAAGATCTTTGGAAGAAGGCTAAGGCCAATCTTAAAGTGTCTCATGAAAAGGTTAGGGAAAGATATGATCGTGGACGGAGACCCACCCATTTGAAGGTAGGCGACCGCGTTATGGTCAAGAATATTTTTCCCGCGGGCAAGCTTGCCCCCAGATTTCATGGACCGTGTATTATTCTCGATTTCCTTACTCCCGTTACCTTATTACTAAGCAATCCAGTCACCGAGAGGATATTTAGGGTTCACCTGTCGCAGGTGAAACCTGTGTAATTTCAGTGCTAACTTTCCCCGTGTAATTCTGAAAGAAATCTGAAGGTTATATTTTTGGTTTCATTTTGAGGCCTTCTGCCCTTTGATTCATGTTCTTTGTATTTAAATATTCACTGTAAAACCTACCCCTACCAGTTAAACTGCTATCCTGTCCTCGCCATGGCCATTACCATGCTCCCGTCTCCTGCTCAAACACACCAGTGGCTAATTAAAATGAAATAAAACCTCCACGCCGCTGGCCCCTCAACTTCACCACAAAGACTGTACCCTATTATCGTTATGGTCCAACACATTCTGCCGCCGAGATCTTAATGTTTCAGTGCCCTCGCAGCCGTGCGGCGCCGTACCGCTACTGTAGTGGAGCACGGGACCGATCTACTGCAGTGAGGTCAACCAGTGTACGGCGAGCCGGAGCCCTCCTCCCGGCCAAGGCTGATGTGCGGCGCACCACCTGCAAACTGCCCGCAGTCTGTAAACAATCGTCGCGTGTGCGGCGTGCTTCACCACCACTACCCCTCTCATAGTGCGGGACAGCGGTATCTCAGGGTACTTGAGGGGTCCGAGCGGCCTCCTCTGGACACAAGCAGCTGCGGCTGGTCGGGTCGTAAAGTAATAGGCAACTAATGTACTTATCCAGCTACATGGACATTCCATATCCACAATTACTATATTTTTGGATTCAACTGCAACATCTGGTGGATTTAGAATTTTTTTCTCTTCCTTTCAAGAATTAAAAGTTTTTCTTTCTGAATTCAACTACTATAAGCATAAAGACATTTCATCAAAAACTACTACAAAGAATTTTGAAACTGGATCAAACCAATTTAAGAAAACTCAGGATACGGAAAAATGTATGTCCTTTTTGTGAATCCTTCTGCAATTAATTTCTATATTAACAGAAAAACTTGGACCTTGTTTTAAAACAAAATTTGGTGTTCTCCTGTGTCACTTCTTGGAAGGACTTTTGGGAGGGGGTGTCTGTACCGGGCGGTACACCTCCACGCCGCTATTTCAAACATTGTGTCAGTTGAAACTCCTCTACTGGAGAAAGCCTGAACTTTAACAACCACATTAATTCTAAGGTTTCTCAGAAGATGTCTTTACTGTAAATTTTGAAGGGTTCTGAACTATGTCGGTTTCCATTTGTTTTTGTTTTCTCTGCAGTAAGAAGTGTGAACATTCTCTTCTAGATGGCACTACTTAAGAACTACAATTGTGCACCCTAGTGCGAAGTGAAGGACCTTTTTTTGAAGAAATTTGGTATTCATAAGTTTGTTCTTTGTTAAATTTCTTTCAGTCATTGTTTGGGTTGGCAGTATAACCCTTCTATTTCCGCCAGTTTTGAATTTGACCAATGAGGAATTTCTGTAATAAATTTTCCACCAATAAGGTGTTTCTTCTTCTTCTGATGTATTAGTTTTTGCTGTTACCCAATAAAATTTTGTGGGCGGGTTGTAATCATTCATGAAATGTCTCGAATTTTCCACGAGGATATATAAACTGCTGATTTTTAGGTCTCGGGGCCACTTCAGTAACATCTCTCCTAGTGTGATTATGTAGCAGGGGGCGGGAAGCGCCTCATTCTTCGGGCAGCAGTTCATCCACAAGGTAATGGCCGTTTAATAACTTTATTTCTTGCTAGCTCAGCAGTTTAACCCTCGGGGCAGGTTCGAAACTTTTCTCATGTAACCTATCCTTAAAATGTAATAGACATTTGGTAAAATTTTGGCTTTTTAACTATAAATTGGGATAGAGAATGCCTAACCCTCTCGAGCTCCCACTCATATTGTTCTGAGGTGACTACGTTCTCATTTCCATTTTTCCTCCCTTCGTAATGTAAATAAGTTTCCTTATCGTGTCACCTCCGTAGTATGGGATTAGCCCTTGCATAAGCGCCTAGTGCCAAATAGGTTTTAAAAATGTATTAGGAGTGCGAGTTACGCCTCCATTCAACTCAGAATTTTGGGCCATGTAATTGACCTGTTTCTTTACTGAATAGGCCTCAGTAGATCGGGTATTATTACCCCTGTTCTTGTGTGCCTGGAGGGCAGATTGAAGGTGGAGTTTGGTGTGACCTTTGAATAGGCTTGATCTTTGAGAGCGGGTTTGCTCTTTCTTAAAAGTGGATTTTCTGTGTGCCTCGAGGAGGCTTTACTGGGTAGTTGGGAGCAAGTGCTCCTTGGCATGATTGGGGTTTTCTGCCCCTTTGTTGAACTTTGTACATAGGTGAAGTTGGGCTCATTGCTCAAGGATTGTGAGTCTGGGGCTCGCAGCTCAAATCCAGTAACAAACTGTAATTGTACTTTCTTAATTTGTTGATCTGCTACTTGGTACCTGTTATATTCTGTTATTTATTTATCTTGAAAAGAAAATATAACCTTTGTTAAATTTTAAATTAACTTTAATTTCGTAGTTGAGACCTATTCCACCCAGCACCTTCTTTCACCTCTGCTGTTCCACAGATAACTCGGAACAATTATTATTATTATTATTATTATCATTATTATTATTATTATTATTATTATTATTATTATTATTATTATTATTATTATTATTATTATTATTATTATTATTAGGTTCATTATTTTCACACCAAGGTGTTATGGAGATTTGAAGATATCCTGTGAGGGCAATTTTTCATATGTTTTTGTTATGTTTCCAATTTCACACATTTTGAACGTGAAATGTCAGCTCGTTTCCAGGAAAGTGCAATACTATATTTGTTGCTAGTTGCTTTACGTCGCACGGACACAGATAGGTCTTTTGACGACGATTTGATAAGGAAGAGATAGGAGTGGGATGGAAGCGGCCGTGGCCTTAAGGTACAGCCCCAGCATTTGCCTGGTGTGAAAATGGGAAACCAGGAAAACCATTTTCAGGGCTGCCGACAGTGGGGTTCGAACCTACTATCTCCCGAATACTGGATACTGGCCGCACTTAGGCGACTGCAGCTATCGAGCTCGGTACAGTAATATATTATCATTTACAAGTTGCTTTACGTAGCACCGACACAGATAGGTCTTATCGTGACGATGGGATAGGAAAGGGCTAGGAGTGGGAAGTTAGCGGCCGTGGCCTTAATTAAGGCGCAGCCCTATTATTTGCCTTATATGAAAATGGGAAACCCAGGAAAACTGTCTTCAGGGCTGCCAACAGTGGGTTTTGAACCCATTATGTCCCGAATACTGGATACTGGCCGCACATTAGCTGCTGCAACTATAGAACTCCTTAATATCTTATATTATGAAGTGTTACAAACTGTTATTCTTTCTTTCTAAGTCAGTTTACCGTTCAGGGTTGGTTTTTCCCTCGACTCAGAGAGATATCTCTACTAACAGAATCAAGGAGAGTGTTCTGGAGGGTGAGACGTTTGGATCAGAGGATACAGCTGGAAAGGAGGATCAGTACATCTCCCATGCAATCTCACCTGCTATTCTGAAGAGGGGCCTTGTGGGGGGATGGGAAGATTGGAAAATATAGACAGGAAAGCGGGAAGGAAGCGGCCGTGGCCTTACGTTAGATACTATCGTGGCATTTGCCTGGGGAAGAAATGCTAAACGACGGAAAAGTACTTCGAGGATGGCTGAGGTGGGAATCGAAACCTCTTCTGCTCAGTTGACCTCTCGAGACAGAGTAGACCCCATTCCAGCCCTCGTACCACTTTTAAAATTTCGTGGCAGAATCTGGAATCGAATCCGGCCTCCAGGGGTGACGGCTAATCACAATAACCACTAAACCACAGAGGAGGGCAAGTGTTACTCTGCTATTTTCAAAACCTTTCTTTGTTAGGTGAAATATCAGTTAATTTTTTTTTTAATATTGAATTTTTACAGCCGCGTTATACTCGAAATAAGCTTTCAGATCATTAGTTCGTATTGAGTACACGTAGTATGTACGGAAGGATCGATAAATCGAGAACAGAAATGGCCAACAGGACACCAGTGGTATCCGAACCGACAACATTCTGCTTTCACATCAGATGCTCTTACTAGCTGAGCTTTGGTGGCGTAGGTCATATGTGGTCTGTTGGATTCGTGTTTTAGCAGGCTTGTTAAAGAACAGACATACAGCGTCTTCCAGTACACAGCCACATCGAAGTATCTTGGTATACAAGTTTAACAATGAAGAACTTGTTATTTTGATGAGGAGGGACGCATGATGGAGGAAATGATGATCCAAGCGAAACTCTTCCCACATTTTGTGACGTTCTCTCCATGTAATTCATATCTCCCTGACATATTTAGTCCCTCTAGGAGAAGATGCTTGTTATAATATTCACAAATTTCCCCGCGGACATGTTTGGAGAGTTTATGCTCGTACAGCGAACACCAGGCGCTAACATTAGACCATTACGTGCAGCAGTGCCTCCACTGCAGTTAGCCATTTCTCATAAGGAAACCTCTTACCCACGTAAGGTGAAAAGAAAATACCATCCTTCATCCCGAGAGTAATATCATTATCGGTAGAATTAACTCATTCATGGTTTTCTATCTGCAAGATAATTTTATTATAATCACTTGTAAATAGAACTAGAAATTGGTTTATTCACTCGCAATAATTGTATTTTAAATTGATATATTAAAAAACCTAGAAGTATGAGGGTCAACTCGGGTAATTCCGGCCGTAGGTTACATCCGTCCATCTCCCTTTTCACTCTTCCATGTGTGACATTAAAATGTAACAGCCCCAGCATTCGATTTAATTGCGTTATCCATTTAACTTCCAGGGATGGGTTTTCCCTCGGGCTCAGGGCGGGATCCCACTCCTACCGCCTCAAGGTCAGTGTCCTAGAGCGTGAGACTTTGGGTGGGGCTACAACTGGGATGGAAGACCAGTACCTCGTGCAGGTTGACTCACTTGCTATGCTGAACAGAGGCCTTGTGAGAGTGATGGAATGATTAGAAGGGGTAGATAAGGAAGATGGAAGGAAGTGGCCGTGGCCTTACGTCAGGTACCATCCTGGCATTTGCCTGGAGTACAAGTGGGAAACCACGGAAAAGAACTTGGAGGATGGCTGAGGTTGAAATCGAACTTCCGCTACTCAGTTGACCTCCGAGACTGAATGGATCACGCTCCAGTCCTCGTACCACTTTGCAAATTTCGTGGCGGAACCTAGAATCAAGCCGCGGCTTCCGGGGGTTGCAGCTAATCACACTAACTACTACAGTACAGATGTGAACCCTAGAGATATTAACGGGAACATATGGAAAACTTCCTTAAAGGCTGCAGATAATACGGTTTGAATCCACCATCTCCCAAACGCAAAGCCCCCCATTACACAGACCAAACCATTCAGCCTACTTGCTCGCTGGGGCGGATAACCTACATAGGCCTCTCTAAGCAACAAACACATCATCATCATCATCATCACTTGCACGCTGTCAGTCTGTCGTTGCATGTACCTACGCTAATTTTTAGAATTTACCAACAGATTTTGATGTAGTTTTCAGTATTTGTTACTCCGTTCCATAGGCTATGTTTGTAGGAATCACAAGTCTCGGGAAGAATTAAGGCCACGGCCGCTTCCTTCCCAGTCCTAGCCCTTTCCTGTCCCATCGTCGCCAAAAGACTTATCTGTGTCGGTGCGACGTAAAGCCAATTGCAGAAAAAAAAGTCTTGGGAAGGGCATAACTTGGAGAGGAACGTGTCACAATGTTTCGAGTACACTGGATTAATTGCTACTTTAAAAGTATATTGAAAACAGAATTAATTGTCTCCTGAAGGAACGTCAATGGTCCATTGAAAACTGGTTTGTTAAGCGTTCTCTCCCCACACAAGGTTACAGATAAGAGAAGTAGATACGGTAAGGTTTATTCGTAGCCTATTCAGAAATTACTTCAAAAGTTTGTCCTGTTCTGAGGATATCGAGATGATACACCATTTGATTTCGTTGTCATATCGCCGGTGCGACTCAGAATATCGTAATGTAACAACGTCGAGGGGCGAAATACTGACCCGCAGCACATGTTGCATTTTCAGAAATTTCGTTGATGTAGTTCATGCAATATGGGAGTCTCCGTGGCTCAGGCGGCAGCGCGTCGGCCTCTCACCGCTGGATACCGTGGTTGAAATTCCGTTCACTCCATGTGAGATTTGTGCTGGACAAAGCGGAGGCGGTACAGGTTTTTCTCCGTGTACTCCGGTTTTCGCTCATTGGTAGATGTATGTGACGTAAGGAAAACATATAGCTAACATTTCTTTTCTTACAATACGCTTTACGTCTAACGGGCGCGTAGGTCTTATGGCTATGGGATAGGAAATGGATAGTAGTGGAAAGGAAGCAGCCGTGGCTTTAATTAAGGTACACATCACTTAATTTGCATGATGTGAAAGTAGGAAACCACGGCACACCATATTCAGGGCTGCGCATACTGAGGACCTAACCCACTATCTCCGGAATGCAAACTCACAGCTGCGCGACCCTAACCGCACGGCCAACTACCTCGGTATAATAAAGATACAGGTACTTAGAAAGTTCAATACTGGTTACAAGTCTCTCCGTGTGCCACCACCTGCAATTTGGTCTCAGCGCGGTGAGGGAAGGGGTTGGGTAGAAAGGAAGATTGGAAATCCTTCTTATATGATCGGATGTGATTCGGGAATGATAATGCAGAGGTAAGGGATGTGTCTCAGAAATGTGTGGCTTGATAATAGGCCTTTGATTTTATGGTCTTCATTACCATCGTCTCCGCTTCTTTTTCCGTATTGATTTTGGTGTCGACTGGTTTCTCGGTCAATCAATCAATCAATCAATCAATCAATCAATCAATCAATCAATCAATCAATCAATCAATCAATCAATCAATCAATCAATCAATCAATCAATCAATCAATCAATCAATCAATCAATCAATCCATCCATCCATCCATCCATCCATCCATCCATATATACATAAATCATTCAACTATCTGTCTCAGTGATTCTGCATTTATAACTGTCGCTGTCATTTGTTTACCTAGAATTTTTATGCTGATTTCAGAGAAGTTGTACATTTATAGAATACTCTAGTTGGGAAATTATGGCAATTCGTTATTTTCTTTCCTATAAACGAATATTTACCGCAGTTTGTCGTCTTAATTTCCACCTTATCATCTAATTATAATCTTTCCATCTTTTAAACATTCTATTCAGGCTCATTTTACTGTTGTCAATCCACACCGTATCTACACTGACAGCTCGTAACATACTACTTAGGCGAGTAGTCGTATCCTTACTTCCAAGCCCATGGTTTGCAACATGTCTATAACACTGTTCCTCTGTCGGAAATCATCCAGAAAACATCCTGCTGCTTTCCTTTCCCTCTTTTCCAGTTTTCGAATCAAGTAATCCTTGTGAGGGTTCCATACATTTGAACCATAATGTAACTGGGGTCTTACAAGTGACTTATACGTCCACCCCTTTTCATTCTTCTAAACTTTTTCCTATATTGTGCTTATCCACGAACTATTTTTGTAACATCGTTACGGCCTCATTAAACAATGGTTATTTAGGTTTCCTACCATGTTTTCGTGTTCTTGCACACATGTCCTTCAGTCTATTAATACGAGCTTTTTTATCTCCTCTGTTCGCTGGCTTGATCTTATCTTCAGGTACCCTCCAATCCTGATATTTTTCAAAAATATACGTCAATCTAGGGCATTTGTTCCGTTATCCTGCTCATCCTCAAATCATCAGACACTCCTTGGTGCTATCTGTGTTTACCTTTGAGATTCCAAACTTGTGTTAGGATATGTTTCGTCAGTCTGCTGTTAGACATACGGAACACATGGCCGAAGGAAGTCCTTTACTTTGACCACTTTGTTATGCACTTCTTCACTTTTTCTGAGTTTCACGTCCCTTCCTTTCTAACGGGTCCTAAGATCTTTCTCCCAATCCTTTTTTCTAGTTTCTCCAGTTCTCGTTTTGAGGTTTTATTTCTCAAGCTCTGTGTATCTGATGCATATAAAACGAATACATTATTTGATTTCGTTATTGTGTAATTTGTTTCGCTATGTCTAAAAGAAAATTCTTCGAAACGGATGAATGGCATGCGATATAGAAGAAGAGGGGTATTAGGCTTTCAGAGCCAACGCTGATTGGATGCGGTGATGAATTTATCGTTTTACTCCCACTACTACCACTAACATCGCTAAAATTAAAGCTACGCAAGCCTTTTCAGCCTCGGCCAGGCAGCCCCTAATGAAATCTTTTACCAGTCAAAATTTTTATTACATGTTGTAATTCACAACGTGTTTCAGTGTCTTGACTCCATCTGAAACTCTGAAACGCGCTGTAATAAAAATTGTGACTAGTAAAAATTTTAGGTATTCATAAATAATTAATTGTTAATTTTTAGTTGAGAAACACTGTGAAAAAATAACCCTCTTCAGCTCGCTTTTCTGTATCTTGAGAAGGTCTTTGATCGGGTGCCACATGACCTAATCTGGTTAGCGCTACGAGAACACAGCATTCCAGAGCACCTTGTTAAGTGGATACAGATGCTCTACATGGACCCAAGGAGTTATGTTCAAGCTGCCGCAGGAGTGTCCGATGTTTTCCGCATCACTGTAGGAGTTCATCAAGGCTCTGCCTTATCACCACTGCTGTTCATTCTTGTGATGGACACTGTTACATCAGACCTACACATGCCAATACCGTGGACACTTCTCTATGCTGATGACGTCATGTTGGTTGCTAAGAATAAGTCTGATCTTCAGCGCCAAACAGAAGAGTGGAACAACCGACTAGCGCAATACGGCCTGCTCCTCAACAAAAAGAAGACAGAATATATGACATTAGATCCCCAAGAAGTTGGACCCATCCACGTTGATGGCGAAGATCTACCACGAGTAGATAAATTTAAGTATCTTGGCTCCACACTCTCTGACGATGGCAGCCTTACTGATGAGGTCAACACAAGGATACACGCAGCCTGGCTGAAGTGGCGAATGACAACAGGCGTCACCTGCGACCGTCGGATGAAGGAGCATCTGAAACCTAAAATCTACCGGACTGTTATCCGTCCCATCGCTCTCTACTGCACTGAGTGTTGGCCTGCTACAAAGGAGGTAGAACGTCGACTAAGCGTCATGGAGACAAAGATGCTTAGGTGGACAGCTGGCATCACTACACTGGATCATATTTCAAACGACGATAGTAGGAAACGCTTTGGCGTTACACCGATCCAAAATAAAATGCAGGAAAACCGTCTGCGCAGGTTTGGGCATGTGTTGCGTACAGAAGACAATACATTGGCAAAGTCAGCATATACATTGGAAGTCTCTGGAAAGAGGGCCAAGGGACGACCAAGACAGCGATGGACCGATACGGTGCACAGAAACCTGAAAGACTACATCCAGACATGGCCCGTGACCGAATTAAATGGAGACAACGAATCCACACAGCGGGCCCTACCACCAGGCGGGACAAATGTTAAAGAAGAGAAGAAGAAGAAGAAGAAGGAGAAGAATAGGAAGAAGAAAAGAAGAAGAATGAGAAGAGGAAGAAGAAAGAATTGACATCCACGGACAAGGCCTAAATAAAACATGGTTATGACTTTAAAAAACGAACCAGTTTGAATATTAGTGATGGTTGACTGTGACCATCTTACTTTACCAACCGTAGACATTGTAGTGTGCTGGTGTGTTGTACTTGTGTCTTAATCTTCTCTTAGACCATTATCATTTCGTGTGGATTTGACCGACGCATTGAATGAATGGTCAGCGTTGAGGCCTTCGGTTCAGCATTAAACTGCACTGGTCAATTCAAATAACTGGGGAGCTGTGTGTGTTCCGTCTTCTGCATTAGAATTCATTACAGGCTGGACTCCATACTCACGGACGCGCAACTCACCTGTACAGGGTCAGTTCGAAGGTCTTGCGTCTGGTCTCTTCGGAGGACACACACCAGTATTGTTATTACAGGCTCAAAACGATTGCATTTCTTATAATTTTAAATATTCATACTACTACTACTACTACTACTAATAATAATAATATTAATATTATAATAATAATAATAATAATAATAATAATAATAATAATAATAATAATAATAAATTCAAAATACAGTTCAGCTGTAAGATCGCACTGAATCCACCTGCGGAGACGTGCTTTCGATTCCCAGTCGGGATTTCGAATATTCAGAAGTGAGATTTCTACCTCTGGAGCGTGCATAGCCCTAAAGATAACTCAGCCTATACCATACATGAGTACGGATTTGTTCCTGGCGATAAGTTAGCCGGACCACTCCTTCAAGGTCCTTCAGTACCGTGTGGGGATAACTTTGGTTTAATACTTCCATTCAACATGAACAATCACCTAAGCATCCTGAGGATATCTTCACTCCCACTGTGTTATTCTGCTGCCGAATATGCGTGCTCGGTGTGGTCATACCAAACAGGTGGTCGTCGCTTTTGACGAATCATCACTGGTTGCCTACGGCCTACGCCTTTGGAAAAATTCTACTGCCTTACTGGGATTGCACCTCCTGACATCTGTCAGGAGATAGCGGCAAAGTGCGAGAAGGAAAAAGTTGACACATCTGAATCTCACCCTCTGTATGATCACCAGTTTGACTTCAAGGAAAAATTTCCTCAGAACAACAGAGTTTCTCGTACGGACTACACGCCAAGCCCGAATTTGTACTATATGGCGAAGGAGGTTCGAGCGCTTAGAAGAATGGCTGACTACAATCGAAGAACTCCCTCCTGGTCATACAGACGTTTGGTTAACGTGGAAATCTCTCGATAGATTGCGCTCAGGTGTTACGAGATGCAAATCTAACACGTTGAAGTGGAGTTCTCGCATAGATTTGCCGTTGCGTGATTGTGGTTTTCCACAGACAACGCCACATCTTCTCCATTGAAATCTGTATCCAACCATATGTAATATGGAAGACCTCATGCAATCAACAACTGAGGTCCTGAAAGTGGCTAACTATTGGTCAGCAACCATATAAGTTTGTCCTTCCGCCATGTTGTGTGGTCTTCTTTGACTCTTCCATTGTGGTTCGTCATTTCTAAAGACAGTCCTTGCATTAAGAAAACGACGCAGAATCTACTTTTCCAAGCACCGTGCTCGACAGGAAATCACCTATATACATCAAATCCATCACATTTGGCACAACATTTTTAATGTTATGATTATTGTGTTGTAATGTCCCTTTTCCTTTGCACAGACTGCATTTATATGTATAGGCCTCTATTAGGGCTTTTGATACGATAAATAAATAATCAAGAACTTATTTAATGATAAAGGTTTACGAATGGTCCAGAAGTGAAATGCAACGCAATGGATTTCCATTAATTGTCAACTATTCTGTCTTCCTATGTCATGACGGTGAACTTGACTCTCATCAACAGCACCACTGGAAGTTAATGTAGCGATGTTATTACTGGCTTCATTTCCGTTGAGATTATTCAGCTGACGGTCACATTGTATCCATGTCGACAAATATCTGTGAGGACTGCGATGTTCTCATGTAAACATTGATACTGAGGTCCGTTCTGTCCAACCAAGCGTGCTTCCACCAGCTCAGCGTCAAATGTGCACGTTGCAACTGTCTATTGCTTGAGTGGCATCAGAGAAGCCTTCTGTTCCCGGACAAAATACACATAAGAGAAGCAAAGTGAATTCTGCTACAATCGGCTCGCATACAAGCTCCGGTCTGGTCAGAAAGAAAAAAAATATTTTCAGAGGTGTTCTTGCGTTATTTCGAGAAGCTGTAATTTATCTCGTTTTAGCTAGGAGGCGTCCAGATGCAAAACTCAGTGAGCCCACAGTACAGTTTAATGTTGAAATATCTTAACAGACAAATGACGGGTCCTCACACTACTAAAAACGTAAAATTAAGCAATTTCATCAATTATGCCGGATGTTGAAGGGATGAAGGGGCCAGAAAGGTTTCAAATTGTGAGACTTGGATAGCTCTATCAAAATAAAAAATAAAAAAACCGATTTCGAAAATGACTTCCGGCCTATATGCAATTCCGGAAAAGCAGCGTAAAATCGCTTGTTTCTTAAACCGTATTCTTTTCGATTCAAAATTAGCCAAATTTACTTATATAGTTCTTTCTGTAAGTGCTCCTTGGTTCAATACCCTCAGGCATTTTTGGTTTTTTGAAAAATGTACACACCGAATGTACAGTAGTTATAAGGGCTTAAGTAAAACTCTGCATTGTCTCACATTAGCGCTCGCATTGGTGTTTAAGGGAAACAATGCATTGACTCATTTTAGCGCTCGTAGTGGTAGAAAAAGGCAAACTGCTAATCTAATCGACCGGATAAAGATAATTAAGAAAAGATTTGTATGTTTTAGGAATAAATAAAGGAAATATTCTCATACTTTATTATATTGCATTTACCTAAAATTCGTAGCTCATATCCCTAGGATGATTTCAAAATTTGCTTGCCTGAACTGTGGACTTTTTATTTCTTTACAATCTGCTTTACGTCGCACCGGCACAGATAGGTCTTCTGGTGACGATGGGAGAGGAAAGGGCTAGGAGTGGAAAGGAAGCGACCGTGATCTAAATTAAGGTACAGTCACAGCATTCGCCTGCTATGAAAATGGGAAACCACGCGATTCTTTAGGAAAAGCTAAAGCGTATTACTTCCATGGCTGGCAGATATTCAAAACTCCTTTTCATTGTAGATTTATGTTCATTTAATGACTATTTATCAGCAATCTTTGAAATATTCGCATTTTAATTAAATTACCTAAAATGGTTCAAATCACCAAATTTTCCTGCTGTTCTAATGGATCCATAGAGGTTTGCTTCTGTAAAAATATGAACATAACATAACTGGAAGGAAATGATTCAATGCTGGTTCAAAGGAGAAAATAAATTGTATAATAACTGCAATTATGTATGATTACAAAGTATATGACATAAAATTAAAGCCTGCAAAAAGTAAAAAAAAAACCGCGAGTTGGCCATGCGGTTAGGGGCGCGCGGCTGTGAGCATGCATCCTGGAGGGAGTGGGTTCGAATCCCACTGTCAGCAATCCTAAAGATGGTTTTCCGTGGTTTCTTCACACCAGGCAAATGCTGGGGTTGTACCTTAATTAAGGCCAAGGCCGCTTCCTTCCAACTCCTAGGTCTTTCCTATCCCATCGTTGCCATAATACCTATCTGTGTCGGTGCGACGTAAATTCACTAGCAAAAAAAGAAGGTAAGTCCTGTCCTGTCCCATCTAAAGTACACAGGCAACTCATTGTCTTCTGTATAAATTTCAAATTCTGAGTCCACCTCTACTTTGTTTCCGGCTGTTTGAGGATCGATCAGATTCTCATAGAAAACAAGATCTTCGTTTGCATTCCAAGTCTCCCCTAAAGCAGAAAATCAATGTCACTAACTTTAACTTCCTTTAAGGCTTTTCCAATTCGGATAACATTTGACCTCATGGACCATTAGGCTTTCCAAGTATTGTTTCTTTCTGTCTCATGGCTGTCTGCAGTTGTGTGTTCTTGGCACAAGCTCAGAACTAACGTACATAGAGAAAGAAAGCTGGGAAAACGGCATTATTCAGACACAGAACACAATGTGTATTAAGCTAGTCTTGCATCTGAGAACCACCTTAGGTAATGGCGCTTGGTAAGAATAAACCAAGTTCTGCTCATTATGATGAAAATCATTCACTCAGTTGTTCTTTGCAATCAGAAGTGGATACACACACTTTTGCATCTGTAGGCGGTTTTGTAGGTACGCTCTGGAACAGAAGGTATCAGTTCTTATTGTGTTTGGAGGGTCTAATCAACAGATTGCAGCACAGAGAACCTAATGGTGGTAATGGTTCATTTTCGAGAAAAGGTGGATTCAGTGCAGTTTGCTTGTGGACGCCGCATACATGCAATTAGGTTCTTACAACAAGGAAGCTTGTAGTATTGAGTGGCTGTTGATATCGTGATCGTGATCAATTTTATTGTGTGACCTAGGCCACAGTGGCGTGATATTTCGTTTCAGCATTTTCATACGTATGTTTTGGGATTCGATCCATGCTTGATGAGAAACCATTGGTAATGCCACTCGTGGCTATAATACCCGCGATATATTAATTATATCACGTATCAAATCGCCAGCTTGTGCTTAGAAGTGTGCGTAAAGTCATGCAGGCATTTTTTGACGTAGGATAGGTTTATCACTTTATTGCATTATTGCATTCTTTGGTAAATTAAAGTGTCGTAGCCATAATGTAATTTAAGACCTCCGCATAATTAGTATGTAACCAATAAATTAGTAATCTTGCAGGAGTGAGACAGTTTATTTTTGGTGTTTATTTCATGATATACATTACTCGAATCAAATGCATATCGACGGCTTAATTCTAAAACATCGTATCTCGCAACGCTCTTTCAACCCATAATTTTCCTTGTGACTGGTCACGCCTCCTAGCCACATATGGATATGCAGCCCATCAGAACAACTTCCGTTGTGTTCATTTTCCTATGCTAACGTGTAAAGGAAATTGAACCTTAAATGCATTATACTGTAGGAGTGCGTAAATACGTGATGCAAACAACATCCCTGCTATACGGTATGGTAAGGTCCATTTTCCTTTACAGATCAGCTTAGGAAACTGAGCACAATGAAGATTGTTCTGATTTACTGCATATACATATGTGGCAGGGAGGCGTGCCCAGCCTTAAGGAAAATAATGCGTAGGAAGAGCATCGGGACATACGAGGTTTTAGAAGTAAGCCGTCGATATGTAAGTGTGCAAATGAGTTCATTTAGTAAAAAATATTTTATTCTTATAAGGTTTTGAAAATAATGTACGAACTGGAAGCGATACAATGAAAAAATCTACAAGTTTGTCTTACGTTTTTATATAACAGGAGAGAAATACTCTGTATGGACTTGGAAAACAAACGATAACAAACGATATTAGTGTAATCATACAAATAACAACAATAATACTAAAGATATCAAGAACATATTTGAAAATATAGATGTCTATGGTCTTTAGTTAATTATCTATTACACCTGGATGAACCAACTGAAGCACTGCCCACCACCTTGACTGATGTTTCATCCTTACACGACGGAGGACAAAGTTCTGCAGGCTGTAAACCAGCTTGAAGTTCAAATGTAAGACATGAGATGACAACACTGCATAGAGAAGTGATGATATGCCATATTTTTACTGAAATCTAACTCTTCAAAAATTTGTTGGTTACATCCTTATTCCGGGGAGATCTTAAGTTGATCCGTTCTCTAAGAGGGGATCAGTTTGGGCGCTATTTCAAAAAGGTCATGTCCACGATGTATGAATTTTGACACCTCATCTGAAATCATCTCATCTTCATTAGTCTCACTTTAGAACGCACATTTCGGCAACTGTAAAATGGCATTCTTAGGTGCTGGACTTTATTGCCAGATTTTCATCATTTGCTTCAGAGCTGTTATGGTGATGGCCGTGCTAATGAAACATTCCAGTTTTGGGCCTATTGTAATATTTCACCTATAAGAATCTAGGTGCCGAAAAAATGAAATGTCGTGTGGCTTTTAGTGCCGGGAAATCCCAGGACGGGTTCGGGTCGCCAGGTGCAGGTCTTTCTATTTGACTCCCGGAGGCGACCTGCGCGTCGTGATGAGGATGAAGTGGTGATGAAGACAACACATACACCCAGCCCCCGTGCCATTGGAATTTACCAATTAAGGTTAAAATCCCCGACCCGGCCGGGAATCGAACCCGGGACCCTCTGAACCGAAGGCCATTACGCTGACCGTTCAGCCAACGAGTCGGACATCTAGGTGCTGAGAATATCTTTATGATAGTGATCCTGGAGGTTTAGGAGCATGAAACAAAACACATGATATCATTTTGTTACTTCTGCTATTAATGACAGGATGTAGGAACACGTTACGAGTAAATCTTACCACAGGGCGAGTTGGACATGCGGTAAGGGTTGCGAAGCTTTGAGCTTGCATTCGGGAGATAGTGAGCTCGAACCCAACTGTCGGCAGCCTTGATGTTGGTTTTCAGTGGTTTCCTGCATGAGTGGATGGCAACTACTTTTTATTACGATACATAACATACCGATTTTGAGGTCAGAATTTGACAGAGCTGTGAGTGACCTAAATAGGAACAAGGCACCTGGAATTGATAATATTCCCTCTGAATTACTGGATGCCTTAGGAGAAACCAGCATGGTAAGGTTATTTCATTTAGTGTGCAAGATGTATGAGACAGGAGAAGTCCCATCCGATTTTCGGCAGAATGTTGTTATACCTATTCCCAAGAAAGTCGGTGCTGACAGGTGTGAAAACTACCGCACTATTAGTTTAGTATCTCATGCCTGCAAAATTTTAACACGTATTATTTACAGAAGAATGGAAAAACAAGTTGAAGCTGAGTTGGGGGAAGATCAATTTGGCTTCAGAAGAAATGTAGGAACACGTGAAGCAATCCTGACTTTACGTCTGATCTTAGAGGATCGAATCAAGAAGGACAAACCCACGTACATGGCATTCGTAGATCTAGAAAAGGCATTCGATAATGTTGATTGGACCAGGCTGTTTATGATTCTGAAGATGATAGGGATCAGATACCGAGAACGAAGAATTATCTACAACCTGTATAAAAATCAGTCTGCAGTGATAAGAATCGAGGGCTTTGAAAAAGAAGCAGCAATCCAGAAAGGAGTGAGGCAAGGCTGCAGTTTGTCCCCTCTCCTTTTCAATGTTTACATAGAACAGGCAGTAAAGGAAATCAAAGAGAAATTTGGAAAGGGAATCACAGTCCAAGGAGAGGAAATCAAAACCTTGAGATTTGCCGATGATATTGTTATTTTATCTGAGACTGCAGAAGATCTCGAGAAGTTGCTGAATGGTATGGATGAAGTCTTAGGTAAGGAGTACAAGATGAAAATAAATAAGTCCAAAACAAAAGTAATGGAGTGCAGTCGAACGAAGGCAGGTGATGTAGGAAATATTAGATTAGGAAATGAAGTCTTAAAGGAAGTAGATGAATATTGTTACTTGGGTAGTAAAATAACCAACGATGGCAGAAGTAAAGAGGACATAAAATGCAGACTAGCACAAGCAAGGAAGAGCTTTCTTAAGAAAAGAAATTTGCTCACTTCAAACATTGATATCGGAATTAGAAAGATGTTTTTGAAGACTTTTGTGTGGAGCGTGGCATTGTATGGAAGTGAAACATGGACGATAACTAGCTCAGAAAGAAAGAGAATAGAAGCTTTTGAAATGTGGTGTTATAGAAGAATGCTGAAGGTGAGATGGATAGATCGAATCACGAATGAAGAGATACTGAATCGAATTGGTGAGAGGAGAGCGATTTGGCTAAATTTGACGAGAAGAAGAGATAGAATGATAGGACACATCTTAAGACACCCAGGACTTGTTCGGTTGGTTTTTGAAGGAAGTGTAGGTGGCAAGAACGGTAGGGGTAGACCAAGGTATGAATATGACAAACAGATTAGAGCAGATGTAGGATGCAATAGTTACGTAGAAATGAAAAGGTTAGCACAGGATAGGGTGGCATGGAGAGCTGCATCAAACCAGTCTATGGACTGATGACTCAAACAACAACAACATACCTTCAACGTTAGGAGTTTTATAGGCCTTCGAAGTAACTACCACCGTTGTGTAGTACTTGTTCCCAGCGATGTGGAAGCCGTCGGATGCTGTTGAGAACGCCTGATCTCTGGAAGTCGCCGACGGAACGGTCGCTGGCCAGGAGAATGTTGCACACTGTGTGGATATACTGTAGACACCTCGAAGTGGTGCTTTCCTTTTAGGGATGAGATCGCAGTCGGAGGTGCTGAGATTTGGAGAATAAGGTGGGTGATAAAGCACTTCCAGCCTCAGCGATTAAACAACTCAGTCACAGCTCCTGCTGTATGCGGCCTTGCATTGTCCTGCAGAATAATGAGTCGGTTATTCAGGAAGTGTCCTCGTCGTCTTCTTAGAGCTGCTACCAGGTCCGTTTGCAAAAAACACAGTAATACTCCGCATTAATGGCTCTGGGAACGGTGTGCTTTATGATAGCACCATCCCAGTTGTAGGCAACGATCAGCATGGCCTTAAAATAGGTTCCGGTCGGCCGAACCGTTACTTTTTGCGTGACCCGTGATGACGATACTCATTTGATTGGCGTTTCAGCTGCGGTTCATAAGCTCTGGCCCAGGTGTCGTCAACAGTGATTATCTGCCATAAGAAGGCATCACCTTCGCATTCATAGCGCTCCAAGTGCGTACGAGCTGCATCATTTCGCAGCCTTTTTCGATGTTCCTTCAAATCATGTGGAACCCTTTTGGAGCAATTTTCCGCGATCCCAAGCGCTTCTTCAGGATTTGCAGCACAATCGAGGGCGCCAGCCCTGTATCGTCGGCCATTTCACCAGCACCAGCACTTACGCGTAAACATTCTGCACATCGTCATCATTTACTCCAGGATGGTCAGGCCGCGGCATGTCGGTCATATTTTGCCGTCCGTCTTTGAAGACCTTGACCCATCGTGATACAGAACGGTAAGGTAATGCAATTTCACCTCAAGCCTTTTGCAATCCTTCGTAACACTGCCTTGCTAGCTCATTCCTCTTTGAAACAGCTCCTCTGATCTTGCTTCGAAATCGCTACATTTGTACTCGACGAGCGCGCGTTCTTGTTGTCGCTGCCGCCGTTCTTGGTATGTGGAGGGCGAGTTCATTTACGCTGAGGGAATATGGGTATCTAAGTTACATCAGGTATACATTATATTGCCTCGCTACGTTTCACGGCATTGTTACAGCATATATGCCACTATAAAAAATTCAATCCATGAATTTTCTCACCATGCACACCGTATCTTAAGGGCACGGCTGCTTTCTTCCCATTCCTAGGCCTTTCCTATCTCATCGTGCCACGACGTACACAAATTTTTAAAGTAAATCTTACCATGATATTATCTCCTCCCGAGACAGGACGTGCAGTATGGAGATCAAGAGATTAATAGGCCTGGTCAAGCAAGTATATAGCAGAAATCTTGACGTCCTAGCAGATAAATACTTTGGTTTTCAGGTTAGGAAGGAATCATTGTATGAAAGTACATTTATTCCTGAATATAATTTCGACAAAGAAACAGGACAGAAACAGCTGAACAAAGAAATGTAGGTCTGAAAAGTAAAGTTGAACTTCAACCTCAGAGAAGTAATTGAAGTGTCTTGAATTAATTCCACTGATATAAGGAAATGTCAGACACCTAGTGCCTTGGATACATGATGCTAAATCTTCGATACAGCGTGTTTGCTGTTGTGAGATGAAATACAAAACGGAAGAAGGTGTGAGGTGTGATTGCACATTTCGAGATTAATAATGATGATATAGATGAATATTTTTAGACGTTTACGGCCATTAGAGACCACAATAAGCAACATTTACCCATTTTTGAATTTTCCTTTGCAGCCCAGTATCGTTGCCTTCTCTCTCTGGTAGTCTGTCTGCTTTCTGTTGTCACCCGCTCTTCTGCTGTCCTTCTTCACGAAGGCCCTTGAAGTTACTGATCTGGTGTCTTTACTTGGTTCTGTTAACACTGTCTTCACGACTTAGTCCAATTATTTTCATATCCTTTCCGACCTCGCTGAACCATTTACCACATGTGTTAGGTCTACTATCGAGTATGGTAAAAATTTCTCGGTAAACAGCTTGTCTTCTATTCTAAATAGATGGCCATAGACCTTGAGTCGTCGCTTCTTCATTGATTCTATCAGTCATTCGGTTTTATGTTATATTTTCTGTCGTCCTCGCAACCTGTATGGTCCCGCCACGATTTTTGGTCCCGCCACGATCTTTGGTCCCATTATCTTTCGAGGGATCTTCCTCTCAAACATCTCAGATGTGTTTCCAGTAACTCAGAGGCATTCACTTCCATAGAGACATTATTATTATTATTATTATTATTATTATTATTATTATTATTATTATTATTATTTACATCGTTAGAGCAACTTATATTCTACGTTAAATTATTTGTTCATATGTTTGGACTATATATTTTTCTTTACATACTCGCCACATATACTTCAGCCTGAGTCTTCTCCTCTGTTGTTCTTCCACTGAGAAGTGTTGAGTGTTAGTAGGTTGGTTATTAGGATTACGTCCTGAAAAATGATCCTGATATGTATAAATATCTCTAGGTTCATATTCTTCTGAGGGCCAATCCAACTTCACGTTATGGTGGTGATATTTTCGATCCTGCATCATCAGCATTCTCCCTGCCGCGTCTCGTAATGCACACACTTATAATACCATCTTCTGTCTCCTGACGTGTTTATCTCCTCTTCGTATGCGTAAGCGAGTGACAATACCTATTACTTCATCAAGTCGACCTGTCACCTCAAGAAAAATTAACTGACAGTCCTGAGTATCTGCTTTTAGGGGTGACGGTCGAAGAAGTCTGCGCAGGGAAGGCCTATCTTCCCTTCCCTTCGGGGAAGCCGTTCGTGTGAGAGAGTCCATCCATCACCGCAAAATTCGAATAAGAAACTCTTATATCCACTTGTGAGTGTTAACGCATACCTTTTTATATTATGCATTTTTAAGTACCACAGCATAGTTTGAAGGTTAATTCCATCCTTATTTATTTATTTATTTATTTATTTATTTATTTATTTATTTATTTATTTATTTATTTATTTATTTATTTATTTATTTATTTATTTATTTAGTCCAATAAAAGAGGCGACGTTAGAACTCTTGGCCTTCTCTTCAACTTAACCACATTCTATGCTAAAGGTTAAATTATCTTCTCATACAAATGAATAAGATGATGATTATAACAACGTTGATGATGATTGTAATGGGGAGAGCAGCTTTTAACAAACAATCTGGTGTGAAAAAAGGTGTATATAGTATAATATTGACAACATTTAGTGTGTAACTAGATGGCAGTGGGTAATAATGGTGATTCTAACAATATTTAAAAACACGCCGGGCTGAGTGGTTCAGACGGTTAAGGCGCTGGCCTTCTAGACCCAACTTGGCAGACTCGATCCTGGCTCAGTCCAGTGGTATTTGAAGGTGCTCAAATACGTCAGCCTCGTATCGGTAGATTTACTGGCACGTAAAAGAGCTCCTGCGAGACAAAATTCCGGTACCTCGGCGTCTCCGAAAACCGTAAAAGTAGTTAGAAGGACGTAAAGCAAATAACATTATTATTATTATTAATATTTAAAAACAAACAATATATTATAACATAATATACACCACTGGTTCTAGAGTTAGGAAACTAATGCTCTACGTGACTTAGTGCATCTTACTGCAAGTAAGTTAACTTACGAATTTATGTAAATACTTAAATACGACGTCATTCATTCTCGCATTCATCCATGCATTCATACTATCTGGCTATAGACTTAGGAGGAAATTCCGACAAGATCTTCTAAAAGTGGCTGATGTCGTGCGGTTCCTATTATTATTATTATTATTATTATTATTATTATTATTATTATTATTATTATTATTATTATTATTATTATTATTATTATTATCATTCTATGATAATAATGAGAAATGTCTACAGATTGTTTCTCTTTCTTTACTTTTATCCTCTATAATAGCCACTCCAATTTATCTTAGAGAATTAAACCGCAGGTTGTCTCCATAGAGACTAATCCACCAACTCGACTGTGTAAAGACAGACTGGGAGCTTCATTTTTCCGGAGAGCTATGTAAACTCCACGCTTAATGTAACCTCTGAGCCACTTCACTTTACCCTATCCGACAAAATAGTTTTACTAGCTTCCTTCCGTAAAGGTTTTGTTATACAAACAGCAGAAGAATTGTATTTTGTTTATCTCTACCCAGTAAAGCGCTGCAAATATCGCTGTTATTCCGATGTAACTACACACTCTCTCATAAAATTTCCCAAGAGACGATACATAGGAAGGGAAGAACCTAGGCATCATACTGTATTTCTTACAGTTTATGTTGTGAGTTTGAGATGACATGTGTATAGTCGGAGTTCTGGTCCAACACATTACGTCTGTGAAAAGTTGCTAAGAATAGACGATGACAATCTGCAAGCTGGTCGAGACCTGAATGGAAGATTTAGGGATATCTTAACTCATTTGAATCTGAAATATAAGGAAGAGAACTTGGAAGTAATCAGAAAGAAAGAAAGAAAAGAAACTATAAACGAAATAGGTAATTTTAAGCCTACTTCCAGCTTCCTGATAAGGAGAATCCTAAATTGAACTCATAGATAAATACAATAACAAAAAAACATCTAGCAATGTAGGCAATCAAGTCTCATGGAAGTTTGTAGTTACCAGCTCTTTCCGAGGAAAGAAATATCAATCAAAGGCTCTGCAAATATTCTTGTGCGTTGCCCTAAAAGGGAATCATTGAGGAATTCTAGACACAACAAAGTACTATATTCTACGGCTGCGGCTCTAAGGAAGAAAAGTATTAGAGCGACTGTGAGAAGGAATCGAAGATAATTAATTTCTGGACCTCGCAATAAGAATGGAGAAGAACTTTCAATAGACTCCATATGTCGTTAGTCGATATACAACCACACTTAGGAAATATAGGAAACTTACCTTTTCATTTATAAATGTTAGGCTCTTCAGGGTGCCGAAACTGTTTACTGAATAAATACATTTTAAACTACCTGAAAAAAGAAACAAGTTAATTTAAATTAATGAACTTATTTTGTTTTAATGTCCAATTCCGTTACCATGTCTTTGTCCGACTCGTTGGCTGAACGGTCAGCGTACTGGCCTTCGGTTCAGAGAGTCCAGGGTTCGATTCCCGGCCGGGTCGGCGATTTTAACCTTAATTGGTTATTTCCAATGGCACGGGGGCTGGGTGTATGTGTTGTCTTCATCATCATTTCATCCTCATCACGACGCGCAGGTCACCTACGGGTGTCAAATAGAAAGACCTGCACCTGGCGAGCCGAACCCGTCCTGGCATTTCCCGGCACTAAAAGCCATACTACATTTCATTTCACCATGTCGTTGCTTAAAAACAATACTGCTTATCTGTAATGCTCTTTCTGTCCATTATTTTCCTTTAGTCTGGTTGCCCTTCCCAGTCACATACGGATACGTAGCCCTTCAGAACAATTTTCGATCTGCTAATTTCCTTACATAAAGGAATATGAGCCTTACCGTACCGTATGTTTTCATGACGTATTTGCGAGCTCCTACACTATGATACATTTAAGGTTCATTTTCCTTTAAGTACTTACGTATAGGAAAATGAGCACAATGAAAATTGCTCTGATGGACTGCACATCCGTATTGTGACCGTACCGGCACAATTAGTATTTATTTCAAGTGATTAGAAAGCAGGCAGCTAGCTCTCTTTGTGTGGATGTTGGGAGTATCATCAGGTTGTGCAATAAGACGCCCGCCAGAGAGGCGCCTCACCCGCCCACTGGGTGGCTTAAAGAATCCCCGAACTAGGCACACGTCATAGAAGAAGCAGGAGAAGAACACTATTTAGCGACTCCATATTGGAAAACAAATGCCACCGTACAGCGATGCCAAAGCGATCGGGCTAAATTTAATGCATTTTCGGCGTAAATAAGGCTTGATTAGCAAAACTGCACCCGTCAGAGCAGTGTGCTGAATTTTGGTGGAATTATAAAGTCAGGAGTTCTGATAGAAAATACTCTCCAAGCGAAAGGCGTTGGTAAACAACTTATATAACTCCGTTAGCGTACGTACGCCTAGTGAAAAACCAGATGCCTTCGGGGACTCCCTACTTCCCCTCCAAGATGATAAATTAATTACTGCAGATCCGCCGAACATATTCAACTCCGCATATCATAGCGTACTTGTGCATAACCAAGTCACACAGTCTAGCGTATTGCAAATTTCGACAGGCTGGTTTATCCAGGAGCAGTCGAAATAAGAGTGGGGGTGGATCTCGCTAGCCGCCCCTACTGCCGGGTCAAGTATAAGTTTTTGCAGTCCCAGGAAGCTGCAGCATTCGTTGAGGAGCTTTCGACGGGAAACGACGGCCAGTTCGCTATCGAATTACTGCGCCTTTGTATACTATGTGAACAAAGCGGGAGTGATTTTTTTTAGTTTTTTCGCTTATAATTTGTGATAGGCAACAGACGATTACGGTAATGAGATGTACTTAAGATATCGGTTGCAAAATAGACTAAGACTGCGTGAAATATGAAGTAGGATTTTGTATAACAACTACTTGAAAGTACGCAGAATTTCTGTAGGAGAACATAGAACTGTATAAATCCACGCTGTATCCGAATAAAGCGCAGGTCAGATTATTAACTGATTAACAATCTAGTGAGGAGTGTTCCTGAACTATTAAACCATACAGAAGATAGGGGTAGAGAGTTCTGCATCCTACGGATGCTGGGAATGTCCGGCTTAACAGTGCAATTCGGGTAGACTAGCTGAAAGTAGCCGGTATATTCATCTCCATGTAACTGGCAGTGGGTAGCCAAAGAAGTAATTGGAGTGAATGGTAACACGTGTGCAAGAAATTGATAAATTGTGTAAATTACAATCTAATTTCAGTGATCCGTGTGCTACTAAAATGGATTACGCGAGACAAGATATGGAACTTCTGAACTCCAGGACTCCAGGATCCAACGCCATGGAGTAATCCAACATTGGTAGGCCTCCGGAACCTCCGGACGGGGCCGAAGACATCAACCGTTGAGTACAAAGTTTTGTTTCTTCTCCAATGCTAGTATTTCCCTTTGTAAATAACAGTCATGAAGTATAGGGTTAAAAAATAACATTATAAATAGGCTTAATCCGCCTGAGAATGGTCGGGAATCCTTTTATTCATTTTGGTTTTAATTAATTAGATATGGGAAGGGAGTGATCCTTTGTTTATGTATAGAATTTGGGACCCCTTTTAGTGGCTACATTTGCATGTTATCATATTTTGTTTATTTAGTGCTGAGAAGGAATTGAGGGGGAAAAGGAGTAGAATGCTATGTAGATTAATAATGTAGATCTCATCTGAGCTATTGCCTAAGTTACGCAGGGACTAGCGAGGTGACAGAGTCATCAACAAGTGCCCGTATAAAAAGGAAAGGCTTGGGCTAGAATCAGCACTATGTTCGTAAAGATAGACTTCGTTGCATGGTAATATAAGTTTGGCTGTAACTCAAGATCTTCAAGGAATGACGTGCCGAGGTTTGAACCCCTGTCCCCCACTACACTAATGAGGTCTGTTAGTGTTTTTGGCAGGATTTAATAATTTTAATTAATTTTGATTATTATTATTATTATTATTATTATTATTATTATTATTATTATTTTCTTAATGTAACTTGATCAGTGTTTTGATACCGATACATTTCAAGCAAAAGGTTAGAGGATTATTATTATTATTATTATTATTATTATTATTATTATTATTATTATTATTATTATTATTATTATTATTATTATTATTATTATTATTATTATTATTATTATTGTTATTATTTTACCAAAGGTATTTTGATTGATGATTTATACCGATATATTTCGAGCAATAGGGTAGTATCTGATAGGTACACACTCTCGCCTCAGAGGAGGAGAAATAGGAGTATTGCTGTGGTCAGTGGCTAACGGATGGTGGACTTTTGGAAGGAGAGAAGATACGAGTCGAACTCCAGACCTCCAGAGATATGAGAGAATGAAATGTGAATTAACGGTCGAATTTGAGAAATGATTCTCGTGTACTGAAGGTATGTGAGCTGGCCCGAGCATTGAATGAAATGTGCCAGTTTTCTAATGAATTAATTTGACGGACACAGAAAGAAAAATCCTAGCGGGAAGCAGGTTGAATAGTGTCTTTAGTCTCCGGACCGTGGGACAAGTGTCAGCCGTGAATTTATGGCTGAGAGGGGGAGAATCTGGAACAGGGAGGAATAGATACAAGCAGAAAGGTTGGTCGGACCAAGAGTCTGTTTTCTTTTGAGAATAAAGACAGCAAGTTCTTTAATTGCCACGCCGTAGACCATGACCCACAGAGCAATATAGATGTTTATTTTTGTTATGATTGTTCGATACATGATTAGATTAATTAGGGCTTGATTACAGTACCCTGGATGGAGACGACCAGAGTCTCAGGTTCAAACCTCGTGTGAGCACAGCAGGGATCAACAGCTCGCTAAGACAGCGGGTTACAACGGGTTAATTACAGCCATTGTCTTTATTGATACATGTGTTTGATATATTTTCTTTTTCAGGATGTGTTTTTGTTTACTTATAATCGATGTCGATTTGAATCTAGACTTCGTGAAAGTCCACTGGTAGTGATTGCAAGTGATAGTTCGTTGTTCAAGTCTGTGTTTAATTTTATATGGAAGACTTGAGTCCATTTTTTTTTATTTTCCTTCTCCGTGTTTTAGTGACGGATTTCTGATATGGTCAGAATGTTCGGATTAATTATGTTTTAATATTTACTTTATTGATTCCTAGAGTTAGCCGACCGTTCAAAAAAAAAAGCGGACAGTTTTCTTTTGTGTAAATAGAGTCAAATGTGTAGTACGGGATTCAGTCCCATGGAATACTCGCATTGGGGGGAGCATGGCTTGTTTTGTTGTTGTGAATATGGTAGCGTCATTTTATTGTGTATGTCGTACTCAAGTGGTTTATGGTAACCGGGGGATAGAACGCACAAAACAATCGCGATATATACACAAAACAATTTGTGTAGCATACATCCAAACTAATGTAATAGTTATGTAAGCAATATAGGACACAGGCAATTCAAAGTGATAGTATGTGAAAAAGTGAGATCATATTAATAACCTCTCGGTAATTCTCTGTCTTGGTAGAGAGGAATATGGATATTTACGTCTGTGTCAAAAAGGAAAATTTATTGGATTAGAGAAAGTAACAGTTAACGTTGCCGTCCACATAGATTTTGGTCTGTGGAATGTGGAGGTAACATCTGATGTCAATGGCAGCCCGGATTTTTCCGCTGCTAAAATAAGTGATTGCTTATATCAATTGTGTAAGAAGTATCAAGAGTGTATCTAAATTTTGTATATTTCACCGAGTGAATAGTAAATTGTTCTAAACGATTTCATGCCTATCTATACCGAAAAACATGCATCCAGAATCCTCTTCCGTTCATTGTAGGCCTTTAGGATAGTTTATGTTTGATAGCCTCTTTATGCCGCGAACGTTCTTCGGCCCTGAGGAGTCCGTGTTCAGACCTCAGGAACGGGAGAGTAGCTTTGATTTAGCTGAGTCGAATGGTCGATAACTTTTCATGTGAGTGGATTAAGTATACAATCCCAATGAGGAGAAATCGGCACAGACCAAAAAGATCCCTTGACTATCGACTTCCGTGGAGCATGGTCCCATGTGTTCGTGACCCGAAAGGGTTGGTTTGTTGTCACATGGTCCCATGAGTCATGGGGGACGGTGGGAAAGGTTCCATATGGCGCCCTCCGTGTTGGCATTTTCGGCATTTTCGGCATTTGCGTGTAGGCATTTTCGGCATTTTTCGGTAGGTATTTTCGGATGTTAATTTTTTCTTTTATTGGGCGCATGGCACATATGCCTAGGTTAAAATGGATAGGAATGGCCAATTATGGCAAGGAACTGATTTAGTTCACACTTGGATGCACGTAATTGGACCAGTAGTTAAATCTGAATGACTAAGTAAATAATAAATGTTAATTTGAGTAATTTTTCGGTATGTCGTGGTTATTATTATTATTATCATTGCAATAACCATGATGGTCATTCAAAGCAATGGACGTACCCGGAAGGTAAATAAGGATTCAATCGAGTCCAGGAAACAATGAAATGATTTTCCAGAATCTGGGGAAAAATGAATATCGATACCCTTCAGGTAATCATATTCGCGGGTATGAGTCGGAAGGTACTGTTTGATGTAGGCCTCATTGCTAGTAGTGAATGTTAGTTACGTGTTAAAGTAGATTTCTCGTGATTTAGCAAGGGTAACCTCAGGCCCTTGAGCTGATTATGAAATGGCAATAAATTAGGTTTCAGACGGAAAGTCTTGGGACGGTATGACCTATTGTATCGGGTGTATCTGCCTCAATTCTGGACGGATGACCTGTTTTATTGGCATATACCACCTGTGTTGGTAATTTAATGCGCGCGTCATTAATTTATTCAAAATTGATTATGGATGAAAAAGGCTATGCTTTTAAAACTTGATTGTGCTCTCGGTGAAATAGGGGTGTACATGTTAGGCAACTTCGAGTTAGCCGTATTTGAGGCGATGTTTTGGAGTTAATGTTTTGATTTTGAAAATTTTTCGAAGTTGAATGGGGGGAACGCATTCTTGAATGAACATTGTTTTGTGTGTCTATCAACCCGAGGTCCAAGGTCCGAAGGTAAAGGGGGTCTCATTTTAATGAAAACAGTTGTATTACCATGGATATGGAGGCGTTAAAGGAACTCTTACGGGAGATGAGTGAGGATATTCAGGAGAAGCTAACGGAAAAACTGAATAAGAATAGTGAGGATATTCGGGATATTCTAACGGAAAAACTGAATCAATCTAGTGAGGAGATGCAGGCAAAATTGAATCAAAATAGCGAGGACATGCAGGCAAAATTGATTCAAACGAGTGAAAATATTCAGGATAATTTAACGGAAAAACTGAATCAATCTAGTGAGGATATTCAGGAAAAGATGACGGGAAAACTGAGTCAGGCTATTGGAAACGTTCAGGAAAACATCAAAGAAATGATAGACCAGGTGCAGACAGAGTGTAAGGCAGGAATGGAAGAAATTAATAAGCGGTTAGAGCGAATCGATGAACGGCAGGACGAATTGGTCGAACAATTGAGAGTCGATCGGGAACGCTGCATTAAGATAACCGAACGTTTAGAAGAACGAGTAGGGAGCGTAGAGGCAAAGCAGGAGGAGATCAGTAAGACCATGGATACGGCAATTGAACGCATTGACTGTGTTGAGGCTCAAAGCACAAGTGTCGCGGAGCAGTTAGACGTACATATGAAGGCGACAGTCGAATACCAAGAAAATCAGCGTAGGGAAACTGAGGCAATAACTCGGGAAATATCCCAGACCCAGATGAAGCTGAATGACGTACGCCATAAAGCCGAAGCGTTACGACAGGAGTTTACCGACACGATCGAACTGCGTGTAGCAGAGGAAAGAGAGCTACCGTCCGTAAACATTACCGAGATCCGGGGAGAAATCGACAAGAGGGACGATAAACTTTCAGACAGGATCGAGGATTGGTCACATAGAACTCAGAAGGTCAAGCTCAAAGTAGACACCCCCGACGCCATAATTCAGGAATTAAAGGAGGAGTTTGGGAAAATTAAAGTTGGGAAGGAATTTAGCCCAATGAAACCAATTCAATTTAATCCGTTCGATACAAAGCCCGAATCCGAAAGATCAGGACTCTTCCAGAACATGAATATGAGTCAAGATCAGGTAGCGGGGACACCAGGGCATAACTCAACATTCCTTCCTGTCGAACCCATCCCCATCTATAACATGGTGAAGATGGCGAACGACAAACCAAAACGTTTCAAACCCGGCGGGAATATGACGCCAAAGAAATTTTTGATTGAGATGGACGGTTACATGAGCGATAACCGGATCTCGTCTGAACGAAAGTTACGGGTTGTCGAGAAATTTTTAGAGGACCAGGCCCTTGTGTGGTTCCAAGCATTTCGATACTGCTTTGACGGGTACGAAAGCTTCAAAAGGGCATTCTTATACAAATATTGGGGGATGCAAACGCAGCAGGGTTTGCGCCTCGAACTGTACTCACGTCGGTACTCGATGACGGGACCAACGCGCTTCTGCGAGTACTTCACAGGACAGCTAGTGAAGATGAGGGAGTTGGACAACCCTTCGGCTGAAGGCGAACTATTAGCAGCGCTCACAAAACAATTTCCCGCTGACGTGCAGCGTATTTTGATAGCGGCAGATGTAAAAACAGCTGTTGAGATGGAGCAAGTGTTACGGCACCTGGACCAGACGTCAGGCGGCCAACACATGCGGACCAGGCAGACTGAAATGGTAAATATCGTGAACTGCCAAGGAAATGCTAATTCGGTCGGTCAAAAGCACCAAGGGACAAGTACGCGGGAGTTGTACGCTACAAATAACCATTCAAGGGATAGTAGGTGGAATCCTCGTCCGTGGAGAGAGGATAGGCGTAGTTATGGTCGGCAATCCTATACGAGAGATAATTACCGTAAGGACCGGCGACCCTATCCGAAATGGCAACCTAGAAACGATAGGAATCCGCAAGCACGGGGAGATTATCGTCAGGGAGACCAGAACGACCGTAAGAAGGAATCTCAACGGTACGTTAAAGAACTGCGCGAGGCGCGAAGTAATGGAGACATATGGGAGCAGCCCATAAGGCAACTCTCCCAAACAAATGAGTGTCAAGGGGCAGAGAGTCTTGCGTTACAGCAGCATAACGCGAATCAAGGGAGGTTGAACCCCTGTGCGCCAGAGTATGAGGCCACAGAGGGGAATCGCCTTTAAAAAAAGCCCAAATACTAAGCGGGGAGATAGCCGGATGTTCGGAAGCTATCGATCCTCAGGAGACATCATGGACGGTCATTACGATAGACACCTGGGTGGTGCAAGCTGATGATTTACTGGAGGAACAGTTGAAAACAGACATTAAGGTCATAAGAGAACTACCCGTTATTTACATCAGGGTTAACGGGGTTCGAGTTCGTTGTCTTGTGGACACGGGAGCCAGCGTGAGCGTTGTCTCTAGAATTCTATTACAAGAACTTCAATCCAAAAATGGTATCCCGGTTATCCTAATATCAAATGTCAAGGTTCGTGGAGTAATTCCGGACAGGACCACAATCTGCAATAGCCGAGCGTATCTGGGCCTGGAGATTGGGAAGGATATTATTTCCCATCCATTTATCGTTTTATTAAAAATTGAATATAATATCATCATCGGTTCAGATTTCCTAAGGGAATATAAAGCCCATATTAATATGGAAACAAACGAAATTTTTTTAAAATTTGATTCAGCCCAAACCGAGATGAAGTTAAATGATTTTGAGGACTTAGAAACCGAGGAAAGAATTTGGACGACACAGATCTGTTCAGGAAACACGGAGGGAGAAGAAAGCGGGATAGGATTGGACGAAATCTGCCACAAAGTCTTTGAGGAATCTGGAATGACAATCGCAGCATTGGAGACAGAAGAGGAACCATCGTTGGATTCAACCATTCAAGGGAAAGTTCATGAAGCCAAAATTGGGGAAAATGAGAAGGACCAATTACTCAAAATTTTAGAACAATGTAAAGAAGTTTTCGGTTCACGACCGGGGAAGATCCCAAACTTTCAATATACCTTGGTAGTAAACAGTTGGGAACCTTTTAGGCAACGCCCGTATCCGGTACCAGAAAAGTATCATGACAAAGTCAGTAAAATCATTGGCGAGATGGAGGCTAGTGTTTTAATTATGAAGTCACCAACGCCTTTCCTGAACCCACTCGTAATTGTCGAATAGGCGAATGGGTCTCTTCGCGTTTGCCTTGACGCGAGGGCTATTAATAAACGCTTAGTCCCCGAGTATGATCAAGCCCCTTGTATCAAAGACATCCTGAAGAAATTTCGGCATATGAAGTTGTTTTCTGGGGTCGACTTAACTTCCTCTTTTCATCACGTAGAGTTTGACCAAACGACATACGTCTTCAAACGGCTTCCGTTCGGCATTATGAACGCGGGATCCGCTCTTATCCGAGCTCTCGATAGAAACCTTAGCGACGAGGTAAAGGCATTTACGGTAAGGTACATTGATGACATTTTGGTGGCATCTGAAACCGTCGAGGACCATCTCGAAAAGATCAGGAAGCTCTTGCGCGATCTGGATCGACCCAACTTTAAAGTCAACCTTCCAAAGTCACAGTTTTTTCAAAGGAGTATTTTATTTTTGGGACACGTGATTGACTCCGATGGCGTGATCCCAAACCCCGTCAAAATTCAAGCAATTCAAAACTTTCCAAGACCAACTAGGGTCAAGCACGTTCGGCAATTTTTAGGGATCTGTAATTTCTTCTCTGATCACTGTCCTGGGTATACCGAAGTCGTAGCACCCCTCCAAAATTTGCTAAAGAAAAATAACCGTTGGAAGTGGGACGAGGAATGCGAAGTTGCTTTCAATAAGACGAAGGAACTCCTCGCCAACAGCATTAAATTAGGTTACCCAGATTATTCTAAAAAATTCATTGTGCAAACAGACGCATCGAAAATTGGGG
This sequence comes from Anabrus simplex, assembly GCF_040414725.1. Lineage (NCBI taxonomy): Eukaryota > Metazoa > Arthropoda > Insecta > Orthoptera > Tettigoniidae > Anabrus > Anabrus simplex. Next base: position 101,295,192 of record NC_090265.1, on the reverse strand, counting down.
TCGGTGCTGTATTGTACCAAGAAGACCCGGAGGCACAACCAAAAATCACATATCTGGAATTTATGAGCCGCAAATTGAGAACTCACGAGCTCAAATACACAGTGACTGAACTCGAGATGTTGGCTATCGTCACAGCCCTAGGTCACTGGCGGAAGTATATCTATGGCTTCCCCATTGTCCTTCGGACAGACCATAAGGCATTAACATTCATGCTCAAGTCGACAATGACGAGCGAAAGGGTCAATCGTTGCTGTCTTTTCGTCCAACAATTTGCCTTAACGGTTGAGCATTGTGCTGGAAAAAACAACATTATTGCAGATGCCCTAAGTCGAAACCCGGACCCCAGCGAAACTTCCATTTTTCACATCCAGCTTGAAGATGAAGACCATGCCACTTTAGAGAAGTTGAAATCTGTAGGGGAGGAGCAGGAAAGATATCCGGAAACAGGGAAATTGATCGAGTTCTTCAAGCGGAAATTACAACCGGGTACCGCCGAGCACTCAGAAATAGAGAAGAAGGCAGAACGGTACAATTACTTCAACGGGATTCTCCATAAGTTTGTCGATGATAATCACACTCGATACAGGATTGTAGTGCCGCCCGTTTTACAAGAGGACTTAATCTGGTTGGCACATCGAGCCATTGGTCACGCCGGGATCGACAAGGTTGTATCAACGTTAAAGGAAACATTCATTTGGCCAAATATGAGGAAGATCGTCCGCCGTGTATTGATGACATGCGATATATGCCAGCGGGTGAAGCACAACACCTTTTTGCTTAAACAACTGCCGCGACCTTTGTTGCCGAAGCAGCCCAAAGAGCTCTTCGCGCTAAATTTTTACGGTCCCTTACCCAAGGCACGACGCGGGATGCAGCATATTTTGGTTTGCGTCGATGTTTTTTCGAAGTTTATCCAACTTTGCCCCGTACAAAAAGCGAATACCAGAGCTGTCATCAATCAGATAAAGAATAAAATCATTCCGAGGATGGGTAAACCGGAGTGTATTTTAACAGATCACGGTTCCCAATTCACGTCCGGAGCTTTTAAAAGGGATATTGAACGACTAGGGGTGAAGCATCACCTGAGTTCGATTCGCCACCCCGAATCCAACCCAGCCGAGCGGATCATGCGGGAGATAGGCAAATTTTGCCGGATCTACTGTTCCCGTCAACATTGGCGATGGGTGGACGTCCTTCCTATCATTGAGGAATGTGTGAATGGGACAGTCCACGAGTCGACAGGGATGATCCCAAGCGTCGTTCATTTCGACGAAGTTCCCAAGAGACCCTGGGTGAATGCAATCCAATGCCCTCAAGACCCCCGCTTATCCGTGGAACTCTGCATACAAACGACGGCGGAATATTTGAAAGAACAGGCAGAGAAGCGATTACGGCGATTGCGTGGAAAAAGGTACCATCGCCCACTACGAGTTGGAGAACTTGTTCTTGTCAAACGACCAGCGATCTCCGATCCCGCAAATAAAATTTATCATAAGTTTGCGGAGCTATACATTGGGCCGTATCGGATCATCGAAAATTTGGACAATAATTCCTACAAGGTCCAGAGCATGGACGGCACGACTGAGACGGTGTACAATGCCGCCAATTTGAAATTGTACCATCCTCCGGAAACACCAGAATAGACGCCAATCAGGTGGACGAGAACGCCGGAGAAGAGGAAGAGGATTTGGAGAGAGACGAAGATGAGGATCCCGGGGACGACGAAGAAGATGGTAAAGAAGATCCAGCAGTCCATGTAATGACGGTGGAGAAACTAGATGATTTGAATGACCAGAGTTGTGAGAAGTGCATAGAGCTGTACCAGAGACGCGACATTATGGCACGAGTATGTTACTTACTCCAGAGAGAAAATGCCCAGTTGAGGTTGGAATCACAGAAACTTAGAGCAGCTAAAGAAGATTGATCTTAAGACGGATTGGGTAGTAATTGTTCAAGAAATTCGCAACTCCGTTTCAAATTTCTTGAAACCAACGGAGGTGCAGATGTGACCGTACCGGCACAATTAGTATTTATTTCAAGTGATATGCTTGGTTAGAAAGCAGGCAGCTAGCTCTCTTTGTGTGGATGTTGGGAGTATCATCAGGTTGTGCAATAAGACGCCCGCCAGAGAGGCGCCTCACCCGCCCACTGGGTGGCTTAAAGAATCCCCGAACTAGGCACACGTCATAGAAGAAGCAGGAGAAGAACACTATTTAGCGACTCCATATTGGAAAACAAATGCCACCGTACAGCGATGCCAAAGCGATCGGGCTAAATTTAATGCATTTTCGGCGTAAATAAGGCTTGATTAGCAAAACTGCACCCGTCAGAGCAGTGTGCTGAATTTTGGTGGAATTATAAAGTCAGGAGTTCTGATAGAAAATACTCTCCAAGCGAAAGGCGTTGGTAAACAACTTATATAACTCCGTTAGCGTACGTACGCCTAGTGAAAAACCAGATGCCTTCGGGGACTCCCTACTTCCCCTCCAAGATGATAAATTAATTACTGCAGATCCGCCGAACATATTCAACTCCGCATATCATAGCGTACTTGTGCATAACCAAGTCACACAGTCTAGCGTATTGCAAATTTCGACAGGCTGGTTTATCCAGGAGCAGTCGAAATAAGAGTGGGGGTGGATCTCGCTAGCCGCCCCTACTGCCGGGTCAAGTATAAGTTTTTGCAGTCCCAGGAAGCTGCAGCATTCGTTGAGGAGCTTTCGACGGGAAACGACGGCCAGTTCGCTATCGAATTACTGCGCCTTTGTATACTATGTGAACAAAGCGGGAGTGAAATTTTTCAGTTTTTTCGCTTATAATTTGTGATAGGCAACAGACGATTACGGTAATGAGATGTACTTAAGATATCGGTTGCAAAATAGACTAAGACTGCGTGAAATATGAAGTAGGATTTTGTATAACAACTACTTGAAAGTACGCAGAATTTCTGTAGGAGAACATAGAACTGTATAAATCCACGCTGTTTCCGAATAAAGCGCAGGTCAGATTATTAACTGATTAACAATCTAGTGAGGAGTGTTCCTGAACTATTAAACCATACAGAAGATAGGGGTAGAGAGTTCTGCATCCTACGGATGCTGGGAATGTCCGGCTTAACAGTGCAATTCGGGTAGACTAGCTGAAAGTAGCCGGTATATTCATCTCCATGTAACTGGCAGTGGGTAGCCAAAGAAGTAATTGGAGTGAATGGTAACACGTGTGCAAGAAATTGATAAATTGTGTAAATTACAATCTAATTTCAGTGATCCGTGTGCTACTAAAATGGATTACGCGAGACAAGATATGGAACTTCTGAACTCCAGGACTCCAGGATCCAACGCCATGGAGTAATCCAACATTGGTAGGCCTCCGGAACCTCCGGACGGGGCCGAAGACATCAACCGTTGAGTACAAAGTTTTGTTTCTTCTCCAATGCTAGTATTTCCCTTTGTAAATAACAGTCATGAAGTATAGAGTTAAAAAATAACATTATAAATAGGCTTAATCCGCCTGAGAATGGTCGGGAATCCTTTTATTCATTTTGGTTTAAATTAATTAGATATGAGAAGGGAGTGATCCTTTGTTTATGTATAGAATTTGGGACCCCTTTTAGTGGCTACATTTGCATGTTATCATATTTTGTTTATTTAGTGCTGAGAAGGAATTGAGGGGGAAAAGGAGTAGAATGCTATGTAGATTAATAATGTAGATCTCATCTGAGCTATTGCCTAAGTTACGCAGGGACTAGCGAGGTGACAGAGTCATCAACAAGTGCCCGTATAAAAAGGAAAGGCTTGGGCTAGAATCAGCACTATGTTCGTAAATATAGACTTCGTTGCATGGTAATATAAGTTTGGCTGTAACTCAAGATCTTCAAGGAATGACGTGCCGAGGTTTGAACCCCTGTCCCCCACTACACTAATGAGGTCTGTTAGTGTTTTTGGCAGGATTTAATAATTTTAATTAATTTTGATTATTATTATTATTATTATTATTATTATTATTATTATTATTATTATTATTATTATTATTATTGTTTTACCAAAGGTATTTTGATTGATGATTTATACCGATATATTTCGAGCAATAGGGTAGTATCTGATAGGTACACACTCTCGCCTCAGAGGCGGAGAAATAGGAGTATTGCTGTGGTCAGTGGCTAACGGATGGTGGACTTTTGGAAGGAGAGAAGATACGAGTCGAACTCCAGACCTCCAGAGATATAAGAGAATGATGTGTGAATTAACGGTCGAATTTGAGAAATGATTCTCGTGTACTGAAGGTATGTGAGCTGGCCCGAGCATTGAATGAAATGTGCCAGTTTTCTAATGAATTCATTTGATGGACACAGAAAGAAAAATCCTAGCGGGAAGCAGGTTGAATAGTGTCTTTAGTCTCCGGACCGTGGGACAAGTGTCAGCCGTGAATTTATGGCTGAGAGGGGGTGAATCTGGAACAGGGAGGAATAGATACAAGCAGAAAGGTTGGTCGGACCAAGAGTCTGTTTTCTTTTGAGAATAAAGACAGCAAGTTCTTTAATTGCCACGCCGTAGACCATGACCCACAGAGCAATATAGATGTTTATTTTTGTTATGATTGTTCGATACATGATTAGATTAATTAGGGCTTGATTACAGTACCCTGGATGGAGACGACCAGAGTCTCAGGTTCAAACCTCGTGTGAGCACAGCAGGGATCAACAGCTCGCTAAGACAGCGGGTTACAACGGGTTAATTACAGCCATTGTCTTTATTGATACATGTGTTTGATATATTTTCTTTTTCAGGATGTGTTTTTGTTTACTTATAATCGATGTCGATTTGAATCTAGACTTCGTGAAAGTCCACTGGTAGTGATTGCAAGTGATAGTTCGTTGTTCAAGTCTGTGTTTAATTTTATATGGAAGACTTGAGTCCATTTTTTTTATTTTCCTTCTCCGTGTTTTAGTGACGGATTTCTGATATGGTCAGAATGTTCGGATTAATTATGTTTTAATATTTACTTTATTGATTCCTAGAGTTAGCCGACCATTCAAAAAAAAAGCGGACAGTTTTCTTTTGTGTAAATAGAGTCAAATGTGTAATACGGGATTCAGTCCCATGGAATACTCGCATTGGGGGGAGCATGGCTTGTTTTGTTGTTGTGAATATGGTAGCGTCATTTTATTGTGTATGTCGTACTCAAGTGGTTTATGGTAACCGGGGATAGAACGCACAAAACAATCGCGATATATACACAAAACAATTTGTGTAGCATACATCCAAACTAATGTAATAGTTATGTAAGCAATATAGGACACAGGCAATTCAAAGTGATAGTATTTGAAAAAGTGAGATCATATTAATAACCTCTCGGTAATTCTCTGTCTTGGTAGAGAGGAATATGGATATTTACGTCTGTGTCAAAAAGGAAAATTTATTGGATTAGAGAAAGTAACAGTTAACGTTGCCGTCCACATAGATTTTGGTCTGTGGAATGTGGAGGTAACATCTGATGTCAATGGCAGCCCGGATTTTTCCGCTGCTAAAATAAGTGATTGCTTATATCAATTGTGTAAGAAGTATCAAGAGTGTATCTAAATTTTGTATATTTCACCGAGTGAATAGTAAATTGTTCTAAACGATTTCATGCCTATCTATACCGAAAAACATGCATCCAGAATCCTCTTCCGTTCATTGTAGGTCTTTAAGATAGTTTATGTTTGATGCCTCTATATGCCGCGAAAGTTCTTCGGCCCTGAGGAGTCCGTGTTCAGACCTCAGGAACGGGAGAGTAGCTTTGATCTAGCTGAGTCGAATGGTCGATAACTTTTCATGTGAGTGGATTAAGTATACAATCCCAATGAGGAGAAATCGGCACAGACCAAAAAGATCCCTTGACTATCGACTTCCGTGGAGCATGGTCCCATGTGTTCGTGACCCGAAAGGGTTGGTTTGTTGTCACATGGTCCCATGAGTCATGGGGGACGGTGGGAAAGGTTCCAGTATGTGGCTGGGAGGCGCAACCAGTCTTATGGAACGTAATGGTAGGAAGAGCATTGCCAGATACTTGGTATTTTTCCTTAAGGGACGATATATTTTCTTACGTAAGAAGGGCAGACAAGCTACTATAAAATAAGAAAAAGAATCCAGGAAGTATATTAGAATCATATAATACCCTGGTAGACGTTCTAACACACAATATAATTCTTAATGCGTTATATTTAACACACAAAGCACAGGTAATATTTTATGTGTCAAAATGAAATTACAAAATGAAATTAGCAGCAATCGAAATATGTAAATCTGAAAAGTAATATGTGTCGGAATTCCTTGACTTTATTATAAGTTTCAGATCAAAGCAAAAAAAAGTAAAGTAAATAGGAGAGTTCAAATCGAAGTTACGGTGATTCAAAATGAACGTGAATCAGATAATGACCGATGTTGACCTCATAACGTACAGTACATATCGCGTTAGAGAATCTCTTACGGAATGTCATCTGACAACACCAAGGAACTAAATGGATGTGAAATTCCATTGTGCATGTATCGCAATATGTGTCTGCAATGCCGAGAGGACGAATTCCAACTCCTTTTATTCAATGACGTCACTATAGGTGCAGAAGTCTACTGGGACTCGAGAGGCTGGTTTTCGGTTTCACAGAAATATAGTTCAGGTAGATCACAGTGTGGGTGCTGTCTGGACTAGGCGACAAAGGCTTGCTCAATTCACCAAGAAGAAAGCAGTTCCAGTTCCCCGTCAACAAATAAAAAATATAAATACGAGATTGCCACTGTTGGAAGTGCACATAGCTTTGAGATTCATTCAGACTTATCTAGAAATTGAGTACCAGGGAGCGACGTTGGCTGGGCATAGAGCTAATCCCTCTACCCCACCATGTTGCGAAATTACAGATATTTGAAGCCCTCCACAACTCCAAGGGCATTCTTTACTTGTACGGATAAGACTGCTTTGCTTTAGTTCATGGTGTGAGAGATGATGGGAAACAGACGTTTGCCATGGCAAACGTTCTACACCATCGCCACCTCAAAGCACTGCACTGATGACCGAAAACCTGGGTAGAAGTGTCGTAAAGGCCACTCTGACAGAAAGGATGACGACTATCAGTATTATGAAGGTTGCCCTCGCCCTTTGTGAGTCCGCAAGGACAATAAACAATCAATTGTTGGAGTCATGCCTACGTTCCTCCAGTACATTTACCTTGACATATGCTCATGATTGAGAATGCCTTAAGTGAGTCGGAAAGATGACTGCAATGTAACGTTTTCAGTAATGAGAGGCTTGGACCACCTTGGACGAAGTAACGACGGTGTTCAAGTTCATAGACTTTCGTATCAGTGGAAAACTCCATGATGTGTTCACACTCAAGATTCATAACCTACACCAAGAACTACTGTACAGGGGGATATCAGCTATTTATACAGATTGTCTACATTATTTCTTTAGGGGACGAAAGCATGATTTTTCATCCGTGATGTCTTCAATCCTACTTTGACATTTTCTGGACCCTTTAATGGACCAACATTTTTACAACATAACGTCCGATCTCATGTCACAAAGGAAAGAAACAGCTCGTTCTACGTGACGTGCACATTCTACACCGCCCTTCTAAGCCTCACCCTGTTGGACACGTGTGAGACTTGGTGTAAGGGCACCTAACTCCCAGTCTAGACCGGATAGTGGCTATCTTCCTGCTACTTCAAGCCTTTCCGTCCGTGGGCAGACATTTAACTTTTACACGACTGTCTACCTGCCAGATTAGCTCCTTGCGTTGCCTTTGAGAGTGGTTACTCCCATTAGCAGTGCGTATGCTTAATCTATAGGCATCTGTTCCCACAGTGGATGGCTGAGAAAAGCCCACATTCGATAACTGATGATGAGCACCCTGAAAGATCGGGGCCGACCAAAATTATTAATTCCCCTTGTAAATTACGATGGAAGTACGAAGTATGGAGTGTTATACCCAGTGCTGCTGGCGCCTTGAGTTTTCCGAGCTCGGAGGTAAGAAATGTGTCATCGGCCAAGAAGGTATTGGGAACTAGGCCTCATCTGGAAAGTACGAGAATTGCTGCATGGAACATAAGGACACTCCTCCAAGCGATACTGTTGGGAAATGTCATTTTAGGAAAGGAAAAGATGAAACTTCGTGTCCTTGGAATGTGCGAGATTACGAAGACCGATCGTGGACAATGTATAACTGAAGAAGCAACGGGTAGCTTTGAAGTTGACCTTACTCATTGAAAAGGCGTAGCCATTTTAGTATTTCAGCACTTGGTCAGGTACTGTATATTTTCAACATTGCACCAGACTCAGGTATCGACTATAAGGACTTCCAAGGACATAGATTCAATCCATGTCTACGCAACACCTACTGATAAATTCCAATTTTATTAAAAATGTGAGAACTGGGAATCTTCAAGGATCCTGGCATAACTAAGAAAACTGGACCCAAAAGTAGGTTTCTTAACAGCTTGGAAAAGTTGTGGCCACGTACGGACTAGAGGAGTAGCGGACGGAAACGGTAAGGGTGATAAATAGCTCCAGGTCTGCCAAGACAAGGACGTAATCATCAGAATTTCATGATTCCAAACTACACCTCGCCGTTCGCACATCTGGTGATTTTGGCTTGACACTTCCCAAGCGATATTCAGAAGTCTGATTAGCTACATCAAGATAAATTATCGTTTTCGGAACTGTGTAAAAGTTGTGAAAACTTTTCCAGCCTTTGTCACTAAATCAGACCTCCATCTAGTTGTTGCAGAGGAAAGACAGGGAATGAAAATCCAGCAAACGAAAGTTTACACCAAGAGATTTGACTAGTAATACCTCAAAGATTCGGAGGTTCGAGATAGAGTGGCATACCTTCTCAATACCAGTATTGAAAATCTAAATATCCGATCAGAAAACAAAGTAGATGAAACAAGAAATGAGCTTAATAATCAAATTTAAGAAACTGGACTTGATAATTTTAACTTTGCAAATGAAGACAAGCGGAAATCAATGAAAGAAGTGGCATATAAGTGATCGAAAGACAGAGGGGTGGTGATGGTGGTGGTGGTAGTGGTGGTGGTGGTGGTGATTATTGTTTTGAGAGGAGTACGAATTAGTCAATCATCCTCTATGTTACATTAAACACAGATAAAAATGGAAGGAATCGGATACTTCGAAAAATAGGCCAAAGAAAAATAAGGGCCACGAAAGGCGTCAAAATGAAGGACTCCCTACGTTTCCATCCGTAATACTTTTGGGGCAGGAAAAGAACAAGTGTTGATGAAGGGAGATTGGATAAGATCGATCAAAGTGAGGAGCATGGTATATCGATGCCTTTCTTTTAAAACCTCGTATGTCCAAATGTTCTTACTACTTATTATATCCCTTAAGACTGGCCACGCCTCCCGGTCATATATTTGTATGCAGTCCAGCAGAATAATTTTCGCTGTGTTCATTTTCCTTTGTTAATGTCTAAAGGAAAATGGACCTTAACGTACCGTATTGTAGGGATGTTGATTGCATGGCAAATTTACACACTCCTACAGTATAATATACTTAAGGTTCATTTTCCTTTACACATTGGCAGAGGAAAACGACCATAACGAAAATTATTCTTTTGGACTGCATATAAATATGGGACTGGGAGGCGTGACCAGTCTTAAGGAATATAATGGATAGGAAGAGTATTCGGACTTACGAGGTTTTTAAAGAAAGCCAACGATATGTAAATGGAAGCTATGCTGGGACTCAGCTTTGGGCCCCGTGTTCACCGACCAATGCTCCCAAGTTAAGATCCCCAAGTTCGGAGGCCCTGGGGCCCCCTTTAGTCGCCTCTTACGACAGACGGGCATACCGTAGGCGCTATTCATCATTTCCACCCACAGGGCGAACTGAGGGGTAGAATTCTCTAAATGCTGTTCCGTAGGAGGCTTGACATATTAGATGTTAATATTTTAAATAATTCAGAGTACAGTCACACTTTCACAATACGATTGGAAGTTTACGGATCGTTACTAATATTACTAAACTTGAGTATGGCCTCTTGTTGAAATTTTATCCAAGTCTTTTATGATGCAACGGATAAATTGTAATTTATTAAAGAAATGGGTGTAGTAAATAATGCACAAGATAGTCTTAATCGGCTTGACCACGATTATCTGAATATCCTTCCAAATGATGTGTAACAGTGATGTGAAAATGATTTAAATTTTATGGAAATTATTTTCTAATTGTAGCAGTATTTGACGTTTAAATATAAAATAGCTGTTCCTTAAACAATGTAATAGTAATTAGTCTGTTGCGTTCACTACATGAGAAATATATCATATGAATTCCTTTTTAAACAAACAGTTCCGAGTTATCTGGTTTAACGTGCATTGGAACTCTCTAAATGAAATACTTTGGTATTTTTAAATCTTCCTTCTACGAAATACACTGACTGACAGAGCAAATGCAACACCAAGAAGGAGTGGTTCGAAAGGGATGAAAGTTGGGGAAAAAAACAGAGACGGCACGGACGAATAATTGATGTTTATTTCAAACCTATATGCAGGTTACACAATGCGCACGGCATCGACTCAGTAGGATGTAGGACCACCGCGAGCGGCGATGCACGCAGAAACACGTCGAGGTAGAGAGTCAATAAGAGTGCGGATGGTGTCCTGAGGGATGGTTCTCCATTCTCTGTCAACCATTTGCCACAGTTGGTCGTCCGTACGAGGCTGGGGCAGAGTTTGCAAACGGCGTCCAATGAGATCCCACACGTGTTCGATTGGTGAGAGATCCGGAGAGTACGCTGGCCACGGATGCATCTGTACACCTCGTAGAGCCTGTTGGGAGATGCGAGCAGTGTGTGGGCGGGCATTATCCTGCTGAAACAGAGCATTGGGCAGCCCCTGAAGGTACGGGAGTGCCACCGGCCGCAGCACATGCTGCACGTAGCGGTGGGCATTTAACGTGCCTTGAATACGCAATAGAGGTGACGTGGAATCATACGCAATAGCGCCCCAAACCATGATGCCGCGTTGTCTAGCGGTAGGGCGCTCCACAGTTACTGCCGGATTTGACCTTTCTCCACGCCGACGCCACACTCGTCTGCGGTGACTATCACTGACAGAACAGAAGCGTGACTCATCGGAGAACACGACGTTCCGCCATTCCCTCATCCAAGTCGCTCTAGCCCGGCACCATGCCAGGCTTGCACGTCTATGCTGTGGAGTCAATGGTAGTCTTCTGAGCGGACGCCGGGAGTGCAGGCCTCCTTCAACCAATCGACGGGAAAGTGTTCTGGTCGATATTGGAACAGCCAGGGTGTCTTGCACATGCTGAAGAATGGCGGTTGACATGGCGTGCGGGGCTGCCACCGCTTGGCGGCGGATGCGCCGATCCTCGCGTGCTGACTTCACTCGGGCTGCGCCTGGACCCCTCGCACGTGCCACATGTCCCTGCGCCAACCATCTTCGCCACAGGCGCTGCACCGTGGACACATCCCTATGGGTATCGGCTGCGATTTGACGAAGCGACCAACCTGCCCTTCTCAGCCCGATCACCATACCCCTCGTAAAGTCGTCTGTCTGCTGGAAATGCCTCCGTTGACGGCGGCCGGGCATTCTTAGCTATACACGTGTCCTGTGGCACACGACAACACGTTCTACAATGACTGTCGGCTGAGAAATCACGGTACGAAGTGGGCCATTCGCCAACGCCGTGTCCCATTTATCGTTCGCTACGTGCGCAGCACAGCGGCGCATTTCACATCATGAGCATACCTCTGTGACGTCAGTCTACCCTGCAATTGGCATAAAGTTCTGACCACTCCTTCTTGGTGTTGCATTTGCTCTGTCAGTCAGTGTAATTTGACATTTCCGATCATATTAATGAATCGATAGTTAATAAACTCGTTCAAGACTATTTTTTTCATATTTGCTAAGTTTTTTCCTCTCTAACTTTCGCATTTTCGTAACTAACGAACATGGAGTACTGTGGTTCCACGAATTTGTGAATTATTTTATGGTGGTAGCATTGTTGTAGAGTAAAACTTTCTAAGGTGTGGGATTTTGTTTATAATTGAGGATTTGTGTTAAAGGGATTATTCGCAATCAATTATTACATTTTGACCACGTTTCTAGCATCTGAAGTTGACAATATGCTACATACCTACATCTCAAATAATACTGAAAGGAATATACTGGAATTTTCATTAACACTTTCAGATTATTAAACTACGTTGCCGAAACAAAATTGTTGGCGTGTATCTCGTATTAAAAAACCCATGGCGCAACAGCCCCGAAGGGCCATGGCCTACCAAGCGACCGCTGCTCAGCTCGAACGCCTGCAGATTACGAGGTGCCATGTGGTCAGCACGACGGATCCTCTCGACCGGTACCCCTATCTCACCTTGAGATAGCTCCTCAAATGTAATCCCGTAGGCTGAGTGGACATCGAACCAGCCCTCAGATTCAGGAAAATATCCCTGACCTGGCCGGGAATTGAAGCCACGTCCTGCGAGTAAGAGGCAGGCAAGCTACCCGTACACAGCGGGGCCGGCATATCTTGTATTACCTGAATTAAAAATCATTTGAATAATATGCATTCTGCTAAAAAATACTGTATTATTTTTAAAAGCAAGACATGAATGTTATTAAACCGGACTAACTGAATTTACAATAGACAATTAAAATTTAAAAGTTATTTGTAAAACGGTTTCATATATGCAGGGACTTGTTATTTCAATAAGAGCACGATAAGTCATTCGAACTAAACTAAATACTACATTCATTTCCGGACGTTCAAACCTACACCAACTAAGCAGTGTTTAATTTCTTCAATACAAGAGGAAGTTTTGTTTAATTACCTGTTAGAAATATAAATACAAAGTTAAATTAATAGATTTTTAGCCGAGCAAAGATAATTCAACTAAGCTTAAATAAAGGTTTTGAAATGATCCACATTCCTGTGTGATGTTCCAAAATAACCTCCTATAAACAGAATAAATAGAACATTAAGGGCGAATCTGTTTCGTATAAGTTGCTCTCATTATATTAGTAGTACAATTTGTTGTGATAATGAGGTTCTCCCACGAAGGAATTTGTTACGAGTTATTTACTTATTATTTTGTGTCAAATAACGGGAAAGCTTGTTTAATAAATACCCGATCAAGATGATTGTAAAATCACGCTCAATTTGGAACTCTTGAAATAGGGCAGGCTTTAGCGGAGCTGCGGTAGAAGATACCTCTTTTTATTCAGACCACGGAGGGCAGGTCGGTCGTTAAGCTCCGATATCGACAGAAGGAACGCCACATCTCCATAATGGAAAATGGCAGGCACATGGTTCGCTCGTACACTTTGAATAAAATCCTCGGTCGCTCAACCTTCTCGCTACTGCAGGTCACAGAGCATTCGGGATTCTTACAAGTCTACCTCTTTCTCTATATTCACTGACGTGAAGGGAGCTCAGCTATTCCCTTTGATAGCACCATGATTTAAATTTCAGCACTGATGGAGAGTCTACTATTTTCCATCACATCAGTGAAGTTCTCTTACAGTATTAACTGTTTAAAATGCTTTCAACTTCACAAATAAGACATGAAATTTGGTCGACACTGGTCAATAGCAACCTGCCATTTAACATTACCTTACGAAGATTTCTATCTCCAGTATCATCTGAATGAATTTCGCTGTGCAATATTTTACTTCCTAGGATGTGAGTTCGATTCGTAAGTATAGAAACGTGATTTCCTTTTATAGAACATAACATGGCTCACATATTCACTCGGACTAACCAGAAATCAGTACCACAGTACCACAGGGGCTAGCCATTCTTTCCCGCTAACTGCTGATGTTGTGGATAGTAGAATCGTTTACATCCCATTGTTATAAGGGAATCAATGAATTGTACCGATGATGGTTTTGCTATTATAAAGGGTGAAATTGACAATTTCTCCAAGAAAGTTAAAACATAGATTGTTAATATCTCTATAGAACACATACAAAATATTGACCCTATCTCGCGTAACTCACATCATTTAGGTACAGATTTACAGATGATAGGACGCACTTGTCTATATTGATTTTTCAAACGCCAAATACGGAAGCTGAGAACAGCATTTTGGGGGAGAGAAAGACTATAATACTATATAAACATTACGGCAGCGTATGACCATTTGACTTCGTTGCATATAAACATTCCATAATTTGTGCGGATAGGGTCTCAAAGTTGTAAACTAGCGTTCGGGAGGTAGTGGGTTCGACATCATGTTAGCAGCCTTGAAGATAGTTTTCCGTGATTTCCATTTTCACACCAGGCTAATGCTGGGGCTGTACCTTAATTAAGGTCAACGGCCGCTTCCTTCCCACTCCTAGCCATTTCCTATCCCATCTTCACCATAAGACCTATCTGTGTCGGTGTGACGGAAAGCAACTTGTAAGACAATTACATTATTATTCCTAAAGGAAAAATCGAATTTTGAGGTTTCAATCACAACGTAATTATGAGAAATCTTCAACCTCACCATGTAAGGACCATCACTCTGTTCAGGAATGAACAATGTACCGTCCACTGGGTAAAGTATGCGTAGTACTTCGTTTGTTAAGATTTGAAAACTGTATTATTTATATTTAATTTTAATCCGCATTCACTTCAGGTCTTTGTATATGCTTTTGGTATGCTATACTTAGCGATGTCCAAATACTAACAACACTTCTGAGCATAATGATTACTTTGTACATATCCTTTAAGAGTTTCCTCTGGCAAAGAATTATAAACATGATACACTCTCGGCGAAGTGAAACAATTCATTCATATTGTTAAGCATCACCTAGTTTATAATACGAAATTCCCTTTGAATTCCTTCAAGAGTTAATCTGGTGCAATTATTATATGTAGTCAAACTAACGCTAAAAGTAATTCTCGAAATATATTAAGTTATCCATGTCAGTAATTAGCTATGATAAAATGATGTATTAGGTTGAAAATGCCAATCACGTTGTGCGCAAGTTATGATTGACACAAGTATATATATATTAAGGAAACGATATCAGAAGAAATGATATTTCACCACAGAAAAATCTGGGCGTGGATCTTGTTTTTGGCTCCAGTTTGCTTTAATGGTAAGCTTGTATCAAATATTCAAATTTAGAAAAATCTTTCGATTCATGACGCAAGGAAATCCTGTTCAGTCAATATACTCGGGAAGAGTACCACAACTTTCACACCAGGTCGAGTTAAAATCTCGAATATTCTTTTGACTCAACATTGTACATTTTATCTGGTACCAAAATCCCATATGAAGTTCGGTATATATCTAGTTGTCATTATAAATAGGAATCTAAATTGTAATGAATGTAACACTCGTATCTCTAACGGAGTATATGACTTAATCCATCCTCTGAAATACCATAATCACATATTACCATTAAATTTGAAAGTCGGATTTTAGAACCAGTGGTTCTTCCAATATTCCATTACAATGCGATAATCGTTGATGTAATAAAAGGACATTGAGCGGGTTTGTCAAGCAAAAACTCAGAGCAACCCAAAGAGGTATGGAACGGTTCATGCTAGGCTTCAAGAAGAAAGACAGGAAGAGAGCAGATTACATCAGGTCAGTCACAAAGGTCAGTGATATTTTAGCAAGGGTGTTTACCCTAAAATGGCAGTGGGCAGGACATGTTGCTCGGAGAACTGATGGTAGGTGGACAAAGCTTGTTCTTGGGTGGAGTCCGAAAGATCATCTGAGACCTAGGGGAAGACCACCGGACAGATGGGATAACGACATCCGTAAGATTACTGGTATCAATTGGCAGAACATCGCTCAAGACCGTCCCAGATGGAGAGACCTCATGAAAACCTAACTTGCTTCGGACTTAAAGAGGCCACATCGTAAAAACGATTGAATATGGCTGATAGTGATAGTGATAGTGATTACAAAGGTACGTACAGCGGAACATGAATTCCTACATGAAATTTACATTTGTCTTACGTTATGACGCACATGTCTAGGAGTATATGACACCCTACTACAAGCAACCTTCCCTCCTTAAATGTGAAGAAATCAAAAATCTTCACGTAGCCAATGGTGTTTAGATCCCTAAATGAGAGATAACTCATTACTTTCCCTCTTTTCACCAACATAATACACGCTCGGTTACCAGACTTACCGTTCCCTTTAACAGGTCAGCTGGTTATTGTGGCGCACCCATTGCGTCGAGAACTAGGCTATAGAACTCGGTGTCAAATAACATCCACAGCACGAACTCTTTTAAGTCATTCAAGACTTCATACAGAAGTTACAGGGGGACATTCCAGGATTAATAAACGACCAAGGGGAGTATATATGGGGTGTGAATTTACAAAAGCCATTATTATATACTCAGCAGTGTGTAAATATAGTTCGATGTAAAGATAATGTTCAGGTAGGAAAATGTGACTAATACTAGCGAAATACTGAAATGTTCTTATCATAACGATGATATTTACAAAAAGGTACAAAAGTTGAAAACTAGAGAATCGGCTGGAATTGGTAAGGTTAAGGGGGATGTATTTAAGGTATAGATTGGTATAGGGTACCGTGTCGGGAGCATATATTTGATTACGGTTTGCATGAAAGTACTATACCAAACAACTGGGGAGTTATTGTAGCAGCCTCAGTGTACGAAGGAAAGAGGGATAGATACAACGCAGATAATTATAGGCTAGTCAGCATGACACGAGTTCCATGTAAGCTCTTGGAAAGCATTACTTCTGATAATATTAGACACCTTAGCGAAATTATTAACTGTTAGATAGAAGGCGGTTCTGGATTCGGAAAGGTTCAACTTGTAGGATTCCAGCAATTTATAGCAGATATTTTAAATTAACCCTTTGAGCAGTGAGTTTCTCATTTGGTACTGACCCGCCCATAGTGAGTCTTTTTGATGGAGTTTAAAAAGTGGATGAAACTATATTATTTTATTTTGTACATCATTTCCATGAATAATAACAACATTTAAAATGTCACTCTACTTCCAAGCTCGTTCACAGACTCTGTATTCGTCAATATATTTGATATTTCCTTTATGTCAAGACTCCTTCCACGACGAGTAGATGCCATTTTCATGGCCTACTTGTGAAGAAAGTAAACGACTATCGTTGCTAGGAAACAACCCTGTCCCAATTCAGTTCCAAAGCCACTCATTATCTAAAGGAAAACAGCCAAAAAAACATAAGAATAACTAGATCTGGCACTTCCCTCGCTATTCCCGTCAACCACTCTTCAATATATAACAGATCCTTCGTTGTGGCTGGGTCACGACTTTGGAATTCACTACCAGCTGCTGTCAGGAACTCTAGCTCAATATCGAAATTTAAGACTGCATGTAGAGATTACCTGTTGAATACCACTGATTGTTTCGTGTGTATGATGACGTATGACAGGTTGTGTGATAGTTATTATTATTATTATTATTATTATTATTATTATTATTATTATTATTATTATTATTATTATTATTATTATAGTGTAATGTACATAATATTTAGCTTCTTACTCATGTACATAGATCACTTTTATGGCCATACTTATATTTCCATTTACTTTATTACTTATTGTGTTCTCTTTATGCATTGCTTATTTTTTCCAGTTTATATCTTACTTTTTCATTATGACTTTGTCTCTTTCTCATTATTTATAAGCTCCGAATTTTATCCTGTTTTATTTGTTGAACTCTGCTTTCTTTCTTCATTATATGTTGTCCAAATCTGTAATTTTAAGCTTATCTTTGATTTTATGATAGAATAGTACGTTTCTTTTATATATGTATTATCTGTAGGTTAATTATGTGGTTAAGTGTAAGACAGGGCCACGAGCCCTAACTTCGCCACTGCTAAAGTCAATAAATAAATAAATAAATAAATAAATAAATAAATAAATAAATAAATAAATAAATAAATAAATAAATAAATAAATTCCTTTTTGCCGCGCGCGATTTGCCTGTACAGATTGCCCTAAAATGTACTTCAGGTGCATGACAGATGGCAGTAGAAGCTTCGAAAAAGGATAATAGCACTTGTTCAAAGTAAAAATAAATAGAGAACCATGTGGCCGATAGATGCCAGCACACTTAGAGTTAATTTCAAAACAGAACGTCACTTTACATCAGTACTGCTCTGGTACAAAGTTAAAAACGTACATGTACGTCCGTACTACATTGGGCCAGCTCAAGAGATGATGTAAATGTACGTCCGTACTGTTCAATGGGTTAAGGAGGTAAAATGGCCTGTATCTCTACTGACCTATCGAGGGATTTTGAAACGGTGGACCAAGGAAGACTGTTAAAAAATGATGGCTATTGTATTTCATAAATTAGTGGCTCAATGGATGGATAAATTTCTAGAAAATAGAACTCGGAGAATTATCAGGTGAAGCATTGTCTGATCCTTCAACGATTAAGTTGGCGACGGGGAGGGAGATATCTTTAACGGACCGTTTTTCTGTACAAGTCCCATCGGACTTGACTCACGAACGTGTGCGTGTAAAGCGTATTCCTTACAACTTCAAAACTACTGAAGACATTCGAACCAAAATTTATATTTAGCATCCACCTGTCCAAAGGTAGGTTTTAAACGTAAATAACATTTCATGTTCCGGAATGGACTGGCGGTTTATAGGGAACACAAATGATGATTTTACTCTTCCACAATATATACAGAACAAGACCAACCTGACTGGACATCGACCAAACGTGATGGAATTCCACCTCTAAACCTTTTCTTCATGTGCATTTTTTCGTCAGGAGGATTAATAAGGGAGATATCATGAATGGTCACTTTTGCAGGTTAAGTCCAGCGGACATAGTCCAAAAGGTGTTTTACATGGAGCAGATTCCTTATCTATATAAATCAAATCGTAACGACTGTGTGCCTCTACACTGACTATTTTGGCGAAATTTTCGTACAGCTTTCCGTTTAAGGGGTAATAATGACCATCTCCATAATTTTTGGTTTAGTTTCCTGAAAGTCCTAATTTTTACCCGCCTCGCCCAAAATCCAGATTGCGGCATAATCTGCCAGAAGAAAAAGAAGATAATTGAAATTTGACAAAATTATACGTTTTAGCCTGTAACGAACGGAAAACATCCTAGATCATTAAATTTTTCACTTTTTATCCCCGAAGAATATCGAAATATGCAGGCAATTTTAATGATGGTGCAGACCTTCGGAAATTCCTATCACTTAACGGATTGCACAATCTCCGTTCAATTTGGAATGATCTACAACCTTGGTCTTATGACTTTTTCCCGTATCTGTATCCCTTTTACGTTTGATTTTTCTCTATTAATCGATGTTAAGTCAATTTGGAATTTTCACATGCATAATTCATACTTTCAATTACTTATATGAAATACAGAATCATCATACTCTTCACGAAAATTGGCCCACCCAGTAGGCATATATGAGCCAAATGCTATGTATGTAGCTATCACATAATTATCCGAAAAGTAATGTAATGTGAGATAATCTTACAAAACCTTTACCCTGTTCCACGTTTCTAACTCAATCTGACCCAAGAATAGATGACATATCATAGGACCGGCCATTTAGGCCACCAAATCCGGCGTGTCCTATGGTATAATCCTTTGTCGATATGACGTACGTTTAGTAGCAGTTAATCTGTAAATGAAGGTCTTGAATATTGTACAAACGCATATACTTTCGTATGTTGATCTATATATATTCACTGATGTCGACTTTTAGCGATCGAGAAAGGGTGGGTCTGATATTGTAATCAGTACTCCCCACACCGACTTTGACTGGCAGTAGGAAAGGGTTCCTTCTCCAACTCCTGTGTAACTGTCATTAGTAAGTAAGGCCTACAATTGTAATGAATAGTTCCCTTCTCGATTTGACTTGCAGAAGGCAAGTGAGCATACAGTTTTGTTTAAAACTCCCCTACCCGATTGTGTTTGGCAGTAGGCAAGGTTGCCCGCCATTATAAAGAAATGTCCTCATCTAAAATGTGCCTGGCATTAGGCATAGTGGCCTGCTATTTTGATGGAAACTCACCAGTAAGCTGGCTGGCAGTAGGAAAATGGGCCTGGCATTATAATGATAACTGCACAAATCAATTTCGAGTGATAGTAGGGTAATTGCCTACCATTATAATAGAAACTCCTCAACTGTAATCTGTCTGGAAGTAGGAAAGGGGGCTGCCATTTTAACGAAAACTCCCCAAATCGATTCTGCCCGCGTAGTAGGCAATGGGGCCTGCAATTATAATGTAAACTTCCCAACTCGATTGTGAATGCCAGTAGGCAAGTGAGCCTGGCGTTATATCACAAATCCGTAACAAACACTTTACATTGGAAACAACGTACGGGGACCTCCCCATGCTCTTTCTCGGATAACGCTAAGAGACATGCAATTTTAAAACAATCTTATTTACTGCATGTATACTATTTACTTCGATATTCGAATACAATGTAGAATACCGTAGCGAAGCACGGGTACATTCGCTAGTATTAAATATCTATGGCAGGCGTCCCCCATTAAGTTCTAGTTTTATCGAGTGTGAATGTATCACAAATTATCAGTCATCATCTTGGTGCTTTATATCACAGAAGTTACTATAATCATCGTGAATACTATTCATTTTTAATGAACATAACCGTTCGTTCAACAACATAGCTGTGTCATAGCACACCCCAAATATCGCATCCAATGAGTATGAATTCAAATAACGCCATAATATCACAGCACACTTGAATATAAAGTATCTCGTAGCTCTCGAAATATTACTAACATATTTCTTATTAGTGTTAAGTGCCTCTCTATAAATAATTGTATTATAACAATCATTATTAAGTTTTTATAGCCTCCCATATTTACAAACATTAATGAAAATAATTCTTGATATGAATTACTTTGCCACGTCATTCCTTAGGGAAAATGTGATCTTAGGAAAAATTATATGCAGAACAACAATTACGTCATTTAAAACAAAGTTTTTGATACTTTCTCCCACGATAATAAATTTAGGATTAATTTATAACTTCGTATCAATAAATCAGTAACAGTTATCCTAACTTGAATTAGTTGTTTTTTTTTTTTGCTATTTTGCTTTACGTCGCACCGACACAGATAGGTCTTATGGCGACGATGGACGGGAAAGGCCTAGGAATGGGAAGGAAGCGGCCGTGGCCTTAATTAAGGTACAGCCCCAGCATTTGCCTGGTGTGAAAATGGGAAACCACGGAAAACCATCTTCAGGGGAATTAGTTGTAAGACACTCTGTAACCCATAGCTAACACTAGACAAAATGTAAGCCCAATACAACGGTGGCATAGTTAAAAAATAGCAACAGGGTGCTAAAAATCAAATCTGAATTAACTGCTCTAGAAGGTACAGGATCAATTACAAAGTCAGGTCAATTTATACAGAAGGAAATAAATAAAAGATAATTATATTTTACTCAATCTACGGCTTACCCTCACTCTCACGAAGGTTTCATGTTGTAGGTTGTGCACGGCGATGATACCATGCAGACTTCCCGGAAGTGAACCACATGGCGTCTCAGTAGTACAATATGTTGTTCTATCTTATTTCTGCTATCGGGTAAGTTTCCAGCGTTGAGACTAGTGATTGTTCCTCATGTACACTTCCTCCTTGATTTCACAAATATTCTGCAGAATCTGGTAAATTTCACGTGGAACTTAAAAAAAATCTTTAGGTTGGTGTCTTATATGCTCCACAATACAAAAACGTCGTTAACGCTACTTAACTTACTAGTAGCTAATAAGCATGCCGAACTCCAAAGAAGAATTGGGTAGTGCGAACACAATACCGTCGTTGCGCCTAGATAGACCGCTGCGTGACAGTGTTGTCGCAGAAATACCGACCCGCAGTACATGTAACCTTCGGGTGAAAATTCGTTGACATAGTTCATGCAATACCGAAATTTAGATTACAGAACCTTTCTGGTCAGTATTCTAAGCTGAAATATTATCACATAGCGGTATTTCTGGACGCAACGACAACATGCCCTCCTCGTTATATAGATTTTGCCACACGTGCACGAGGAATAATATTTCTCACAGAAAACATTATTGTTATCGATACTTGTTATTTATAATGATGCATGTCATAATGCTTACAATCCTTCCTTGCATATAATACTTAAAAATTGTATTCACATAACGCTGTGGGTTTAACTTTTATTCATTCGGTCACTACATCGTAGTCATTAATTAATTAGAAGTTAACCTTAGACAGATAGTCTACGTTACAGTCTATCACCAATTAACATGGTACTTGTATTAATAATGCTACAATGGTACAAGTCTTAAGAACTTTCTGATTTAATTTTAATATGACATCCCAGTGTTCTTTATTCCGGCTCCTTGATTAAATGATCAGCGTACTGGCCTTCGGTTCAGAGAAACCTGGGTTCATTTCCTGACCCAGTCAGAGATTGTAACTGTGCCGATTAATTCCTACGGCTCGGGTACTCGGTGTTTATGTTTGTGCCAACACATTCTTCTTCATATTTGAACAACACATCATACTACCATCAAGCACATAAATACGTAATGGTGAATACATCCTTCCAAATAGGATTAGTGTCAAGAAGGGCATTCAGCCGTAAAACTAGGCCATACCCCACATTTGACACAGTTCGCACCCACGACTCCATCGATGTGGGAAAGGAGTAGACGAGGAAAAAGAATAAAACAATCGTAGTAGTCTCTAAAGAGCCCGTAGAGTTGACCCTGCCGGTCAGCTGGCTATCTGACTGGCGTGGTACAAGTGGGAAAATTAGTTCACAATAGAAGAAATCGGGGTATCCGGAGGTATTAATCGCTGAATTAGAGACTGGGACTTTCAACTGGTGTAATACGGATGCAATTCGGCCTATAGTAATATGGAAGATATCAACTTTATAATGATGAATGAATTACTGAAATCGGTTGAGTGATTCCTGAGATTACACTCCGTATAGGAATATAATCACAACGTTCGTCTCTTTGTAACAGGAATATGAATATTTTATTACACTGTCACTCATGAATTCCCTCATGCATCTAACATCTTGCTACACATATTGAAAAAGCGAATAGAGTTCTGTATCGAGCAGTATATAGAAAAATCTCAGTTTGGCTTTCGAAAGAAGAGTCAACTCGTGATGCAATTGGTTCCTTGCTTTACCTAGGAGAAAGACTGCTGAGTATAGGCAGAAACAACTTTTATTACAATTTCTCTTAGTGGCACCGATACAGATAGGTCTTATGGCGACAGTGGGATAGGAAAGGCCTAGAAGTAGGAATGAAGCGGCAGTGGCCTTAATCAAGGTACATCCTGGTCTGAAAATGGGAAACGACGGAAAACCATCTTGAGGGCTGCCGACAGTGGAATTTGAGCCCATTATCTCCCGGATGCAAGCTCACAGCTGCACACTACTAACCGCACGGCCAACTCGGCCGGTCTAAGCTGAAATCTCTAGGCCTATGCATGATTTGTTTATTACAACAAAGCATTCGATAAGGTAAAGTGGCAAAAGTTGTTTCCTCTTCTTGAATTAATTGGGTACCTCACCGAATAATTAAAATAATTTTAGATGCGTATAACCCGGTCCGGAAAAGAAGTTACAGAATGTGAGAAAATTGCTTTTTAATGGGGTGAGACAACGATGCTTGATTTTTCCAGGACTGCTTAATGCTTCTGCTGAGCTTAGAGTGAATCTGTCATTGAAAGGATTCCAATATGTGAATAAAAGTTGATGAAAGTCTTTGTCAGAATATTAAATTTGCTTCTTTCTTAATAAGCGGCTTCAAGTCTCACCTAGAGAGATAGGTTTTATGCCAACTATGGGATAGGAAAGGGCTAGGAGTGAGGAGGAAGCAACCATAGTCTTAATTAAGGTACAACTTTGTGTGAGCATAGGAAACCACAGAAAACCATCTTTAGGGCTGCCGACAATGGGATTGGAACCCACTGTCTCCGGAATGGAAGCTGATAACTACGTGACCCAAGCCACACAGCTACTTACCGATATAATATAATACTGTTATAGGGGGCGAGACTAGTTCAGAGACTTAGTTGCCGGCTTCCCATCCAGAAGGCCGAGGTTGGAATCCCGGTCGATCCTGGGTCGAAATTTTCGTCCAAGAACCACGTGGCGACAGGTAGGGCATCCGGTCTTAAACCCCCGGCCAAAACCAAAATGTGTCTGGGAGGCTCCAGCGACCACAGTAATAACTGGGATAAGCTGAAGGAAGTTTATACACATTTCTGTTATAAATGTTAACAGTGTTGTTGAGTGACAAAGTGAGGAATATTAGTATGAAAATAACTTCAAGTAATCCGACTCGTTGGCTGAACGGTCAGCGTACTGGTCTTCGGTTCTGAGGGTCCCGGGTTCGATTCCCGGCTGGGTCGGGGATTTTAACCTTAATTGGTTAATTCCAATGGCACGGGGCTGGGTGTATGTGTTGTCTTCATCATCATTTCATCCTCATCACGACGCGCAGGTCGCCTACGGGAGTCAGCTAGAAAGATCTGCACTTGCGAGTCGAACCCGTTCTGGGATATCCCGGCTGTAAAAGCCATACGACATTTCATTTCAACTTCAGGAAGATAAACGTTTTGATGATAAGGTAACACCCATAGATACTGGAAGAGTACAACAAGCGAAAGAGTATATTTACTTTGGACAAATTCTGTTACAAGATTTCCGCTGCGAAACTGAGGGCGCACAGACATGGTGAAAGGGGCATTTCGAGACAAATGTCCCTGACTCGTTAGCGCAGAATGTCCTTCAGTTTATGGAAGAAGCTTGTAAAGACCTGAGTGTTGCCAGTTGCAATTTATGTTGGTGAATCTAGATACCGACCGAAGATGACATAAAAGGAAGCCATTGAGATGTGGTGCTGGCGACGTTCAGAAAAATATGCCGGATGGAGAAGGTACCCAATGTGTACGTACTCGAGCTAGTTAACAAGATGCGAGAGCTAATCCATCAAATCAACCACCGAAATTCAATTTGACTGGGGTATAAATTGCGGCATGACAGTTTAATAATTGAAATACTTGAGAGAAAAATACCTGGAAAACGCCCTATTTGGAGGCCAAAAAGCAAAATTAATCAAGATATCCTTCAGTTCTTATTGTATAAAATAGTATGAAGTGTCTTAACGAACAACTCCGGATAGATTCGTTTGGAGAAGACATATCGTAGGGACAAATCAGTCGTAAAACTTAATACATGATGGTGAAGATGGCTCATGAGTTTATTGACAACCTTCTGAGTCCGAGCACCTTTTGACCAATGTTAGAGTAGGCCATTAGACGAAATACAGTACTTTTTGTTGTAGTGCTGTTTAGGAGATTATTATTAGCTTTGCTACTATTGTAAATTTAAGTTATGTGACAGCCAGGAACTGTCCGCTGTTGAAAATAATGTGGAAATTACTCCATCGTAGAGTATCATTATTCATTATGCTTTGGCTTTGTTTCCTCTATTGACTTGATACACAGCCATGACTTGTTTGCCATCACAATAGACCTTGTGTATATAGAAGGTAGCTATTCATAATCGATGTGGTTTCATTAGTGGCCTTAAAATGCTGTAGCACGTGACGTATTTTCCCATCACAATGAGCTGCTTAGCGAGATGATTGGTCGCTTACATAAATGCGATGTTCAGAAATTCATAGTGTCATTGCAAATTTGTTCTATAATAGTTTACGAATTCTTAGAATTTGTTTTAATCTGTGTTAAAAGACAGCAAATTCACCAGTTAATAAACAGCATTAAAATATGCATTGTTTCGCTATTAATTTTTCCGCCTCTGTACCGTAACAGTGAGTACTATTAGCTGCCGTCCTTGGAGGCCTGGATTCAATTCCCGGTATTGTCAGAGATTTGAGAAATGTAGGAGAGCTGGTATGTGATAGTAAATACAGCTTACCTCCGTTGGCGGATTCCCTGAAAAGACCTGCTTCACCTCGGAATGAGGACATGAATTTACACTTACCATTACTTCGATATATTTATTCGCAACTTCAGAAACACAGTGAATTAAAAATTAAAATATGTTTTAAGGCTGCCTTCGCCATATCCATTTACGTATTAATATTCTTGACTCAATGGTCTCGGGTTTAAAAGCTGCCTCAGCCAGGAATGGAACGGAATGCACGCATCTTGCGAACAATTGATTCGATGCAGATCGAAATACCAATTATCAACTCTCCCGTGATTACTGTCCCTGGTTCCCTTCTCAATTCGAAGATTTTTTTTTTACAATTTTCTTTACGTCGCACCGACATAGAAAGTCCTATGGCAACGATGGGATAGGAAAGGTCTAGGAGTGGGAAAAGGAAGCGACCGTGGCCTTAAGTTAGGTACCATCCCAGCATTTACCTGGAGAAGAGGCGGGAAACCACGGATATCCATTTTGAAAATGGCTGAGCTGGGAATCGCACCCCCTCTACTCGGCTGACTTCTCACGAATTCCAGACGTCGTACCAGTTTTCAAATTTCGTGGCAGAGCCGAGAATCGAACCCGGACCTCTGGGGGTGTCAGCTAATCACACTAACCACTACACCACCGAGGGGGACAAAGCAAATCGTCGGCTTACTTCTAAAACCTCGTGTGTTACAATGCTCTTCCTACCCATTATATTCCTTAAGACTGGTCACGCCTCCCAGTCACATATTTATATGCAGTCCATAAGAACCTTTATCGTAGTGTTCATTTTCCTGTGCGAGCGTGTAAAGGAAAATGGACCTTATCATACCGTACTGCAGGGATGTTGTTTTAATGGTGAATTTAAGCACTCCTACAGTTTAATATCTTTAAGGTTCATTTTCCTTTACACATCAGCATAGGAAAATGAACACAACGAAAATTGTTCTGATGGACTGTACATTAGGGTTGGGCACTATGTCCCTGTTTCGGCACAAGGTGCCGGTGCACAGTTACGTTCCGCTGTTCCAGAACACCGAGTGTCAATTGTTCCGAAACATTCTCAAGCGAGCCGGAGACACTGACTCGCTGTCCCGTCAGAAGCGCCGCTATGCACTGCCCTTCGCCTACTAGCTGAACTGTGCAGCGGGCGCACGGGACGCGGGACTGCAACTGCGCAGTGTAGAGAGAACTTCGAGAGGCAACATTACATGCTCCGCGCCAGTGGGAACTGGGAGTGTGCCTGTACGGAACGTGCTGTGTGGTGTGTGCCTGTGTGTAGTTATGGCCATGGTCCAGCATAAAGCTGCAGGGAACGTGAACGAACAGTCGGAACACTGAAATTCGCGCCCAATAATCACGTTAAAGGCTGCTATTAGGTTAAGATTTTTCCGGTCAATATAAAATACTCATAACACGGTTACAATGGCAGTGCAGGTGTTTAAAAGTAACCAATTCAAGAATATTTTCACCAGTTGAATGTATTGGCCTGTATTGTGAGTAATTAGTGAGTAATTAATATCTCGAAAATTTCCCTCAACACTTTCTCGGGGATTGACGTTAAACATTAATTTTGACTTTAAGGAAACTTTTAAGCCCAAGTAAAATATGGGTCGTCGCTTTGGAATTAAAAATATAACTGGATGAATACATTGTTGTACTTTCCTGCTGTTAGGCCGGGCGCACATTGAGAAGCAGTTGGCCGCAGAGCAGGGAAGAGCAGAGCAGAACACCGCGAACCTTACGAAATTGCGAAGTGGACGTGAGCGCACATTGCCACGCAGGCTCTCGTCGGTTTTCAGAAATAACATGTTTTCTTTAGACTCTGTGATACTGGGGCATCCAGTATAAAGAGGCTCTTTTTTCTTTTTCTTCAAGCATTCGCGATTTTTCTCATTTTGTTAGTCATCTTCACAATTTCCCTTGTGCTGATGGCAACGCGGTTATTCAGCTTAAGACAATCGCAATAAAAACAACCACCTTCGCCAGTTTACAAGACTGAACAATATTTCTATGTTACCGATATTCGGCGTTCATATGGACTAAGCAAAGAATTTAATTCATGATTATTTTTTATATTTTTTACGTCGCACCGACACAGATAGGTCTTATGGCAACGATGGAATAGGAAAGGGCTAGGAATGGGAAGGAAGCGACCGAGGCCTTAATTAAGGTACAGCCCCCACCCCCAGCATTAGCCTGGTGTGAAAATGGGAAACCACGGAAAACTATCTTCACGGTTGCCGACAGAGGGGTTCGAACCCCCTATCTCCCGAATGCAACCTCATAGCAAGGCGATCCTAACCGCACGACCAACTTGCATGGTAAATTCATTAATAGGATCACAGTGGGGGAGAGGGAAAAATATGTATTTACAAATGTACTGCTAGATTTTCATCTAGTTGTCACAAGACACAAGATACTAAAATCAATCAACATTCACAATCTGTTGTGAACGCGTTTGCTATTATATTTGACAAGACATGATAAATGATTTTCCGTATTTATCTCTTCACATAAATGTGATGATGGATGACGGGGACGGAGTCGGCGATGATGCTCTCCATAATCAACATTAGAACTTTGTCTTAAATTCTATATGTTGCGAGAACTTGGATCATGGATTGTTTCATAGATATATGAGGATTACATGCTTTTGTTTAACGTCGCACTAACATATCGAAGGTTTTCGGCGACGGAAGAAGGGTGGAAGATTGGGAAGGTAGCGGGCGTGGCCTTAATTAAGGTACAGCCCCAGCATTTGCCTAGTGTGAAAATAGGAAACCACGGAAAACCATCTTCAGGGCGGCCGACAGTGGGGTTCGAACCCACTATCTCCCGAATGCAAGCTCACAGATGCGCGACCCTAACCGCACGGCCACTTGCTCGGTGGATTACATTTTAGGCCTTTCTCTAAACTACCTTGTTACGCAGCGTGAATAAAATGATTTATAGCCTGGACTGTAATGCCTTATTCCCCGAATTTACTTACCGATTTTAATTAAATTCTGTTCAGCCATTTTCTCACGAACATACATACATACATACATACATACATACATACATACATACATACATACATACATACATACATACATACATACATACATACATACATACATACATACATACATACTGCATTGCAGTCCACATGATTCACATAGTACCTACAAAACATGGCGAGACTGAATGGCTGTGGTAATTTTCTCCTCCATTTCTTAACTGCGTGACACGTGCGCAGGAAACTGTGTTTCGAAGACATCGCGTGGTAGGCGGAAGTACGTGCAGAACCGGCCTGCTCTGCTCTGTCCTGCCGTGTCTGTCAACTTGCGATGGTGCAATGATTTGTGTGGTTTACAAAAATCTGCTCTGCGCTGCACTGCTTTAGCTGCTTCGTCTGCGTCCCAATGTGCTCTCTGCACTTCGAATTCCTTCCCTCTCAACTTCCATTTACTTTCTTCAATATCTCGAAAATTTCCCTCAACACTTTCTCGGGGATTGATGTTAAAAATTAATTTGGACTTTAAGGAAACTTTTAAGCCCAAGAAAAATACGGGTCATCGCTTTGGAATTAAAGATATAACTGGATGAAAAAATGTTGACACTCCAACACAGGGCAGCACACAGCCGGTATCGACAGGCAGACACAGCCAAGGCCAACTAATCTATCTAGTGCGGCCTTGGCACAGCACGTTCGGTTCAGGCACATTCCAGCTGAAGCGGAGCATGTCCTGTTGCCTCTCAAAGTTCTCTCTAGGACGCAGTTACAGTCCTGTGCCCTGTGTCCCGTGTCTCGGCACTCTGTACCGAAGCATTCCGCCTCAAGTTCCTAATGTTGCGGAACAAGTGAATGTTCCGGTCTGCCCAACCCTACTGTACATCCATATGTGGCTGGGAGGCGTGACCAGTCTTAAGGAAGAAAATGGATAGGAAGTGCATTGGGAGATACGACGTTTTAGAAGTAAGCCATCGAAATGTTGAGACGGTGCTTCACGTAATGTCAAGACCGTTTACCTCCAGATCCTAGGTTTTCTTTTCCTAACCCCAGCTTAAAAAGTATATATTTCTACAATCTGGTAGGTTAGAACACCTGATCTATAGTATAATTCATTTGTTTAGTAGAATACTACAGTATAATTTTAAACTGGGCTACGTTCCAAAATGTAATATCAAGGGAAAGCAAAACGTAGTAGTTTACTACATGGCAATGTTCCAAAACAATTTTTCACACAAGCTTTACCGAAAAGTGGAGACAAATTAAGCAAGTACATTTGCTAAGACAACACACTTCAGTACAAAACACATGAATGGAAATTAAAAATAAAGACGGATCTGTGTATCATGTTCTTGAAACTAATCAATATCTCAACCTTCGTTATTAAAGTTAATGTATTTGTAATATTGTCACAGCCAAAATTTTAGTACACAAAAAACTGCAAACCTCCACCGTGAGAGTGTATAACTTACATTGTTAGAGTTCTTCCGGCAAATACGGGACTGTTTTTATAAAGTCTTTTCTTGATATTTGTGATGCGGTTTATGCACTCAAGTTGCTGCTTCTTGACAGTTGTTAGCTCTTGCCATTGTCTTCCTGATTTTGTAACGTTACGGGACATACAGGTGAAAATATCATTGAATGACTTCCTTAAAGCAACTGGCAACGTAGTCCAGTTTTCACAAAGGTATCTGCAACTTTACAATAAAGTTTGAAATCAGTTTTACACTATATTTCCTACAATATAAGGATGTTTTCAACAGTTAAATATGATTAAAAATTTTAAGCTTTCTGGCACGAATATCTTTCATAAAATCTACTATTACCAAGTGCAATCTTTAGAAAGTGATTTGATTGCAGTTAAAGCAGCTGTATCCAGTGAAGGAAAGTGGAGCATCGACACTTTTAGTAAGACACGTACTACTGCTGATAAAAACAGCTCCATCTTTAGACTGTTCTAAAAACGTTTTCCTCAAACGTTTTTGCTCAAGTCCTTTACACATGCATTTACCTTGTTTCATAGACCCTGTTGAACTAAAAAAATCTGACACTTTTAATTTTTTAACGTGCACGCTTTTTAAATATATTATTTAGTATGCGTAAGGAGTGATGTTACTAGCATTTCTCATGCCTCAGTCATTTTTATATCGTCAAATCCAATGATGAGACTGGAACATGAAAATAATAAACGTGATCTAGCCCATGTGGGAAGGCACAATACACTCTTCACATCGTATCTCCCCAAAGATGGATATGGACAGATCTCTTCTCCAGTAACAGAAGTTATCTTTGCTGTACAACCACGCCAAACGTAACATATAAGCTTTTCAGTCTGTTGAACACACACACAAATTGAGTGTAAATATTGCAGTATAACATGCCCGTAAAACATACTACTTAACAAGGAATAAACATACACACTATTAAACAAAGAATGACATGTTCAGTTCTGAAAAGATTCTATCAAATCACACTCAATAATTGTAAATATTTATGGTTATTTCTGTCGAAACACCAAAAATTGAAATTTGGAACCTATTATTATTATTATTATTATTATTATTATTATTATTATTATTATTATTATTATTATTATTATTATTATTGTACCGGGTGGTACACCTCCACGCCGCTAATTCAAACTTTGCGCCAGTTAAAACTCCTCTACTGGAGGAAGCCTGAACTTTAACTTCCACATTAATTTAACGATTTCTCAGAAGATGTCATTACTATAAATTTTCAAATGTTCTGAACTATGTCAGTTTCGATTCGTTTTTGTTTTATCTGTAGCAAGAAGTGTGGACATTCTCTTCTAGATGGCACTACTGAAGGACTACAATTATGCACCGTAGTGCGAAGTGAAAAAACTGTGTTTTTGGAGAAATTTTGGGATTATAAGTTTGTTCTTTGTTAAATTTCCTTCAGTCATTGTTTAAGTTGGCAGTATTAACCCTTTCTTTCCGCCAGTTTTGAATTTGACCAATAAGGAATTTCTGTAATTAATTTTCCACCAGTAAGGTATTTCTTCTTCGTCTAGTGTAGTAGTTTTTGCCATTATCCAATAAAATGCTTGTGGGCGGGTGTTCTCATTCCTGAAACGCCTCGAACTTTCCACGAGGGTACATAAACTGCTGATTTTCGGGTCTCCGCGCCACTTCAGTAACATCTATCAGTGTGTAAAGTACGTAGCAGGGGACGGGATGCGCCTCTTTCTTCGGGCAGCAGTTCAACCACCAGGTAATGGCCGTATAATAACTTCTTTTCTTGCTAGCTCAGCAGTTTAACTCTCGGGGCAGGTCCGAAGCCTTTTACCATGTAACTTTCCCCTAAAATGTAAAGACACTTGGTATCAATTCTATCTTTTTAAACTACATATTGGGATAGAGAGTGCTTAACCCTCTCGAGCTCCCACTCATATTGCGTTGAGGTGAACTTATTTTCACAACCGTTTCTTCCTTAAGGTAATGTAAATTGTCTCCTTCTATAAGTCACCTCTTTAGTATGGGATTAGCCCTTGCATTTGAGGCCTAGCGCCAAGTAGGTTTTAATAAGGCGTATTTGGAGTGCAGTTTCGCCTCTTCTCAAGTTGGTATTGTGGAGGCCATGTAATATTTCTGTTTCTTCACTGAATAGGCCTCAGTAGGTTGGGTATTTTTACCCCTGTGTATATGTCCTTGGAGGACAGCTTGAACGTGGAGTTTGGTGTGGCCTTTGATAGGCTTGAACTTAAGAGCGGGTCGCTCTTTCTTGAAATTTGTTTCTGCGTGCCTCGAGGAGGCTTTCCTGTGTAATTGGGAGCAAGAGCTCCTGGGCATGATTGGGGTCTTCTGCCCCTTTGTTGAATCTTGTATATAGTAAAGTTGGGTTCATTGCTCAAGAAGTATGTGTCTGGCTCTCGGAGCCCAAATCCTGTAACACTGTAATTGTACATTTTCGATTGGTTGATTTGCTACTCTGTACCTGCCACTCTTGTTATTTCTTGATTTTGCAAAGAAAATATAACCTTGTTAAATTAACTCTAATTTCGTATTTTGAGACCTGTTCACCCCAGCACCTTCTTTCAGCTCTGCACATCCACAATACTCCGTAACAATTCTTATTCTTCTTCTTCTTCTTCTTATAATTATTATTATAAGAATAAAATAATATGTACAATATGTACAATTTACAGCATTGGGACCAAAATGAAAATAACTTTAAATATGAATTGGTAGTCATTTAATCCATTCAATTGCTTCTGTATTGGCTGCATTTAGATATTCCAAGGACCCAGGATACATATGTAGAGGATTCTCCTGTACGATATGCTTGATGGTCTGTTCTACAGTCACAACGAGGCGAGTCTATCACGCACCGTTTGCACCGATTAGGGCATTGCCATATCGAATTCTGTTCAGTCGTGACCAGATAGCCCGAGGGAGATGAAATCCAGTTAGTTTTATGATGGGGTAGCGGATTTAAATCAGACCACGAGGTGGATATTTAAACCATTCATTCTTCCATATATTTTGGAGGTCAAACTGAGCTGAAGTAAGTGTTATAGCCGTCTTGCAGGCTGGTTTTTGTGATTTTAACCAGGATGTAGTGATTTTGTTCACGTCTTGGTGGATTGGGAGAAAGTCATTCTTCATTATTCTACGGCACAGACGGACAAGAGATTACTGTCGTCTGATGTGAGGGCGAACAATATTCCTCAGTACAGGGAGCCACTTGGATGGAGTGCAGTGAATAGTGCCAGAGATTATCCTGATTATCTGGCGGAGTTGGATAGCAATCTGTTGGCAATGGGAGTTGCTCAAACATATTCCTGCACAGTATTCAGCTGGAGAGTATACGACAGCCAAAGCAGTAGTCCTAAGAGTGTAGGCATCTGCGCCCCATGATATTCCGGCTAACATACTGAGTAGGTTACTACGGCTTTTTTTAGTTTTGCAGCCGTACTTTTTTCAACAATATGGCTTTGTTTCCGCTCCAGCTGGAATTCCTAATTTCAATTCCTAGTTTTTTTTAATTTATTTTGCTATTTGCTTTAAGTCGCACCTACACGGATAGGTCATTTGGCGACGATGGGACAGGAAAGACCTAGAAGTGGGAAGGAAGAGGCCGTGACCTTAATTAAGGTACAGCCCCAGCATTTGCCTGGTGTGAAAATGGGAAACCACGGCAAACCATTTTCAGGGCTGCTGACGGTGGGGTTAGAACCCACTATTTCCCGGATGCAAGCTCAGAGCTGCGCGACCTTAACCGCACGGCGAATTCGCACGGTCAAATTCCTAGGTGTTTGGACGGAAATAAACATAAATATTTCCAAACATTGAGTGTGCCTCGGTAGAATCTGATGATGTCCTTTTAAGAAAGAGACGCGTCATTCTTTGTTTAATTGTACGTATTTTTATTTCTTGTTTTATATTATGTCTTTTAGCAGGTCTGTTATAGTGTAATATTTATATTGAACTTGTGTGTTCGACAAACTGAAAAGCTTTTAAGTCAATACTAGAAATTACAGCATTTTTCTTCACAAAACACCATCCGATCTTGTCACCTGTCTTCATTGGCAATGTGGTATAGGTGGGGATAACCATTGATCACATGCTGAGTTAACTTACCAGCCGCCGGAGAGCAGGTTACTCGATTTTGTTGCTATTATACCTGAAAACCTACTTTATTTGTTTATTATTTCCACGGCCGACTTGGTGCGTCGAGCCTAATTAGCTCTTTTCACTGGCCTTGACCAACGGGTCAGCGCACTGTGATGACCCTGATGAGTAAGGTTCAGAAGTTAAGGAAAAGTCATATTTCTTTCCTGAACTTATTTTACCCGAAATCTGTAAAATAAGTATGAATGCCTGATTCCCGACCCCTTTTAAAGCAAGTTTATTGTTCATATAAATGATATTTGGCCACTTTTATTTTTATAGTAATATTTCACTCATTTTAGTGATATAAGGTCATATTTGGTAAAAGTTTCGGCATTTTTGTTTAAATTGAGGAGAGTCGTTAACTAGACTTATAGGATTATATCGATGGCTTTCTTTAAAAACCTCGTAAGTCCGAGTACTCTTCCTATCCATTATATTCCTTAAGACTGGTCACGCCTTCCAGTCC
Organism: Anabrus simplex; assembly: GCF_040414725.1. Classification (NCBI taxonomy): domain Eukaryota; kingdom Metazoa; phylum Arthropoda; class Insecta; order Orthoptera; family Tettigoniidae; genus Anabrus; species Anabrus simplex. Next base: position 101,260,162 of record NC_090265.1, on the reverse strand, counting down.
CATATTTATATGCAGTCCAAAAGAATAATTTTCGTTATGGTCATTTTCCTCTGCCAGTTTGTAAAGGAAAATGAACCTTAAATACAATATACTGTAGGAGTGTGTAAATATGCCATGCAATCAACGTCCCTACAATACGGTACGTTAAGGTCCATTTTCCTTTAGACATTAGCAAAGGAAAATGAACACAGCGAAAATTATTCTGATGGACTGCATACAAATATATGACCGGGAGGCGTGGCCAGTCCTAAGGGATATAATAGGTAGGAAGAACATTTGGACATACGAGGTTTTTAAATAAAGCCATCGATATAGAGTCTATACAGGAGAAGAAGCATGGAGAGAAATCCGTGAGAGGCTTCAGTTGGAAAATAATTATATTGGCAGAACTGACCACAAGTACAAAATTAGAAGGAATTTTAGCAGAAGCGATTGGGGTAAATTTTCATTCATTGGGAAGGGCGTGAAGGAGTGTAACAGTTTACCAGTGTTAGTGTTTGATCCTTTTCCAAAGTCTGTACAGATATTCAAGTTGAGAATAAACAGCAACAGAGAAAATAAATGAAATGTTACAAGGCATTCGACCAGAGCAGGATATTGTAAATAAAAATGTGTGTGATTAAATTAATTCCATCCCCTGGTCTATGGAGTTTGGACAGCCCAAGTAGGGGACTGCCTGCAGGGGTGAAGTACAGTGGGGACTTCGAGGGCTCTGGGACCGCTACGGGAGCTGTAAAGGCCCTTCAAGAACTCTGAAAAGTGGTGGCAAAAGGGGCTCTGGTTAAGAAGCAGCCGGTCGTTACGCTACTCAGGTTCAAAAATGGGTAAAATATAAATATGTAAATAAATGCAATGTTAATTTTAATCTTATACCAGTTGTATTATTAGAAGTAATTTCATATACTGTATATAAGTTGACTATGTTTGTAAGTACAGGAGATATTATAAGTAGAATTTTGTAAACTATATAAATTTACTAAGGATGATGTGTGTGTTTAATAGAAAGAAATATTAGCGTAAATTGTATAGACTAATATTGTATTCTAGGAAAATTTTCTTCGTCTCTCGTTAATTTAAAATTTAGTGCTTGACAATAATGTATTTTAGTGTACCATTTGCCACCGAGGTAGACACCTCATTTGCAAATAAAGAGATTTTTATTTCATTTGAAAGTACGTGTTATCTGCGTCGAGATTCAAACATAGAATTTCCAAATAGTGTAATAGACATATATTTATCTTTTCCCGAAACAGACAGGTAAAAGATTTACAAGACCTGATTCCAGGAAGGATCCGCTGTACGGACGTCTTTTAGGACATCATTCTTGACAGGTTAGTTTGCGGCACTGTATACGCGTGTGACACTTAGAGCAATTAAAGGCATAACTGCCCCAAGCGACAGCACCAAGTGTCCGACCGTGCACGAAAGGCACGGTTCAGATAGGTGGAAACGTGCTAGACAAAGACGAATAAAGGAAAAACAAAGGCACCCACCATTAGAGAATTAAACAGGGCCCCCAAAGGAGCGATAAAATACACCTGGTCATATCAAATTATCCCCCCTTTTGAAAGGAAAAACACCAACACCTTGGGGAACACAGATATTTAATCAGCAAAAATAAGTAGTAAACCAAGAAAGTAATATCCTCGCTGGAAATACAATAAAATTTAAAAAAAGAATTAAAACATTTAAATTCAAACCAAAACCCTACGGTCGACCGTTTATAAAGCAAATAAATATTTAGTTCTTAAGGGCTATGTAAGATAATGTAGATTTATGAAACCACTCCCCAACTCTCAAATTTCCTTACAACCAAAAGTTTTCATTGTACAGTACTAAGTTTTTTTTAAACATCCTTTTAACCGTGAGAAACTACTTGCCAGAAACAGTTTTTAATACTGATACTGAAAACCTCCTTTTAGGATGTGTCAAACGACCCCCTTCAAGGATGGGTAGGTATTACGTGCACTTTTCAAGAAATTAAAATAATAATAATAATAAGCACCGAAACACCCGGGGAAAAATGACCAGGAGGAAAATAAAAATCCCGAAGAAAAAATTAAATGGACCAAGAAAAATCCGCGGAGGAGGTAGAATACATCACCGGCACATCAAAATACAAATCATCAATCATCACCATCAACATCAACAACAACATTAGCATTCCCATGGCAACGACCAACAATCCGTCAAGAGAGGGAAGTGGCCAATCACAGGCCGCAAACAACAATAGGCGAAAACTAACAAGGGCCAAGAAAACGGACGCAGAAAATAACTCAGGAAACCATTAATTAAATTAAATAAAGTTAAATTAAAATAAAATTAACCAGAGAAACGAGAAAAGGGAAGGAAAACCGGGACATACTGAACACGTAACACCCACATCCCTGAAGCGCCTCGCTTGTTAAATTATTCAGGTTTAAATAATAGCTTTTTAGCACAAAACTTTTAGGCCTAGAAAGGTCATTAATAAACGCTAGGTTACCCAATTACATTTTTGAAGAATCCAAAACTTACTTTCACACAGTACGCAAGCCCCAATTTAACAGACATAGTTACACATGTTATAATTTCCAATTAACAAGCCGAAAAATTTAAAATTCCACAAGGCAAGACTTAGTTTTTTCGATGACGCCAGTTACATGGTGCCGCGCGCACTTTCTGCACATAGGAAAATTTTGAGGTCTTTCACCCAAAAATCAGTAAAGGTTTAGTTGTAACAACACTTACAGTTTCTTCCAGATGAAAGTTGTGAGGACAGCTTCGTGTAGCATAAGCTACTTACTTACTTAAAAAAAAACACAACATGCAAATTCCAGACGAGGAAAAATAAACCAGAAAACTTGCAGAAATCAACAGGGCAAAAGCCCCGTTTATGTAACCTTAGCCAGGCTCGAACATTTTCGGTGAAATTATCTCCTTAGGGAGAGAGAAACCACACACGTCCATCTCTTCCTTTCACCAAACAGCAATGGCGACTTCCCGAGATTCCGCAGTGCCGGCACCAACCTTCACATGTGCGCAGAGAGCAAGCGCCTGAGTGGTAACGTACCTCGCGAGGTAGTACATACCTACGCCACTAGAGTGCAGGAGAATACAGTTAGGCACCGATAGGACGTGCATACAGTCAGTTATAAGTTTTGAAAAGAAGAAATAAAGAAGCGGCGAACCACTTCTAAAGACACAGTTTTTCCACAGCCATGAGGCCAGTCTCGAAAATATTTCCCAAGAGGGAAAAAGTGTTACGCAGGTAACAGTCTCCCTCCCCGAAACTTGACATGTCCCACACATGTTTACCATCATAAGGCGGTGGTCTTGAAGCAAACAAAGTTTTGAGTAGAATAGTCCGAATGTGAAAATGACCACCAATCGCCAGCCTCAGTTTATGCACCACCAGCAGAACGAGTCCAACAGTCACTAAGAACCCAAACACATGCGATTTAAATTAAAGAAACAGTACAGTTCACTTAGACGACACCAAATGTCTAGCCACTTTCAATTATAAGGAAGTTCCATGCACCAAACTGTGCAACACACAAGTCGCAGGCAAATAATATAATGGTCCAGATCACGGGGAACACAACTTCTCTAGATTTCTTGCTAAACTTTAATGCGAACTATTATCTTCCCCAAGTTCATATGCGTCATCTGATCGGAGGTTACGCTACCTTGTGGTACATACACACCTTTAGGTAAAGTTCATAACTATTTGCTTTCAGAACAGTAGACCTTCTAGGTCTTAACTGCACCAGATCACATACCTAGACTTAAATTACTACATGTTTGTTAAATTTGTAATATTATAGGACTTGCGTTAGATAAGAAACGCCTTCATTTGGTTTCCACCCTTTTGTTTGGATGGTAACGACAACCCCAAAAAGGAAAAACGCCCAGAGAGGGAAGGGAAGAGAGAAAACAACATTGGTGAGCGTAAAACACAAACACAAGGTCCAACCGGAAAATACTTAACCTAACCTTAAACTAGATTAACATGACTTAAGGTTACGGTATGGCACAATTATTTAAACAATCCATACCTAAAAACCAAATTACATTACATTTAAGGTATCATGCGAACCAAAATATATGGCCAGGATACAATTTTCAATACACAAGGAAAACAATAACCTGTAAAACCAAGATAGTTATTTCCACAAAACACCTTTCAAAGCATACAACCAATCCTACCAGGATGGCTGCACAATAACGTCACCGTTGACAAACAGAAACCAGGAGGCAACTTTACATAGAAAGAAAAACTTACAGACAAGCACCAACTCAAGGGTGCTGAGAAATTGCAATAACAGAAATGCTAAGAGAAACTCCCGTCCATACATAATATTACGAAACCAAGACCCGGACCAAGGAAAGGATGTTGAAAAACGTTACACAGAACTACAAGTTAATTAAGCTTACAACCTCCATAAAATTAAATTTAAAACGGAATAGAACCACCAATCAGTGAGCCAATTAACAAGACTTAAACACTTTAAGTCTATGCCCAAAGACAAGAAATAAATTTAGCAAAAAATCAATTTTAATTCCACGTATACATTCCATGCAAAACCCAACTAGACAAGAAACAGGATTTGGATATAGTTTACCCCTTATTAATATTACCATTAAGAGAAACTTCCAGAAACAGGATACTAGGTAAGGATCAAAATTTCATGGGTCACAGTAAATAATTACTCAGACAAGATGAATGTACAGGCTGCGGTTGGAGACTTCAAGATCTTACAGTTGGAGGGTACGCGTATAGTTGGTCATCAGCAACGAGCCAAAACAACACCAAGCAAAGAGTAATAGGAGGGTAGCAGAGGTTATGAAACACAATCTTTAACACCATGATGAAACGGGACAGAAATTGGCCGAAAGGAAATAGGAGTGTTACCCAATCTAAAAACACATTTCTCACAATTTTACTGCACATACAAAAATATACCTTAACCAAGGGCGACTCAATCAATTAAAAGGTTCAATAAAGCACCTCAATCAAGCCAACGCCTTTGAATATGGCAGCACAGATCTGACAAGATTCCCTACCGGCTATCCACCAGAAACCTCGGACAAATCCAGACTAGAACAAGGTGATATCCGAGACTCACGCTGTGGCCACAGTCACAGGTAGCTCGCCAACAATAGTACGAGGGAAATAAGATATGAAAGGTAGGTCACGAACCAGGTAACTAGAAAACCCTCCAAATAACAGAGAAATAAGAAACACCACCAAACAAACACATCACCAGATAGTGGGAAGGTTTCAGTGCCGCCTATGAAGCACCAGCTGATCCCATACTCAACTGGGGCACCGTAGGACGACAAGATGATGAACGATAGCCAAGGTTTTCAAACACTCCAGAAGGAAAGGGACCAATAGGCTGGCAGGTTATTTCGAGAAGAACATTATAGTATAGGATAATTGCATGATGACGTCTGATTACTAGGGTATGCAGAGAATTAAAATTAAAAATAGACCAGGTCGTACAGAAATCACACATTATATGGAAGCAGATAAGACACACCTACAGAGAGTAGTAAATCCATGCCAGGGTTTATTTCCCAACCTACCGGGACACAGGGTAAATTAAAGGCAACACCGCCCATACCGAAGCGCCATAATAAGTAACCAATACTACACGACAACAATACAACAAAAATGGACCACAACGGACATGCGTTAGCTAAAAGGGAGGAAAACTGCAACTACCCTCAACAACATGTCGTGAAGCAATCATTCCACCTCACAAGGCAAACCTAAAACCAAACCACGGTACCGTTTACAACATTACTAAGACAGGACCAAAACCAAAACCTACAAGGCACGAAAGGAGACCGCACTCCTCAGGTTCAGGATCCATTAGTGCAACACATGCAAAACACCACAATAACAAATAGACTGGGCAGGACAACATGGAGCTACGACTCGTTTAAATAACATACTACAAGAATAATACACCACATTAGAGACTAAAACCAGGGAAGTAAAGACTTCAGAAGAGGTTAGAATTAATACCACTTGCAAGCAGACATACATTAAGAAACCACCTAGTTAACTGCCACAACCAGGAAGGAAAACCCAAAGAAAAATTTACCAAATTAGGTTAGCCGGGGCAGGTTTTTTTTTAAACAAACGGTACAAGAATGATTAGGAAAGGATAACTCAGTAAACCGGGAATTCACAACAGATAACAGAAATGCCCCAGAGAAGGACAGCAGAGCACTCGCAACCTAGGGAATCGTGTCACCAGAAATTGGAGATAGAAGGCAGTGAAGACTGTGAAGTCCATGCCGTAGAGACAAACAACCAACCACCACCAATTCCAATTGACAGAGTTCCGCCATTGCCATTACCCACATCCAATCCAAAACATAACCAACAGGACCATAACACCGGGTATATCCAGATCCTAGTCAACTTACACCAACAAGGAAACCAAAAGACTAATTCGTTTCAACAAAGCACTCCTAACAAACCACAATAGGAATAGATAACCGAAATATTACCCGCAAGGAAACACATAACAAGAACTAGGACCAAAGAAAAAGACAGGGCAAGATAAATAGGGGTTAGGAGACTAACAAATTTCCTACCGGATTAACAACAACGCACAGAGCAGAAATTGCCCAGAATTTTCCAAATGAGTACCAAACCAAGACAACAGCAGTACAAGAGCCAATAAATAAATTTATGATCTAAATTTTGCAAACGCAAATGATCAGGATATAATCGAATTATGATAGACGGAGTGACCTGCACCCAGACCCAAATAGTAGATAAATATTAACAATTAAGAAATTGGGTGCCAATAGTGCAAGAGCAAGTACACACATTTCTCGCAAACCACAATTACCTTTTCAAAATACAATGTTTAGAACAAATACACGCTAGAAGGTACTACAGGGTCATGCCAAGAATCATCAGGAGGCGTGAACGCAGCAGATAAGGTACCAAAGCCTAAACACGTGGTAAAAATTCTCACCTAACTAAGCAACCATGGTTGACAGGGAAAGAAGTTTAAGTACGACAAGCAACACCAAAACTCCTCAAAATAAATACAGCACACGAGAAAAGGGAGAAAAATATCACATGATTAATTTCACACTAGACCAGAATAATTACATAATAACCCACGGAGACCAATCAAATTTGCTCACTGAAAGGTAGCTCTCATCCGCTAGTCCAAACATGCGTTAACCTGTTTTTAACTGGGACAAATGAACCCGTCTAATCCTCTTGGCGATGGGGTCACTCACCAGCACCGACGCCGGAGATAAAAACTGCAAAATAGTACAGGGACCATGATACCGAGGAGCAAGTTTGGCTGAAAACTTGTTAATAGCCTTGCTAATGGGATAGGTCTTGACAAAAACTTGATCTCCAACCTTCAACCTAGGTGACTTTCTACCCATGTTATACTTAACCCTGCTTTTCTCATAGGATACTGACAACTTCTTCTTTGCTTCATCCCAGATTTTCTGAACGTCATTTGCTTTAGACAAGTCTGGAAGAAGATCATCAATGCCCAGAACATTGGAAATAGGAGAGTACGGGGTGTAGCAGAACATAAGTGACATGGGGGTTTTACCATGAGTTTCGTGTGTGGCAGAATTGAAAGCATGAGCCAACCAGTGCAGGCAAGAGTCCCACTTGGATTGGTTATTGTGATGATATGCAATTAGAGCAGATTTGAGATTCCTGTTCATCCTCTCGGCGTAAGAAGGGTTAGGATAGTATGGGGTAGTGGTGACATGGGAAATGCTCAGCTCAAAAAGGTACTTCTTAAACAAGTGACCAGTGAAAGCACTGGCATTATCAGAAACCAGAAACTTGGGGGGGCCGAAGGATGCGAAGATAGAATTAAGGCAACTTATAGTCGCACGAGCAGTCGTAGATCTAGTGGGGAAAATCCAAGAGAATCTAGAAAACGCATCAATAGCAACGAAGATATGAGTGTTTCCCAAGGTAGAGCGAGGGAGCGGACCAACGAAATCGATGAATAACCGTTCCATAGGGCGAGAAGCTTGTGAAGAAGATAATAGACCTACACGGTTGTTCAAACTAGGTTTGCTGATAGAACAAATATTACAGGACCTAATCATGTTTCGGATATCACCATCCATTCTTTTCCAAACGAAGAACTATCTAATTTTCTGTCTAGTTTTAAAGGTGCCTAAATGGCCACCAATGGGACAAGAGTGATAGTACTTGAAGATGATTGGCACTAAAACCTTGGGTACAACAATTTTGAAATTAGTGTCCCTTCGACCTTTACAGCATAAGACACCCTTCACCAAAGAATAAGGTTTAACCACAATACCATCGCTAATTTTGTCGATGATTTCTCTCAAATCAGGATCAGCCTTTTGATGATCTGCATACTCATGGTACAACAAAGGCAGGTCCGAAAGAATGGCACCCACACTAGCAATATTAGTTTCATCATATTCTTCAGCCTTAGATTTTTCATCAAGACCAAAACTCCCGTCAAACATTCTACTAAGGCTGTCAGCGATGACATTTTCCGACCCCTAATATGCTTTACTTGAAAACTGAAGGCTGAGATCCTAAGCGCCCATCTAGTGATTCTGCCCGTTCTTTTGGGACGGTTCAAGACCCATGACAGAGCCTGATTATCTGTTTCCAGATCAAAATTTACATGTTCAATGAAAGGTCTGAATTTTTCAAGAGCAAACAGCACGGCCAAACATTCTAATTCATAGATGGAGTACTTACTCTCCAGATCATTGAGGATCCTAGACACATAGGCAACCGGTCTACGACCATCCTCATATTCCTGTAAGAGTACACCAGCAACTGCTTTTCCAGAGGCATCGGTTTGTACAATAAAGCGTTTACTAAAGTCGGGTATAGCCAACACAGGAGCATTTGACAAGGCAAGCTTCAGGGCCTCAAAGGCTTCTTGCTGGGAGGGGCCCCAGATGAACTTGACATCCTTACGTCTGAGATGATTTAGAGGAGCTGCTATCTCTGCAAAATTTGGAATGAACTTCCTGAAGAAGTTCACCATGCCCACGAAACGTGCGATGCCTTTGACATCTTTAGGGGGTTGAAAGTCCCTAATAGCCTGAGTCCTAGAGTGGTCGATGGAGACACCATCAGAGGAAACCACATGTCCAAGGAAAGACATACTCGGCTTAGCAAACGCTACCTTAGACAACTTAACAGTTAGTCCAGCTTTTCGCAAGCGATCCAGGACTTCTCTAACGTGTTCGACATGTTCTTCAAAGGAATTTGAGAAAATTACCAGGTCGTCCAGGTAATGAAAAACGAACTTGAATTTAATACCCGAAAGTATCGAATCTAACAGCCTCGTAAGAACGGCCGCCCCACAAGAGATCCCGAACGGAAGTCTCAGAAACTCGTAAAGGTTCCAATCAGTAATGAAAGCAGTCAGTGGAATAGATGACTTAGACAACGGGACTTGGTAATACGCCTGATTGAGATCTAACACAGTGAAAAACTTGGCTCCTGAGAACCACCCAAAACAAGTGTGCAAATCCGGTAAAGGGATAGATTGCAAGATGATCTTGCGGTTCAAAGCCCTGTAGTCAATTACAGCACGGTAGCCCCCAGAGGGTTTAGGTACTAGGAAAACGGGAGATGCATAGGGAGAGGTGGACGGTCTGATGACCCCATCGGCAAGCATCTGATCAATAATCTTTTTGAGTTCTAACATCTTAGGTGGTGAAAGACGGTAAGGAGGAGATCTAACAGGGGTGTTATCAGATAGCTCAATCTGATATTCAAGAACATCAGTAACTCCTAACTTGCTAGTGAAGACATCGGGAAATTGATGGCACAAGTCACGCACACTATTAGCCTGCTGATAATCCAGATGACTAAGATCCAACTGATCTATTTCGTTGTTCTCCCTAGGTAGCGCCCTACCTACACAAGAAACACTGAAGGTACCCAAAGGAGCATCAATAATATCGAATTTACAATTTGGAGAAAATTTAAAGTGAAATTTCCTAGCCTGGAGGTCCAAAATTAAACCAGTTCTTGACAAGAAGTCCGTACCTAAAATCATGCTACACGCTAGCTTCGGAGTTACCAAGCAAAGAACCTTCCAAGTAAAATTACCAATACGCAATTTCACATCAACGGACCCTAAAATTTTCATATTATGCTTATTAGCCGTGACACATGCAACATTGACCTTCTTCAACTCAGGCAGTTTACAAGGGGAACTCATTTCATCATACCAATTAGCATCAATTAAGGTGACGACGCTACCCGAGTCCATAAGAGCAACAATGGGTTCATTATTCAGTTCCACTTTCGCGAAGGTACTTTTAGACTCAACCAAAGCAGAAATCTTATTGCATGCCCGCGGGCAAATAACCTTTTCAGAATCCACAAAAATTTCTGGCGCAAGCGATTCACCAGAATTACCTTTAGGCCTTAGTCATTGACTGCGTTTTCGGAACGAAGTAGGGCAATTATTTTTAAGGTGCTGCCTCGAGCCACACAAATAACAACAAGGACCAGAGCCACGCTTGACTGAGGGGCAAGCGTTCCTAAGGTGATCACGTGACCCGCAATTATAACATTTTTTAGGGGGCCCACTATCCCTAGTTTGAGGCGAAACAGGGGTCACAGTAGGAGGAGGGTGGCAGATAGGTCTTGCAGCATCCCCGTGCTTTACATCTTCAGCAAATGTACACGCAGCTTCCAATTCAAGAAAATTAGTCGGACTCTTTGTGAGGGAGAGGTATGAACGATAGGCAGGGGAAATACCTTTCAGAATACGGGCCACCATTTCCTCTTCTGGCACCGAAATTCTAAATACCTTGCAATAAAACTGCAAGTCTAGTACATAGTTCAAAAGGTTTTCATGGAGCAATTGAGTCCGAAAGCAATACTGAGGAATCAAACTCTGCAATGCCAATGAAGGAATAAATTTAGACAATACTAGTTCATGAAATTCCATAACGGTTAAATTATTTGAAATAGCTTCAGAAATTTCACGTTTCAAAATTCCCTCACAATGAGAGAATAGGGCTCGGAAAATTCCCAAGTCATCAACAGAATACACGCTACCTGACTCTGTCATTTCTACCAGGAACCTCAGAAACCTGGTACTTTCTTCAATAGAATTGACGGAGAAATGTTTAACTCCGTTGAAAAGATCCTTCAGTGAAGAGTGAGAGGGAGCACAATTTAAACGGCTTAACAAATTTTCAAGAACTGGGGAGGCAGCACAACATGTAGGTTGATTATTAAGTGAGGCATCAGCATGACTAGAAGGCAATGAGGTTTCCCTCTCAACAACTGATAAATTCTCCATATCCTTACTTGCTAGCATTATATCTAGTTCAGCAGAAATACTAGAAGCAATAGTCAACAGCTTTGTACTTTCAGAAACAAGACTAGGTTGGGGACACATAGTAATCAAATCCTGGATGCGGCCTAAATAATGCCACACCCTAGCCTTAAGTCTGTTAATCTGCCCCTTAGTGGGGGAAGTTTCAATGAATTCTTGTCTGACAACCTCAATTTCTGTAAGGGAATCTGTAATTAAGTTTAAGGACTCACCAAAGTTGCAGCACATCTTTACAGAATCAAGATTAATAGGAACCTGGACATGCGATGTCAGCAAAGAAGCGCACTCGGCAAGTGTTAGCAGGATTGATACCCCTGATAGTGAGCTCATAAACTAGCTCTGATTTCCTGAGTTGGAATGGGAACAGCACAGCCCTCGCCATAGTTGATGTACATGAAACAATAAATCAAAAGAATTAATCCAAATAAAAGCGTTCCTTTCACAGTAAGATACTTTATAAGTTTCAGTTTTTTACACTCTTTGAAACCTCAAATAATTTAAAGTTCCCCAATGACCAGGGTTTTTAAAGGGACAATGCCAAAAAAAACTCAGGTGGTTGGCACAAACAAAATAGAAAAGCTTAATGAAAGGGAGATTAAGCACATAGTACACAGTGCCAAAATAAATTTAATGAGGATGCAACAGACCTACAGGTAGATCCAAGTAAGAGGCACACAAATCAATTAACTAAAGCTCTGCTGCCACGAACTGTAACACTTAGAGCAATTAAAGGCATAACTGCCCCAAGCGACAGCACCAAGTGTCCGACCGTGCACGAAAGGCACGGTTCAGATAGGTGGAAACGTGCTAGACAAAGACGAATAAAGGAAAAACAAAGGCACCCACCATTAGAGAATTAAACAGGGCCCCCAAAGGAGTGATAAAATACACCTGGTCATATAAAATTATCCCCCCTTTTGAAAGGAAAAACACCAACACCTTGGGGAACACAGATATTTAATCAGCAAAAATAAGTAGTAAACCAAGAAAGTAATATCCTCGCTGGAAATACAATAAAATTTAAAAAAATAATTAAAACATTTAAATTCAAACCAAAACCCTACGGTCAACCGTTTATAAAGGAAATAAATATTTAGTTCTTAAGGGCTAGGTAAGATAATGTAGATTTATGAAACCACTCCCCAACTCTCAAATTTCCTTACAACCAAAAGTTTTCATTGTACAGTACTAAGTTTTTTTTAAACATCCTTTTAACCGTGAGAAACTACTTGCCAGAAACAGTTTTTAATACTGATACTGAAAACCTCCTTTTAGGATGTGTCAAACGACCCCCTTCAAGGATGGGTAGGTATTACGTGCACTTTTCAAGAAATTAAAATAATAATAATAATAAGCACCGAAACACCCGGGGAAAAATGACCAGGAGGAAAATAAAAATCCCGAAGAAAAAATTAAATGGACCAAGAAAAATCCGCGGAGGAGGTAGAATACATCACCGGCACATCAAAATACAAATCATCAATCATCACCATCAACATCAACAACAACATTAGCATTCCCATGGCAACGACCAACAATCCGTCAAGAGAGGGAAGTGGCCAATCACAGGCCGCAAACAACAATAGGCGAAAACTAACAAGGGCCAAGAAAACGGACGCAGAAAATAACTCAGGAAACCATTAATTAAATTAAATAAAGTTAAATTAAAATAAAATTAACCAGAGAAACAAGAAAAGGGAAGGAAAACCGGGACATACTGAACACGTAACACCCACATCCCTGAAGCGCCTCGCTTGTTAAATTATTCAGGTTTAAATAATAGCTTTTTAGCACAAAACTTTTAGGCCTAGAAAGGTCATTAATAAACGCTAGGTTACCCAATTACATTTTTGAAGAATCCAAAACTTACTTTCACACAGTACGCAAGCCCCAATTTAACAGACATAATTACACATGTTATAATTTCCAAATAACAAGCCGAAAAATTTAAAATTCCACAAGGCAAGACTTAGTTTTTTAGATGACGCCAGTTACATGGTGCCGCGCGCACTTTCTGCACATAGGAAAATTTTGAGGTCTTTCACCCAAAAATCAGTAAAGGTTTAGTTGTAACAACACTTACAGTTTCTTCCAGATGAAAGTTGTGAGGACAGCTTCGTGTAGCATAAGCTACTTACTTACTTAAAAAAAAAACACAACATGCAAATTCCAGACGAGGAAAAATAAACCAGAAAACTTGCAGAAATCAACAGGGCAAAAGCCCCGTTTATGTAACCTTAGCCAGGCTCGAACATTTTCGGTGAAATTATCTCCTTAGGGAGAGAGAAACCACACACGTCCATCTCTTCCTTTCACCAAACAGCAATGGCGACTTCCCGAGATTCCGCAGTGCCGGCACCAACCTTCACATGTGCGCAGAGAGCAAGCGCCTGAGTGGTAACGTACCTCGCGAGGTAGTACATACCTACGCCACTAGAGTGCAGGAGAATACAGTCAGGCACCGATAGGACGTGCATACAGTCAGTTATAAGTTTTGAAAAGAAGAAATAAAGAAGCGGCGAACCACTTCTAAAGACACAGTTTTTCCACAGCCATGAGGCCAGTCTCGAAAATATTTCCCAAGAGGGAAAAAGTGTTACGCAGGTAACACGCGTGAGCTCACGGAACGAGACGATAGTGTGTTTCCGCCTTTGAATTACTCCAGTAGATATATTTAGTTCGGATGCAATTAACAAACTCCGTACCATCTCTCGCCCAGTTCGTCCTTGGAGGATCCAGTTACAGCTCCCTTACCTTTTCACTACCAACGAATTTCAACAGATTGGCCTCAATAAACTTCCTGTTAAGCGGTGTCTTCTAACTTACTCCAACAGATACCATAAAGCAACCGAGCGAGAAATGCACCTTAAGGTTATGATACTGAATAAATGTTGAAAGTTTTAACGTACTGTAGCTCTCTGTCAGTTTGTATGATTAAATATGTTTGGTGTATTATCGCTGATCAGGTTTTGTTACAAGACTTTTAATGTTAATGATTCCTTAATACTTGCTCCTATTCCTCAAATCCATGTCATATTTAACATATGTTAGGTCATATTTTATCGTTTTGGGGCATATTTGCTAGCATATTTTGTACTTCTTTAGGTCAGAAATCCGTGAGAGGCTTCAGATGGAATTCCTAATCCTAGTCATTGGATTCGATTCATAACTCGACACGTGGCACCGTCCACGAAGGTTTTCGCTGGTGTTATTTATGAACAATTCAGGACATTTGGTGATAATTTATTTCAGATGCTGCTTATATGACTGAAGTAAGCATGTTAGTATCCTTTTAGGAATTCTCAGCAGTTTATATAAAACCTCTACATCCCCTACGCTCTTATCTCTCCTCGCTTTGATTCTTCGCTCATCCTCTGATAAAATAGAGGAATGAGAGACCTCACTTAGACAGCCCTACGTGCCCAACCTCGTAAACCATTCAGGACCTCCAAAGGCTTCTACTGCTTTGATGAAGTACTGGACACGTTAATAATAGCCGGCAGCCTTACACTCGATTCAACAAGGTCCCATTCAAGTTTGCTTCTGGTAATTAACGAGCTCTGCATGGACTGGCGCGGGGACACAGAAGCCTAGAGAAATTGCGTCTACCATGTGACAATTTGCAGGCTACATGATTTAATATACTCACAGTGACCAATTAATGCTTAATTAATAATCGGAAAATGAAGATATAAATGCCCCGTCTCTTGTAAAATAATTATTTTTAGGGCCACTTGTTTTCTACTTTCTATTACTTAACTCTAATAGTCTATTTGTGTAGTTTTAATTTCTTACAGGTTTACTTACTACGTTGGCGTCCAAGGTGTGTGAAGGAAAACTGAATTATGTGTATAGATTAATACTTGCATCTTCATTACATACTTTTAGTCTTTCAGTGTCCGCCTCCGTAAATGGTTAGTGTGAATAGCTGCCGTCCTCGGGGGCCCGGGTCCGATACCCGGTACTGCCAAAAATTTAATATTGGTAGGAGGGCTGGTACGTGGTTAAAATGGTACATGCACCTCACCTCCATTGGGGATGTGCCTGAAAAGAGCGGCACCACCTCGGGATGAGGACACGAGTTTACTTTAGTCTTTGAGTGGAACCGTCTAACCTCTGGGAATAAACTGAGCCCGATCATAAGCGTCTGTATTCAGCCAACACTGAGGATTCTTTCTCGTCTATTTCATTTACATGGAAAAAATCAAACCTCGAAACTAGTCATCGTCTTCTCGATGTCTCCTTGCTTCTCTTATTCAATTACCACCCATTCCCCTTTTCATTATCATCCTGGTAAAATTTTCCCCTTTCTTCGCCTCATGATGGCCCCACCATCGAATCCGATTTACATATACAGTATATTGAGTTCATTCGTAATTCAGACCTAATTACCTCATTATCAAGGCCTTACTTCCATTACCAAGGAAGAAGACTGGGACAACATGGTCTATCAACACGACATAAAAATAATACACGTTGGATTGTGCATATCGATGCCCTAGATTGAATACCTCGCATCTCACAAAGTTCTTCCTATCCATATTTTTCCTTAATACTGATCACGCCTTCTGGCCACATTTGGGTATGCATTCCATCACAACAATATTCGTTGGGTTTATTTTTCTATGCTTACGTGTAAAGGAAAATGTACCTTATAAAAATTATACTCTAGGAGTTAGTAAATACGTCACGTAAACATACTTTCCTATAGTACGGTACGGTAAAGTTCATTTTCCTTCACACATCGGCATAGGAAAAAAGAACACGACGAACATTGTTCTGATGGACTGCATATCCCTGTGTGGCTGGGAAGCGTGGCCAGTCTTAAGGAAAAAAATGGATAGGAAGAGCAATGTGAGATACGAGGTATTCAATCTAGGCCATCGATATGTAGATATATGTACACAAGTAAATATTATGAAAGTATCCATTTGACCTAATTGGAAACACGATTCTTCTAATCCAAAAGTGAGCCACCTCTAGGACGTTCTTAATGGCAAGCATAAAATCCTGGTCGCAATACGAGTGTGGACAATGAGGACTCTGGCACTGTACTTCACCGCAGTAAAACTTTTTACCCTCAGTGAAACACCATTGTTTAAGTTAGGAATTATACCTCTCCACTCCAGCTCCTTGGTGGATTACTGGCCTCCACGCATCTCAGTTTCCATTATGGGCTACCCGAAGTAAGTCGCAGATCCCCATCGACATGTTAAGATTAGCACAACGAAAGCCTAGGTGTACCTGAAGACTTTTCCAAGAAGTTACGTTTGACTGAAACTACAGTAATTCTATATTTTAGCATATACACTGACTGACAGTGCAAATGCAACACCAAGAAGGAGTGGTTCGAAACGGATGAAAGTTGGGGAAAAAACAGAGACGGCACGGACGAATAATTGATGTTTATTTCAAACCGATATGCAGGTTACACAATGCGCACGGCATCGACTCAGTAGGATGTAGGACCACCGCGAGCGGCGATGCACGCAGAAACACGTCGAGGTACAGAGTCAATAAGAGTGCGGATGGTGTCCTGAGGGATGGTTCTCCATTCTCTGTCAACTATTTGCCACAGTTGGTCGTCCGTACGAGGCTGGAGCAGAGTTTGCAAGCGGCGTCCAATGAGATCCCACACGTGTTCGATTGGTGAGAGATCCGGAGAGTACGCTGGCCACGGAAGCATCTGTACACGTCGTAGAGCCTGTCGGGAGATGCGAGCAGTGTGTGGGCGGGCATTACCCTGCTGAAACAGAGCATTGGGCAGCCCCTGAAGGTACGGGAGTGCCACCGGCCGCAGCACATGCTGCACGTAGCGGTGGGCATTTAACGTGCCTTGAATACGCAATAGAGGTGACGTGGAATCATACGCAATAGCGCCCCAAACCATGATGCCGCGTTGTCTAGCGGTAGGGCGCTCCACAGTTACTGCCGGATTTGACCTTTCTCCACGCCGACGCCACACTCGTCTACGGTGACTATCACTGACAGAACAGAAGCGTGACTTATCGGAGAACACGACGTTCCGCCATTCCCTCATCCAAGTCGCTCTAGCCCGGCACCATGCCAGGCGTGCACGTCTATGCTGTGGAGTCAATGGTAGTCTTCTGAGCGGACGCCGGGAGTGCAGGCCTCCTTCAACCAATCGACGGGAAATTGTTCTGGTCTATATTGGAACAGCCAGGGTGTCTTGCACATGCTGAAGAATGGCGGTTGACGTGGCGTGCGGGGCTGCCACCGCTTGGCGGCGGATGCGCCGATCCTCGCGTGCTGACGTCACTCGGGCTGCGCCTGGACCCCTCGCACGTGCCACATGTCCCTGCGCCAACCATCTTCGCCACAGGCGCTGCACCGTGGACACATCCCTATGGGTATCGGCTGCGATTTGACGAAGCGACCAACCTGCCCTTCTCAGCCCGATCACCATACCCCTCGTAAAGTAGTCTGTCTGCTGGAAATGCCTCCGTTGACGGCGGCCGGGCATTCTTAGCTATACACGTGTCCTGTGGCACACGACAACACGTTCTACAATGACTGTCGGCTGAGAAATCACGGTACGAAGTGGGCCATTCGCCAACGCCGTGTCCCATTTATCGTTCGCTAAGTGCGCAGCACAGCGGCGCATTTCACATCATGAGCATACCTCAGTGACGTCAGTCTTCCCTGCAATTGGCATAAATTTCTGACCACTCCTTCTTGGTGTTGCATTTGCTCTGTCAGTCAGTGTATTAAGATAGTTCTTGGCCTTGCAGAGGGCGAACTTTCATTTTAAAGATTAAAGTCCAACGTATCTAGGAATAAGAGTAAGACGTCGGTGTGACTTCCTTCAATGATGCAATAGTGCTGCCACATTGAGTTATTAAAATCAAGGAGTAGATCGACTAACAGTATGCTGGTCTGGACTCTGGCATGGTCGCGTGAGGTGTTGTGGCACGCAGGGAACAAGGCAAGCAGGCCAACCAATTCCGCACTCACGGGAAAAATATTAAATTTCACTGTGAGGTAAATATAAAAACATTTACTCGTGTTACGGGTCATAGTTCTAGAAAAGGTATTCGATGATATTGATAGGACTAAGCTATTTGAAATTCTCAAAGTGCTGGGGATCAGATACCGAGAACGAGGAAGTATTTACAGTCTATATAAAATCAGTCTGCAGTGATAGGAATCGAGGGCTTCAAAAAAAAGGAAGCAATGTTTATATTCAACAGGCAGTAAAGGAAATCAAAGAGGAATTTGGAAATTGAATCACAATCTATAAAGAGGAAATGAAAACCCTGAGCTTTGTCGATGGTATTATCATTTTCTCTGAGACTGCAGCAGATCTGGATAAGTTGCTGAGTGGTGTGGACGGAGCCTTGGGTAAGGAGTACAATATGAAAATAAATAAGTCCAAAAACAAAATTAATGGAGTGCATTAGTACGAAGTCAGGTGATGCAAGTAATATTTGATTAGAAAAGGAATTCTTAAAGGAAGTATATGAATATTGTTGCTTGGGTAGTAAAATAACTAAAGATGGCAGAAGTAAGGAGGACATAAAATGCAGGCTAGCACAAGCAAGGATGACCTTTCTTAAGAAAAGAAATATACTCTTTCCCAACATTGATATAGGAATTAGAAAGATTTATTAATGACATCCTTCTGGAGTGCGGCATTGTATGGACGTGAAACATGGACGGTAACAAGCTCAGAAAGAAACAGAATAGAAGCTTTTGAAATGTGGTGTTACAGAAGAATGCTGAAGGTGAGATAGATAGAATCGTGAATGATGAGACACTGAATCGAATTGGTTAGAGGAGATCGCTGTGGCTAAATTTGACGAGAGGAAGGGATAGAATGATAGGACAAAACTTACGACACCCAGGACTTAATCAGTTGGTTTTTGTGGGAAGTGTAGGGGATAAGATCGGTAGGGGTAAACCAAAGTATGAATATGGTAAGTGGATTAGTGTAGGTGTAGGTCGCAACAATTATGTAAACCCCAAACTCCATGGCACTACAGCCCTTGAAGGGCCTTGGCCTACCAGGCGACCGCTGCTCAGCCCGAAGGCCTGCAGATTACGAGGTGTTGTGTGGTCAGCTCGACGAATCCTCTCGGCCGTAATTCTTGGCTTTCTAGACTGAGGCCGCTATCTCACCGTCAGAAAGCTCCTCAATTCTAATCACGTAGGCTAAGTGGACCTCGTACCAGTCCTCAGGTCCAGGTGAAAATCCCTGACCTGCCCGGGAATCGAACCAGGGGCCTCCGGGTAAGAGGCAGGCACGCTACCCCTACACCACGGGGCCGGAGCAACAGTTATGTAGAAATGAATATATTAGCACTGTAGAGGGTGGCATGGAGCGCTGCATCAAACCATTCTAAGGACTGATGACTGAAACAAAAACAGTAGGGGTCATAGTTCAATGTGGTGCTGAGTTTGATTCCCGGCCGGGTTGGGGCTTAAACCTTCATCCGTCATTTTATCTGGCTCGGTGATTGGATCTTTGTACCACCTTCAACATTACATATCGTCTCTGTTTTGCCAAAAGGGCGAATGTGACAATGCTCTTCCTATCCATTATTTCCCTTAAGACTGGCCACGCCTTCCAGCCACATATTGATATGCGGTCCATCAGAACAATTTTCGTTGAGTTCATTTTTCTATGCGCGCTTGTAAAGGAAAATGAACTTTACTGTACCATACTGAAGGAATGTATGTTTGCATGACATATACCCACGCCTAGAATGTGATGTATTTAAGGTTCATTTTCCTTTACACACGCGCATGGGAAAATGGAACTCAACGAAAATTGTTCTGATGGAATGCATATCCATATGTGGCAGGGCGGTGTGACCACTCTTAGGGGAAATAGTGGATAGGAAGAGCATTGTAACATTCGCCGTTTTGGAAAAACAGGGACGATATTATTCCTGGTAGGGTTGTTCTCTATAGATACACAAGTCGTCCATGGGCGACGACCGGAAACACCTGTCCCTTATTATTTATTTAACTTATTATTTATTAATTTATTATTTATTTAACTTTCATTGGATTTTACTATATTAAACTAATTAAATGGGACTTAACTCAACCTAAATTGACCATTCAGACTATATCATTCATCACTTTCAATTTAATGTTTCAATTAATTAAATTATTCGGGTCAATATATCGTTGTATTCAGCTCTCTCTGCGTGATTACAGAGCATTGAAAATTTATCGCTCTCCACCACACCAAAATTGATAGCTATATTTGAAGTCTCCGACAAATGAGCCTCGTGAAGCATAAACCGTAACTTGACTGGCGTCTTTGTGATGTTATGTCTAGCTTTTGTTGTATCAATCAATCTTAATAGAGTGTTGTGAGTGAGTTGAATGCTGAAAGCGAAGAGCGGCACCAAACTCAAGATGATTGATTCCAGTCGACAGGCGAATTACTGTCTGTCTTAAAGCGGCATGGTTAGAACTACAAAATTTCTCTTCACATGTGAGGCGCATGGTTCAAAAATCCGCCTTATGTGGTTTCGCATATTATTCAACATGAAAACTGATCCAAAACCGTCTTAGTCCCCATGTAAATGTAAGTCAAATTCAGGTAACTTTTCCAAAACCCGCCTTATCCTAAGATGCTGTTTCCAAAATCTCAAATGATACTCTATGAAGTAAATGTTAGTACGATGTTTACGAAGTTCCGAGTTTACTGTCTATACTTGGAAACTATTAGCAATACTATTCCCTATTATTAGACATGTCTATTTTAGCGTGTGAAACCTTTCCATGTTATGCATGAAAGTGTTTCCATGTATGACACAAAAATTAATTCGAGTTTCTGCAGAGATAACCATAACTGGTAACAGTATTACACTTGAACAAATGTCAAGTATGATACAGTTGCCATATGTGTTTTTTTACAGGTATTACTCAAAATTAGTTTCAGCAGCCTGAAGAACCCAGAAATTAAAGAACTATGAAAACAGGGATGCCATTTACCACTGGATATACTCAGGATAAGAAACATGATGAGCCTTAAAATTAATTATGGTACATATACGATCAAACATTCCCTTTTGCAGAATGGAAATACTGTTATTAATTACCCTGTAAGCATTCATGTTCATATAAAATGTCTTGAAAACATAGAGCTAGGAAGTTCATATTCACAGGACATGTTCATTAGTATGTTCTTCGGAAATGATTGGCATTTCAGTCACCTAGGTTCAACATGTGTCCTGTTGCATAGTAGGCACTGAGTGCTCTGTGAGCACTCCTAACTTGTTGATGGCATCGATGCGTATAAGGCGCGAATGGCGTTCTGGGGTATATCCATGAATGCTGCATTCACCTGGTTCCAAGTTCATCTTTGGAGGTTGGCACTGGGCCACAGCGCTGCACCCGTCGTTTCACCTTATCCCACACATATTCGATTGGCAACAAGTCCGGTGATTGGTCGAGCTAGGTCAATAAAGTGACGTCCTGTGACAACAAGAAGGCACGTGTTCGTGCAGCAAAATGTGATCGCGCATTGTCCTGCTGAAATATGGCGTCTGGGTTGTCGTGCAAAAAGGGCGTGGCTACGGGTCGTAGGATGTCATTCACGTAGGTCTAACTGATCACAGTCCCTGGACACGCACAAACTGTGATTGTGGTTGTATCTAATAGCAGCCCATACCACAAGTCTTGAGTTGACGCTGTGTATCTTGTGCGAATGTAGTCAATGGGATGCCTTTCCCTCTGTCTTCGGCGAACTAAAATGTAGCCATCATTTTCAAGTGAACAGAACCTGGACTTGTCAGAAAACACTATCTGCTGCCATTTCTGTCCCCAGTGACGTCGTTCCATACACCATTGCGGTCTAACATGTTTATGTACATTAGACAAAGGTAGTCGGGGATGTGGGCGACGCGCCGGTAACCCAGAGTGCAATAAACGGAGACGGACGGTCACTCCTGATAGTGTACGATGTGTTGCACTGTTCTACTGCTGCGCGAGAGCTGAGGAGTACGCAGATCTCTCCTGCAATACCATTCGGATGAGGTGTAGATCTTCCCCGGGGGTGGTGGGAGTTGTGCGACCAGATCCATCTTTTCATGTTCTACGGACTTCTGTGAACCATTCTGTGCACACCCGCTGCACTGCCGACACACTTCGTTCCCCACGAGCAGCAATTTACCCGATTGATGCATCACGTTCACTCATGCCAAAAATGCGCCTTTTTTCAAACACACTCACTTGACGGTAAGGTACTCGCATACGTCTGCGAGGCATCCTGCACGTTTGATCAAATCACATTGATCCATTACCTTCGGTTTATAGCGACAACGAGAGCCGCAGGCACATTTTAACAGCCGGTAGTGGTACGCCGAGATATCGATGTGGATCTTGAACCTGAGGGCCGACATGGTTCAAATGCTAATCATTCCATCAGAACATACTATTTCACATGTCCTGTGAATATGAACTTCCTATCTCTAGTCTTTCAAGGTGTCCTGGTTTTTATGATTATGAGTGTAGTTATGGAGATTTATGCTCTTATTCAAGAAAATAATACTCAAAGCGATTATTAGTGTGTATTGTTTAGTGAACTATGAAAATATACATATAATAAAGACGTACTTACAGTGGTTAAATAAGACATGGAAACCAATATATAGTGTTTTTAATTTCTGAGTTAAACTAATGTATGTGAATCAACCATTTCCTGATGAACAGAAGCTGGATGTGATTTTTGAGGAATGTTTTATACACTGGCATTGTCTGTGTACATCCATTGACTCCTGAATGAGAAGTATCCGGAATATTAAATTTTATAATACTGGTGGTGTACTGAGACTGTTTTCGAAGGAAATTAAAGAATTAACTTTAAAGTCACATTCTGAAAAAACTGGGGTATTTTATGCTCTTTGAAATACAATTATGAGGAATAATTCGTCTCGACTTCGCAATTTAGACATTGGCTCACTCAGGTACTGCATATCGATGGCTTTCTTTAAAAACCTCGTAAGTCCGAATACTCTTCATATCCATTATATTCCTTAAGACTGGTCACGCCTCCCAGTCCCATATTTATATGCAGTCCAAAGGAATAATTTTCGTTATGGTCATTTTCCTCTGCCAACGTGTAAAGGAAAATGAACCTTAAATACATTATACTGTAGTAGTGTGTAAATTTGCCATGCAATCAACATCCCTACAATACGGTACGTTAAGGTCCATTTTTCTTTAGACGTTAGCAAAGGAAAATGAACACAGCGAAAATTATTCTGATGGACTGCATACAAATATATGACCGGGAGGCGTGGCCAGTCTTAAGATATATAATAGGTAGGAAGAACATTTGGACATACGAGGTTTTAAAAGAAAGCCATCGATATGTGAAGTTTATATTAGCATGCCATTTGAATAAAGAATAGTTCTAGTTACCTGTGTGAAACACCTCCATGCTTCTCGGTTCCTTCCCTCTCACTATTCAGAAAGTGCCTCTTCGTTTTCTATTAGGTTTCTCCGTACCCGTACCAAAAGAAAATACATTTTTGTAAATAAACAATTGCCATACTTCACCCGACTTTTCAATATGTTACTTTCAGCTTACTGTGCTGCGGAGTTGTTCAGCATTTCTGGGAAGACTTATTCACACAGAGGAACAAAAATAATAGGCAGAATTACACGTTATTCATACAATATGCTTACTTGATTGATTGATTGATTGATTGATTGATTGATTGATTGATTGATTGATTGATTGATTGATTGATTGATTGATTGATTGATTGATTGATTGATTGATTGATTGATTGATTGATTGATTGATTGATTGATTGATTGATTGATTGATTGATTTTCAAGATGTTTCAAACTCAGGCAAATTGATTCATCGTTGCTTTGAGCCTGAATTAATTCTGTTGAATGTTTTTTTTTAATAACAGTAATTATGTGATTCTCTAGAAAGAATATGCTTGACGTGCCTCCGGTTCCAATTAGATATACAAATATCGCTTTGCATTTTAATTTGTGGTAAGGGCTATACAGCTGTTCTATTCTACACTATGTACTACTACCCTCACGCTACAAACCACGAAAGCAGACGGTGGAATATTTCATGCAACTACATTATGCAGTCACGATATGCAACCACATTGTATGTACACAATGCATCCAACACTGTCGGTAGACAAACGCAGGAAACGGATAACCCAAAGCAAGGCTTATGTAATGTTTGTCATGTAATAGGATAGTTCAGCATCATATTTTTATATAGGACATTTCATTAGTAATAGTAATATATGGTTAGAATTGTAAATATCTGAGGCGATTCCAGGTATATGAGGCTACTGGTATCAAAAGGAGCAATCTCCGCCTTCCTGCATTTTACAGTAGGGGTAACTTTTATCTGTTCACTTTGCCTGTATGCTCTTTAGCCTTATGTATACAGCAAACGTGCTGTAAGCGGATAATCAAAGAAAAACAAGCATATGATTAATAGTTAATTATATATATTTAATATTTCTTGTTTCCAAGAAAGGATTTTGGTACCATTCAAAGAATTCACAGAGGCTTTCATACTGAACGCTGAAAGGCATAATGGTCTATAATGATAATGTATGTTTGTAATAATATTTCTTTGAGATTGTCGCTTTCGATACAACTAAACGATTTTCGTGGATATTGTTCTTTCTGATAATAACATACAGAATTATGATACCTACACTCCTTGTTTGAGTAAAAATGCCATTATTATATTGTTTATATTCTTGACACTAAACTGAAATGTAAGAATCGCACTAAAAGGTACGTATATTTAATTTTGTAACAAAAGTGGCGGATAATATTATCTAGACGGAAAAAACAGAAGTCATAATTTTTTTTGCTAGGGGCTTTACTTCGCAACGACACAGATAGGTCTTATGGCGACGATGGGATAGGCAAAGCCTAGGAGTTGGAAGGAAGCGGCCGTGGCCTTAATTAAGGTACAGCCCCAGCATTTGCCTGGTGTGAAAATGGGAAACCACGGAAAACCATCTTCAGGGCTGCCGATAGTGGGATTCGAACCTACTATCTCCCGGATGCAAGCTCACAGCCGCGCGCCTCTACGCGCACGGCCAACTCGCCTGGTACATAAAACTGAAACACATTGTTTGCTAGATTTACAAACATTTCGATTACCAAATGCGTTCATTACAGGGTACAATAATATTTAAAAATAGTGCATTCAGTAATTAACAGAAGACTTTATACAGCAGAAAGTCAGTAAAACAGAAGAAGGAGGAGAAATTCGTAAACTAAAGATAACTGTTGTTATAAAATGCGCTGCAATTTTGAACACATCTACTACAACAAAAATTGAAAGATTAAACACTCCTGGTAGGTAATTTCTTTCTTTGCCAGTTGCTTTACGTCGCAACGACACAGATAGGTCTTATGGCGACGATGGGACAGGAAAGGCCTAGGAATGGGAAGGAAGCGGCCGTGGCCTTAATTAAGGTACATCTCCAGCATTTTCCTGGAGTGAAGATGGAAAACCACGGAAAACCATTTTCAGGGCTGCCGACAGTGGGGTTCGAACCTACTATCTCCCGGTTGAGAGCTCACAGCTGCGCGCTCCTAACCGCACGGCCAACTCGCCCGGTGATAGGTAATTTCAGAACTACACGCAAAATTCTTCGATCTGGATTACAGTACCTAAGCTGATGACGAACACTGGTCAGAACTCAAATACGAATTAAACCATTAAAAAAGAGAATCAACATCGTAAATATTTTTACACAGATAAATCGTCCTGTAGATTCTCGCCACTCTCATCCTCTCCTTTTACACTCTGAAGCACATCCACGTGGTAGGTCGTATCGAAGAACGGAAAGCGTTTTCCAGACTTCACCTAAATGGGATGACAAAAGATTCAAAACATCTCTCATTTTAGCTCTTTATAAGTTATGTGCGTTATTCGCACATATTTCCATGGGGTTTATTTAAGTCATGGAATAGTTTATCTTTACAATGAACATGCACATTTTAGTGTCAGTACGGTATGTCGTCTCCCTTTCTACTTTTACATCGCACTTTCTTGACAGCCCGCGTTAGTATTCGTTTACTTCGAGCAAGTCTGAGGTGCCTTGATCCAATTGGCTTCAGAACAGCATCAGTGCAGGAAATACCGTAGTTTTACAGTTCTGAACTTAAAACTTAGTTTGTTATTGCTTTCCAATATGTTTTTCATCTTTTGGTCTCCTCCAACTCTACACAGATTGTTACTACCTCAGGATTTTAGCAACAACTTATTTCCGTTTCCATTGATCCCGGGTCCATTTGCTCGCTTTTGTGTTTTAACAGAGGTGTCAAGTTTGGCGGTATCTTGTCCATCACAGAACATTATGTTTTGATAATATAATACCTTCGCGCACCTTCATACATTTTCGAAACACCGAATATACCTCCAATATAACTACAAACACGACAATTTAATAGAACAGTCTCCCTTTATAACTCCATTGAACCAATATGGCAGCAATCACATGACCGGAACGAAAATAGCTGATTGGTAGGTGTGGAGATTGTCCCACTTGATTCTAACAGATGGAGTAGATTGTTCTGTTTAAAAGCAACGTTATAATTCCATGGCCACAAGCAGTTGGCTGTTGCACTTTTAAGCAAAAACCAACAACATAGTTCAGTAGAGAGCTAGTTGTACAATACAACGGTGTCAAGAAGTCAATTTTGACGAAATATGGAGATTGCTCTTTTTGATACCCATTTTTTTTGGAAGTTGCTTTACGTCGCACCGACACAGAGACGTCCTATGCTCACGATGAGACGGGAAAGGACTAGGAGTGGGAAGGAAGCGGCTGAGCCTTAATGAAGGTCATAAAGTCATGGAGAATGCTTGTTTTTCATTGAAAAACGCCGTTTAAAAATTGGATACAAATGCTTGTCATTAAAATATTTCTATTTAGTAACACTAATATTTTCTAGCCAAATAAGTAAGGTTTTATTTAAAGGTAGCTTATTAGAAACCATTTACTTTGATAACAGTAAGTTAATATTTTATGGCTGTTGGAAGTGGTGGCAGTTCTAGAAAAGCTGAACATCCTATTTGGTAGAAATATAACACATTTTATGCCTTTTCCACTTGAAAACTTTCTTATTGAAATATGCTTTAATAATACATTTTTGGAATGGGTGCGAAGCCTGGATGAATGAAAGAACGCCGCAAGAAGTTTTTTCTCCAAATGTGTTGTGGAAAGCCCCAGCCCAATCATGCTGACTAGATGCTCATTGAGCAAATTCTCATATTACTTTAAACACTCATAATATACAACACATTTTCATTATATACCGTTATTCCTTCAGTGTTGCAACTAAAAGCCTCTCTAATGTAAGTAAACGTTTCCATAAGCATGTGATTAAGTCACTTTACGAACTCTGTGTTGAGGTCAAATAAGGCTAACATTATCTGAAAGTACTTTATGACATGATTAGCAAGATACCCGTGCTTCGCTACGGAATTATACTGAAATTTATAAATGAATGCTTCTTGTTTTATATATAATCCGCCGAAATTCGCAATCTGGCTCTTTTTCTGAGAGAATCAGCCAAAATTCGCGATCTCACACGTTTTCTAATAGATTACGGCAAGTTCCCTCCCATTTTTCAATCTTTATTTCCAGCAATCGATTTCGTACTTCCCGGGCTAGGTCCAGGTATTCCACCCGGTCATCTGGTCCCTAAATCTTTGCCATCTTTCCCTATAAGCATTCTTAATATGGATTATAACCTTCAGCAGATCCGGCGTGGTGTCGTCTTGGGTCCCTTGGCGGTACTGAACCCGCGGCCGGACTGCATTCTTAGTCATTACCCGTCCAGGACCCGTTTCCAGCTCGGTCCGCACATTTGACGACGGTCCAGAACATTATTATTATTATTATTATTATTATTATTATTATTATTATTATTATTATTATGATAGATGTTCTGGACCCCACAGCAAGATGCAGGACTGCTACTTGGCGGTAAATTACATCTGCTGCCATTCCATTGTCATTGTCATTGTCATTGTTGACAATGTGACCAGCACCATTGTCGCGCGTAGGCAAGTGTGCGGGTTTTCTGGTGATACGAATGACATATTTCCGTGCATTATTGACCTTATTATAGATGTGAACAATTGGACGCTCATTCACATTCCTATCGCTTATTTCAAATGTGTTTAAATATTTATTTATATGCCAAGATAATCTACTGTAATCTAAGAACGTTCCCCGAAGGAAAAGATGGCTCTTGAAAACGAACCCAGGAAGGATTAAAAATCATCGGTTCATGACCAGAATAAGTACACCGAATATCTACAGCCTGTTTCCAGTCATTCGACAGGGTCAGGAATGAATTGAATAAAGCTCCCATCTAGCGGCGACAAAAGAAATTTTGCCGGCTGCCGAACCCTGTCGCACTCCTCTGCGGCAATGATTAATGAATGACAAATGAAATGAAATGATATTGGACAGTGTTGCTGGAATGAATGATGACAGGCAAAACCGGAGTATCCATCCCGCCTCCGTTTTGTCCAGCACGAATGTCACATGGAGTGATCGGGATTTCAACCACGGAACCCAGCTGTGAGAGAGGGGCGCGCTGCGGCCTGAGCAACGGAGGCTCCTTATAAGTACATTATGAACAGTAAAATCAATTGGTCCTTTTACTCCCCACCTCCGTTAAGTATATTTACCCCCCCCCCCCCCGAAAAAAATAAAAGAAGGCGTGTTTCTTTATGTTTAAAGGAGATTCCAAACACCAATGTTCACGTCTATTACCTTCAGTTTTCAGATATAAGTATCCCCATAAAAATAATTTTTTACACTTCCTTTCACACTCCTGCCCCCCCCCCAATTGAATTTTTCCGCAAAAAATACTTGTTTCTTTAAAGTAAAGGATCTTCTAAAAACCAATTATCACGGCTCTAACTTCTTCAGTTTTTGATTTATGTGTCCTCATGAAAGGAACCCAACTCATTTTCACTCCCGCCCCCCAAGATGATTTCTCCCCAAAGCGCGTGTTTTCTTGTTATTAAAGGAGATCCAAATACCAATTTTCACGTCTGTAACAACTTTAGGTTTTATTAGGTGCAAGTATTCTCATACAATTAATTCAATTAACTTGTCAATTCTTTCACCTCACCCCCCCCCCAATTCATTGCATTTCCCGAGAATACGTGTTTCTTTACTTTTAAAGCAGATTCCAAATATCAAATTTCACGTCTGTAACATCTTCATTTTTGAGATATCAGTAGCCTAATTGAAAGAATTCAACACCATTTTCACTCACTTTTACACCCCGAAAAATAAAAATACACGTTTATATATTTTAATAGAGATAAAAGATACCATTTTTCACTTCTATTAACATATTAAGTTTTTGAGATATACTCTAGAAAGTCTAATTTTAAAATTTCACCTTTTTAGTTCCCCTTAAGTGGAGTTTCCAAAAACAAATGACCCATGTTTCTTTACATTTACAGGAGATTCCAAATACAGCTTTTTACGTCTGTAACATTGTACGTTTCTCAGATATTCTGTAGAAATAGTCATTCAAAATTTCACCCCAATTTGTCACTCCTGTTTAACCACCATTAATTGGAATTTCCAAAAACTAAAAAGGACGTGTTTCTTTATTTTTAAAGGAGATCCCATATACATTTTTTTGTTCTGTAATACCTTCAGTTTCTGAGATATATGTATCCTCATTAAAGGCATTCAGCCCATTATTCACACTTTTACACCCCTCCTATTGGAATATACAGAAATAAAAAAATACGTGTTCCTTTATTTTTAAAGGAGGTTCTAAATATCAATTTTTACATGTGCAAACTTTTAAAGTTTTGAGATATAGATACACTCATTTTAAAAATCCACCCCCTTTTCACCCTCCACTATTTGGATTTTCCAAACGCAAAAAAAGAAAAAAGTTTCTTTTTAAAGGAGATCCCAAATACCAGTTTTCAGGTCTGAGATATAAGTATCCTCATTAAAGGCATTCAACCCCTTTTTCACCGCTCCTATTGCGATTTTCCGAAAACAAAATATACGTTTCTTTATTTTTAAAGGAGATTCTAAATACCAATTTTTACATCTGTAAACTTTTAAAGTTTTAATATGTAGATACACTCATTTTAAAAATTCACCCCCCTTTTCAGCCCCCATTATTTGGATTTACCAAAAACGAAAAAATACGGGTTTCTTTATTTTTAAAGTAGATCCCTAATACCATTTTTCAGGTCTGTAATATCTTCAGGTTCTGAAATATAAGTAACCTCATTAAAGGCATTCAACCCATTTTTCACCCTTTTCCACCCTTCCTATTGGAATTTTCTGGAAAACCAAAAGAATACGTATTATCTTCTTTTAAAAGAAGATTCTAAATACCAATTTTTTTACACCTGTAAACTTTGTGATATAGATACACTCATTTTAAAATTTCACCCCCCTTTTCACCCCGTTAACGTCCGACTCGTTGGCTGAACGGTCAGCGTCCTGGCCTTCGGTTCAGAAGTTCCCGGGTTCGATTCCCGGCCGGGTCGGGAATTTTAACCTTAATTGGTTAATTCCAATGGCACGGGGGCTGGGTGTATGTGTTGTCTTCATCATCATTTCATCCTCATCACGACGCGCCGGTCGCCTACGGGAGTCAAATAGAAAGACCTGCACCTGGCGAGCCGAACCCGTCCTGGGATATCCCGGCACCAAAAGCCATACGACATTCCATTTTATTACCCCGTTAACGACGAAATATCCAAAAATCCTCTCTTAGCGAGCACCTACATGTTAATATGAATGTATTCCCAAAATTTCATTTCTTTATGTCCAGTAGTTTTGGCTCGGCGATGATGAATCAGTCAGTCAGTCAGTCAGTCTGTCAGTCAGTCAGTCAGTCAGTCAGGACAAGTTACTTTATATATATAGATTATGTCATGCTCGCCTATAAATAGATTAAAAAATTGCCAGACTTAAATCTCAATCTTTGCTTTGTCTGTAGGAAAACATTCTTTTAGTGTGATAATAGACGTGATGTAAATTCAAATTTTGTAAATTTTCCTGTTGAGTTTTACCCCGTCATTTTGCTCTATTCACCTATTCATGAGCGACTGCAGTACAGTAGATGTTTGTTATTTGTTTGTACACCACAGTACGCACAGTTAACTACGACAAGTAAAGGTTCTGTTTACTGCCCGTAGGTCGCAATGGGGTCTGTGATATTCCAAGAACATTACGACCATGTCGAGAATATCTCTGTCTGTACTTTCATGGACGTTCCTTAAACATGCCATGAGGTAAACTGAATGTACTGTACGTAGTTTGTGTTGAAACTGTGATTCATTTCTTTGATTGAAATTCTGGATGCATTAAGTACTTTTTACTTTGCACTGGATGTGATTTCACTGTGAGTAGGATATATTTACCGAAACTTTATCTACGTACAGTACCGTAGTTTAATTATAGATCCTGAAATTAATAAAGCCACTGAGGAATTATTTTTTGCTCCATAACTCATAAATACAGCAGTTTCCAAAAACAGAGTTCTATATAACAATGAAGACTTATTTCTACCTCTACATTTTACCATAAAATTTTAAAATTACTTCCTAAGTTTTTTCTGGACTCTGTTTCTCTGTTGTTGTTGTTGTTGTTGTTGTTAAATTGGAATGAAAATCACTGTATAAGGTGTTATGTCTGTCTGTGCCTCCTGAGGAAAGCATTTGTTTTAAAATGTTCCACTGACATGTATAAAATTGAGGAATGACCTTCCACAAACAAAAAAATGGAACATCTGATACAAAATTTCTCGCATATTTTGCTCCGGGTTAAAAGCTGACTACAGTATAATACAATGCCATTCAGTCATTGATTAATCAATCAATTTATTTATTTATTTATTTATTTATTTATTTATTTATTTATTTATTTATTTATTTATTTATTTATTTATTTATTTACTCATTCGCCTCATTTCAGGCAGCCATTTTAGTGTGATAATTCAACCAACGTTATTAATTAAGTTTTTCTGCAAATATTTTGATACCAAAAACCTTATCCATCACTTGGTTTTCGAAATTTGGAGGTTTCCAGAGAAGCGCGTAGAAAATGGAGTACTTAATATCGTCGCTTCACCGGTAAAACGCTGTATCCCACAATACTCTTCCTATCCATTATTCTCCTTAAGACTGGTCACGCCTCCCAGCCACATATGGATCCGCAGTCCATCAGAACAATGTCCGTTGTGTTCGTTTTCCTATGTCGACGATTAAACGAAAGTGAACCTTACATGCATTGTACACTAGGAGTGCGTAAATACGTAATGCAAACGTACATTCCTACAGTACGGTGCTGTTAGGTTCATTTTCCTTTACACATGGGCATAGGAAAATGAACACAACAAAATTTGTTCTGATGGACTGCATATCCATACGTGGCTGGGAGGCGTGACCAGTCTTAAGGAGAATAATTGATAGTAAGAGCTTTGTTGAATACAACCTTTTACCGGTCGAGCGACGATATAGTATTTCGTCGTGTCCAGGACAAAACCTCCTATGTGAAATATTTTAGCTTAGAACTTTGGCCGGTAAGGTTTTGTCATCTAAGGTGCAATATTGTGTGAATATTGGAAACGCATTCTCGCTCTTCATAATGTACGTGCTGCGGGTCAGTATATCTCCAAAACATTATCACATAGGAGGTTTCGTCCCGGCAACGACGATATGTAACTTTCCTCCTCCGTAGTGTAACGGTTGCCACTATTAAATGTCATCCTCGGAGGCCAGGGTTCGATTCCCGTTACTGCCACACCTTTAAGAATGGCAGGAGAGCTGGTATGTGGTTGGAATGGTACATGCAGATCACCTTCATCACCCGAAATGAGGACATAAATTTACTTTACTTACTTACTTGGCGAATATGTAAAATCTGCTCCTAGATTACTTTCCTTATTAAATCATACTCCTATTTAAACATGTAAAATTCTCCGTGGGATGATAACCTAAATATTTCTAAATTTTCTATATTTTTTCTCTTTGCAAGTTGCTTTACGTAGCTCCGACAAAGATAGGTCTTATAGCGACGATGGAACAGGAAGTGGCCAGGAGTGGGATGGAAGCGGCCGTAGCCTTAATTAAGGTACAACCCCATAATTTGCCATGTGTAAAAATAGGAGACCACGGAAAACTATCTTCAGCTGCCGACAGTGAGGTTCAATCCTCTATCTCCCGAATACTGGATACTGGCCGCACTTAACCGACTGCAGCTATCGAGCTCAGATTAAACTCCCCTTAGTCATTTCACCAGAATATGCTACCTTGAACGAAGAGAAATATTTCATAATGGATTACACCTTTTATATGGTATCTGGAACAACATTGAAGTCACTCTTTTTCCAAATGCTGCCGCATTACGTAGAAATGTGGTACTGTATTTTCATATATGAATGATACAAACCTTTTCGACAAAGAAAGACAAAATTTTTATAGCTGCGTTTCATTAATTATGGGGATTACATAGATCTTAAAATTCTTGTATGAAATTAACGGCCGAAATATACAAACCGTAATTGAAATCATATTCAAATCTAAGTAACAATATTAATTTTTTACTCCAATGAACCATTCAGCTCCTCTTCTGATACAGCACGAATTGAATTAAAACTAATTCAATGAAAGAAAATTTAATGCAGGCTATAACTTTTCTCTCATCTGGTCGGCACGTTAATAATCACAAGTGCGACCTAATATCCAGCATGGGTGGTTAAATTAATAAGGAGAGATGCAGAATGTGTACTTTCATATATGAGTAATATAAACGTTTCCGACACAGGAAGACAAAAATCCTATAGCTGCGTTTCATTCATTACGGGGATTACATCGATCGTAAAATGCTTGCATAACACATATGTGTACGTTACTTCATGTAAAAATAAATTTAATTTTAATTATACACAATTTTTTTCATGGAGACATAGACTTAATTGCTCTAGTTGCTCGTAGAAAATTATTTCGTTCGTTTGCTCACATTTTCAGAGGCGTGTGTAGTAATCATTAGAACTTGTAAGTATGCCATTCTTTGCAGGCATTCAAAATCTATATTGTGTTATCAAAACATTTCTCTCAGCTAGTCTTTAAAGATTATCTATACTTGACAAATTGTGTTTTTGGTGTGACAACATCTTTTCTTAGAATGCTTGGGTTAATGCGGATCTCCATTCATCAACAAATCGGAACATTTCAACATCCTGTATCCATCCTGGATTTGGTAATTTAACGTGAAATATATTGTTGTTGTTTGAGTCATCAGTCCAGAGACTGGTTTGATGCAGCTCTCCATGCCACCATATCCTGTGCTAACATTTTCATTTCTACGTAACTATTGCATCCTACATCTGCTCTAATCTGTTTGTCATATTCATACCTTGGTCTACCCCTACCGTTCTTGCCACCTACACTTCCTTCAAAAACCAACTGAACAAGTCCTGGGTGTCTTAAGATGTGTCCTGTCATTCTATCTCTTCTTCTCGTCAAATTTAGCCAAATCGATCTCCTCTCACCAATTCGATTCAGTATCTCTTCATTCGTGATTCGATCTATCCATCTCACCTTCAGCATTCTTCTGTAACACCACATTTCAAAAGCTTCTATTCTCTTTCTTTCTGAGCTAGTTATCGTCCATGTTTCACTTCCATACAATGCCACGCTCCACACAAAAGTCTTCAAAAACATCTTTCTAATTCCGATATCAATGTTTGAAGTGAGCAAATTTCTTTTCTTAAGAAAGCTCTTCCTTGCTTGTGCTAGTCTGCATTTTATGTCCTCCTTACTTCTGCCATCGTTGGTTATTTTACTACCCAAGTAACAATATTCATCTACTTCCTTTAGTTTCCTAATCTAATATTTCCTACATACCTGCCTTCGTTCGACTGCACTCCATTACTTTTGTTTTGGACTTATTTATTTTCATCTTGTACTCCTTACCTAAGACTTCATCCATACCATTCAGCAACTTCTCGAGATCTTCTGCAGTCTCAGATAAAATAACAATATCATCGGCAAATCTCAAGGTTACACATTAAAAATCTCACATCAAATCAGGAAAAGGAAATGTTAATGTGATTAAATGATCATACACAAACACTTCTTAAAATATTATATAGTAAAATGGTTTCTGTTCAGATTTTTGTTTTGTTTTGATAGAAGCGAAGTGGTCAAAGCGGAAATGAATACAGTCATTACTCAAGTCGAAACTCAGAATACCAGATATCTTAATCTGTGACAAAGATTATAAAAACAATTCAGTTCAAATTAGTATTTTGTATTTCAAAGAAAATGTCAGTTTTCAATTAAACGCTTCCGATTAATTTTGACTTCCTTCAATAACATACTCCTACAAGTGAAATATGGTGGCTGAAAGAACAAATTATCTGCTCAAGTGAATACCGAATTAATAACAAAGGGTCAAGGAACGGATAAACAGGAGTAGGTTTAGTATTAAATAAACAAGGAAATAGGTATGTTATTTCTCTATTTCATCGTGGGGAATGGACTGTTGGCGAGGTCTAATCAATGTAAGTGTTTGGAGCAGTAGCGCAGATCGCATGTCTGGAGTTCAACGGAAAGTGTGCAAAAGTTAAGGAATTATTATACAACTAGAATTTGCCCGTGGGCTTAGACCGGAAGGTATCATGTTGTTCATTAATGGATGTACTTGCAAAGTTTCGAGGTGATTAAATAATACATATCGATGGCTTTCTTTAAAAACCTCGTAAGTCCGAATACTCTTCATATCCATTATATTCCTTAAGACTGGTCACGCCTCCCAGTCCCATATTTATATGCAGTCCAAAAGAATAATTTTCGTTATGGTCATTTTCCTCTGCCAATGTGTAAAGGAAAATGAACCTTAAATATATTATACTGCAGGAGTGTGTAAATTTGCCATGCAATCAACATCCCTACAATACGGTACGTTAAGGTCCATTTTCCTTTAGACGTTAGCAAAGGAAAATGAACACAGCGAAAATTATTCTGATGGACTGCATACAAATATATGACCGGGAGGCGTGGCCAGTCTTAAGGAATATAATAGGTAGGAAGAACATTTGGACATACGAGGTTTTAAAAGAAAGCCATCGATATCGTTGCTTCACCGGTAAAACGTTGCATCCCACATTACTCTTCCTATCCATTATTCTCCTTAAGACAGGTCACGCCTCCCAGCCACATATTGCACCGTTCCCGCGTCCAGATGAGGATACATGAGTTCCAGACTAGCTCTTGATAAACGTTTCTATTTGATTAATGTTGCTGGGTTGTGGGTTCCGCTTGAGGAAGTACGCCGATGACCTATGGTAAATCTTAACCTACGCAGAAGGCCGTCTCCAACACGCTATCAGTCAGATACCATACTCGCATGTCGCCGAAATTTATCGCAAAAACCAGGTTATTACGGCATTTCAAGGAATTCGTGCATGTTGCTACCGAAATCGCGTATCAGAAAATGAGTCATTATAGCCTTATATCTAGCTCTCATTCTAAGTAGGCATTAAAAGAATTTTATAGTTTCACTACTCAGCTTTTATTGGCAATTCAGTCTAAGTATCATTTAAATGTCATGTAAAATATCGTTAGAAATTGCCTCATATAACGTAGACAGTCTCATAATGCTATCAGCATCTCTATGCGTTGTGATTACGTTGCAATAAAGGAAAACAGGTTTTGAAAAACCTTTAACAAGTAATTGAAAACCAGGCCTTAATCATCGACACACTAATTCTGGCCTGTCGAATTACTATGTTGTAGTTAGGTAATGTTCGTAAAAATCAAATGAAAAAGAAAAATTAAAATATATATAATCAAATGAAACATATTAAATATAGTTGAAATAATTAGATGCATCCAATTAGTTAAAAATGAAAATAAAATTATACTCCCTACTATATACATCATTTCAAATTAGAATGTAAAACGCAGTGAAAATAACCAAATAAATAATTAATTAATTAATTAATTAAGATCTGGAATCTTTTCTTAGTGAGCTGGATTGCTCCTCAAAGTAACCAAAAATTCTATCATTTAATCTTTAATGCACATGTGGCTAGTGAAATGAGTATCACTTTGCTGTAAACTTAACATCCGTGTCCATACACAGTAGAAAATCGTGTGAGAAAGCAATGTTTGTTTCCTTAGAACTTCAATTAATTCATAAGTTTGAAAGTTTCCATGTTCGTTTCATATTTCACAATGTCTGATCTCCATATAAGCAAATTCAAGTCCACTCTAAGTCGTAATTAATCTCAAATTAATTCTATCATAAGGCTTATGTGGCTAACTCACTCAATTATTATCTTAATCCATGGTTGAAATTCAATTTAAGTGCGTATCTGGCTGAATGTAGCATTGCCAAGTGTACTTAACTAACTTTCCAACAAATTATACCATAAGTGGAAAAAATGGCATGTTAGAAGACTCTACCTTCATCTAAACGTCCATATATGAATGCCTAAGTCACCAGTGATGAGTCAAACTGCTCTCATAAAATCATAAATTAGGTTTCCGTGTGTGAGAGTACTTAAAAATGGTCATGAATAACTCAGTGAAGGCCTAATTATTAACGTTATTAGCCTCTTGGCTCATCTGATGATCCTACATACTCAAATAACTCCGTGTTGATGGCATTGAGATCGTATCCTAACCTATTTTGTGTATCAGGGAAATAAAACAGCAATTGAAAACAGTACGTTTCAATATATACCTTAGCATGCGCAATTTACACATACTATCATCTCTCAGAAGAATACTATGACCAACTTTTCAAATAACAATAACTATCACCACCACAACTTAACATCAACTCATATTATTACTTCATTCACCATTTATCACTTCAAATATCACGTACCATTCATATTTGTGCGTCTCAGGCACTCATCTAATCAAATACGCTGCATATGTGCCATAACCTACACATTTAAAAACATTATCCTTACCGTCATAGTA
This sequence comes from Anabrus simplex, assembly GCF_040414725.1. NCBI lineage: Eukaryota > Metazoa > Arthropoda > Insecta > Orthoptera > Tettigoniidae > Anabrus > Anabrus simplex. The sequence goes on along the minus strand of NC_090265.1, from coordinate 101,221,813 downwards.
TCAAAGAAAAGTGCATCACAATACTAAGCTGTGCTACTATACTTCGTCGTAAACATTCCCTAAATACTATCTCCAAGCTTGTTATTCTGTTAAAGCCATCACACATGTATATTAACCTTCATATAATACTCTAACACTTCACTGACAACGATTTAAAAATATCAATCAATTTCTCTAACACCACATTGATAAATTTGCGAACGGCTTTCACTGGTATTTTACGCCTATATATGGGATTAACGGTAACTTCAGATGAATACCTACTTCCTTGTAACTACACTTGAATATCATCTACGCACGCACAATGTCATAAATCATATCACACATAGCCAAAAAATAAAAGTTTCTACTTACGAAAAACGACTCATAGGGAACTTAACTTTGCTTAATGGGTCCTGACTCCCATCTCGCTGTTGTTCATCGGGAATGGTAGGCCTCGCTCCATGGTTCTGCTTAGGTAATCGGGTCCATCTCGTCCTCTCAGCTGATTACCAACCCTCCTGGGTCATCAATCTCGTGAAGCGCCACCATAGTCGGAGTAGTCTCTGCCTTGGTCTTTTAGAACATCATAGTCGTCTCTAGTACGTCAGGAACAGAATAATACAATGCATTAGTTGATATTGACATGCTGCAATTCGTTTCGTACTGCCAATGATATAGGAATATATGTGCTCTGGGCCGTCTAGTTTAGCTATAACAGCTCTAAATGTGCTATTATTTGTCAATTCTCTTGCTTGTTGGACGAATGTAATTTTTCCGTGCTTTTTAGAATTGCACTTTACAGCCGGTTGAATTCCGCTCTCCACGATGTGCAGTATCGGACAAAATATAATGCTTCCAAGTCCAACCGTGACGTAGTAGCTGAACAAGATTTGACGATTCCTTATCGCTGGTCTTAAATTTCGCGTATATATGTCAATCTATACAGTTGACGTTGAGCGGGCTGCCGCGGATTTAATTCTCCTCCAATAATTGATCATAAAATCAGATAACTGGCTTGTTTCTTTACTCCATTCCGTCCTATTTGCTGCAGTGCTGGATTGAGTCTAGTGTTCTAATAGAAGTCTCTTTTTTTAATAATTAGTTTAAATAATCCGCTTCTGTCATTCTTTTCTCACAGCCTTTTAAGAATGGTTCCTTCGGTGACTACCGGTTGAAAGGATTATCTTTTCGGCTCATACCGATGTTAATTGCTTTCATATTGATCTTTTAATGGCTGGAACGCCATTTTTGTTCCTAATGCTGCAACTATAGAACGGTGAAATGGCACAATATGGATATGCAGTCCATCAGAACAATGTCCGTTGTGTTCGCTTTCCTATGTGGCTGATTAAACGAAAATGAACCTTACATGCATTGTACACTAGGAGTGCGTAAATACGTCATGCAAACGTACATTCCTACAGTACGGTACTGTAAGGTTCATTTTCCTTTACACATGGACATAGGAAAATGAACACAACAAAAAATTTTCTGATGGACTGCATATCCATACGTGGCTGGGAGGCGTGACCAGTCTTAAGGAGAATAATTGACAGGAAGAGATTTGTGGAATACAACCTTTTACCGGTCGAGCGACGATATGAACTGTTGTGGTCATATAATGTAATACTTTATCAACGAACATCTGAAAATATATCACAAATTGATATTGAATTACATTTTTTTCTACATTTTGATAACTTTATTAATTTATCGTGAATATTATGTTTTTGATTGATTATAAGTTACCAGTTCAAACTATCATCAGGTTTTCAGATGTGAGACTAGGTCTATAACAAAATTTATTTTGCCCAATTAGCTACTGGACACTGACTAAGGTTCTCAATGTAACCTACATTTTTCAGGTAACAAATATTTAAATTTAGGTTCATCATAAATAATAATAATAATAATAATAATAATAATAATAATAATAATAATAATAATAATAATGCTATTTGCTTTACGTCCCACTAACTACTTTTTCGGTCTTCGGATACGCCGAGGTGCCGGAATTTAGTCCCGCAGGAGTTTTTTTACGTGCCACTAAATCTACCGACACGAAGCTGACGTATTTGAGCACCTTCAAATGCCAACGGACTGAGCCAGGATTGAACGTGCCAAGTTGGGGTCAGAAGGCCAGCACCTCAACCGTCTGAGCCACTCAGCCCGACCATATAATATAAATTTGGACGCCGTAATGGCGACCTGCGCGTCTGTAATGATGGGTCCCTACCTGAGATGAAATCTAATGCTGATGACGTCACAAAAACACCCTGTGTCTGAGCCACAGGAATTAAGTAATGAATGTTAACATCCCCAACCCGACAGGGAATCGAACCCGGAACCCCTTTGACCAAAGGCTAGGATGATAACCATTTAGAAATGGAGAGGGGCGTGGTTTTCATTGTAAAGCTCTTGCAATTCTTGCAGATAGGCAAGAGTACTTCCTCATGTACTGATTGAATATTGTACACTCAAACAACTCGAACGTCTATAATTCGAATTTTCAATTTCTCCAAGAAATTACCGGTTTCCGTGGGAATACTATATAGATTTATTTTCTATAACTGGAAATTTTATTACCCGAACTTTCCTATATCTCGAAGGACATTTCAAGCTCAACTGTAAAATATTTTTCTCTAACTCTAAATTACGTAGAACGTAACGCTTATCTCTACGTATAATTTGTTCCTGCAGCATAAACTGCACTTATGTATATCGACGGCTTACTTCTAAAACCTCGTATGTCCCGATGCCCTTTCTACCCATTATTTTCCTTAAGGCTGGCCACGCCTCCCGGTCACATATGGATATGCAGTCCATCAGAACAATTTGCATTGTGTTCAATTTCCTATGCCAGTGTGTAAAGGAAAATGGACCTTACCATACCGTATTGTAGGGATGTTGTTTGCATCACGTATTTACGCACTCCTACAGTATAATGCATTTAAGGTTCAATTTCCTTTACACATTAGCATAGGTAAATCAGCAAAACGAAAATTATTCTGATGGGCTGCATATCAATATGTGGCTGGGAGGCGTGACCAGTCTTAAGGAAAATAATGGGTAGAAAGAGCATTGCGAGATACGAGGTTTTAGAAGTAAGCCGTCGATATCTTCCTTATTTAGCATTTTATATATGTCACTCAGAGTTTATTGTTTAACTAGTCGCATCTGTAAAACTTTAACGATACTACCCTTCGCAACTTTAAGTAAGCACATACTGTGACACCTTGAAACCTTACTTCAGGCTACTTCGTAACCATCAGCAAGCTGTTAACATTGCGAGTTGATGTGTAAGTGGGGAATTCCTGATAACCTACACAACTCAGGTCTACTCAGAAAAGCAACACCAGCAGAACGGAAAGTAAACGTATGCTGAAAAATTTAAGTAAAAAGTTGAAATTGATTAAGGAATTTAAAAAAAGGTGAAATAAAGAAGAAATGATATTAACATTATAAATAAGTTATGGAAATTATAAATGTAGAAGAATATAATGAAATGGTTGGGAAGTAAATAACGGTAAAAGTGAAATTTTTATTTCTTTATGGAGCCGAAGCAGTATTCACGTATTCGTACCCTTCAAATCTTCGATAACTCGAAATATTTCAAAACATCATAAGCACTTCAAGGTATCTATCTTCAAATGCAGTTCTTCAACATTCACAACGTAACCATGTACGATTCTGCGTATAACATTTATAAACTTTAAATATTCCACGCCTTACAGACAAACATTTCTCTCGACGAAAATATGACGCATACATAATATTAAATGAGCAGAACGCTCCAGAAAGCTCTTAGCTCTTCTTGTTCCCTCTTCCCCACCTGCTTGCTGCGTGACTTTTGTTTGCGTTAGGAAAGAAGATGAAACAGAAGCTATATAAGTGATGAATAATTCAACGAACACAACGACTGATTAAGGGAACAAGCTTCAACGAGATACACTCCACATTGTTGTTGGTCTACATGCAGTTGCACTATTGGATTTATTAAAGTTCTTCCGAAGGATACGCTAATTTCGGATGAAATTAACATGCAAGTACTATGGTAAGCAGTGGACAAAATGTGTATTTCTTCGTCTATTCATTCATGTATTTGTTTCCTTCATACTTAAGCCACTTTTATAAAAAGCTTTGTCACATTCTGCCGCTGATTGAAGACATGCTAATCTTCGTAGTCAAATAATGAAGGAACTTTCATTGAAAAATACCAATTTCTTTACAATGCAGGAAAAACTGTTAAAAAACTATCTCAAATGGTATTATTTTTATAGATAATGTTTTGATTTTATTTACGATCAAGTAATCCATATCGATTAAATTCAGGCTACAGGGTGGTCATTAATCAAGAGTTTTGAATTCATCATAGTTGGCCAGGAAATGGTCTGTTACTTCCAGAATCTGATATGATGAAGCCCAATTTTATAGTGAATGATAATCGAGAAGTATACTGGTAAGCATCTTACTAAAAACAAAGCATCCATTTCTAACAGAACACCAAAATAGAATATTCAATAATCTATATTTTCTACTCTTTCATTGAACACAATATAACTTCTCTAAAACATGTGTTAACTTACAGTATCGTTTTCTTATATCTGCAATTTTTGAATGGTATAATAGCATTCAGAGGATGACAGCATATTGAGAATTCGGAAAGTATACAGGGGGATACGGGAGAGAGTACCTAGACGATGCCACAGAAGATGACTACCGCAGCAGTAGTCGAAACGTCTAGAAGGAATGAGAGGAGTGAACTATGACAGAATAGCCTGGAAGATTTCTATTATATTGACATCGGCCGTCGAAGCCTTCATACTTTGACGGAAAGTATACTGTTCGAAAATTTATTGTTCAACCCCAGGCAACGCTACAGAGCTTTCTCAAACGCTTTCGATACTTATTGAAGGAAATACCGGGACTGCAAGCTATCCCATGTTACCCATAACGATTCAGTTATATGAACATCCAAATTAAACCTGTTGTAAAACATTCACAAACATACGCAGTCAGGATGCACAGTTAATTTTACCTGCAGATCAGAAGTTAATTAAAAATTACGGAGTAGTAATTATAGAACTGTAGTCTACTTGTCTGGTTCAAGGAGTTTCTATAAAGTGTAACGGTTCAAATCCCGTTACAGGATGATATCTTTATTATTATTATTATTATTATTATTATTATTATTATTATTATTATTATTATTATTATTATTATTATTATTATTATTATTATTATTATTATATCTGTGCAAGTAGGGCAGCATCCTGCTTCATGAATTTACCGAGCTCAGAACACTTTAAGCAAGCCTCGGACCTATGGAAGTAATGGAGTCCCACTCCCATTTGACAGGCGAGTGACTCCTTGGAAACAACTTGGCGAACAAAATGGAATTCGATGGGGAGCTATCAATATTAATGGGGCATATGGAAGAAAGAAAGTAGAACTGGCTGAGTCAGCAAGGAGGATGCATCTGGATGTGCTAGGAGTAAGTGATATTCGGGTAAGGGGAGATAATGAGGAAGAGAAAGGAGATTATAAAGTGTATTTGACGGGTGTTAGAAAGGGAAGGGCAGAGTCTGGGGTAGGGCTCTTTATCAGGAATACCATTGCACGCAACATAGTTTCTGTTAGGCACGTAAATGAGCGAATGATGTGGGTAGATTTGTCAGTGGGAGGAATTAGGACAAGAATTGTGTCCGTGTATTCACCATGTGAGGGTGCAGATGAGGATGAAGTTGACAAGTTTTATGAAGCATTGAGTGACATCGTGGTCAGGGTCAACAGCAAGGATAGAATAGTGCTAATGGGCGATTTCAATGCGAGAGTTGGGAATAGAACTGAAGGATACGAAAGGGTGATTGGTAAATATGGGGAAGATATGGAAGCTAATGGGAATGGGAAGCGTTTGCTGGACTTCTGTGCTAGTATGGATTTAACAGTTACGAATACATTCTTCAAGCATAAGGCTATTCATGCTACACATGGGAGGCTAGGGGTACCAGATCCATAATAGACTATATCTTGACAGACTTTGAATTCAGGAAATCTGTTAGGAATGTACAAGTTTTTCGCGGATTTTTCGATGATACAGACCACTATCTGATCTGTAGTGAACTAAGTATCTCTAGGCCTAGGGTAGAGAAAGTGAAATCTGTCTGCAAACGAATAAGGGTAGAACATCTCCAGGACGAGGAAATTATACAGCAGTACATGGATATGATTAGTGAGAAGTTTCGAACAGTAGACAGTAATCAGGTTCAGGATATAGAAAGTGAATGGGTGGCATACAGGGATGCTGTTGTAGAAACAGCAAGGGAATGCCTAGGAACAACTGTGTGTAAAGATGGGAAAAGGCGAACATCTTGGTGGAATGATGAAGTGAGAGCAGCCTGTAAACGTAAAAAGAAGGCTTATCAGAAGTGGCTCCAAACAAGGGCCAAGGCAGACAGGGATTTGTACGTAGATGAAAGAAACAGAGCGAAACAAATAGTTGTTGAATCCAAAAAGAAGTCGTGGGAAGATTTTGGTAATAACCTGGAAAGGCTAGGTCAAGCAGCTGGGAAACCTGTCTGGACAGTAATAAAGAATCTTAGGATGGGAGGGAAAAAGGAAATGAACAGTGTTTTGAGTAATTCAGGTGAACTCATAGTGGATCCCAGGGAATCACTGGAGAGGTGGAGGGAATATTTTGAACATCTTCTCAATGTAAAAGGAAATCATCCTGGTGGTGTTGCAAACAGCCAAGCTCATGGGGAGGAGGAAAATGGTGTTGGTGAAATTATGCTTGAGGAAGTGGAAAGGATAGTAAATAAAGTCCATTGTCATAAGGCAGCAGGAATAGATGAAATTAGACCTGAAATGGTGAAGTATAGTGGGAAGGCAGGGATGAAATGGCTTCATAGAGTAGTAAAATTAGCGTGGAGTGTTGGTAAGGTACCTTCAGATTGGACAAAGCAGTAATTGCACCTATCTATAAGCAAGGGAACAGGAAGGATTGCAACAACTATCGAGGTATCTCATTGATTAGTATACCAGGCAAAGTATTTACTGGCATCTTGGAAGGGAGGGTGCGAACAGTCGTTGAGAGGAAGTTGGATGAAAACCAGTGTGGTTTCAGACCACAGAGAGGCTGTCAGGATCAGATTTTCACTATGCGCCAGGTAATTATTGAAAAATGTTACGAGAGGAACAGGCAGTTGTGTTTATGTTTCGTAGATCTAGAGAAAGCATATGACAGGGTACCGAGGGAAAAGATGTTCGCCATACTGGGCGACTATGGAATTAAAGGTAGATTATTAAAATCAATCAAAGGCATTTATGTTGACAATTGGGCTTCAGTGAGAATTGAAGGTAGAATGAGTTCTTGGTTCAGGGTACTTACAGGAGTTAGACAAGGCTGTAATCTTTCACCTTTGCTGTTCGTAGTTTACATGGATCATCTGCTGAAAGGTATAAAATGGCAGGGAGGGATTCAGTTAGGTGGAAATGTAGTAAGCAGTTTGGCCTATGCTGACGACTTGGTCTTAATGGCAGACTGTGCCGAAAGCCTGCAGTCTAATATCTTGGAACTTGAAAATAGGTGCAATGAGTATGGGATGAAAATTAGCCTCTCGAAGACTAAATTGATGTCAGTAGGTAAGAAATTCAACAATTCTGTAAGAAGGAAACTGACGAAACTATCTTTACATCGGTCTGTTTTCAGACCAACTTTGCTTTACGGGAGCGAAAGCTGGGTGGACTCAGGATATCTTATTCATAAGTTAGAAGTAACAGACATGAAAGTAGTAAGAATGATTGCTGGTACAAACAGGTGGGAACAATGGCAGGAGGGTACTCGGAATGAGGAGATAAAGGCTAATTTAGGAATGAACTCGATGGATGAAGCTGTACGCATAAACCGGTTTCGGTGGTGTGGTCATGCGAGGCGAATAGAGGAGGATAGGTTACCTAGGAGAATAATGGACTCTGTTATGGAGGGTAAGAGGAGTGGAGGTAGACCAAGACGACGATGGTTAGACTCGGTTTCTAACGATTTAAAGATAAGAGGTATAGAAGTAAATGAGGCCACAACGCTAGTTGCAAATCGAGGATTGTGGCGACGGTTAGTAAATTCTCAGAGGCTTGCAGACTGAACGCTGAAAGTCATAACAGTCTATAATGATAATGTATGTATGTATGTGTGTATGTATGTATGTATGTATGTATGTATGTATATCTGTGATATTATTATTATTATTATTATTATTATTATTATTATTATTATTATTATTATTATTATTATTATGTCCGTATTATTATTTTATCTGTGAGATTACTATTATTGTATTATCATTCTTATTCAATTCAATTCTGCAATGCTTGTCGCTTGCATAATTGTAGTTAAATGTATGCATATATACGTATGTGTAGAGTAATACTAAAGACATGTACAGTAAAGAGTTGCCATATATCAGATGTGGATGTGACATTGCTACATTGTGCAATACTGCTGGTATTTCTGTCAAGTCATCGCTACGTCATGGTTACGTCATCGTGCTCATTTAGCGGTGCGCTCACGGTCTTTGAGACAGCTAGGGAGCCCCAGGCTATTTCACCATTGTATGTAATATCTGTCGCGAGGTACGAGTCGATGATTGTTATTTCTGTAGGTTACGTATGTGCGTCAACCTAACGTCTATAAAAAGTGGCTGCATATTGTAGCGTCAGTCATTATTCAATTGGAAGGAGAGGCGACAGTTGGTCGGAGTGTGAACGAGATGCAGAGGCCTCAGTCGGTCATTAAGTCAACGGGAGTCTACGGGAAGTAGAGTACTCAGTGATTCATTACTCATTGGACATTGAGAGAATGAGGCTACAGTTGGTCAGTCTCTTAGTGGAAGATACGGACGGGAAGACTTGCAATGAGGTCATACAGTGCAGACTTACACAGAAGTCATATGATATGGAGAAGAAGCAGTCACATGGATACATCACCAAATTAGGCGTGACACATCTACAGTAAACACCAGATCTAAGGAATACGTCACATAAGGGTATATTCACGTGAACCAGTGAGGGATATATTTCGTATAAAATTGTTAAATGTCCGGTCAAGAAGAATTCAAATTCATGCCTAGTTTCTTTCAGTTGCAATGTCATAATTTCATATTCTCATCTGTTTTAACCGCAGCAGTTCTCACTGTTTTTATATATTATTTCAAGAATATATTTTGTTCTATCAAATTAATTTAGCGTTTCATTTCTACAGTAAAACTACTTAACCTCAAATTGAATGGGGAAACCGAACGCCAATCTCCTTTTCCCAGAACTTATACGGTATGTTGTCATAAGTAAGCTTATTACCTCACACCCTAGATATAGTCAAGATTCTCATTCTATTATTGCTGCACTGAGTGGTAGCTGTCACCCATCAAATAACGTATGTGTAAGTAAGCAGGTAAGAAATAAGTGTTAGTACAAGGTCCGACGATTGTGCATTTTATTTAATGAATATTAATTTTCATATTTTCTATTTTAAAAGCAGATATTTTCATAATTTTCAATTATAATGCAGTTTTATGTGTTTGTAAATTCAGCAAAGAAGTTAGAACATTACGAAAGGAATTTAAAAGGGTCCATGTAATAGTCGTTACTTAATATTTTTTGTTTCATGATAAACATAAGAGCTTGTTTTATTCGTTCTTAATTATTTAGAATTTTATTTCGTCTAGAAAATGTCAAACACGAGAACTTACAAACAGAATTTCTCTCCGATCATTTTACCAATAATTATTATGTATGAACCATCTCACCCCCTCTTTCATTTATTCATCAAAATTTTATCTGACGACACGGCGTTTGCTATTATTCATAAAAAATACCTAATAATCAGTGTATTTCTTCTATCGCCGTTACTGTGTGTGCGTGTGTAAGGGGGGGTGCGATAATATTATTGGTGTTACTCCACTAGGCCCACAATTTTTAATATATCGGAAGTGGCGTGGGTTTGTAAATGAATGCAGTTGGTTTTACGTACTTCTAAAGATATTACTGGAAGTTTTTAGAAGCACCATATTGTGTGTATGTGCGTTTGAATCTCTTCCTTCATTTTCTTTATTTATGTCTTGCATTAATATAGTATTTCTTACAGTGTTTGCAAGACGAAGAATGCTGTAGGTTTTGGGATTCAAATCACGACCCCTCACGTATAATGTATTTTCTCAGTTAGACGAAATTACAGTCGGAAGTAAACAATTGCCCATTCTGTTCTACATAGAAGTTCTTCATAATCGGAACCTACCACGCCATGATAAACATAAGAGGTTGTTTTATTCGTTCTTTATTATTTAGAATTTTATTTTATCTAGAACATCTCAAACACGGAAACTTACGAAAATAATTTCTCTTCGATCATTTGACTAATAATTATTAAATTTCATTTTAGTACTTCAGAAAATTATAACCTTAATTAATATAATCCTATACCAGTTATTATATCTCACTGATTACCTCATTAGGGGTGTAATAACGTATGTGTGATACCTAATCGCCCGGGATGCAAAATTCGCTCAAGCTGATCGTGTACACTAGTGATCGCTAACAGTAACAACAGAGGAATGGAAATCGTAGCCTACAAGGAAATAGACTCTGTAGTGTGCATAATGGATCCCATAGTTAGTTTCGAAATCGCACCAGACTAGCCACAAAACGTAGACAGGAAAATTATGCTGATCTATGAACCGATATTATTAATATTATTATTATTATTATTATTATTATTATTATTATTATTATTATTATTATTATTATTATTATTATTATTATTATTATTATTGTTATTATTATTATTATTATTATTATTATTATTATTATTATTATTATTATTATTATTATTATTATTATTATTATTATTATTGGATTGATCTTTTTCCTCGGACTCAGTGAAGGATCCCACCTCTACTGCATCAAAGTCAGTTTCCTGGAGAGTGAGGCATTTGGTCGGGGATATAACTGGGAAAGAGGACCAGTTCCTCGCACAGGTAATCTCACCTGTTATGCTGAACAATGACCTTGTGCGTGCAGGGAAGTTTGGAAGGGATAGGTAAGAAACAGCAAAAGAAAGGCCGTGGCCTTAGGTTAGTTACCATCGCCGCAGTTGACTGGAGAAGAAGTGGGAAACCACGGAAAACCACTTCGAGGATGGCTGATGTGGAAACCGAAACCCGTCTACTCAGTCGATCTTCCGAGACTGAGTAGACCCCATTCCAGTCCTCGTACGACGTTTAAAATTTCATGGCAGAGCCAGGAATCGAACCCGGGCCTCCGGGTTTGGCAGCTAATCACACTAACCAATCGCACTAACCACTATACCATGGAGATGGACTATAACATATTACAGAGACAAATTTGGATTGATAGGATTAATGGTAGGTGCTCGAGGGACTATTCCTCATAAGTACTTGGAAGCAGCTGAATGAAAATTTTGCCGTATTACTAACTATATCAGCGTTGATTGTTTTTAAATCGAACCTCTTTATAATGATGATAACTTGAACATTACCAGTCATTACCTTCGGTTTCCAGTGGTGTTTATTATCTTCAGTAAATTGCTGTAATGTTGCTTTATTATTTCAATGATATTAACAAATTATAATCGCACTAGAAGCTCAACGATATAAGATTGCTAAAACGATTTAAAAACGAAACAAAATGCTAGTATTTAATTCATGAGGAAATTTATCGCAGCATTCGTGGATTGAATATTACCTCGGGACTATTTCGTAATTGTGATGACAAATTATTATTATTATTATTATTATTATTATATATATATGTAATTCGCTGGGGCCATCAAGGACCACGTTAAGTCTTGTTGCATTTGACACTGAACTTGGCCTTCTTTAGAGCCCAAATTTCCCTCATTCTTTGTGAGTGGGCCTGCTTACGCTCCTCTGTCCAAGGGGCACCGTGTCTTCTCTTCGGTTGCTCGTCTCGGTTTAGCCCGTTCGTCAATATTTTCTTTCGGAAGAGATCTCTGTTAAAGGCGTCTTCAGCTGAGATATGTAGCATTTGCAGATCTTCTTTGGTATTTCTAAACCAGGGAATTGTGGTTTTGGGGTTTGAATAAAAAAAGTGAAAGAATCCTTTAGTTAACTTTCTTCTGTCCATTCTTTTCAGATGACCGTAAAATCGTGCCCGCCTTTTTCTGATTGTGTCGGTAATTTTCTCTAATTTTGCTGTAGACTTCCTTGTTGGATCTCTTTTGATGGATTCCATTTCTGTACTTTGATCCCAAGATTCCCCTCACAATTTTGCGTTCTCTTTCCTCCAGTTCTTCAAGGAGGCCTTTGTTGGCATTTAGAGACAGGGTTTCGGCTGCATATAGAACTACTGGCTTCAGAACTGTTTCATAGTGACGTATCTTGGTGCTTTGGGAAAGGCATATTTTGTTGTAGATTGTGCGGGATATTTGGTAGGCTATTTCCAGTTTGCGTACTTGCTCCTGAAGTGCTTCTTTGTCCAGTCAATTTTTCATGATGATCTCACCCAGGTATTAGAATTTGTCTACTCGGGTGATGCCGCCGTATTTTGTATGGAGTTTTGGTGGAGCCTCTTTGATGTTAGTCATTACTTCTGTTTTCTCAAACGATATCTGCAAACCAGTTTGTTCGGCAATTTCCTTTAAAATTTCAACTTGAGCTCTAGCGGTTTCTATGTCGGTTGAGAGAACAGCAATATCATCGGCAAATGCTAAGCAGTCTGTTGCGATCCCCTTGGATTTGGTTCCTATTCTCAATGGACTGTAGTTGGTTTCCTGTAATCTCACCCGCCAGGTTCTGATTATCTTTTCAAGAACACAGTTGAAGAGTATCGGGGATAGCCCATCACCTTGTCGGACTCCTGTTTTGATGTCAAAGGAATGCGAGAGACATCCGTGGAACTTCACCTTGGATTTTGTATCGGTCAGGGTGGCTCTAATTAATGCCAGCAGTTTAAAATCAACTCCAAATTCATTTAAGATGTTTAGCAGGACTTCCCGGTCAATGGAGTCGTACGCTTTCTTAAAGTCCACAAAGACAGACGCATACTGCTTGGACCTTAGTGTACAATATCTGATGATCGTTTTGAGATTTTGGATCTGTTCAGCTGTTGAGCGACCTTTTCTGAACCCTCCTTGGTATTCACCTATTTGATGTTCGACTTGTGCTTCCAAACGCTCCAGGATGGCAAGTGATAGAATTTTGTAAGTCACGGGTAGCAAAGATATTCCTCTGTAGTTGTTGATGTTCTTCATGCTGCCTTTTTTGTGTAATGGATGGATCAAAAGCTATTTTCCAATCTTCGGGTAGGGTCTCCTTGTTCCAAATTTCTTCTATTTGCTTTAGCAACGTATCAAGTGATTCTTCTGGGGCATATTTCCATAGTTCTGCTACTACTGAGTCTTTCCCCGGCGCTTTGTTATTTTTATTATTATTATTATTATTAGTATTATTACTATTTATAGTATATGTTAAAACATTTGAAAAATAATGTAAAAAACGAAATGCGTTGCGTTATTGTGGCAAACTTAAACTGAGGGAATTATTAGAAATAAAATATTCTTGTAATTCAGTTTAACTTGAAATGGCTATTTCAGGAAAGGACATTGAATACAATGCCGTTTGTCCAGTGAAAAATTACTGGGTTTCTAAGTAACAGAAATTCCACATGCTTATACCAGTCTATCAAGAACCATCTCGCCTCCTCTTTTATTTATTCATCTCAATTTTACACTGACTGACAGAGCAAATGCAACACCAAGAAGGAGTGGTCAGAACTTCATGCCAATTGCAGGGTAGACTGACGTCACTGAGGTATGCTCATGATGTGAAATGCGCCGCTGTGCTGCGCACGTAGCGAACGATACATGGGACACGGCGTTGGCGAATGGCCCACTTCGTACCGTGATTTCTCAGCCGACAGTCATTGTAGAACGTGTTGTCGTGTGCCACAGGACACGTGTATAGCTAAGAATGCCAGGCCGCCGTCAACGGAGGCATTTCCAGCAGACAGACGACTTTACGAGGGGTATGGTGATCGGGCTGAGAAGGGCAGGTTGGTCGCTTCGTCAAATCGCAGCCGATACCCATAGGGATGTGTCCACGGTGCAGCGCCTGTGGCGAAGATGGTTGACGCAGGGATATGTGGCACGTGCGAGGGGTCCAGGCACAGCCCGAGTGACGTCAGCACGCGAGAATCGGCGCATCCGCCGCCAAGCGGTGGCAGCCCCGCACGCCACGTCAACCGCCATTCTTCAGCATGTGCAAGACACCCTGGCTGATCCAATATCGACCAGAACAATTTCCCGTCGATTGGTTGAAGGAGGCCTGCACTCCCGGCGTCCGCTCAGAAGACTACCATTGACTCCACAGTATAGACGTGCACGCCTGGCATGGTGCCGGGCTAGAGCGACTTGGATGAGGGAATGGCGGAACGTCGTGTTCTCCGATGAGTCACGCTTCTGTTCTGTCAGTGATAGTCACCGCAGACGAGTGTGGCGTCGGCGTGGAGAAAGGTCAAATCCGGCAGTAACTGTGGAGCGCTCTACCGCTAGACAACGCGGCATCATGGTTTGGGGCGCTATTGCGTATGATTCCACGTCACCTCTATTGCGTATTCAAGGCACGTTAAATGCCCACCGCTACGTGCAGCATGTGCTGCGGCCGGTGGCACTCGCGTACCTTCAAGGGCTGCCCAATGCTCTGTTTCAGCAGGATAATGCCCGCCCACACACTGCTCGCATCTCCCAACAGGCTCTACGAGGTGTACAGATGCTTCCGTGGCCAGCGTACTCTCCGGATCTCTCACCAATCGAACACGTGTGGGATCTCATTGGACGCCGTTTTAAAACTCTGCCCCAGCCTCGTACGGACGACCAACCGTGGCAAATGGTTGACAGAGATTGGAGAACCATCCCTCAGGACACCATCCGCACTCTTATTGACTCTGTACCTCGACGTGTTTCTGCGTGCATCGCCGCTCGCGGTGGTCCTACATCCTACTGAGTCGATGCCGTGCGCATTGTGTAACCTGCATATCGGTTTGAAATAAACATCAGTTATTCGTCCGTGCCGTCTCTGTTTTTCCCCAACTTTCATCCCCTTCGAACCACTCCTTCTTGGTGTTGCATTTGCTCTGTCAGTCAGTGTACCTCACGACACAGCATTGCTAGCATACATCTTGCATTTGAGAAATAATATAATATTTCCTCAGGCGTCTTATGTGAATAGCTTGTTGTACAATTAGTATCTGAGGGCAAGAATAAAACTTAATCCATTTCCGTGGGAGTAAGACAAGCAGCAACACAAATTCAGTTTTATCTTTGAAATGTTTAAAAGGCTATTACGAAATAGTCTCGAGGTAATCTTTCATCCACCTACAGTGCGATAAATTTCCTCACGAATTAAATGCTAATATTACGTTTCGTTTATAAATCGTTTTAACAATCTTATATTCGTTGAGCTTTTAGTGCGATTATAATTTGTTAATATCATTGAAATAATAAAGCAACATTACAGTACTTTACTGAATATAATAAACACCATTGCAAATCGAAGGCACTGACTGGTAATGTTCCAGTTATTTATTTATTTATTTATTTATTTATTTATTTATTTATTTATTTATTTATTTATTTGAAGAGTTTTTTTGAAACAGCACATGTCAATAAATCTTAGTTTGGAGATATCCACCTAAACGTAGAGTGTCAGTGACAAGTGCTGTTTCTCCAACAAACTATTATTACCAGGCAGAGCTACCAGATAAAGCAATGCAGTGACATGTGTAGTTTCTGCAGATAACGATACATCTATACTTAAAGACTGTATTACTTGCCTTAACTCAATTGTGGCAAATCTTGACATGTTTCGTTTTAAAAAAAAACGATTTATTTATTTATTTATTTATTTATTTATTTATTTATTTATTTATTTATTTATTTATTTATTTATTTATTTATTTTTAAGTTATTTATTTGTAAGTTATTTAATTCATTGTCCGTCTCTGTAGAGTAACGGTTAGTGTTATTAGCTGCTGTTCTTGGGCCCCTGGTTCGATTATCGGTTCCGTCAGGAATTTAAGAATGGCAGGGGTGCTTATATGTGGTTGAAAGAGTACTTGCGGATCACTTCCGTTGGACGCGTGCCTGCAAAGTGCACTATCTCGGGATAAGGACACAAGTTTAATTATTCATTCATTCATTCATTCATTCATTCAACGTACACTATTCGTTGCTTAACAGCGTTTGTGTCTATGCCATGAACAGTCCTTGACATTATAGTGGACAGTATAAATATGTCATACTACAACAGCATAATTACAGGCTTTTTGGTTTATATTAACGACTGTTTAGGAAAGTTCTAAACGACGGGTTTGTGTTTGTTGAGTACGACTAATCTAATGCTACTTGGCTCTATACCCGGTGTAGCAGCGTTCGAATCAGAGTATCCTGGATTCAATTCCCGGCCAGGCTGAGAATTTCATCTTCATACATTTAATCCCCCTGATTCTTAGACCGCATATTTTTTTGCATAAATATTTCAAAGAAGTGATAGAATGATAGGGCACATTCAGTTGGTTTTTGAAGGAAGTGTAGGTGGTAAGAACGGTAGGGGTAGACCAAGGTATGAATATGACAAGCAGATTAGAGCAGATATAGGACGCAGTAGTTACATAGGAACGAAAATATTGGCACAGAGTAGGATGGCATGGAATGTTGCATAAAAACCAGTCTATGGACTGATGACAACAGCAACAACCCACAACGCACCACACTGTCTACACCACATTATTATTATTGTTAGTTGCTTTACGTTGCACCGATACAGATAGTTCTTATGGCGACGATGGGACAGGAAAGGCCTAGGAATGGGAAGGAAGCGGCCGTGGCCTTAATTAAGGTACAGGCCCAGCATTTGCCTGGTGTGAAAATGGGAAACCATGCAAAACCGTCTTCAGCGCTACCGACAGTGGGATTCGAACCCACTATCTCCCGAATACTGCGGAGGAGTAAAAGAAGAGCGACGTTTCAAAGGATTAAAAGATATCTGGGTTAAACGATTACCATTCGAAGGGAACCGCCTTTTTGGGATGCTCCAGTGACGCCTAGTGATGCCGAAGAAGCTGTGCATAATACAGTCGAGGGGTTCAGTGGAATAAGGGCCCTTCTCAGCCAGACTAACTTTTGAGAAAAATTCATAATATCTGCTGTAAGTTAACGATAAATCTGTTCAGTCTCATGCAATATAAATACTCGCTCTAATAGAAGTTAATAACGGTAAAGTACATTTCGTAGACCAGGGATGGTGAACCTATGACATGCGTGGCACTATGTGACACACGAACATGAACTTTGTGGCACGTTAGACAGCATACTAATAAATTTTGACGTTTTAAACATGTAATAAATAGGTCGTAAATCTAGCAACATAGGATATTTTAATATTACTTTGATAAAGAAGTATGTCTCAGGTAATTATACGGCGTACTTTTTACAAGCTTTATTGGGTTAAAGCAAAAATATGCCTCGTTTTTAATAATCATGTACTTGCTGTTTTTAATGTAATTTTCATTGATGTTTGAAAAATAAGATCATGAAACATCCAGTCGAATGGTTTTATGTGTAATGCAATCTAATACCTAAACGAAGTCAAATGAGGGATTTCATGATGATTTTAAAAGAAAATAACTGATGGCACACTAGACAGTAAAAGCTAATATACAAGGCGTTAACTGACACGTTAGTCGGTAAAATTTTGCCGTCCCTGTCCTACACTATAACACTGTTAACATGTAGAACAAAAAAACAAAAACAAAAAAAAAATCTACAAGTTAGAGATTGGATGTAAACAGTGAATAGGCGTAATTGTAATATTGTATTTATGGTAGTAATCGATAAATGATTTGTTACAAGAAAATAATTCACGTATAATAATAATTATAATTTCGTGCGGCTATTTCTAGCCGGGTGCAGCCATTGTAAGGCAAACCCTCCTATGAGGATGGGCGGTATTTACCATATATAGGTAACTGCGTGTTATTGTGATGGAGGATAGTGTTATGTGTGGTGTGTGTGAGTTGCAGGGATGTTGGGGACAGCACAAACACCCATTCCCCGAGCCACTGAATTTAACCAGTGAAGGCTAAAATCCCCAACCCCGCGAGGACTCGAACCCGGGACATCTGGAACAAATTTCAGCTTGGTAATTATTTAGCCATCGAGCCGGACATCATGCAGATATCAGAAATAATTCGTATTGCAATAAATGATTACTCTCTGTTCAATTCATGGCGATCCTGAACTAGGGGATAGGAGTATTCTATTCTATTCTATTCTATTCTATTCTATTCTATTCTATTCTATTCTATTCTATTCTATTAATAAATTGACTGGATCCAGCATAATGTTGACAATGGAATACATAATGTATTTATCCGTAGTCGGTGTTTACGTGATGATATTTGTTGCCTAGGTTATCTACTATGACTCCGTTGTGAGGATATCAAAAACTTTATGTGCATAAAATATATACAAATGTATCCTACCTGAGAATAAAATGAAAATAAATGTGTTTAACTTAGAGGACATAAACTGCCTCTGCTCTGATATGTAATTCCCACAGTTACTCTAAGCGTGCTGCTTTGCGTTTTGTAATTCTGCATTAGCGAATAGATCGAAGTTTCCCCTTCGAAGTGTTTCTTATGAGGCCTAATGACCTGGTTTTGAGGCTCTATTTCAATGCTCCAAAAGTACTAATATCATTGCTTAATCTATCACGTCTTCTCTAAACCAATATATGGAAAAGTGCCATAATACGACCGATAAGAAAAATCGATAATCCAACAAAACCCGAAGACTTTCGACCAATTTGCATACTTCCTTGTCTTAGTAAAATATTAGAAAAGGTCGTTCACAAGCAGATAACAAATTACATTAACAAACACAATTTACTCGACAACTACCAGTCATGATTTAGACCTAACCACAGCACAACTACAGCACTACTAAAAGTTACAAATGACATTCAAGCAGGCATGGACAACGGACAAATGACTATCCTTGTACTTTTAGACCTAAGTAAAGCATTTGACTGTGTGGACAGAGAAATATTATTAGCTAAACTACAAGCACAACAATTTTCTTCAAGCGCACTGACGTAGCTGCACTCTTATTTAATTGGGCGGCAGCAGTGCGTTTCAGCAGGTACGAAAGTGTCACACTGGCAACAAACTGAAGTTGGCGTAGTTCAGGGCAGTGTTCTAGCGCCACTGCTATTTTCACTGTACTTAAATGACCTACCAGAACATATAAAAACGTGTAAATACCATTTCTTCGCAGACGATATTCAACTTTATATACAAACAAACCCGAAAGACATCCAACTAGACATTGACAAACTAAACGATGACCTGGAAAATATAAAAGACTGGACTAAAAATAATTCTCTTAAAGTCAATCCATTCAAATCGCAAGCAATCATAATTGGATCCAAAAGTAATCATACCAAACTGAAAAGTGTTAAAATTCCCCCAATCCTATTCCACGCAACACCAATACAAATA
Source organism: Anabrus simplex (assembly GCF_040414725.1). Classification (NCBI taxonomy): domain Eukaryota; kingdom Metazoa; phylum Arthropoda; class Insecta; order Orthoptera; family Tettigoniidae; genus Anabrus; species Anabrus simplex. The sequence goes on along the minus strand of NC_090265.1, from coordinate 101,202,244 downwards.
AACGAAACAGTAAAAAACCTTGGCCTCATTTTTGATAAGTACTTAAACTGGACGGAGCACACGACGAAAATATGCCAACGAGTATTCTTTTCTTTGCACTCTCTTAAACGTTTACAGGATCTCCTCCCTCTAAATACGAGAAAGTTACTTATTCAAAGCTTAATTCTACCCATCTTCGACTATGGTGACGTAATATACAACAACCTAAACACCACACTTAACACTAAACTTCAGCGGGCTTATAATACATGCATCCGTTTTGTATTAAATATGCCCAGGTATTGCCATATATCACCTTGTCTTGAACAGCTGTCGTGGTTATATTTGGCGGAGAGAAGAAACCTTCACTCTGTTTCGCTTGTTCACAACATTCTCCGTACAGACACACCAAGTTATCTGAGAATGGATCTTAAATACTTGTCATCTCCCAACAGCATACCTACAAGGTCAGAAACCTCTTCCCTGCTGAGCTTCCCAATTTACCGCACGACCGGGTACGGCAACTCATTCATACCTGCAACCATACGCTCTTGGAATTCCCTTCCGGCTGTAATTAGAGACATACATAGTAGAAATGTATTTTAAAAAACATGTTATAAATGGTACATAGACTTAAGAAATTAGTATTTAATGTTTTTTTTAAAGTAACTCTCAGAAATTTTCCTTTTGTTTATAACTATTATTTAAGTTTAATTTTATAAGTAATTATATGTAACTAGAAATCCTAATACTCTGTAGTTTGTACAATGTAGTACATATGAGATGGTTTGGCATAACAGCAGGCTTCATAGCCTGAGCCACGCCACAAGTCAATAAATAAATAAATAAATAAATAAACCATTTAAAATCCATACCTTGTACCTTGATTTGAAAAATATGTCCCATCAGTTTCGATGTGACGGACTGTACGACATGATGGCGCGCAATTGGCTTTAACCAATCACGTTTTCTGTGATACCATTCGTTACTCTGGAACGAACATGGCCTCCTGGACCAATAAAATACGCAGTTCTTCAACAAAAGTTACATGGGGTGAGTGGACAGTGCATCTTTAAATGTCCCTTCATAAAACATTAAAATCAAAATTCAGAACATTTTCCAAAAATGTCTGTCTTATCAATATCACTTATTACAGTAACTCAGGGACATCTTCAATGTTAACTGTTACCGTGCTTTGGTGGATCAGCAGAGGTGAAACAAGGTGCGGGCTGGAATGGGTCTAACTACAAGGCCGAAAGATGAATTAAAATTTCAATAAAGGTTATATTTTCAAAACTTAACAATTTTCACATAAAAACTTCAGATTTTAACAAGTAACAACAAGTCAAATCAGGTAAAAGACAAAGAAAGCTGAAATTTAGAGAGACTTTAACAATCTGGGCCACAAGCCCTAATTTTTACAATTCCTGAGCTCTCAGCTCACAACCACATATGACCAAAAGGGCAGAAAACCCCTAATTACATGGAGCACTTGCTCCCAACTTTTAACCTCAAGCCTCCCAGAGGCACATTTCAAACACAAGAAAGAGCTGACCCGCTCTCAATCTTTCAAGCCTATTAAAGGCAATACAATGCTTTACAATCACTTGCCATCGAGGCGCAACTTACAAGAATTAAACAGGGGTATCTCGTACCCAGCCTACAGGGCCTTAAAGGAAAAATAATTTAATTAAATGGCTCAAAATACCAATGTGAATGGAGGCGTGTACTTGCACTCCTACATGAACGCGTGTTAAAACCTAAGGGGCACTAGGCTGATTAAACAGGGGCTATTCCCACGCTAGGGAGGTGACTCGTATAAGAAAATTTTAATACATTGCACCCGCCCATGTAGCGGTCAGTGTCAAGTTATCCCGGTAGCTCTTGATTTCTTCTCAGGGTATTCCATTTTCCACTCATAAAATCTGTGATTTTATATTGTTAATTATTTTACGTGGTTTCGGATGAGAATCAGTCCGCTGGGACACGCATCACGGGAGTACCTACACGCTCAAGTAAGAACCTGTGGTCGATAACTTCAAAAGGAATCTCTTTCCATTTGTGGAACTAATCAATTGCTTATATCTACAAAACTTATTAACTAACTTACAAACTAGCCGTTACCCAAACAGAAATTAAGACACAGTCACTTACTAAAAGAAAAATATAAGATTATTTATTGAATAAATAATGTTCAATGTAAGATAAAGTGAAATCTGGGTAGTATTATCTGAGTAATATTTAAACATGAAGGATTAGAGTCAGCGCTGGCTCAAATAAAAATAAAACAATTAATGCTTAAAATATTTACATTCTTTCTTATTTAATGTTCAAATCCTTATTAATATTTACTTCAATATTCGTAGCCATGTTCCGAAAAGTAATTGATTTTCTCCAATCATATTCAAGAGATCACTGAGCAATCACGGTATCAATAAAAATACTCGTTGTGAATACTGACACGCTAATTATTTAAATTATTCTTACAACATGTAAGTCATCTCGCTGAGATAAAATGAATGGTTTGCTAACTTGAAACGTAAATAAATTAAATGGGAAAAAGTCAGATTGTCAATGTAAATCTGCTCATATCTTCACGTAAGTATTTCCCAAACAAACTCTTGCGTGAGAATTAAATCGTAAAAGTGCTCTCCAACTTTTCCATTCATAAATTTGAACTCTGATTATTTGGTCACATCTCTCGAGTACGCACAAATAACAACTTACGGGCTAAGACAATACCTCCCTAAAGCCTACGACATATGGCTCCTAACTAACCATTATCATATTCTTCATATTTAAAATACTTCAATTGAAATCATTACTGCCTGAAAATAAATAAACATATATCTAACTATTCAAGTAGTTTCCAATCCACACACTCCTCTATCAACGGCTCAATGTGCTTTAGCAAACTGCTCTTAGTCAATATCTCATATGTGTACGAGCTACTCCACACGTATGGACAGTATAGAATGAAATTATTACGTGTTATACTGTAACGTCACCGCACCAAAGAATATCAGATGTATACAAAGTCATGAGCCAAGTGAACCGTATATTAAAATACTCACTTATACTTGGTACCTGCCATATACCAATATCAGATAAATACAACTGTCACGATACACAATTCTACCATAATACATGTCAATCTTACCTTAAAATGGTCATCTGCGCGATGTTCACACTTTGACATATTCTTTCCAATATGGCACAGAAACTCACCTCGTAATTCTAACACAACGTTTCCTCGTCAAATAGCAATTCTTACTCTTACCGCAGAATATAAACAAACCTCTATATTTCAACTATTCATCAATATACTCCAATAAATAATCACATTTCAACGCCATTCCAACATACATTAACATAACACCGGCATACATATTGCCGTATGCATATAGCCAATTACTCCCAAAACTATATGCCAAACATTCTAGAATTGCCTTGTAAAATACGCATTTAATAACCTTTATCTAAAAAACTGCAGTTCGAGTTCAATGCCCTCTTTCTATGAAGAAAGGAATACGTAACTTGACAATATTCATCTGTATCGCGCAGGTAATTCGTGACGTAATCTATGTACAGGTAAGCGAGATTAATCGAAATTTCACGAGTTAAATAGACTCATTGCTACTAGGTCTTCACAAGTAACACTTCTTTCTTTTATCCAAGCTAGTTTCTACTGTATGTATGCAAGTGCGGTAGCCTGTATATGTCATAATAGAATTCTAAATCTACACTTCCATCTTATCTTATAGCCTTAAATATCTCACACTTCACTTTATATTTCACACACGTTCTTAATTCATTCATAAATATCACCAAATATTCAGCACATGCCGAGTTAGATTGAGGGTGTAGATTACAAGAAACTACTCTACTAAAGAAATGTATGGACTTAGCTCGTCAGTTGCTACGTTTGGTCTGGTTGCTGCTCCATTCCTCGGTTGTAGTTAGACCCTCCGACAGGATCTGGATCTCTGGTTGGATAGCATGTTCCTGGTCATCAGCTGGTCACATGGCTCGCCGGTCCACTCCTCATCGCCCGGTCCTCTGGTTCGACGATGCTCATCCTCGTCATCCTGTCCACTGGTTGGCCGGTCCAATCATCATCAGCTGGTCCTCTGGCTCGACGGTGCATATCCCCAGTTCAGTCCATCATGTAGATTTAGCAGACATTCATCATTTCGAATCTGCGGACAACGAAGAAAATTCCTTTTGCGGAGCAATCAGTCATGATATATTCCATATTTCTATTACTTATTGTAAACGACGAAGTTTTCTTCGGTTGGAATAATTTCTCCGTAAATAGATATTAAATTTACTACCACAGTGGTAACTATCTTCTCGTATGAAATTATCAGTTCTGCAATATGGTGAGTCCTTTTTTTCAATCGTAGAGTGGTTGCTCACGGATCCAAGTCAGACGTATCTCACCACAAATTATTTATTTATATAATTTTCGTCTCTTTTCTTAGCATACGCCGGTGAATTAATTTATCGTATGTTATCGCCGATTGCAAATAGTTAATATCCTCCTCAGTAGTTTTGGATATTCTTCAAAAGTGAAGCTTCGCTCGTATCTGCGTCTTACTTCGGCGGATGTAATTTTTAGAGTATATTCTTAAACAAACCTTCCGCTGCTATATTTTTTAAAACAATTCAAAATGAGCCTCTACTGTTCTGCAGTGTCTTCCAAATCAGTCCGTTCCGTGACGTACATAGCCTTCTATATGCTGTATTAATAAGAAGTTCATTGCCTTAGTAGATCGCATGGGCCATACCTTCCTACGCCGCCATTTTGTAGATGGTCTACGAGATGCGAACGGGCACAACATTAAGAGTAGATAATCGGTTATGAAAACGTAGTCACCTCAAGTCAAAATGAAGGGGAGCTCGAGAGGGTAAAGCACTCTCTATCCCCGATTTAAAGTTAAAGTAAAAAGAATTATATAAGCTGGCACTAAGTTACATTTTTAGAGAGGTAGATTACAATTAAAAAGGTTTCGGACCTTCCCCGAGCGCTAAACTGCTGAGCTACCAAGAAATAAAGATGTTAAAAGGCCATTACCTTGTAGAAGAACTGCTGGCTGATGAAAGAGGCGCTTCCCGCCTCCTGCTATACTTCCATACACTAAGCTAGATGTTGTACGATTGGCGGAGAGCCAGGAAAATTAGCAGTTTTTATACTCTCGGGGAAGATTCGAGACCTTTCATGAATGATTAAGACACACCCACAGTCGTTTATTGGGTAGCTTACAGTTACACATCAACAATGGGGAAGAAAGACGCCATTGGCTAAAAATTAATGACAGAAATTTACGATTGGCTAATTTCAAAACTGGCGGAAAGAAAGATTAATATTGCCAACCCACAAATGAAAGAACAACATTTAGTAAAGAACAAACTTATGAATACAAAATATCTTCAAAAAAAAGTTCCTTCACTTCGCACCAGGGTGCATGATCATAGTTTTTGGTAGAGACATCTGTGAAAGAATGTCCACACTTCTTGATAATTAGTAAACAAAAACAATTCGAAATTAACACAGTGACATCTTCTGATAAACGGTTACATTAATTCAGTTTTAAAGTTCAGAGTTTCAGCTGTAGAGGAATACTTTAAGGCGGAAAATTCAAATGTGCGGCATATAGGTGTACCAGCCGGTACATTAACAATAACGCAAAGAGAATGTCTTGTCATGCCTATTATTCAATTTCCTCAGATATGTCCTACCCATCAATAGTAGGCCAGGAGAAAATTTTCAAGTTCCCAGTTAAAGCCTTATAATGAGGTGGACATGTGTGATTCCACTCTGAAAGATGGAAATACATATCATTTTAACACATATGTATTAAAACTATTTTTTCCGAAAATGGACATATGACAAGTGTGTGGTTTCTCGGGGCAGTACGGTGGATGCGGAAGAATCACCCATCCAAGCGATTTCAAGGTGTCTTTCACTGGTTTTACCGTGTGAGGCGGCGAGTTGTCGTGTAACATATTCACTTTACCACGCCTTCTGGCCCATTCCGATCGTCCTTCGATCAATGCGTGAATTCTTTTCTTTCATTTTGTTTTACGTCGCACCGACACAGAGAGATCTTATGGCGACGGTGGAACAGGAAAGACCTAGGAATGGGAAGGAAGCGACCATGGCCTTAGTAAAGGTACAGTCCCAGCATTTACCTGGTGTGGAAATGGGAAACCATGGAAAACTATTTTCAGATCAGCCGAAAGTGGGATTCGAACCCACTATCTCCCGGGTAATGTGTGATTTTAATAAATGATTTGTTGGCGATAGCGTTGTACATTAACGGTATCGCCAAGCTTCAAGAGTTCATATTACACAAAACCACGCTGGTTCTACCAGACACAACGCACTGTCTTGCACATTGAAATCACCACGTTTAAATTATCGAAACCATATCTCACATGTTCCAATCGATGGAGTGTGTTCACCAGCAAACGATGACTCCACAGCATTTTACTTTTGATTAAATAAGGAAAACCATGCGTGCCACAAATATTCTTTTTCAGGCACAAAGGTCGACATGATCACTGAACGATACAACACAGACGTTCCTGCCGGACTTAACTTTTGTGTGTTGGTAGGTTAAAGTCAGGCGAACAAACTGACGTATGTGTCAAATTCATACGCTGCGTTCTGTTCGCTGGCGCCATCTCTTAGTGAAACCATAAAATACTTATGGATAGACCTGGTACATTGAGCTCATTTATTCCAAAGTAAATCATAACTGTCCTGAATATGTTGCAAGGTTTTAAAATACATTTTGCCGTTGATGATTAAATTATTATTCCGTTGGACACCAGGTGGCTCTCTCTGTGTCATTTTATATTGAAAAGTAGTTCACGTTTTCATAATTTAAATGTTATCTGATGTTCCGTCGTCAGTACGTTAAATTCAGAGGAAGTAGAAAAACCGTTAAGTTGATAAAAATATAATATTTCATTTTTAGACTTCAAGAGCTATGAAATACGAATCATAAAATACGTTTAATACAGGTACCAAAGAAGGGAGGACACAAAATATTATCTGGAATATTTTTATAGAGGTAAGCTCTCAAAGAAGTAATACACAATATATTCATAGCTCTCTCGTTCAGCTGTTAACACGGCACCACGCGTAATTGACGTCTTAAAGGAGACTTGGAGATTTCTAGTTCAGCTGCACTTGACGTACAATAATTGTTATTTCAATAGCATTCCCTTGAAAGTTAAATTACATTCACGCCTTGTCCGAGGATTGGAGTTAATTTCAGACGCAGATTCTAAGAAGATGAAGTGCATGCATATTTTCAAGCACATCGTAACGTCCAGTCAATTTTAATCGAAATCAGATGTCCAAGGACGGCAGCTAGTAGTTATAGATTTAGTGGCGGTTCATGGTGTTCACAAGAGATTGAGAACGATATCTAAAATCTTTTAGGCTTATGGAATAGACCTGGTACATTGAGCTTATACCCTCTAGGTTCGGTTTTTTCCTCGGACTGAGCGAGGGATCCCACCTCTACCGCCTCAAGGGCAGTGTCTAGAGACCCAGACTATAGGGCGAGGCGTACAACTGGGGAGGAGGACCGGTACCTCGCCCAGGAAGCCTCACCTGCTAGGCTGAACAGGGACCTTGTGGAGGGATGGGAAGATTGGAAAGGACAGGCAAGGATAGCAAAGGGCTAGGAGTAGGAAGGAAACGGTCTTCGCCTTAATTACGGCAAGCCCCAGCATTTGCCTGGTGTAAAAATGGGAGACTACGGAAAAACCATCTTCAGGGCTGTCGACAGTGGGGTTCGAACCCACTACCTCCCGGATACAAACTCATAGCTGCGCACCCCTAACCGCACGGCCAGCTCACCCGGTTGTACCGAGAATAACAGCCTGCCTGAATATTGGTGGGAAGTAGCTGGGGAGTTAGATAAATTTCTTCTTAAACATGCCATTCCTCTGTTTCATGAAATTTCTGATACTACTTATACGAACACACTGGTTCATCATAGCATTCGAGCTATTCAGTCCCTACTCTAAGGCGCTGACTGGAATGAGCTGTGTGCACATTTAACTGAATTAAATTAAATTTTCATTTATTGGGAAGGGTGTGAAGGAGTGGAACAGTTTACCAGGGGTAGTGTTTAATCCTTTTCAAATATCTGTACAGATATTCAAAAAGAGAATAAACAGCAACAGGGAAAATAAATGAAATGTTAGAGGGCATTCGACCAGTGCAGCTTAATGTAAATAAAAAATGTGTGTGAATAAATTAATTATATCCCCTGGTCTAAGGAGTTTGGACAGCCAAAGTAGGGGACTGCCTGTAGGGGTGAAGTACAATGGGGACTTCGAGGGCCCTGGGACGGCTACGGTAGCTGTGAAGGCCCTTCAGAAACTCTGAAAAGTGGTGGTAAAAGGGGCTCTGGTTAAGACGAAGCAGGTCGCTGCGCTACTTAGGTTCCAGAATGAGTAAAGAAAAGAAAAAGTAAATAAATGCAATGTAAATTTTAATCTTATACCAGTTGTACAGTATCATTTGAAGTAATTCCACATACTGTATATCAGTTGACTAATTTGTAAGTAGTGCAGGAGATATTATAAGTAGAATTTTGTAAACAATGTAAATTTATTAAGGATGAGCTGTGTGTTTAATAGAAAAAATTGTTAGCGTAAATTATATGATATTGTATTATAGGAAAATTTTATTCTCTTGTTAATTTAATATTTAGTGCTTGACAATAATGTATTTTAGTGTACCATTTGCCACCGAGGTAGACACCTTATTTGCAAATAAAGAGATTTTGATTTATTTTGATTTGATTTGATATATACGACTAGTTGATGTACCCGTGCTTCGCTACGGAATTCTCAGAAAGACTGTCTTTGTGATATTCCTAACTGAAGTCAACTTAGTCCATTAAAAAATGTCAGTTGAAATGTAGCGATTAAAAGCAATGTTATCATATAAAATACTCAGATCAAATGAAAAACCGTACATTTTCTCACCGTACACTACGGTGCCGATTTAACAGTCCAAAGTTTCAGTGCTGGAATGAGCAGGCCACAGACAGCTGCGAACAGAAATCAGTGACCTCGCCATCCATCGACCCATCAAAGATTGATACGTTCTGTTAGTATCTAAAGGTAAAAATTCTCCGGAGTTAATTTGGTAAGTATTGATGTTATTCGAGGTTAATTTATAGCTATGCAAACAGTAAATAGAGCCCTGTAAAAATGTAAACAATGAAATATATAAACAATCTACTTAGGCGCGGTTCTATCATTAGGTCACACGGTCAGGTGCCCTTCCATCCATATAGCATTTACAAGATCACAGTCACACTTATGACGTTATTTCTATTTTTGTTGGCTTTTATGCATTACGCTCCTTTCTCGCAAGCTGGAAGGTATTTGGCAACACATCAATGGTCACATTCTAGTTGTGGACATTCTTTCTCATTTTCCAACACCGTATCATCAGTTACAGCAGCGAGATGAAAATGTATGGAGGATGGAGGGGAGGGTACAGTAAAATCCACAGACTATGTTGACTAAAATTTTGAGACCGGTCACATCGGCGCTGTAATAAATCTTCCGCGTAGTTGATATTCTGTACACTAGATGGTGACAGGAACAGTTTTGTTAACTTTCTATGGAGCGGTCTGGCAGGTTGAAAGAATTTCCTTTTCCTTCTCCTACGAAGGTAAGTTTTCTCGTCACATAATCTATATGAAACCAAAAATACAAATAATGTGTGAGCAAAAATATAAACCGAAAATAATATTCGTGCAGTAATTTCTTTCTTTCGTAATCTGTTTACCCTCCAGGTTCGGTTTTTCCCTCGGACTGAGCGAGGGATCCCACCTCTTCCTGCCACAGGAACTATACTTATATTTAAATCTTCTGTCCAAAGATTAGAGACTCCTGCCTCTGGGCCACACCCCGGCTATAGATAAAAAAAAAAAAACACTCCAAACCATTCTGGCCAATTAATCCAAAAATCACGGGAGACTTGCACATGGTTCCACACACCTACCTAAATAACACACATATACCTCTCTCGGTCGGGATTTCTTCTTTCTTGCTGTACATGCATTGATTAGATGTGTAAGCTAGGCATGCATTGTCTGACTGACCCATGAGTTTCCCCGGCATCTACGGCAGACACGTGGGACAGTAACTACCAACATTTTGACATGGTTTTCCCTGCTCGCCAGCACTATTGTTCCAACCACCCCTATGGGAAACTCAAATATTCTCCTAACCTTGTTCCCATATTTGCTAGGACATTCTACATGAAAATTTACCCCAATCGCTTCGGCTAAAATTCCTTCTAATTTTATATTTGTGGTCAGTCCTGCCGATATAATTATTTTCCAACTGAAGCCTCTCACGGATATCTCCCCATGCTTCTTCTCCTGTATAGGCTCTATATAATCCTATAAGTCTAGTTTTCTCCCTTCTCTTACTTAAAGTTTCCCACCCTAGTTCCTTTAACATTTCTGATACACTACTCTTTCTCCTGAAATCCCCAGTTACAAATCTTGCTGCTTTCCTCTGCACACTACCTATTTCTTTTATTAGGTATTCTTGGTGAGAATCCCAAACACTGTTTGCATATTCCAATAAAGGACGAACCATACATAAGTAACTTTTCTCTTTTAATTCTTTGTTGCATCCTTTAAGTACCCTCATTATGACATGTAACGATCTGTATGCTTTCCCAACAATGTCATCCACATGACCCTTCCAGTGCAAATTACTTGTTTGTCCTATGCAACGTTCAATGTACAGCTGTTTGAATGTCGACTTCGCATTCAACGACCAGCAACACTCCTGTTCAGGGGTGCAGCCAGGAGGGGGTTACGGGGGGTTATAACACACAACCCTTTACCCCCTCCCTTGGAAATTGTACAAAAAGGAAATAAACTGAAAATGACAAAACACTAAGTAAACCTTCATAGACATTAAAATTAACAGATGTGTTGAATATATTTCGTAGGAAGCCTCCAATGTCGGATTTTAGATTATATACTGAACATACCATTCGCTGTAAAACTGTTGACCTTGACCGTATTGTTCTTGATCTGTATTTTAATGTAAGATTTTGTACTGTACTGCAATCTGCAATCAATGTAATTCACTTCTATCAATGTCTTTATAATGACATATTTTTCGTGCGCGCACCACACACGCACACGTAGCTTCATTGTGTTCTATCATTATTTAGTAACTATAACCCCCTCATCCCCACCCACTATCGGCCGATCCTGGCTTTGCTACTGCTCCCATTATTGAGTGTGTTAGTCTGAAGGACGCACATTTATTGCTCGGGCATCAAAGGATGTGGTCACTTTGATGTCCCTCCGAGGTGGTCAGAACAAATCCTGATACGCTGTGTTCACTGTGATGGCCTCTACTGTTTAGGTGCACCAACTGTAGTCCAGAATAGGGTTCTAGTTGTCTTCTCGGAATGACTGAACTCGTACAACTCACTATAGAGTAAGAGTTAGAAATATACTACTTGTAGTTGAACATACCAATGTCTTGTGAACATATTTCTCTTCTGAAAATTGCAGTTTATTTCAAGCGTTTGACTTCGTTACTAGGAGATAGCTTATCAATGTCTTTGCTTGGTATTCCTGCTATTTATACTGTGATATCTACGGGCATTGAACGGTAGAATATTAAAATATAGGCGATCTACAATACTAAAACGAATTGTTATTTATTTCAAATGAGACCACTATTCAAATTTCTTGAATCGATTTAGTCATGATTTTGTTTAGCTCGTGAGGGATTCCTACTCCATATTTCTTCATTTATACCTAAGTACACATTATATCGTTTAACATGAAGAAAGACATATGTTGAGCACTCTTCGTTGATAAATGGATCAACAATATTTTTGTTGTAGTTGCTTTACGTCACGTCAACACAGATAGGTCTTATGGCGAGGATGGGACAGGAAAGGGCTAGGAGTGGGAAGGAAGCGGGCGGCCGTGGCCTTAATTAAGGTACAGCCCCAGCATTTGATTGGTGTGAAAATGGGAAACCACGGAAAACCATCTTCAGGGCTGCGACAGTGGGGTTCAAACCCACTATCTCCCGAATACTGGATACTGGCCGCAGTTAAGAGACTGCAGCTATCAAACACGATAACAATAGTTTTATAGAGTAGGAATTATCGTTTCCATGCTTACAATGTAATTGATATACTTTATACAAAACTGTGCATTTAACTATACGTTACAGTTTTGATAACGGAATCATTTCAAATAATGTCAACAGGACGTGTCACTCAAGTTCTTAATACCCGACGATCCTTATAGATGTGGATTGGACATGTGACGAAAACGACAACGATGGTGCAGTAAAAAAGGGTCTGGGAAGGAACCGATGGTAATCCCCGCCCCTGGAAGATGTCGAAGAAAGTGGAAGATCCAACTTAAGAGGAAATGTCTACAATAGGAATAGGACTACAGCACGGCTGATAGGATCTAGCGTTGGACGGAGTGAACTGGCCAAATGTCACCCAGACTGATAACGTCATTTATCAGGTTGATAATATGTAGGTCCGCCTCTGTGGTATAGTGGTTAGTGTAATTACAGTAGCTGCCACCCCCAGAGGCCTGGGTTCGATTCCTGGCTCTGACACGAAATTTGAAAAGTGGTTCGAGGGCTGGAACGGGGTCCACTCAGCCTCGGGAGGTCAACTGAGTAGAGGGGGGGTTCGATTCCCTCCTCAGCCATACTGGAAGTGGTTTTCCGTGGTTTCCCACTTCTCCTCCAGGCAAATGCCGGGATGGTACCTAACTTAAGGCCACGGCCCCTTCTTTCCCTCTTCCTTGTCTATCCATTCCAAATTCCCCCCCCCCCAAGGCCCCTGTTCAACATAGCAGATGAGGCTGCCTGGGCGAGGAGCTGGTCATCCTCCCCAGTTGTATCCCCTGACACAGAGTCTGGAGCTCCAGGACACTGCCCTTAAGGCGCTAGAGGTGGGATTCCTCGCTGAGTCCGAGGGAAAAACCGACCCTGGAGGGTAAACAGATTAAGAAGAAGGAGAAGAATAAGATAATAAGTAGGCTATGCTGATTGTCAACTATGAATATGCAAATATTTAGTTTAATTATGCAAAGAGCATTTGCTAATAGGACGATTAATCATTAATGACATGAAGAAATAACAAAGGAAAAATAAAATTCCGATGTAAATTGAAAATATGAAGGCTGCGTGGCCAAGTATCCTGAATCTACATATACCAAACCAAACCCTATGACACTACAGTCCTTGAAGGGCCTTGGCCTACCAAGCGACCGCTGCTTATCCCGAAGGCCTGCAGATTATGAGCTGTCGTGTGGTCAGCACGACGAATCCTCTCGGTCGTTATTCTTGGCTTTCTAGACCGGAGCCGCCATCTCACCGTCAGATTAATCACGTACAGTGAGTGGACCTCGAACCAGCCCTCAGGTCCAGGTAAAAATCCATGACCTGGCCGGGAATCGAACTCGAGGCCTCCGAGTAAGAAGCAGGCACGCCGGCATTCTACATATACAGTACATAAAATAAGACTTTTGTCTGTGCACTGCTCAGAATTTATAAAGGAATGTATTTTAGTTTTCGTGGTGGCCAGAGTAACAAGGAAATGCACTTTTTAATTCTCCATCATCTCAGTCCATCTGAACGTACGCCCATCAAGAGAAAAAGGCTGAAGTGAATTTAATGAAAATCGGTATTTAAAGTCTGAGAATGAGGCATTACACTCTAGTCTGTAAAAAAAAAAATTGTTCACGCAGTGAAGTACGGTTGTAGTTTATAGGAAGCCCTAAGAGTGAATTGTGAAATATCTATGTTATTAGTGGTCCTATCGATAAATAACGTTATATAGAATTACACTTCCGATTATTTATGTATTATACATTTTTGCGAGCCTCCGTGGCTCAGGCGGCACCGTGGTTTAAATCCCGGTCATTCCATGTGACATTTGTGCTGGACAAAGCGGGGGCGGGACAGGTTTTTCTCCGGGTACTCCGATTTCCCGTGTCATCTTTCATTCCAGCAATACTCGCCACTATCATTTCATTTCATCTGTCAGTCATTATCATTGTCCCCTCTACTCACGAGTGAGACAGTCTACGGCAGCCGGCACAATTCCTATCGTCGCTGCAAGTTGGGTCTTCATTCATCCCATCCCTGACCCAATTATTGACTGGAAAACAGGTTTTAGGTTTTCATCACATTTTTGCCGTATCGGCTATGATAACGGAGATATTCGTGAATTTAAGTTGTTGTTGCTAACTTTATATCAACGCCGAACTACAAGAAAATGGGCGAACAGAATTTAATGAAAACTGGCATGTAAATTCAGGGAATAAGGAACTACAGTCTCGGTTATAAATAATTTTATTCACGCTGTATGAAATGTAGTTTAGGGGAAGGTGCCTAAAATTTAATTTTTAAATGCCTATGTTATTGGCCCTATCGAAGTGTACTACGTAGCAAAAGTCATAGAGAATAAAAAATCTGATAATTTATATCTATACAGTTTTACTGTACCGACTATGATAATAGAATTCGTGACTTTAGACTTTGTTGTTGTTTAGTTAGCATTGCTAACATGTAAAGATTGTTCAATCATGTTAACTGATAATTGTTGTTGTCATGATTGTCTTAAAGTGTAAAACCGCGTGGCCATCGGTCCTTATCGACAAGGAAAAATTGTGAAGATGATTACAAAAGATGCGAAAGAAATCGTAAAGGAAAGTTCGCTTGAAGAATAAAACAAGAGGGAGTCTTTCATTGGATGCCCTAATATCATACAGTTGGAATAAAATTAAATTTGAAGGCCTACAAAAACGAAATCTCATAAAACTGATCAACAATAAGATTACATTGACCATTCTTGTGATGTGATTTGTCTCTTCTGCTGCCACTCATCTCCGATAGATGGAGTTACTGATGCGTCCCGAGTAAAGCATCATGTCTGAATATTGGCGGAAAGTAGCTGGGGAGTTAGATAACTTTGCACGTTCTATATGACTGTACCGTCATCAACGGTTACTATAGCTAGTAGGCTAATAAAAATACCTCTAACTGAGGATCAGAAAATACACCAACTTTTTGTATCTGCTGCTTCAAGTGAGACTTCACAACATCTGTTACTGATATGTCAGAAAAACAATGAAAATTGATGTCATGGTACCTATGTGAATAACGTAACATTTCGTCTGAAACTGTATTTAAATAATCTATTCAACTAATCTCTGTGCCATTGAATCAGTATCGGTGTGCCTGTATGTATACACCCGAGTCACATGAAATAGGGTGAATAAAATTCAATGGAATTTCATCTAAACCAGGAAATGTCCTACTTAAAATAAGCCATAGTTTATATGAAACATATTGGGAGGGGTGATGGTGATGACTGCAATTTTAGTGTTCCTGATAGGGGACGGCATTTTCAAAAATAAGCTTTCTTTATTCATATAGGTCTACATGGCCAATAAGATCTTAATGAAATAGGAAGTATAATTTATTTCCCTCATGAAAAATAGAATTATTAATTCGGCCATACACACTGTGTTCTTTCAGAGTGTTGCTCACTATCCAACAACATGCTTGAGTAGTAGTCTCTCTTTTTCAATTCTGGGGCGCTACTGAAATAATTCAAATAGTTCAAGTACTCACAGTACACAGTTCTACAACCAGGTCACTACCAACGGTCATGCGAAAAATCGACTTACACACAGGGGTGCTAACAATCCGCTTCAGATTTCTAAAAAAACTGCTCAACGTTAATGTTACCCTCTTGTTAAACAAATTCACCCTGTTCCTGCTACCGACACTGATCATCCCTATATGATACAACTGAGGAAGGGGTCGTATATATTTCTATACGTGCGTAAAAGCTAACCCTTCTGTGAGGTGTAAGGTAGCTATTTAGTTTTCTAAACTGCAAAACTGATAAAAGGTGAACTATTCGATCGTTAATCAAGTTATCCTCTACAGTAACATTGAGAAGGACTCTGCAGAAAACCATATTATAGAGTCATGTGTAGCGTACTTGCATGGATACGGCAGTGCAGAACATGTTTCGCATAGTAATGATATAAAGCACTGGCTTTGTGAAACACAAAATTTCCCTGGGGGAAGTCACCAGTAAACTCTGCAATATTTTGTTATAGTAGATTGTAATAAGCCGGCCCCGTGGTGTAGGGATAGCGTGCCTGCCTCTTACCTGGAGGCCCCGGGTTCGATTCCCGGCCAGGTCAGGGATTTTTACCTGGACCTGAGGGCTAGTTCGAGGTCCACTCAGCCTACGTGATAAGAATTGAGGAGCTTTCTGACGGTAAGATAGCGGCCCCGGTCTAGAAAGCCAAGAATAACGGCCGAGAGGATTCGTCATCCTGACCACACGACACCTCGTGCTCTGCAGGCCTTCGGGCTGAGCAGCGGTCGCTTGGTAGGCCAAGGCCCTCCAAGGGCTGTAGTGCCATGGGGTTTGGTTTGGTTTGGTTTAGATTGTAATAATAATAATAATAATAATAATAATAATAATAATAATAATAATAATAATTTCGTGGGCT
This sequence comes from Anabrus simplex, assembly GCF_040414725.1. Lineage (NCBI taxonomy): Eukaryota > Metazoa > Arthropoda > Insecta > Orthoptera > Tettigoniidae > Anabrus > Anabrus simplex. Next base: position 101,185,667 of record NC_090265.1, on the reverse strand, counting down.
ATTTCAAGCCGAGTGCAGCCCTTCAATTCAGACCCTCGAATGAGGTTGGGCGACATCTGCCATTTGTAGGTAACTGTGTGTTATTGTGGTGGAGGATAGTGTTACGTGCGGTGTGTCAGTTGCAGGTATGTTGGGCACAGCACAAACACCCAGCCCGCGAGCCATTGGAATTAACCAATGAAGGTTAAAATCCCCAATCGGCCGGGAATCGAACGTGGGATCATCTGAACCGAAGGCCAGTACGCTGACCATTCAGCCAACGAGTCCGACATAGTATATAACACAAGTTGCCCCGCGGTATAGGCGGGTTAGATTCTCGGCCCGGTCAGGGATTTTTACCCGGATCTGAGGGCTGGTTCAGGGTTCACTCAGCCTACTAGATTAGAAGTGAGGAGCTCTCTGAACGTGATATGGCGCCCCCAGTCTAGAAAATCAAGAATGACGGCCGAGAGGATTCATCGTGCTGATCACACGACACCTCATAATCTGCGGACCTTCGGGCTGAGCAGCGAACGCTTGGTAGGCCATGGTCCCTCGAGGCTGTTGTGCCATGGGGTTTGGTTTGGTTATATGATAATACATTTCGTACGGCTGTTGCTAGCTTGGTTCAGCCCTTGTTAGGCAGATCCTCCGACAAGGTTTGACGTCATCTGCTGTGTATGGGAAACTGCTTGTTATCGTATTCCCCAAGTGAAGGTAATTAACCATATAATATTAAAATCATCGAGCCGGCTGGGAATCGAAACTGGGGTCCTCTGAACCGAATGCTATTATGCTGACCATTCAGGCAAGAAGACGAACTCTTATAATAGATTAAGTTTACTTAAATACGTTTGAATAAAATATGAAATTATAATTGTAGGTAGCGCCTTTGTTCGGTCAACGTACGGGGTTTGAGAAACACATTTCAGGACTGAAGTCGGAATTTATGCCGGTTCCTCGTGTAGTTCACAACTTTCTTCCAATTCTTATGTCCTTAATATTTCAAGGGATTCGATGAAAATTCCCTGATTCGGAAGAAACTGATGATAGTTAAATTAATCTCTCTCTGTGGAAATCCATTACTTGTCAACAACGTTGTATTGTGGGTTAAATAATCTGAGGGAATTGGATGTGTCTTTGAGAAAGTAGAGATTGCACTGGAGAGCAAAGGCATCATAAGACCGAGTAAGATAAAAACTGAATGTGTAACATATCGTGTGGAGGAATTGGACAGGTACATCACAAAGGGAAACTTGTGTCATCAACTGAAGCCTTTAGATATCTGAGTTCAGTGATGCAGAACGATGATGAAAGAGGAATTGAGATAATCAGAAAATTTCAGCCCGGCTGTTATAATTGGAAATTAGCGGGAGTCCTACGTGGCAAGAGGATAATATCATCAAACATCTACGGTTTGACTGTTAAAAGTATGATCAATTTTACTTTAAGCAATGGTTCGGCAACGGTGGAAATGAAAAAAGCCTCCTTGTGCACTAGTGGCGATTGGTCGGGGGTGGGGGAGGGGTATGGGCAACCCCCCACTTTCCGCAGAAAATATTACATTTTTATTCCATCTTAGCTAGCTGAAGAAAGAATTATTAAAGGAAAGCCATTTGTACAAGCCTTGTTGTCTTATCAGCTAATTCATTCCTTTATTTTCTTTGATTGTAAACAAAATTATTGGCGGAAATACGCACAAAATACCATTCGTCCCGGCTAACTGATTTCTATAGCACCACAGTATGTGGTAGAGACTTTGCATGTGCTGTGAGGAAGGGTAGTAGCGGTATATTTCTTTTGTCATGGACATTGAGGTATGGTTCACCCGCTTTCGGTCTGGCGCTCTCTTTAATGTCTGTTAGTTTCTTAGTGTGTAGTCAAATACTAAATGATTTTTAATTGTATACTAATTTTATAATATTAGTTGTATTAAATGTGCAATATTATTCTTTTGGTGTATTATTGTATAATATTGAATCAAAATTTCAAAAAAATATCATTACCACACTTCTAACAGTCAAGCAAAAGAGAGCAAGAGAAGTATGTCAAGGGGAAATGGAAAGGAAAATAGTAGGCATATCATTGAGAGACAGAGTTCCATACAAGGCACTCCAAGAAATTACATCCTCAGAGTACGTCGCGCAACAGGCCGCAAGAGCAAATTGGAAATGGCCAGGGCACGCAGCGAGGCTACACCAGGACAGATGGGCACAAAGGACAATCATGTGAGATGCCTACACAGGCAAGAGAAGCCGTAGCAGACCAAGAAGAAGATAGGCGGACGACTTCAGGCAGCTACTAGGACCACACTGCATCAGGACAGCGCGATACAGAACTGACTGGAAAGGGATGAAAACACAGTGGTTCAAGTAAAACCTGGAAAGTGAAAGTAAAAATGTGAAAAGTGGTAAAATAAGACTTAGGAAATAGATTTATAGACAGAAAACTTTCATCAATTTAGATAATAGTGTCGAAATTAGAAATTAGAAACGAAAAGCTCACACAAGGGAATGTGAAATGATAAAAGCCGGAATAAGCTAAATTAGTGGAAAAAGACTAATAAAATGACAAAACAACCATCTCGTGTGACTAGCTCACCACGCAAGATCAATCGAACAGAGCTCTCCTCTCGAAGGAGGCCTTTGCCCATCATGGGAAACTACGGGCAAAATCATTCATTCATAAATTGATAAACTGTCAACCTTTACCTCTCTGTCGAAATTCGCTCAGAGAGCATAAAATCCCTACCAGTCTGTAGCTTTCCTCATTCAGTTTATATATATATATATATAACACATACACACACACTGTCCAGTATATCCCACAAACTCGGGTATTGTGTTGTCTATATATTCTTCTGTCCCCGCACTTTTAATTCCCAATCGCCGCTACTGTCCGGAAGAGAGCAGGAGCAGCTAGAGATGAAAATCCTAATATGTGGGAAGAAGCTTCTTGGACATGGCTCTACTACGGAACAAAATGGTGCTAAACCTTACACTACGGAGGCGAACAATAAATTGAAATATTTGTACAGCACTATGGAATAATAGTATTTCAGCTACGGAATATGATCGTGATATCCTGCATTTCTCTGCCATCTAGCAGCAAAATAGAACATAAATAATAATTGTACCGGCTGGTAAACCTACACGCCGCACATTTGAATTTTCCGCCTTAAAGTACTCCTCTACAGGAGAAACTCTGAACTTTAACAACTGTATCAACTCATAAGTTTTCTCAGAAGATGTCACTACCGTAAATTTTGTATTTACGAAGTTGTCAGTACTGTGTGGAGTTCAACTTGTTTCGTTTTCTATTGATCAAGAAGTGTAGACACTCTCTCATAGATGTCTCTACAAAAAACTATGACCATGCACCCTGTTGTGAAGTGGAAGAACTTTATTTGAAGAAATTATGTATTCATAAGTTTGTTCTTTACTAAATTTCTTTCTTTCATTTGTGGGTTGGCAATATAAATCTTTTCTTTCCGCCAGTTTTTAACTTAGCCAATCCAGAATTTCTGTAATTAATTTTTGACCAATCGTGTCTTTCTTCTTCTTCTTCTTCTTCTTCTTCTTCTTCGATTTTGATGTATAACTGTAAGCTACCCAATGAACGACTGTGGGTGTGTCTTAATTATTCACGAAAGGTCTCAAATCTTCCCCGAGTGTATAAAAATTGCTGATTTTCCTGTCTCTCCGCAACTCGAACAACATCTAGCCTAGTGTATGGAAGTGTAGCAGGGGGCGGGTAGCGCCTCTTTCTTCGGGCAGCAGCTCTTCACAAAGGTAATGGCCGTTTAACATCTTTATTTTCTTGCTAGCTCAGCAGTTTAACCCTCGGGGAAAGATCGAAACCTTTTTGATGTAACCTACTTGTCCAAAAATGTAACTTTTGCCGTTTTGATGTAAACTTTTCATATAACTTTAACGGAAAATCGGGTATAGAGAGTGCTTTACCCTCTCGAGCTCCCCTTCATGTTGAATTTGAGGTGACTACGTTTTCGTAACCGTTCTTCTACTCTTCCTTAATGTGTTAAATTTATTCTGTATACGAGTCACCTCCATAGTTTGGGAATAGCCCCTGCTTCATCGGCCTAGTGCCTCTTAGGTTTTTAGCAGTTTAATGTAGGAGCGCATATTCACGCCTCCATTCAGTTTTGCATTTTGGGCCATTAACTTAACCTATTATTTTCCTTCTAAGGCCCATTAGGTTGGGTACACGATACCCCTGTTTCCTTGTAATTTTGCCTTGAGGGCAGTTAATAGTAAAGTCCGTTGTGGCCTTTGATAGGCTCAGAACATTGAGAGCGGGTCAGCTCTTTTATTTGTGGTAAATGTGCTTCTAGGAGGCTTGACATTGCTAGGTGGGAGCAAGTCCTCCATGTAATGAGGGGATTTCTGCCCTTTGGTAATATGTGGTTGTGAGCTGAGTGCTCAGAAATTGTAAAAATTAGGGCTTGTGGCCATGACTGTTAAAATCTCTAAATCTTGGCTTTCCTGGTATTGTACCTGATTTTACTTGTTGTTACTTGTTAAAATCTGAAGTTTTATGTGTTTTATGTTTTATGGTTTGCTATTTTTGAAAATATAACCTTTAATGCAATTTTAATCAATATCTCAGCTTTGTAGTTAGACCCATTCCAGCCGGCACCTTCTTTCACCTCTGCATTCCACGGTTAAACCCGTAACAACAACAACAACAACAACAATAATAATAACAATAACAATAATAATAATAATAATAATAATAATAATAATAATAATAATAATAATAATAATAATAATAATAATAATAATAATAATAATAATAATACCTTTCAGGGTTGGTTTTTCCTTCGGATTCAGCGAGAGATCCCACCTCAACCAACTAAAGGACAGTATTCTGGGGCGGAAGACATATGGTTGAGGATACAATTGGGGAGGAGGTCCAGTACCTCGCCCAGGCGACCCCACCTGCTATGCTCGTGGGGGATGAGGATATTGGAAGAGATAGGCAAGGAAGTGTTCGTGGTCATAAGTTAGGTACCATCCCGGCATATGTCTGGAGAAGAAGTGGGGAACCACGGAAAACCACTTCGAGGATGGCTGAGGTGGGAATTGAACCCACCTCTACTCATTTGACCTCCCGAGGCTGAGTGAACCCCGTTACAGCCCGCGTACCACGTTTTCAAATTTCGTGGCAGAGCTGGGAATCGAACGCGGGCCTCCGGGGGTGGCAGCTAATCAAACTAACCATTACACCACAGAGGCGGACGAAATATAGTTATTAAAAGCTATATTTTAATTATCTTCTAGTAACTGTAACTTGTACTAATCTCATGCTATTGTTAACGTGGATTTACTGTAGTGTATGAACATGTTTAAACAACTTTAATACCCCATTAAAACGTCAAATAAATCAATCAGTGATGCTAACCTATTATTCAAGTTAATTGCTGTATAATGTTTCTTCTGTGAATCACATCAATTTGCTTATGAAAGCTGTGCTTTAATGGTATTGAATCATGTTTTAGTATAGTCTATTCGAACATTCAGATAAACTTCAAAACTCATTTCACACGATGATCACAAGGATGAAATAAATGTGTTCAGTCACTAGGTAGTACTTTTTTCCTTTCAAATGCTCCGTTTATAAATGTTTTGGGACTCCAATTACTTTTTAAACGATGCCATTTCCACAGTGATGTGGTAATGTTGTATGCAACAGAGACCAGCTGATTTGCACACAAATGTTTTTACGTACATATAACCAGACAGATCTATTAAATCATTGCATCACAGAACTACAATTTAAATTTCCCTTTGACGTATCATTACTGGACAAACACACAATAAACGACGATCCACCTATTGTGTGATGTAGACTAATTGGTGCTTGCAGTAACCCGTTTCTACTCGGAAAATACACAAGTACTCTTTAGTGTGTAATTTTTTTACCAATCCCAAAGGGTCATTTTTACAAAGTGTTTTGCACGTTCCAAACATACCAGAGTACTGAATCCATTTTTTATTTTGCAGCCCGAAGAGCTGAATCCTTCAATTAATCACTTACGTAGGTCAATATTAGTCCAATCCTTCATATTTAACACTACTAACCACGACAAAAATAAATTGTAAATAATGTATCCCTCCAAATACGATGACGTTAGAAAGAGCATGAAGTCATAAAACAGGGCAATTCACATGCAGTTTGCACGCACAGCTCCACCAGGGTGCGGTAAAAGCGGTGAAAGTCAAAGAAGAGGAAGAAGAAGAAGATATAAGTCTGAGGAAATTTACTAAACAGCTTATGCTTATATACTATTTATTTTCAGTAGGGCGAACAGATATCGGCCTCTGCGGCGTAGTGGTTAATGTGCTTAGCTGCCACTTTCGGACGACCGGGTTCGATTCCCGGCTCTGTCACGAAATTTCAAAAGTGTTACGGAGACTGGAACTGGGTCCACTCGGCCTTGAGAGGTCATCTGAGTTGAGGGCGTTTCGATTTCCAACTCAGCCATCCTCGAAGTGGTTTTCTGTGGTTTTTCACTTCTTATCCAGGCAAATGCCGGAATATCTGACTTGAGGCCACTGTCGCTTCATTCCCTCTTCCTCGTCTACACGTTCCGATCTTCCCACAAGGCATGGCACACAGCACAGCAGGTGAGTCTGCCTGAGCGAGGTACTGGTCCTCCTAACTAGTTGGTCCCTCGAGTCGAAGTCTCGCGCTCCTGGACACTGCCCTTGTGGAGATAGAGGTGGGATCCCTAGCTGAGTCCGAGGGAAAAACGAACCCTGAGGGGTAAACGGATTAAGAAAGAAAGAAAAAAAGAAAGAATGGGAGCTATACCGTGAAAGAAAATCTGTAACAGATCAGACGAAAATATGAGTCCCTTCAAAGTGAGTACGCTCCCCAAATGGTTAGTCCCATAAAAAATTTAAGCTATCAAATGTACTAAGAATTCAAGTTCCTAGAAAATAATGTTTATAATATATATATTTCTTTCGTTACTCCAGCACTTTTCCATTAAAGTTTGTGTGATTCAGCGTGCCCTTTACCTGATGAAAACCAAACAACGGGCAAATTGTTAGTTTTATAAAGGAAAGGAATATGAATACGCGATTTGGAGTTTTTTTTTTTTTTGTGTGTGGTATAACGTCGCACTAATACATCACATATTTTTGACGACGAAACGCATTTCGCGAACAAATGATTATAAACGTTTACTTCGTAACTTTCCAGAAAATTGCACCTATTTACGAGTTGAATGAGCATTTCTAGCATACTTGAAATTTATATCAAAATGGAAAGAATTCCACGAATGCGAAGCAACAAATAAACCCTGTTTTATAATATTTGCGGACCAATGAAAACCAGTAGAGAAAGCTCATTATAACACAGTACAACCTATATTATGTTTCACACTGTTGCCTCAATAATGATCTCATATTCCTATTTTAGTTTAATGTCATGGCTGGCAAAGTAGGACAAGTGATAATGTATTTATAATCACTAATTTGCCTGCTGTACAGCCCGCGTGGCTCAGTTGGCAGCACGCCAGCCGCTCACCGCTGTATTTTGTGGTTCAAATCCCGATCACTCCATGTGCGTTTTGTGCTGGACAAAGCAGATGTGGGCTAGGTTTTTCTCTAGGTAATCCAGTTTTCCCTGTTATCTGCCATTCCAGACACGCTCTCCAATATCAATTCGTTTAATCTGTCAGTCATTAATCATTGCCTCAGAGGAGTGCGACAGACTTCGGCAGCTGGCACAGTTCCTATCCTCCTCGCTAGATGGCGGCTTAATTTATTCCATTCCTGACCCAGTCGAATGACTAGAAACAGGCTGTGGATTTTCTTTGTCATAAATTGCGAGCCAAATCCTTGACTCAGTTTCAAACTACACCGCTGATTTCATATAGAATGAGGGTATATGACGCTGTTGATGGTGATTGTCTGTGGGATGGCTAAGTTCAGCACTGAGTAGATCTGTTAGTGTTGTTCGACAGGAGTAAGCAATGTGTATAAATAAATAAATAAATAAATAAATAAATAAATAAATAAATAAATAAATAAATAAATAAATAAATAAATAAATAAATAAATAAATAAATAAATAAATAAATAAATAAATAAGCAAACAAATAAATAGTTCACCTCTGTGGTGTAGTGGTTGTGTGATAAGCTGCCACCCCCGGAGGCCCAGGCTCGATTCCCAGTTTTGCCTCAAAACAATTTGAAATGTGGTACGAGTGCTGGACGGGGTCCACTCAGTCTCAGGAGGTCAACTGAGTAGAGGGGGGTTCGATTCCCTCCTCAGCCATCCTAGACGTGGTTTTCCGTCGTTTCCCACTTCTCCTCCAGACAAATGCCAGGATGTTACCTAACGTAAGGCCACGGCCGCTTCCTTCCCTCTTCCTTTCCTATCCCTTCCAATCTTACCCATCCCCCGACAAGGTTCCTGTTCAGCATAGCAGGTGAGGCCGCCTCGGCGAGGTACTGGTCATTCTCCCCAGTTTTATCCCCCGACCCAAAGTCTCACGCTCCAGGACACTGCCCTTGAGATTGTACAGGAGGGATCCCTCGCTGAGTCCGGCGGAGAAACCAACCCTGGAGGTTAAGCAGATTAGGAAGAAGAAGAATAAATAAATAAGTTAATAAATAAACAAATCAATGAATGAATAAAGAAATAAATTCTTCCTTTTATATAAACAAAGAAAATTTATTTTTAGCACTGCAGTAACGAAGATCTCACAAAAAATGTGCATCTCAGATAACTACAATGTTCTAAGTCTCCAAAATACGCCATCAACGGTGTTTGTTGCAAAAGTAAGAAAATAAAAGCTCTATACACGTATAGAGGAACATAAAAGTGGACATATTTCTTTATATTATTGGAGAAGTGAGAGATACCTTTTCCGCACACTGCTGACAATTGAAATCGCCAAGAGAGGTCAAGTGAAGTAGAAATAATGGAATCCCTAGAAGACCAAAGCCAGCCTCCACTTAATGGCAGTACGGTCAGCTCCCGGCGGGCAGACGATCCCCCACTTTTTATTTATTGTCACTCCGAGAACACGCCTTACCACTGCTATTTTATGTATGTCCCTCGAACTGTAGTCACTGCCCAAGAGAGTTGTATAGATTTCCCCAAAAGTTACAGAGCTCCGGTCACTAATGGTAAATTTCAAGGATACAGTCTCGTCAAGTGTACATACCGCGCCTGTATCTACCATTTGGCTTATTAACCACTCACCCGTTCGGCTTGTTTTCGCTTTTCGGTTCAACAAGGAAAATAAAGTAATTCGTTTATGCCTTAGCGTACGGAAAGTGAGATCGACAAGGGAGTCTAACCACCCTACCTAAACATTTGATCGTTTATTTTATTCATTGAGATACAAACGTGCACAGGCCTAAAATAAATATTATTAATTGAATCTCTTTGTTAGTGTCACACATTCCAAGTGACACCTGAAACCAATAATAATAATAATAATAATAATAATAATAATAATAATAATAATAATAATAATAATAATAATAATAATAATAATAATAATAATAATAATAATAATAATAATAACGTGTATGTTTAGTCCTCAGCCGGAAGGCTGGTTGGATCCTCAACAGCTCCGCTATCACCTATCATAGATGGCCTAGGCGTCACTGAAGAGGCGTACTAGGGAAATGAGGAGAGAGGTAGTCTCCCGTTGCTTTCCTCACCGGGCCAGAAGGTGGTATTACATATCAGTCTGCTAAGCCCACTGAAATGCATGCACCAACCGACCCTATGAGCAGTATTTTCATACCATTCACAGCAGGGACTGGCTGGAGATGGAATGGCATTACTAGCATCACTCATACCTCAGTCACTTTCATTTTGTCAAAGCCAAGGATAAAGCTGAGACAGATCAATGAAAGTAAAAAAATTGAGTCTGGCCTTCTTGCCATACGTACAATCTGTCACGGATAGGATTGGCAATATTCTCAGAAAGCACAATATCAAGACCATTTTTAAGCCTAATATCATCATAGGCAATTGTTTGCGATCTGTCAAAGATCCTATTGGTTTTAACTGCGCTGGAATGTATATGATTCCTTGCTCCTGTGGATCGGTTTATGTTGGAAAAACATGTAGGAAAGTAGCAACAAGGGTTAAAGAACATGGCAGGCACTTACGTTTTTGCCAGCCAGAGAAGTCTGCTGTGGCAGAACATGCCATACATAACGACCATCAAATAATTTTTGATGCAACTTCTGTCTCTTGTAAAGAGGAACATTCTATTCCCAGAATCATTCGTGAGGCAAAAGAAATTGGTAAACGCCCGAATTATTTTAACAAAGGTGACGGCTATATACTGAGTAGATCATGGCTACCCTCCATAGTTAACTCGTCACCATGTTTCTCCGTGACTCTGGAGGCACCGGAATGAACTACATTTCTAACAGTGTTTCTCTATCTTGAGTCTGGTTACTATGGAGTGACCGTAGCCATTTTCTTTTGTTGTTGCTCTGAAGACGATCCTGGTATTTAATATTACACGACCTAATATCCCCAAATAATTACTATCATAATGTCATTCAGTGGTCGTGAAAGTCTACGTATTAAAATTGTTCTAGCCCATACCAGAAGACATAGTGCACTTTAAACACTAGGTCCAGACGGTATAGGCACATAATAATAATAATAATAATAATAATAATAATAATAATAATAATAATAATAATAATAATAATAATAATAATAATAATAATAATAATAATTTAATCATTCCAAGCACACTTGTCACTGACGAGGGAACACATACATGCGTTACACTCGGATTCGGGTGAGATTTGGTAGGAATATTCTTGGGAGGCAGTAGAATGCTAAATTGAAAACTGCATGTGCTCATCGCAAGTTTAAACGCCAAAATTGAAGAAATAAATAGTCATAAAATTAGAAGTGCCGCGGGAGTATCGGGCTGCGGCGGAGAGGTAGGGAGGAGCGAAGCAGCGGACGTGAGCCAACCGGGCTGTATCGAGCTGCGCCAGCAGCTAGGCAGCGTATAGTTAGCGCGTTCCCCTTAACTTCCGGATCAGATGTGCAAAACGTAAACATGAAACAAGTGTACAAAATACGGTGTTTGAACAACGACGCCAATAAGGTTTGAAAAATTACAGTGAGTAACAAGAACTCGGGCGTGAATTTTTCAAACCTTATTGGCATCGTTGTTCAAACGTCATCCTTTGTATACTTGCTTCATGTGCTGTTTTAATATTTACGTTTTGCACATCTGATCGGGAAGTTAAGGGAAACGCGCTAACTATACGCTGCCTGGCGGCTCGTTACAGCCTGGTTGATTCACGTCCACTGCTTCGCTCATCCCTACCTCTCCTCCACACCCCGATACTCCCACGGCACTTCTAATTTTACGACTATATATTTGTTCAATTTTGGCGTTTAAACTTGCGTTGGACACATGCAGTTTTCACCTTAGCATTCTACTGCCTCCTACGAATATTCCTACCAAATTTCAATCGAATCCGAATGTAACACATGTATGTGTTCCCTCGTGAGTATTGAAAATATAGACACGAACACCTGTAAACATTCATCTTTCTCAGTGACTCGTTATTTCATTTATTCAGACAATTTATATTTTGCAAATTAATCGGTGCTTTCCAGAGTAGGTAGTAGTAGTAGAAATAGTAGGACAATTAAATATCGGAAAATTCATTTGCATAAGCTGCCTTTATCACCTCTTGCTGAAATTCTCTGTATGCCACTACGTTCAGGAGTCTGGAGAGAGGGAGTGTGTGCATTGAGTCTGGCGAGGCGAGTAACAGCAACGTTGTTTCTAGCATTGGCCACGGATACCCATGGAGTAGCGGACGGTAAAGACTTTCATCATTCAGAATCTCATCACTCTTCGTGGTTGATTCATCTCGCTAGATTTATTTCTACAGCAAGTGTTTCCAGACTGCAGCATAGTGAAAGACTAGGACTGATAAGTCAGCTAGCTTTTCTTTAATTGAGGCACAGTGCGAAAACTGAAAACCATGGGATCTTGATATTATTATTATTATTATTATTATTATTATTATTATTATTATTATTATTATTATTATTATTATTATTATTATTATTATTTGGTAGATAATAGGTCGACTAAGGACCACGATATTCGACTACTGGGTGGATTTTCATGTTTCCTCAGTAATTACGCATTCTCTGCCTGTGTTGTCTTTCCTGCCCTCTGTACAGAGGGTACCTGTCTTCCTTCTTGACAGTTTAACATGGAACCTCATTTCTTTAAGCATTTTCCTGAGAGATGTGTGGACTTTTAAGTCTTGTTTTGTTTCTCCCAGTTCCTGCAGATCTTTGTTTGGTTCCATCAACCATGGCAATTTGGTCATACCCATTTGTCAGTGAACGAGAAGGTGGTTGGTCAAGCTGGCAGGATGCATCCTCTCTACGTGATCACACAAAGCTAGGCCTGTCTTCCTGGTCACATCCGTGATTTTGTCGCAGTATTTTTAGAGGTCATCCACTGGTCCCCTTTTGTATCGTTCTCTTCTTTGACCGGTCACAATATATTCTTCAGTATTTTTCTCTCCAGGAATTCTTGTTTATCATTGAGTCTCTTCCTGTTCCGAAGCATTTAATATTTCAGGTGGATGACTGCCTGGTAGTGTAAAAAGGAAACTCACATTCTAGCTTATTATTATTATTATTATTATTATTATTATTATTATTATTATTATTATTATTATTATTATTATTATTATTTATATGAGAACCTCACTCCTCAAGGAATCAAAGCTATTGAATATCTAATTGAGAGCCACTTTAAGTTTCTGTCCTTGTCATCGCAAATCATTACCACTTCCAGAATAATTATATCACCGTATTAGGCGATAAATATTTACATAGACGCATGAACATTTTGGTTACAAATTGGTGTCATCTATTAAAGTTTCTTATTTTTTAAGTAGTTTATAAAATTTACCAGGTGTATGCATAAGTTTTTTCCGGTTTTTGGTAAAGGAGACGCGTAATTTCCAAGGGAAGTTCACTTTTTGTTTGTTCAAAATAATGGTCATCGGCTTCTACACACGTCGCCCATTTTTCAGGTAAGTTATGAATACCATGCCAGAAAAACTGCTTGTCTGTTGCGGCAAAACATTCATCGAGCCATTTTCCAACTTCCTCGAAATTTCTAAAGTGCTCCTCTGCGAGCGTGTGCCCCATTGACACGAAGATGTGAGAGTCAGAAGGCGCTAGTTCGGGGCAGTGCGGCGGGTGCGGAAAGATATCCCGTCCAAGCGATTTCAAGGTGTTTTTCTCTGGTTTTGTTGTGTGAGACGGCGTATTGTCATGTAACAAAATCACTTTGCCACCAGACACAAAGCATGGTCCTTCACATTTTAAACACCACGTTTAAACTGTCGAAACCATGTTTTACATTTTCTAATCGATGGAGGGTGTTCACCATATTGAACCATAACATAATATCGATGGCTTACTTCCAAAACCTCGTATTTCCCAATGCACTTCCTATCCATTTTCTTCCTTAAGACTGGTCACGCCTCCCAGCCACATATGGATGTACAGTCCATCAGAACAATTTTCGTTGTGTTCATTTTCCTATGCTGATGTGTAAAGGAAAATGAACCTTAAAGCATTAAACTGTAGGAGTGCTTAAATTCACCATTAAAACAACATCCCCGCAATACGGTATGATAAGGTCCATTTTTCTTTACACAATAGCAGAGGAAAATGAACACTACGGTAAAGGTTCTTATGGACTGCATATAAATATGTGACTGGGAGGCGTGACCAGTCCTAGGGAATATAATGGGTAGGAAGATCATTGCAACATACGAGGTTTTAGAAGTAAGCCGACGATATGCTTCAATATATTTGTTACAACACTGTGGAATAATTTTATTTACGTGCTCAATATAGTGACGGGGAGTGGAGGAATGAACCCTGGATGGCCGTGCCATAGGCTGTGATAACCCCGTAGCGTTCCGGTAGGAATGAATTCCTCTAGTGGACCTGATCTGCAAGCCGTGATTTAAATCATGTAGATCCAAACAACTACGTACCCAAGCATACAGCAAACACTGGACGGGGTGAAATTTAAACGAGAGGATGTACTGGACAGTTGACACAGGTTGACAAACTTCTCTTTTCCATGGCTGGAATCACGGGAATTTAGTCAATTAATCCGCCACTAAGCTTAATGCCACAGATCTCACACCACACATAATTAAGATTATAATTATGTCGTAACAGGAGCCGACAAAATTATTTACTTGTGCTAAGCTGGGAGAAATGCGTATTAACAGGAGCAGCCGTTAACACTTGGCGAGCTCGTACACAGTTACCCTTGGAACTGGCGACCTCGAGAGTCTATAAAGTCTGCGTGAGAACGAAAAGGGCCTCCTTCTACTTTTGATCGCCAAGTGCGACGTGTCGTGATTCGCAAGCCGACAAGACAATTGCTTTGTGAAGTTTTGTTAAACTGAAATAGAATCGTTCTGATTTAGCTCACAAGAGATAGTGACGATATGCATTTATAAATAATATCTAACGCGTACACGAACAGTGTAATTAACGTGTACTAGTCGTTTAAAGTATAACCGCTGACTAGGACAAATTGCAACCGGGCCCAGTTCCCTTAATTTAGTGCGGCGTGGATCGGACTAATATCTGTGCGGAGGCTATAGTTAAAAAAATAGCCAGTGATAAGGCTGTAATCGTGCATTAGAGCACGCTAAGCTATGATATAGATGAGTTAGTAATCCAGATTGTTTTATACGAGATTGTGTAAGGCTGTGAGCTGTATTTTGCTAGTCAGAATTGCGTGCGATTCTGATGCACTGAGAATGTTGGCCAGGGCCGACGTGCAATTGTTCTTCCCAGGTAAAAGCTCCTTGACTCAGTTGTAGGCTGAGTGCACTGCAGAGTCCTGCAGCCGGACCCACCGCGCAGCACTTCAAACCCACGGGCTCCGGCAGCCCAGCCCGCGCAGTGCCGTTCTCTTCTGACGCGGCAGCGCACTGGCCCACAGCACTGGGCTCATACGGCCCACCGCAGTCCACCGCACTGGGCGGGCTCAGTGGAATAACCTTGAGTACTTCCCCACAATAACATGTGCGCCGTGCACAACGAAATGTTCACGTCACACTACTATTCGGATCATTCACTCTACGAATTCTCGTGCGCTAAGAACATATCGTCGCTGGAACGGTAAAAGGTTGTATCCCACAATACTCTTCCTATCCATTATTCTCCTTAAGACTGGCCACGCCTCCCAGCCACATATGGATACGCAGTCCATCAGAACAATGTCCGTTGTGTTCGTTTTCCTATGTCGACGATTAAACGAAAATGAACCTTACATGCATTGTACACTAGGAGTGCGTAAATACGTAATCCAAACGTGCATTCCTACAGCACGGTACTGTAAGGTTCATTTTCCTTTACACATGGGCATAGGAAAATGAACACAACATAATTTGTTCTGATGGACTGCTAATCCATACGTGGCTGGGAGGCGTGGCCAGTCTTAAGGAGAATAACTGATAGGAAGAGTGTTGTGGGATACAAACTTTTACCGTTCCAGCGACGATATTTTAAAGTAGGCTAATCGCATTTGTAAATTAAATTGTAGAGATTTCTCCTGCACTGTAATAATAATAATAATAATAATAATAATAATAATAATAATAATTGAACATATAGAAACTTTATAAACTAATATTCGTTTGCAATTGACACCAAGTTAACTGAAAATGAATCTAAATAACACGAAGCATATTCATAGGACTTCATTCTCGTTTACTTCAAAATAAAATACAAACAGAAATGACGTGCAATATGCCAATAATAAAAACAAATCTGAATATAGCTTTTACTTAGTGTGCGTAGTTTATTGGTCATTGTTAATGGTGGTGGAATGGAATTACTGTGAATGAAAAGAAGAGCATGAGCAATTGTCTGGTTGTAGAAGAGAATGAACCCCGCTGAACTGAAATTTATCTCTGAAGCTGAACTTGATGCTTGCATACATATTACTTTCTTACCGATCTGGTGAAATTTTGAATAGTTTTGTCCGTTTGTTCTCCAATAGGACGCTATATCCAACTTCATCCATTCCACAATTTTGCTTTAAATATCTTTCCAGCTCATCTGTTGGAATAGGAGCATCATGAACGTCAATCCACGAAGAAAACTTCATTACTTTGGCAGGTTGTGGCATAGTCGTGGAGTCTAATGACACGGAAACATTAGAATGCTCGTCATTCAAGCACACCTCGTGCATCGTAAGTTCTCTATCTAATCATAAAAAAGACAAAATCAATCCGACTCCTTTAATCTATACTAATATAATAAAGAGAGAGCTCGAATTGTGTTAGTTTGTGTATATCTGGAGGGTAATCTCAGAAACTACTGGAACGATTCTATAAATCCTTTTACTAATGTAAATATACATTATCCCTGAGAGATATGGGCTGTATTAGTCCGACTCGTTGGCTGAATGGTCAGCGTACTGGCCTTCGGTTCAGAGGGTCCCGGGTTCGATTCCCGGCCGGGTCGGGGATTTTAACCTTAATTGGTTAACTCCAATGGCCCGGGGGCTGGGTGTTTGTGCTGTCCCCAACATCCCTGCAACTCACACACCACACTTAACACTATCCTCCACCACAATAACACGCAGTTACCTATACATGGCAGATGCCGCCCACCCTCATCGGAGGGTCTGCCTTACAAGGGCTGCACTCGGCTAGAAATAGCCACACGAAATTATTATATTATGGGCTGTATTTTATTTTCAAAACAATTCGAGGTGGGGGGGAGCCGTGGGAGATATAAAAATAATAGGCTAATATAGGCGAAATATCGAATTTGTCTTGCAAGGACGAGACTAAGCTCATTTTAAGCCCCTTGACCCAAAGAACAACTCTCGGTAAGCCCTACGGGTCCGAAAACCATGTATTAAGGCCTTAAAACTGACCGTTATGGAGATATTGGCGCCACACTATCCCTGCTCTCGAAATCGGATAAGGAAATGAACTGCCGTAACCATGGCAACGCCAGCTCCAGGATTCTACAGCAACGAGATTATGCGTGTACGTTTGGGCATAGCTGCCAACCAAAATTTGTACACATAATCCTTGAGCATATGTACACTATATCTCGAGAACTTAACATGTTACAGATGTGAAGTGGTATTTATAATCTCTTTTAAAACTAAAGAGACATGTATTATTTTGTTTTCGGAAAAGACACTTAAGAAGGGGGGGGGGGAGGACTGAAATGTGACCTGGCGAGAATTCTTAAGATGAGCATATCTACAGTATATCTCAAACACGTAACACGTTACAGATGTGAAAATTGATATTTTTAATATTTTAAAAATAAAAAACAGGTATTATTTTGTTTTTTGAAAAACAACTTAACGTGGGGGGGGGGGACTGAAATGCGGGTTGAATTAATTTTATTAGGGTACTGATATCTCAAAACCTGAAGTTGTTACAGACGTAAAAATTGGTATTTAGAGTCTCCTTTAAGAAGAAAGAAATACGTATTCTTTGGTTTTCGAAAATCCAGTTTAGGGGGATGAAAGGACTGAAATATTAGTTGAATTATTTGTATGAGGATACTTACATCTAAAAACCTAAAGGTGTTGCAGACGTGAAAATGGGTATCTGAAATCACATTAAAAAACACTCATTTTGGGGAGTAAATTAACTTCGGAGGGGGGGGGGGGGGGGGAAGCGTTGAAATAGGTTTTGAATTCTTTTCATGAGGATACAAATATCTCAAGAACTGAAGATGGTACAGTCGTGATAATTGGTATTTGGGCAGCTCCTTTATCAATAAACACGTATCTTTTTTGGGGGGGGGGGGAGGGTTCGTTAAAGCCACTTAAGAATTGGAAAAGCAGGTGAATTTTTAAAATGAGTACCGGTATATCTACATTGTATGTCAAAAGCTTTACATATTACAGACATGGAACTTGGTACATGGAATGTCCTTTAAAAACAAATAAACATATCACTTTTTGTTTTCGGAAAATCCACGTAGATGGGGGTGGAGGAAGGGCTGATAAAGGGGTTGAATTCTTTTTATGCGGATTCATATATATCAAAACCTGAAGATGTTATATATGTAGAAATATGTATTTGTAATCTCCTTAAAGAAACCTTTTTTTTTTTTCACTTGAGAGAAGACGTTCTCACGTGTACAGATCTATGTCACATGGTCATCTCAGCCCTAAAGGGCAATACCACGCACTTGGTTTACAAATAGTTTCTGGGGTAAATGAAACTCAGTTTTTGAGTGAGGTTTTATACTTCAGAGATTTTCAGATAATGTCTTAGTGCAGTACCGAGGCGCGATTACTTTTATCAAAACACGAAATCCTCGCGAGAAGCTGCGGGTAACTGCTAGTGTGTACATAAAGTGCACCGCAGATCGTACAGCACACAAAATTAACGCCTTTCCCATCACCGTCAACTGCAGGCTTGAATACCAACCAAATACGACTTTTAAGTGTAGGATCCGGTTCAGATGTCTTGTATCGTGCGGTTTTTAGTTCGTTTGTTCCTTCTTTTTTTTTACTTCACGGGATAGACAGAGAAGTCAAACTGAAAACCACAGCAAATTTGATCGGCTCCACTCGACCGTAATGCAACGCACTCCGCTGATACGCAGTACATTGTACACATTGAAGCAGTCAGCCCATACAAGGTCTGTCTAGGGAGGTCAAGTCACGAATGCTACTTATGGAGCCGCCATATTGGGTCTTTAAGCGAGCGTAACCAAAGGCAAGTGTATTCGAATTTAGAGGATTTCGGTAACGTACATTGAAATAAAAACAATGTACCAACTTTTTATAAAGGATTTCATTGGGCATCTACTGGTCATGTATATATAACTGATATGAATACATTCACAGCTATTTGAATAGGAAAATAATTAACAGAGCCTGATTTTTTTTAAACAAGAATCAACAGAAAAGCTCATGTTCTTCTCTTTTACTTCCTTACAACTTGGTCTTACCGTGTTTCTTATTAATATTATCCGTCAAATACGTAATGTTATTGACAGAAGCATAGAAATCTGCACAGTACCTGTGTCATATTATGATTACCGGTACATGAAATACTGAACTTGAAGTACTGTAATTAAAGTACTAAAAGACCGTTGTAATAAATTACCTTCAGCGTATTCTTTATTGAGATAGTAATTACTGATACTGCGTTTCTGAAAGGTTACCCCAGTATGTTGACAAACACTGAATGCCTTTTCAGTTGAGTGCATTAAATTATGTATGGTAACTCTGGTTATCCATTCATGTGGTATTTCTTTGGGTTCTAAGGCAAAAATATTCCGCACGTATGCAACAAGAGTGATGTTCTTAGCTACTCTTAACTTGTTTATTGATAACCCATGCAGTTATATAGTACAAAGTGGTGGTGATTATTGTTTTAAGAGAAAGTACAACTGGACAACCATCCTCTATAAACACTAATCAGAAGAAAACAAATGGAAGGGGTAGAACACTTCGAAAAATGAAGGCATCGGCAAAAGAAAGATGGAGACCACAAAGTGTGTGGAAATGAAAAACTTCCTAGGCCTCGAATGCGCTAATGCCGTCGCGGTCGGAAAAGAACAAGTGTTGAACAGGGGAGGTCGGATGGGCTAGAATAGTGAAAGCAATGTCAAGACTCAGCTAAGGGCCTCGTGGTCACAACCCAAAATAGATTTTCCCCCGTGGGTGGAGGCAATAGAACAACACCCACGGTATACCCTGCCTGTCATAAGAGGCGACTGAAAGGGGCGTCGGGAGCTCCTAACTAGGGAGCGTGGGCTGGCGACCACGGGGCTCTTAGCTGAGTCCTAATATCCATGCATATAATAATAATAATAATAATAATAATAATAATAATAATAATAATAATAATAATAATAATAATGATTAAGAAAATTAACTCATTGGTAGTCACTATTCCATAAGAAATAGAAATTCAGTCACTATTAAGTTGAGTTAACATAGGTTAGGCTATTTTAGGGATTACATTAGGATATTATGTTAGGCTACGGTACGTTAAATTACAGTAGTTGGTTAGGGCGTGTGTAGTGATCTTTAAGTATTTGTCCAGCCATATAATGTACTCTATAGAGCATTTAAGATGAATGAAATTTAGCTGTATTTAATAACTACAGTACAGTAATTTAGCTGTAATGAATAACTACAGTACAGTATAAGACTGCTATTATCAATAAATTTTTTGTAATGATGATAAGCTGGACATAAATTGTTGGTTTGAAATGATAGGCCTATTGTTTGTTGTGATTGCAATTGGTAAATGAACAGAAACAAGCATTTCAAATATCTATGAAACATTTCTACGTTGCATGTAGGGTTAAGAAAAGGAAAAGGAAAAGGAATGGAATGAAATGGCGTATGGCTTTTAGTGCCGGGAGCGTCTGAGGACAAGTTCGGTTCGCCAGGTGCAGGTCTTTTGATTTGACACCCGTAGGCGCGATGAGGATGAAATGATGATGAAGACGACACATACACCTAGCCCCCGTGCCAGCGAAATTGACCAATTATGGTTAAAATTCCTGAACCTGCCAGGAATCGAATCCGAGACCCCTATGACCAAAGGTCAGCACGCTAACCATTTAGCCATGGAGCCGGGCACATGAAAAGAAAATGTTCATAAACATCAGTACTAATATTACACATTTCCTGTTAATTTCCTTGGTTGTTTTGAAAGACAATTCTCTTTCTTTGGGATGTTTCCTATTATATGTCAAAGACTTGGGTGGATTAAGGACGTTGAAAGTTGTTGGGATGGAATTCCACTTGAGTAGTTTCCGTCCATCCGCCCTCTTTACTTCGAATTGCGATTCTTCAAAATGATGCTAGAATAAAATACATAATAAGAAATATAAAACATCGTTCATATAAACATATTATTCTTCAGGAATAATACGAATGTATAATTTCACTAACCTCGCACAAGACCGAATTATCTGTAGGTTGCCATTTGTCACGCCTACAGTTTTGTATCCACTGAGCTGTCCTTTGCTTATCTCTCGGGAAGCGAAACACTCTAATACCGTCAGAGGTCTTATTTAGACAATTTAGTGTGGCGCAGTATCCCATTTTCCTTCAAAATACAAGTAATAACACACATCATTTCATCGGGCACGCCCACATAACAACGATATTTGAGACCCAATATGGCCGCCACCGCAAAGGATTGTAGTAGCGTGACCAGACCTCCCTAGATAGACCTTAAGCCCATAGAACTACCACAGCGCTGTCCTTGGCTCACCGCGTACGAATGACAGAGCGCTGGCCCAGACCGGCCGGTGCGATGACGTCACGAGCTTCTCATGTTCGAGCCTTTCAAAGCCCATTGCAGCCTACTGCCGAAGCAGCTCATGGGCTGGGCCTGTCTGCAGGACTCTGGAGTGCAGAGATAAGAAGTGAAAGTTGTTACAAACAATCCCGTTATCCTAGTCAATTGCCTGACTACACAGCCCAGTTAGGTGAAGTTATGTTGCCATGATATGCTGTATCTATGTGTGGGATATGCGATGTCCAGTGGCCCGATGTGTGGGGTTCTTAACCCGACATCTCTATCAACTTCAGTGGATATATTCCGTGTGCTTTATTTTGCAGGTGTGGTTAATTTATTTATTTGGGGAATGGAATGGTTGTGTCCAGTGTATTTCTGTGTTGTAATGTTGTCTTTTGTTTGTTAACCGGGAGACATAGTCCGATGGCTATTTTTGGGAAGAAAGGTCCTGACCTTATCAGTGATCATGGGTTCGAACCCATATAATTAGAATCTCCGATTATTTTGGGAGGGTAATTCAGATGCAGTCCTGAACAAGTGTTTTATATCGTCGCTCGACCGGGAAAAGGTTGTATTCCACAAAGCTTTTCCTATCAATTATTCTCCTTAAGACTGGTCACACCTCTCAGCCACGTATGGATATGCAGTCCATCAGAACAAATTTTGTTGTATTCATTTTCCTATGACCATGTGTAAAGGAAAATGAACCTTACAGTACCGTACTGTAGGAATGTACGTTTCCATTACGTAGTTACGCACTCCTAATGTACACTGACTGACAGAGCAAATGCAACACCAAGAAGGAGTGGTCAGAACTTAATGCCAATTGCAGGGTAGACTGACGTCACTGAGGATTACTCATGATGTGAAATGCGCCGCTGTGCTGCGCACGTAGCGAACGATAAATGGGACACGGCGTTGGCGAATGGCCCACTTCGTACCGTGATTTCTCAGCCGACAGTCATTGTAGAACGTGTTGTCGTGTGCCACAGGACACGTGTATAGCTAAGAATGCCAGGCCGCCGTCAACGGAGGCATTTCCAGCAGACAGACGACTTTACGAGGGGTATGGTGATCGGGCTAAGAAGGGCAGGTTGGTCGCTTCGTCAAATCGCAGCCGATACCCATAGGGATGTGTCCACGGTGCAGCGCCTGTGGCGAAGATGGTTGGCGCAGGGACATGTGGCACGTGCGAGGGGTCCAGGCGCAGCCCGCGTGACGTGAGCACGCGAGGATCGGCGCATCCGCCGCCAAGCGGTGGCAGCCCCGCACGCCACGTCAACCGCCATTCTTCAGCATGTGCAAGACACCCTGGCTGTTCCAATATCGACCAGAACAATTTCCCGTCCCGTCGATTGGTTGAAGGAGGCCTGCACTCCCGGCGTCCGCTCAGAAGACTACCATTGACTCCACAGCATAGACGTGCACGCCTGGCATGGTGCCGGGCTAGAGCGACTTGGATGAGGGAATGGCGGAACGTCGTGTTCTCCGATGAGTCACGCTTCTGTTCTGTCAGTGATAGTCACCGCAGACGAGTGTGGCGTCGGCGTGGAGAAAGGTCAAATCCGGCAGTAACTGTGGAGCGCCCTACCGCTAGACAACGCGGCGTCATGGTTTGGGGCGCTATTGCGTATGATTCCACGTCACCTCTAGTGCGTATTCAAGGCACGTTAAATGCCCACCGCTACGTGCAGCATGTGCTGCGGCCGGTGGCACTCCCGTACCTTCAGGGGCTGCCCAATGCTCTGTTTCAGCAGGATAATGCCCGCCCACACACTGCTCGCATCTCGCAACAGGCTCTACGAGGTGCACAGATGCTTCCGTGGCCAGCGTACTCTCCGGATCTCTCACCAATCGAACACGTGTGGGATCTCATTGGACGCCGTTTGCAAACTCTGCCCCAGCCTCGTACGGACGACCAACTGTGGGAAATGGTTGACAGATAATGGAGAACCATCCCTCAGGACACCATCCGCACTCTTATTGACTCTGCACCTCGACGTGTTTCTGCGTGCATCGCCGCTCGCCGTGGTCCTACACCCTACTGAGTCGATGCCGTGCGGATTGTGTAACCTGCATATCGGTTTGAAATAAACATCAATTATTCGTCCGTGCCGTCTCTGTTTTTTCTCCAACTTTCATCCCTTTCGAACCACTCCTTCTTGGTGTTGCATTTGCTCTGTCAGTCAGTGTACAATGCATGTAAGGTTTATTTTCCTTTACACATGGGCATAGGAAAACGAACACAACGGACATTGTTCTGATGGACTACGTATCCATATGTGGCTGGGAGGCGTGACCAGTCTTAAGGAGAATAATGGATAGGAAGAGTATTGTGGGATACAACCTTTTACCGGTCGAGCGACGATGTATTTGTGTCCGAGTTATGGGAATGTATATATGCAATTTAGGCCAATTACTAATGTATCGGGTATTATTACCGCATATCATGAACGGTTAGAAATTGAGCCCTCGGGCAAAGAACTACGGACTTTACGAGGCAGGCAACATAAACAAATAAAATGTCTTTCAGACGTATTCTACGTACGGTAACGCAAAAATGTCGTTTTAATTTCTCTGGCTCGTGACCCGTTTTGATTTGCTGTAAACGTTTCGTTTAATGATGTTTATGTATGTAAATTTACGTGTAACTTTTCTTTTTTCTTTTTTTTTTTTTGCTACTGGCTTTACGTCGCACCGACACAGATAGGTCTTATGGCGACGATGGGGCAGGAAATGTATAGGAGTTGGAAGGAAGCGACCGTGGCCTTAAGTAAAGTACAGTCCCAGCATTTTCCCGGTGTGCAAATGGAAAACCACGCAAAACCATCTTCAGGGCTGCCGGCAGTGGGATTCGAACCCACTATCTCTCGGATGCAATTTCACAGCCACGCGTCCCTAACCGCACGGCCAACTCGCCCGGTGCGTAACATTTCTTTCATTGTTCTTTCGGTTGTTCATTTGATTTATATTTTATCTAATATGTTTTCAGTTCATGTTTTTAGTTTAATAAATCAATTTTACCCAATTACTTGCGTTCTCCTTCACTAGATTTATATGTACGGTACGTATTACCTGTCCAGTTTCTTTGGTGTATTTTATTAGTCAGATATTTTTATTGCTCACAACCGGACCCACAACGCGCTTGTACGCCTGAGCTAGGCCGAAATTAGGACAGGATATGGTGCAATATGTTTCTACCAGCAAACGACGACATTCCACAGCCTTTTTACTTTTGATTAAATAAGAGAAGCAATGCGTGTCGGAAATATTCCCTTTCAGGCACAAACGTCGATATGTTCACTGAACGATACAACACAGACGCTGGTGTTTGGCGGTCTCAGCTTGTGTGTGTTGGTAGGTTTATGTCAGACGAACCAACTGACGTATGTCAAATTCATACCTACGCTGTGTACTGTTCGCTGGCACCATCTCTTAGTGAAACCGGAAAAGACTTATGCACATACCTGGTAGAAGAGATAGATGAACATTTTAAAGACATATATCAGGGTATGAGAACATGAAGATATCGACGGATTACTTCTAAAAACCTCGTATCTCGCAATGCTCTTTCTACCCAATATTTTCCTTAAGAATGGTCACGCCTCCCAGCCACATATTGATATGCAGCCCATCAGAACAAATTTCGTTGTGTTCATTTTCCTATGCTAATGTGTAAAGGAAACTGAACCTTAAATGCATTATACTGTAGGAGTGCGTAAATACGTGTTGTAAACAACATCCCTATTATACGGTATGGTAAAGTCCATTTTCCTTTACACATCAGCATAGGAAATTGAACACAATGAAAATTGTTGTGATGGACTGCATATCCATATGTGGCCGGGAGGCGTGGCCAGCCTTAAGGAATATAATGCGTAGGAAGAGCATCGGGACATACGAGGTTTTAGAAGTAAGCCGTCGATATGTAGAATTGCGAATTCTACCTTCATAAGGAACAATAAATGGTAACGCTGCTACGGTAAAATCAAGAACTAATAGCAAGGTTAAAGGATAACTCACGTCCTGGCACATTAATTTCATATTATCGTCTATCGCAGGTAGCTTCAAATCGAAACATATAAATCATAAAATGTCCTATCAGCAAGCATTATCATGAATTGTTAGAAGGTTTGCATTATCTAATATACGAGTGGGATATTAAAACTTGTGGGCGAGATCTGTTTCAGTATTCTCCTCTTGTCCATTCCCCCAACATTTCCCTTCTAGTTTTGTCTCGAGTGTCTTTGTACTGAAGCACGAATTTAATACTTAAAAATCCAATGGACGGTCTCTTTTGCGTGAGATTTGCCTGTGTAGTTCTAAAATGACAGGTAAGACGGAACATGGTAGAGGACACAAGAATTCCGTTTTGTTATCAGCCTCGCGGATCGTGCACGGAGTAAACTTTAGAGGAAATTTTAATTTACATAGCCGTAGATCAAAAGGTAGAAAAATGTGGTGGATCAAAAGGGCAAAGGCTTGGTTATTCAGACGAGATAAACTGCCGAATATAAATTTAATGAATGGTTTAGATCTTGAATAGAGTGCCTCCTATAATTTTTCATTGATTTTTAGAGTAGAATACTCTCCTTTCTGACTTCTTGGCGGAATGGTTAGAGTTCAGGGGGGCCCAGGTTCGATTCCCAGTCGGGTTGGATATTTTTACTGTGTTGCTAATTATTATACAAATTTTCGTTCACGCTACGGACCCCCGCAGAAATATGCAATAGTGAATACACGTCTTCACATAGGTTTGGTGTAAGGAACGGGATCCGACCGTATAACTGGGCCAAACACACTCATGCCGACCCAAATAAACTGAGAAAAGAGCCGGGAATAACATGATTAGAATACTCTCTTCCCCTCATTCCAGATCACCGGTAACTAAGGAGTGTGTATTTGCATATTGTAATGTAAATTATTTTTATCCTACATATTAGATTATTCTTATTACAGTTAGTTTGCCTGTAACTGCATTAAAATTATAATTGAATCTAAGAATTGGTTTATACCCATTGTACACAATTTTAGATTTTTAAGTCCTAGATTTTAAACGTGTTATATATTCAAGGACAAGGACGTATCCTCCCTTCTATTAATTATATTGGTGCTTAGTTTATGTTTATTTATTCTTCTTTGTCACATATTTCTTGTTATTCAAAATAATGTTGCTGTCTCTCCCGGAGAGATACACCATTTGTTTAGTACTATGATAATTTGTGTGTTAACCATTTCAATCTTAGATTAATTATCGATATATTTGATTAAGTGATTGTGTCTCCCTAAAAACACTTATGAGATGTTCCCTTCCCATTGTGTGAAAGTTACTTGCACCTCAGATATGCAATTACACCACTGGACGACTGAGAGTCATACTTCTTTTCCTAGCCACCGGAAGACTGAGACCGGATCCTACCGGTTGGTTGTGCAGTATGTAGTTTCTGCAGTTCCTAGTTGCAATAACTTTGTCCCGAATGGCAAATATAAAGCCTCCTTCCTCGGGGTATTCTTCTGATTGCGCCAGCGAGGTGTTCAATGCTTCTTTATCGACAGACGGCTGATCCAAATTATTCGGGTACCACCCATACAGAGCCTTATGTTCCCATTGTAATATTCTTTGCTTTGTAGTGGGAGCATAAGGTAAGCATTTCTTCGTAGCGCTGAGATTGAGTGATGTTAAATACTTATTTGTGGCTATCACTACATTATGCGGAGCCTCCGTGGCTCAGACGGCAGCGCGTCGGCATCTCACCGCTGGATACCGTGGTTCAAATCCCCGTGACTCCATGTGAGATTTGTGCTGGACAAAGCAGGATTTTCTCCGGGTACTCCGGTTTTCCCTGTCATCTTTTATTCCAGCAACACTCTCCACTATCATTTCATAGCATTTATCACTCATTAATAAATCACCTTGTGAGTGGCGACCCCATTGTAATAACAGCCTATATATGTTTCATTCATTACATCCTTGACCCGGTCAATGACTGGAAAACTGGTTGTAGGTTTTCATTTTCATTTTCACTACATTATGCAATGATGAAGAGTCCATTTCCTTTTTATAAAAGTGGGAAGTATCTCAGTGATGCAATCTGGGAGCTATTATTATTATTATTATTATTATTATTATTATTATTATTATTATTATTATCATCATCATCATCATCATCATCATCATCATCATCATCATCATCTGTTTACCCTCCAGGTTCGGTTTTTCCCTCGGACTTAGCGAGGGATTCCACCTCTACCGCCTCAAGGGCAGTGTCCTGGAGCTTCAGACTCTTGGTCGGGGGATACAACTAGGGAGTATGACCAGTACCTCGCCCAGGCGGCCTCACCTGCTATGCTGAACAGGGGCCTTGGGGAGGGATGGGAAGATTGGATGGGATAGGCAAGGAAGAGGGAAGGAAGCGACCGTGGCCTTAAGTTAGGTACCATCCCGGCATTCGCCTGGAGGAGAAGTGGGAAACCACGGAAAACCACTTACAGGATGGCTGAGGTGGGAATCGAACCCACCTCTACTCAGTTGACCTCCCGAGGCTGAGTGGACCCCGTTCCAGCCCTCGTACCACTTTTCAGATTTCGTGGCAGAGCCGGGAATCGAACCCGGACCTCCAGGGGTGGCAGCTAATCACGCTAACCACTACACCACAGAGGCGGCTTATTATTATTATTATTATTATTATTATTATTATTATTATTATTATTATTATTATTATTATTATTATTATTATTATTATTATTATTAAACCAGGGGTATACTTTTCCTCGGCTTGCGCGCTTTATATAATGCCATCTTTGTCAACAGACTTAAACTTGTGAACTCCCAGTAACTTTGGTCTTCTACTATTACACTAGTGTCCAAAAGCAAAGCATAGGTTACGGGTAAGGAGGGCAACAGGAAACAGACCGCAAATCGCACGGTCTGCGCCCCATATTCCCTCAGTCGTGTTTGCCCTGTTATAGTGTGCGGAGTGTAGCTTCGTGATGAACGTGGCAACATAATGGCACAACGACGCCTTTTGGACCCCGTTTTGCAGGGTAGAATATTCGGCCGCCTGTAAGCAGGCCAGACACAGACCGAAGTCGCCATATCATTGAATGTGCTGTCCGACTCGTTGGCTGAATGGTCAGCGTACTAGCCTTCGGTTCAGTGAGTCCCGGGTTCGATTCCCGACCGGGTCGGGGATTTTAACCTTAATTGGTTAATTCCAGTGGCCCGGGGGCTGGGTGTTTGTGCTGTCCCCAACATCCCTGCAACTCTCACACCACACATAACACTATCCTCCACCACAATAACACTCAGTTTACCTACAAATGGCAGACGCCGCACACCCTCATCGGAGGGTCTGCCTTACAAGGGCTGCATTCGGCTAGAAATAGCCACACGAAATTATTATTATTATTATTATTGAATGTGCTACAAAGTGTCATTTCCAGTCTCTGGAGACGATTTCGAGATACAGGATATGTTAGTCGTAGGCCAGTAGCAGGTCGACCATGGGTTACCACCCCACAGCAGGACCGAAATCTGGCCTTAACTGCCCGACGAAATCGGACTGCACTTGCAAGACAATGGTCGGCGGAGTTTGCAGCCGTTTCAGGGGTTTCCGTTTCCCGGCAAACTTTCTACCGGAGGCTCAGAACAGCAGGGCTGTTTGCCCGACATCCAGCGGTGTGCGTCCCGTTCACTCCAGCACAGAGACGGGCCCGTTTACCGTGGAGCCATCAACATCGAAACTGGACAATGAATGAATGGAGGCATGTGCTCATCACAGATGAATCCCGCTTCAGTTTGCAGAACGATTCCCGTCGCACATTAATCTGGAGAGAACTGGGTAGCCGATACAACCACAATACAACCACGATACAATCGTGGAACGGGACCAGTATGGTGGTGGTGGCGTCATGGTGCGGGGCGGCATCATGTAGAATGGCCGTACCGACCTGCACATCTTCATGGGTGGTCCGAGGAACACTGTTAACACTCAGAGATACAGGGATGAGTTACTGAGACCATATGTTTGACTCTTCAGAGGTGCTGTTGGTCCAGACTTCCTCTTAATGGACGGCAATGGCCGACCGCACCGCGCTGCTCTGATGGATGAATTTCTGGCACATGACTGCCACAAGAGCTCTTGGACCATCTGATAGAGAGCATGCTACGTCGCTGCGAAGCATGTGTGGCCGTTAGGGGTAACCATACACACTATTAACAGCATATTTTGTTGTGGAAGACATTGCCCAGTTTTGTTAGTTGTTGTCAAAGGTGTACCTTAGCTATCAGATCCTTGTTGACACAGCTTTTTGGACGAGTTGTGTGACATATGGTGTGTGAGTCAGCTTCCGTTTGTTCAACAATCCGTCTGGCATTCCTATTAGGCGTAATGGCCTCGTTTAGTGATTATGCTTAACTTTTGGACACTAGTGTATTTATACATTTCACAATAATGCTATTTATTAAGATTAAATAGGGTGATATGCGTTTGGACAATTTGCATAGAAGCGGGCAGCTTATATTTTATCTATATTTCACTTAATGTTCTTGATTCAGCCACACCTCCTAATTTTTCATAAAATTAGTTAGTGTACTATGGTGTATTTCATAATCTTCCAATTTCTTCTGTATTATTTTTAAATATAAGGGTTTGTGAGGAAGCATATTTGTAATAACGGTATGAGGGCTGTGCATGGCATTTTTAGAGCTTGCAAATTGGGGAATCAGCTGGAAAACTTTGCAAACTGCAGATTTACAAGTACGATATCGTATAAGCTTATTTATATCTGATGAAATTTTGGCTTCCTCCTCGGATTATGTTTAATAACCCAAATTGACACTGGTCTTTTATTAGCTATACACTACACTGCAAACGTATATTTAGCTTTCTTAAAGTGGCCCATATCTGCCGTGATGTCAATTATGGGTGATTACTACGAACTTTACTTGCAAACGTAGCATCTTTCTTTTTTATATTTCTTTACCTTAGGTCGTGGAATATATTATGTTTCAAATAACTATATACATTCTTGATCAACAGGTGTTGTAATCTTTTAATATATGAGAAACACCACGGGTTTGAACGTTGCCCGTGATTAACACCACTATGTGAGGAACAATATGGGTCTGTGTTGCTGTAAGTGGTACCATAATGTGTGCTAGGCTACGCCGTGGGTCTACGTTGCATATGATTAGTACAAGTACGTGAGCGACATCAGGAGTATATGTAGCCCGTGATTAGTCCCACTGCCTGGCCCTGGTGGTAAAGGCGTGCTCGGTTCACGCGGAAGGACGCGGGCTCGATTCCCCGTTAGGAAGTCCAGAAATTTAAAGAAACGAGATTTCCACTTCCGAAGATGCACATTTCCCTGATGTTCACTCAGCCTACACCAGATATGCGTATCAGCTTAATTTCTGGGGGCAAAAGCGGCCGGGAGTAGAGCTAACCACTCTTCTCCACCAAGTGCCTTACGGATGGTGGAATCCTTTACATTCCACCCCTCCAGGGGCCTTCATGGTCTGTACGGAGATGACTTTGCTTTGCTTTGCTATATGAAGAGCACCATGGATCTGCGTTGCTTGTGAGTGGTGCCATTATGTGTGACATACCATGGGTCCACATTACCTGTGATTAGTACCACCAAGCTAGGAACACCATGGGTCTACGTTACCTTTCATGAGTACAACTATACAAGGAACACCATGATTCTACTCTATCAGTGATTAGGGCCTATTTATACTATTAAGGGCCCTTGACCTGGATTTTGGATCCATTTGTAACACAAGTTCACTCAGCCTACACCAAAAATGAGTACCAGGTTAATTCCTGGGGGGCAAAGGCGGCCGGGCGTAGAGCTAACCACTCTACCCCATCACGTGCCGCGGTTAACAATGGTGGAAGCCTTTACCTTCCACTCCTCCAAGGGCCTTCATGGCCTGTACGGAGGTGTCATTGTCTTTGTCTTTTGTCTTTGTGACACAAGTATCATCTCCGAAAATAAGGAATTGTGAATTGGATCCACTGATTGCTTTGGACTCATGGTCGTTTTATTACCTCATTCCTTTTAGATTCTAGTCAGTGGATATATTTTGAAGTTTTAATTATCGTACCTCGTACCATTAGGGGCCGATGACCTAGCTGTTAGGCCCTTTAAGAAACGAACATCATCGTCATCATCATCATCAACATCATAAGCTGAACTGATGTTCGTATCCTGTACTACTGTAGGATTTACTGAATATCATCAATTATCGGGAATGACGTTTCACTAGATCGAGGGCTTATCAGACAGTAAGACTTAATTCAGAATAGGAGAGTGATCGTAATATATTTCGAAGTACTCAAGAAATGTGTCCAATATAAATCGTTATCTTGCACTTGGCTTGGTGAACGTCCAGTCGCAGCCTCTTCCCTTTCCCTTAGAGTTCAGAAAAGGAAAGAATACGTGCATTGAATGACAAGGCAAACAAATTCTTCGATCTCAGCAGTTTGTTTGCCCCACCTTCTTCAATGATCATCTTGGTCACACGTAGCAAACCTTGGGTCGAATTCAAGACGTTATCTAAAGTGCCAAACCCTTTCAGTGATCGGGGAAGAGGAAGAGCACTTTGAACTAGGTTTCAACGGCAGATGTTTGAAATTGAAGACTAGGAATATTAAAGCTCAAGGAGACACATCTCTCTTCTTAAGGTCACATAATTTCACTCTTTTCTTAGAATGAACAATGTTTATACATATTTTAAAATCTCATAGCATTACACTACATACATCTTGTTCTTCGAGGATTTTTTCCCAAATTATTTGGGTCGGTATTTTTATGAATCTGACGCAGTTTTACGGTCGACTACATTTTCTGACACTGAACTGTCTGTAGTAATTTGAATGTTCATGTGGTAATGATGTACATTGCTGCGTGTTGTGAGAACATAACGGGAAGTGTAATAAGACAAACGGAAAAACCCAGTTCGTGAGCCGAAGGAGTAGTTGGAATGCATAATCGAACTGAGAATCGAACCTCGTGGCACCTGAACTGAAAGCCAACACATTCACCAGATAGCTAAGAAACAGGACACAGTATTATACCACATAGAGTATATACCTGTATTTGAAACCTGGAGTGACTACCCCAGGAGCTCACAGCTTTTAAATCGTGCATGACAAGAACGGGGACTTAGCTGAGCACTGCTTTATATTCATTTGTTAGTATCGCCAATGACATAGGTGTTAGGTCCTTTAACTTAACAACCTGACCATGCAAGTGGCTCCAAGCTTTGGATCACGTTATCAACTTGCATTCGGGAGGTAGTGGTTACGAACACCACTGTCTGTAGCCCTGAAGGTGGTTTTCCGTGGTTTCCTATTTTCACACAAGGGAAATATTGGGGATGCACCTGAATTAAGGCCATGGTGGGTTCATTTCCACTCGCAGCCCTTTCCTATCACATTCTCACCATAAGATATATCTGTATCGGTGAGATGTAAAGAAAATTGTAAATTAAAAAAGGGAAAAGTAATAATAATCGTCAATAATTTGGTAGACTGTTTTTTTTTTCATTTTGCCCATCCGACCTACATTTTTTCTAAACCTCGTTTCGTTCCAATTACTATTGGGATGGTGTTTTGAGAGTTAGAGTGTCTGACACTTCTTTCTCCTTTGTTTGGTATATTAACCTTTCTCACCTGATTCCAACGACCGTGCAGGTTAGTTTTAAAAAGCCCACCGCACTAGCGAGTTGCTTCAGCCACGTCCACCCAGTTTATTTGATTGTGGGCGGTCTCGCAGTGTGTGCCCCTATGGTTTCTATTGCTATAACTGGCGAACAGGTGCTAGGCCAAGTAATTGTAGATGAAGATGTGGAACGAAAATCACTGTAATAATGTGTTATGTCTACCTGTGCCTCTTTGCGAGAAAGAACTGTTTTAAACTATTCTGATATGAAAAGGTTTCAATACATGTTCGATATTGAGAAATGACTTGCCAAAAGCAAATTGAGAGTAACGTCGAAGTGAATCCTTTTGGTATACATTGATCCAGTTATGATAAAACACACCAGCAATGCAAACTGTCAATCACTTCACAATGGATTTATTACGAGCCAATTAAAATACATTTATTTTGTATCAGATGTTGGAAAAACTTATCCTCCACTCAGTAAATGACGGATATGTGTTTTATACTTTTTTACACGAATGCATTTTTAAATGTCACCCTATACTGGGGACATTGCAGGAAACCTAATGTTAACGAAACCAGGGGTTAAAATTTCGCATTGCGGTTCAAAAACTATAGCTCGCATCGAAAATCAAATTATTCCACATAATAATTAAAAATGTCATCCATAGCTCAGGCGGCAGCGTGTCAGGCTCTCGGCGTTGGGTTTCTTGGTTCAAATTCCTGTCACCCCATGTGGGATTTGTGCTGGAGAAAGCGCTCGCTGGACAGGCTTTTCCTACGGATGCTCAGGTTTTCCCTGTCATCCTTCATTCCAGCAACACTCTCCGGTATAATTCCACTCAGCCTCGGGAGATCAACTGAATAGAGGTGGGTTTGATTCCCACCTCAACCATCCTGGAAGTGGTTTTCCGTGGATTGCTACTTCTCCTCCAGGCGAATGTCGGGATGGTACATAACTTACATAACTTACAGTAAGGCCACGGCCGCTTCCTTCCCTCTTCCTCGTCTATCCCTTCCAATCTTCCCATCACCCACAGGGGCCCTGTTCAGCATAGCAGATGAGGCCGCCTAGGCGATGTACTGGTCATCCTCCCTAGTTGTATACCCTACCCAGAGTTTGAAGCTCCAGGACACTGCCCTTGAGGCGGTAAAGGTGGGATCCCTCGCTGAATCCGAGGGAAGAACCGACCCTGGAGGGTAAACAGTTAAAGAAAAAGAAGAAGAAACTAAAAATTATATTTCACCGAACTCGATAGCTGCAGTCGCTTAAGTGCGGCCAGTATCCAGCATTCGGGAGATAGTAGGTTCGAACCCCACTGTCGGCAGCCCTGAAAATGGTTTTCTGTGGTTTCCCATTTTCACACCAGGCAAATGCTGGGGTTATACCTTAATTAAGGCCACGGCCGCTTCCTTCCAACTCCTAGCCTTTCCCTGGCCCATCGTCGCCATAAGAGCTATCTGTGTCGGTGCGAAGTAAAGCAACTGGCAAATATATCTATATATATATATATATATATATATATATTTCATCTAGTGAGGACTGTAATGTCATACGCGGGGAGGAATGGGATGCGCCACCAGTTTGTTGTGGAATCGTTTCATCTGGGAAATTTTAACAGCTGTAACTTCGGATTGAGTGAACGTATTTCGATGATGTAGATGTCATTTGAAAGGTAATAATGAGGTTCTAAATAGTTCGACTCGTTGGCTGAATGGTTAGCATACTGACCTTCGTTTCAGAGGGTCCCGGTTTCGATTTCCGGTCGCGTCGGGAATTTTAATCACTTCTGATTAATTCTTCTGGCTCGGGGACTGGGTGTTTGTGTCCGTCCCAACACTCTCCTCTTCATATTCAGACAACATACCAGACTACCAACTTCCACACAAACACGCAATAGTGGTTACATCCGTTACATCCCTTTATATATATGGGAAAAGCGGTAAGAAAAGAAGAAGAATGAGGTTTTAAATAATAATAATAATAATAATAATAATAATAATAATAATAATAATAATAATAATAATAATAATAATAATAATAATAATAATAATAAGTGTATGTGCAGTATCACGTGAAATAAGATAATATTGCGAGTGAGAAGTGAAATTTGGCAACATAATTTCAAAATTTGGAAGATTACCTGTCGAAAAGGTCTAGACAATATTCATTAAATGATGCCGGGTTGATAGATCACATCGAGGCACATCGATTAACAACTCGTGTTTTCGCTCAAAGTGTTGTCAGGACATCATCAGACTGTTTTCAATTACGAAATGTGAAAAGAGTATGAATTAGTATCCTAATAATGTCTCTTTCAGACCGGTTACCCCATTCGAATTATTGTATTTGGTAAAAGAATCATGTAATCACAGACTCTACCACAGTCGATGTTGTGATTCTGAGCAGTAACATCAGCACGCTGAAGACTCATAGTCCTCAGTACGTTAGTCACGAGAGCAAGCGAGTTCTTCGACGACGTTCTGCTCGTGTGAGCGATTTGCGAATTGTAACGTTTACCGTCTTGCTGTACGTGCCACCGACTTGTAATAACTGATGAATGTGACTACCGAAAACTCACGAGTCTTCGATTACAGGCGATGAACATGAAATACAAATTGCATAAATGGCTCCAACCCAACTGTAGGAAACCCTAAAGATGATTGCCGGGCTGAGTGGCTCTGACGGTTAAGGCGCTGGCCTTCTAACCCCAACTTGGCAGGTTCGATCCTGGCTCAGTCCGGTGGTATTTGAAGGTGCTCAAATACGACAGCCTCGTGTCGGTAGATTTACTGGCATGTTAGAGAACTCCTGCGGGACTAAATTCCGACACCTCGGCGTCTCCGAAGACCATAAAAGTAGTTAGTGGGACCTAAAGCAAATTGTAAAAAATGTTCCAACATGTTCCAACTCGCAAAACCAGGATAACTCCGCCCCTTCATATTCCGTATTCCCGCCTCTCTCTCGTTCAAAGAAGTTTATTTATCCGCATACCAACCCTCCTTAACTCTTTATCTTCTGACAGGAACTTGGACGTTTTTTCTTCGTATGCCTCCTTTAATCGATTCTCCCTTAACTTAACCTACTTCATTTTGTTCATATTCCTTTTTTCTCTTCTCATTGCTGTCCTCTCTTTTGTACATAATATTTTATTTATTTTTTACTGTACTATACAATTACTTAAGTGTTATATCTGTATTTATCTTACTGTGCCTAGCTATAAGTTCTCTTCGTTTTACGTTCAACAATTTTTCTCGTTGTTTCTTTAGCCTTTATTTTTTGTTTTTATATGTTGTGTCTCTAATTTTGTTAGTTTTTAATTTTTTCCTCTATTTTTATGGTTAGATGTTTTTTCGTCATTATTCTTCCACTTTTCTTTATGCTTGCCTTGTGCTACTCTATTGTAAATATGTATTTCATTGCAGAACTCTGTAATTCGGCTTCTCGCTGTTTTGGTTTCCCAAATAAATAAATAAAAAATAATAATAATTGCATAACGCGACTATTCCATATTCGACACAGCGGCAAATGCTGCCGGCGGAGTAGCTACATTATATGTCAAAATCTGTACTACTGCATTTCTTGCAGGACTATCATTGACAACTGACAGTCGCTCTAGAAGCACATATTCGCTCGTTGGCGACGTATTCTTCTTTCGCATTTCAAACTCGACTTACATTCATCCGGGAGCCTCCATCAAGGTCACAATGTTTCTGATATAGGCACGTATACTTTGGTCGATCATTTTGACCGACTACGAGGACAGGCTTGACTCCAATATGCCTATAACTCTGTGGGAAGATTTAAATTTTGATCTTTTTAAAACCTAAGAGTTGCTCGCATTCACGAAGAAACCTTCCAGTTCAAATTCCGTGGTCGAGTGCAGGACCACTTCCGAAATTAGTTATTTAGATAATTACTTACTTGATTCCTAACTTATTTACTTAATTATGGAAAGCTACGCTGTACGTACCTTGCGATACGTTACATATTTATCATATCATAACGCAATACTGCATATTTTTTTAATTGGTGTTAAGCCAGTATCTGAATAAACGAATCTCAAAATAATATAGTGCATTTTATTTCGCCAGACCACACGGAATTACTCACGATTAAAATGGTTGATGTTTTATCCGACACACACTAACTCCGATCCTTATTCTCCTTTGCAAACCTTATGCTCGCCCCAAAAATGTACTTTTGAATAACATGTTCAATAAAAAATTTTCAGACGGGGAAAAGATAAGGATATCTCGAGTAGAGGAACAGTCACAGTACACTATCGTATATGGAGACTTACAAAATAAATATTAGTGGTCAATAACTAGGCCGTTAGTAACAGCTTATTATAGCTAAGTGCTAACAGAAAGGTTTCATGCTTCGTCAGCTTCACCTGATTCCAGGAGTCGATCAGGAATATTATAAGCTGCTGTCATCAACAGAGGACTATGAGTAATGATAGAAGAGAGTAATCACGTGGAAGAAATTGTAAGGTGAAATATATTTTGGCTGTAAACATGATCATTTTTTGTGTTAAATTGTACAAGTGTTTGTAACAAAGACGCAAGGAAATAAAATGTTCGTAATATAAACGATATGTGATCAGTGGCATATGTCTCGTAAATAGCATTCCACTTCTATGAAACAAGTGTCTTAAATCAGGGAAATATTCTTGAAATAATTCCAGGCCTCACGCGACATGGTTTAATTTGCAGAATCACAAGAAGGTTTAAGGATCAGTTTGCCAAATAATTTCTGAATCCAAACTCTAAAGCGTATATTTGATAAGAGTGTTGAGAAAATCATAGATTGGTTCCAGGAGAAATACAGATTTGATTAACGATGCTTTGGTATTTATTATTAAATAGAAAAGCACACAATATGCAAGAATATATATTTATTCGCTACAGATTTTTGTCAGAGAACAAGATCCCTCTGGGCACTGCAGAGCGTGATAACGACCACAACATTTTTCACACCATCGGCATACACAATCATGGTTCGGTTTACGAAAACTAAGTATAATACGTTCTTTATGATGGAAACCATGGACCGCTGTCCGAGTCACTATATCGTCGCTTCACCGGTAAAACGTTGTATCCCACAATACTCTTCCTATCCATTATTCTCCTTAAGACTGGTCACGCCTCCCAGCCACATATGGATACGCAGTCCATCAGAACAATGTCCGCTGTGTTCGTTTTCCTATGTCGACGATTAAACGAAAATGAACCTTACGTGCATTGTACACTAGGAGTGCGTAAATACGTAATGCAAACGTACATTCCTACAGTACGGTACTGTAAGGTTCATTTTCCTTTACACATGGGCATAGGAAAGTGAACACAACAAAATTTGTTCTGATGGACTGCATATCCATACGTGGCTGGGAGGCGTGACCAGTCTTAAGGAGAATAATTGATAGGAAGAGCTTTGTGGAATACAACCTTTTACCTTTCCAGCGACGATATGTCTGAGATCGAAGCAACTTTGGCACCAAATGTCTGTCTTCTTCGACTTTAACCCATTTAACAGCTCTAGATACTCTTTTGTAGATTGTAGAGTCATAATATGTCGTAGGTCCTCAATGGAGATGAGTCTTCGAGTCAGTTCATATGAAAGTCTTGAGGGTGTGTTTTGACACGCATAGTGTTCTTTTAAGGAAAATTGCTTTCATCCTTTCTATCCCTTTTAGGTCTTTCTTTTTCAGGGAGGTCCATATGATTTTAATTCCATATGTCACGGCTTGTGTAACTTTTAGGCGGAAAAGTTTCAAGGCTGTTTTGATCCAGAGTTAACTAAAATGTTTTGGTATTTGCGATGCGGTATGTTATTCTCCACTGAAGAATCGAAGTATTCCTCTTCCGACAATGTT
Organism: Anabrus simplex; assembly: GCF_040414725.1. Classification (NCBI taxonomy): domain Eukaryota; kingdom Metazoa; phylum Arthropoda; class Insecta; order Orthoptera; family Tettigoniidae; genus Anabrus; species Anabrus simplex. The sequence continues at coordinate 101,146,777 of NC_090265.1, read as the reverse complement.
ACAAACCAAACCAAACTCCATGGCACTACAGCCCTTGAAGGGCCTTGGCCTGCCAAGCGACCGCTGCTCAGCCCAAAGGCCTGCAGATTACGAGGTGTCGTGTGGTGAGCACGACAAATCCTCTCGGCCGTTATGCTTGGCTTCCTAGACCGGGGCCGCTATCTCACCGTCAGATAGCTCCTCAATTCTAATCACGTAGGCTGAGTGGACCTCGAACCAGCCCTCAGGTGCAGGTAAAAATCCCTGACCTGGCCGGGAATCGAACCCGGGGCCTTCGGGTAAGAGGCAGGTACGCTACCCCTACATCACGGGGCCGGCTCGACAATATTACAAGCCTATGGTAATTGTGATGTTTCGCCCCTTAAAGCAACAACCACAACCACGCTCACACACTACCACTACCACTTTTGTCTTTATGTATAATAAAATACGTGAAGGAATTTAACACACCACTGAGTGAAAACTATGAGAATTGTAGCGAAACAAGGGACAATAATAATGGTGTGTATAAAGCAACATATGTGCAATATACTAGGTTTCGTATTAGCCCGTAGTCTCTGGCGGCAACATTGGAAAGCAGCGATGAAGAGCAATATATGCAATCAAACGCCCAAAGCGTCCACAGAACGACATGTGTTTTGTTTGGACTCAAAAGACACGTAGTATACGAGGAAACACATACAAGGTATGGATCATTGTGTGTGTGTGTGTGTCCCTTTGAAGTTAATTTATTCTCATGAAGCGGAGAGCCCACATTAGAGAAACATGGACAAAATACAAAACAATTTGATGGTAAATGTATGTGTATGCTATTTTACACTATTACTTGTTGTGCCTTTCTTGTGAAGCTTTTGTGAACTTCACAATAAAATATATTTCATATTGCGTACGATGACGACTCTGCCACAAGTAAATAAAGCAACTTCTGTGTGGCACAAATATAGAACAGTATAATTTCTGCGCTTCCACATGTATAGTCATTCAAAATAAAATAACGAGTGTATGGTATTGAATGTTACTCGTATTTGACATTTTATCAGAATAAATTTTATTTGTTATAAAAATATATTTCACTCCCAGGTAAATAGAAACCGTATGGATAATTGTAGCAATCATTGCGATTGTTTCTGAGAAAATTACACTTGGGAGAAACGTACATGATATCATGTGATAATTTATTTTTGAACGACTGTACATATATCTGATTCGAGTGCTTGGTAAATATTTTTTGCTCAGTAAATAGCCTCTAATGATAGGATATTTTGAACACTAATAATGATATTATAGGTGCCATCCACTCCAGCATTTAGTCACTGTCAGGTGATAGAAGCGGCCGCAAAACGGAGCACTGTAAATATGTTTATTTATTTATTTACTTATTAATTAATTTTCTTCCTTCATTCTTGACGTAAATTTGCAGCGAAGTCAGAGCTCACAAAGCCTCTCTAACACTTAACCACTTTCAATAATAACATTTTAAAATTGTATGCATAAAAATGAAGGCAAGACATAGTAACTCTACAAAACTCTAAATATGAACTAAATACTGTTCATTGATACAACATAAAATACAATTAAAATTAAATGACTAATACTGTTGTCACGGAATTCGGACGTGTATTGTGGTGTGCCTGGAGACTTGTCAAGTCGCCTTCTGATCAAGGCTAAATTTAATAATTATTTCGACTCATGGAAATTGATCTTGGAGTGTCTTATGTCTTGAGATAATAGTTACGCTGTCCGCCACTGTAGCGCCGGTTTTCGGTAGGCATGCTGTGGAGTCTGTGCTGCCACCTAGGAGCAACCACGGAACTAGACTCACTTTTACTCCTTGCACGCACGATAATGGGCGACTGGTTTTGTTTTGAAAAGTGAAGACACGACGGAGCTGCTTCTGTGTTTACTGTTGGTTTTTGACCGGTTTTAAGTGAAGAAAGAAGAAAGGATGTGGGTTGTAATTGACCCTGGGTGATCACATTGCCAAGGGGCGATGTCCTTGTCGCCGTTCTATTTCCTTTAATTAATTTTTTTTTCTCTACGACCTTAGTACAATCTGTAAGTAAGCATCCACTTTTGTTACCAGGAAATCTAACGATGTGAGAAGGGAACCAGATAAACCCAAGTTAAATTTGTTTGCCTTAATGAAGTACTTAAAAGGATAATATTCTACTGTCTAAGACATTTTCGTGCACTAGCAAGTATTCGGCCGTTACCAATGAAAGACTGTGATCTAGATCCTTTTAATTGTAAATTAATTATCAATCATTTGGGGCTTTGTGTAACTGGTTGTAATGTTGTTCAACGTGTTAAATACTTATAATCTGAAAATCCCCATCAGGGAAGTCATTATGAGTTGGAAATTGTTTCTTTCACCATTCGACTGTGTGTTTGTTTTCCTTTCTGGGTGGGTAGCCATTTTGTGGTCCTTCGTCACGTGACCCCGTTGCCATGACAGCAGTGTTTACATGAGTGTGGGCGTTGCCCCTGTTATTTGACATTTGCCGTCTCTGCTCTTTGTTACGTGCAGACAGCTGACGGGCGTTTTACAGAGAGATTGTTGAATTCGGCTCTTGGGATGAGACGTGATTCTGTAATGCGTCTATTTTTTTTTCGTATGCTTGGCTGTCGTGATTTACTAAAATTTTAATGCGGATAATTTTGGTCCTTGACGACTTGTTTTAACTGTGGATCACTTAAATATTTTATCTGTTTACTCCTTCCTAATGTTTTTGGTGGAATTTATTTATTGTGGATTTCACATGTTACTGCTCGGGTTCTGCAGTTGAAGTGGTTATTAAGGAACATTTTTCACTCTGAAAAATTTTGTTGTGTGAAAACCTGGTTTGGAAAAAGTGATCAATTAAGTACCCCTTTCTTGGGTTCATTTCTTTGGGTTGTTTCCTATTCCCAGTTTACCCTCTCTGAAGATTTCTTGAAAGTTCTGGTTTGTGAGCTCAGATTATTTTCATTTTAATTGATTTCCATGTTTTTAATTTTAAAGAACCAGAAGGTCGTATAATTAATTTAATTCCTTTCAATTTTACTCCATGGAATTTGAAATTAATCTTTAATTACGATTTATTAATTTAATTTCCCTTTATTTTCCTCTCTTAATTTGAGGTTAAGCTTTAATTACCATCTTTTAATTTTATCCCTTTTATTTGCCTGACTGAAATTGAAATTTAATTACTATTATTTTACCTTCTCTCAATAAAGTTGTTGTAATCCGAAAATGAATTATGATTTTAGTCAGTAAGCATTATTTCTCTTTCTATCCACTTGACCTCTGTTTAGCCTAGCTGTTTCCACGCTTGCTACGGTCTTGCTTTGGGAAAATTAGTTCTGATTTATTTAATTTGTTTCCCTGGATCGTGCAACTACTGTTGTAAAATACCTAGCTTGTAAGTTCGCGACAGTATTTTGGTATCAGTTCGCGTGGTTCTTTTGTTTTGTTTGAATTTTAATTTTCTCTGTGATTCTATTTCCCTTTTAGTAAACTGTTGGTGGTTTTTTTAACCTATCTTGAGAATTATTGAATACTGACTAAAATAATAACAAGGCACATTTTGAAAGTGCTTAATTGTAAAGAGGAAGGCAAGATTCGACTTGTGTTAATGCAAATATATTTCTGTTCCATGTGCATTTTGTCATCTTGGGGGAGCCCATCGCTGCTGTGTGAGGTATCTGAGGGTTATGTATTCCTGATTCTTTGGCTTGGGAGCTTGGTATGCTAGCTTGCTGCTGGAAATTTGCTTTGATCTAATCATAAGGCTGACAACCGGTGAGTTATTTTATTTGATTTTCTCTTAGTAATATCTCAGTCTTGTAACTGAGAATTTGATTTGCATGAAGAAAGGTGAAAACATCTCACACTGTTATTTGTCTTGGCGTGCATCTGTGTCTTCCTGTCTTGTGTTTGATGATTCAAATGGGTTTGGGATACCCTAAATTAACCGGGAAGTAAAGGTTACTGGATCTCTTATTGTTTTCTCGGTGCCTGAAGGCTCTTATGCGTCACTCATAACCTTTCTTTGGGGGTGTTGATCTGCCTGTTCTTTAGTGGAAATAAGCTTAACGAAGGAAGTGTGTATTGGGCGTAATCTTTGTTTCGGTGTTCCTTACCCAAAAAACTATGTCTCGTACTGTGATTTTTCCCTATCAGCTTCGAAAGGCTGAGTTGATATATGAACTATCAATCCGGAATTTAGAGGTACCTAGTACCATAGGAGAGTGTGCTGCCTTACTGACAGCAAATGTTCATGTTCCCATTGACCTGTCTATTATTGATCGAACTAAGTGTGGGGAATTTTTAAGTGTGATATGTGACTCGTTGCAAGAAATTAACGTTATTAGGGAAGAATTTTCCGAATTACCTCCTTCAAGAGCTCAAGTGAACAGGTGAAAGGCCAGAGCTCATCACTATCTTGGGCGCATCCAGGACATTCTTGCTGTTAAGCCTGAGGACGAAATTATGACAGAATGTATCAAGTTAATACTATTGTTTCGGGCATTTCAGCCGAACTTGACCTTTTGTTGATCAACAAAGATGTTAGTAATATGGGAATTTCTGAGAAAGTTAACTCCATCACGCCTTCGTCTGAACCTTCTCCAAATACTATTGTATCCTCTCCTCATAACCCATGTAACTGTGGTATCTCAACTTCTGTTCTGGAAAACTTGCTAACTCGAGTTAATTCTGCGTCATCTCCTAATTGTTTGAGGGAGATTTTTAAAGGAGTAAATAATTTTTCTGTTAACTCTATTGAGGAAAGCATCAGGTTTTTAAGATTTCTTGTGGAGCTGACGGAGTCAGCTAATGTTTATTCTGTGGACGATTTGGGCATTTTTCGTGCTCTATTCCCTCACTGTGAAGGGATTTTGAAAAGAGAGATTTCCGAGGCTATATCTCGGAGCCTATCCATCAATGCTTTCCATGAGCTGGTACTAGGGAAGTTCATTCCATCTCTTGCTCTCCAGAGCTTAATTCCCAAACACTGTTTCAGAACTCAGTTTTTACATGAAAACTTGTTGTCTTATGTGTTGGACTTGAGATTTTACTGCAAGGTATTTATGATCTCTGTTCAGGAAAATGAGATGGTGGCTAGGATTTTAAAAGGCATATCACCCTCGTATCGGTCCTACCTCTCTTTAACCCGATGTCCCACCAATTTCCGAGAACTGGAAGAGGCATGCTCATTCGCTGAGGACGTCAAACATGGTGACTCTACCAGACCTGTCAACCTCCCTCCTCCTGTTAGACCTGAGAAACCTACTGTCTCTTCAGTTGCTAAGGATGGAAATGTTCGGAAATGTTTTAACTGTGGTTCTAGGGGTCATTTGAGGAACACTTGTCCAGTTGTTAAACGTCATTCTGGTGGTTGCTATTCCTGTGGATCCAAACAACATGTGAAGAAAAACTGCCCTTTGTCAGTTCAGAGTAATAATCAATGACTAGAAGACAACGAATGTAACAGGCCTAGCGTTGAAAATCCTTGGACGTCTGAAAAATTTATTTGCCCGCATCAGTGTAACAAGATTTCTGTTCATGTTCCCTCCCAAGGTACTTGTACTCCCGTAGAAATCAATAATGAACCGGTAAACGCTTTACTTGATACCGGAAGTGTGGTGTGCCTAATTAATTCGACATGGTACTATAAAATGAAATCTCCATGTAAATTGCCGGAATTGGAATCTACGAAAGTCAAATGCGTCGCTGCTAACTCTCAGTTTTTGAAAATTTTAGGTTCAGTCAAGGTTAAGTTGAGGATTGGCAGATTTACCTGGAAGGTCAGATGTTTAGTAACGCCTAATTTGACTTGTAACGTAATTCTTGGTTCGAATTTTCTGTCTAGCGTAGGTCTAGTGTTAGACTTACAGAGTAGGAATTTCTTTTTTAAATTTTCTCCAGACGTTAAGTTTGCTTTGGTTGATGCTCCGTTGAAGATACCCATTTCTTCGTGTGTAGGTTACCCGTCTCCTGTCGAGGATAGTGATCTGAATTGCCTTGATCTGGGGCATCTAGGGGAAACTGAAGCTGAACAAGTGCGAAACCTCTGTAAAGAATTTCCGGAAGTCTTAACAAGTAAATTAGGGTTGACTGATGTCCTAGAATATGACATTGAGTTGTTAGATCATCAACCGGTCAGATCTCCTCCGTATCGTCTGTCTCCACCACGTATGCTAGAATTGAAGAAGATTGTGGAACAGATGGAAAAGGATGGTGTCATCAGACCTTCTACCTCTCCATATGCCTCTCCGGTGTTCTTAGTGCCCAAGTCTTCTGGCGGTTTCCGTGCTGTAATAGACTATCGAGTTCTAAATAGTAAGATAGTACTCCAGTCGATTCCTTTGCCTGATCTCCACACTTGTTTCGGATGGTTTTCTGGGGCGAAGTTTTTCACCGTTCTGGACTTGAACCAAGCGTACTACCAGGTCCCCCTTTCTAAGCGATCCATTCCCCTAACTGCCTTTATAACCGACTGGAACCTGTATGAGTTCCTGAGACTGCCGTTCGGTTTGAGCTGTGGAGCAGCTGTGTTGTCGAGGCTGCTCAATTCCATTCTGTCGGACATAAAGTTCAAGTTTGTGTATAATTATTTGGACGATGTCGTAATTTTTTCAAACACCTTCGAAGAACATCTAGAACATATTAGGGAAGTTTTGGTACGCCTGAAGAAGGCTGGACTTACTGTCAAGCTATCTAAGGTTGCCTTCGCAAAGCCTAGCATGTCCTTCCTGGGGCATGTAGTTTCCTCAGATGGTGTCTCCATAGATCAGTCTAGAACTCAAGGTATCAGGGATTTCAAACCTCCTAGGGACGTTAAAGGTGTTGCCCGCTTCATTGGTATGGTCAATTTTTTTCGGAAATTCATTTCAAATTTTGCAGAAATTGCTGCTCCCTTGAATTGTCTTAGACGCAAAGGTGTGAAGTTCACCTGGGGTACCGCCCAACAAGTAGCCTTCGATTCTCTGAAAGCTGCCTTGACCAATGCTCCGGTGTTGGCAATTCCTAACTTTAACAAGGGATTTGTTGTGCAAACCGATGCTTCCAATAAGGCTATTGCCGGGGTACTCTTGCAGGAGTATGATGGTGAGCGTAGACCTATTGCCTATGTATCTAGAACTCTTAATAGTTTGGAAAGTAAGTACTCTGTCTATGAACTAGAATGTCTTGCAGTCTTGTTCGCTCTTGAAAAGTTTAGACCATTCATTGAGCATGTGAACTTCGAGTTGGAAACAGACAATCAGGCTCTTTCTTGGGTGCTAAATAGGCCCAAAAGAACCGGCAGGATAACCAGGTGGGCGCTTCGTATTTCTTCTTTCAAGTTCAACGTTCGTCATATTAGGGGTTCTGAGAATGTCATTGCAGATTGCTTAAGTAGAATGTTCGAAGGGAATGACGAGTCTGAACTGAATCCTAATGTGGGAGAACTTGAAGTCAATGCTGTTGGTGTCGGTGCAATCCTTTCAGATTTTCCTCTACTGTATCATGAGTTCGAAGATCATCAGAAGTCGGATCCTGAATTGAAGAAGATCATAGACGCAATTAATGATGGTACGGAAGTAAAACCCTATTCTTTGTCTAAAGGTGTCCTTTGTTGTAAGGGTCGAAAGGACCGTAACCTAAAAATCGTTGTTCCAAAGGTTCTTGTACCCATCATTTTTAAGTACTATCACTCTTCACCCATTGGTGGTCATCTAGGTACTTACAAAACCAGGCAAAAGATCCGGCAGTTTTTCATTTGGAAGAAAATGGATCATGACATTAGAACGATGATCAAATCTTGCCAATCTTGTGGCATTAGTAAGCCTAACTTGAACAACAGAATTGGATTGCTGTCATCTTCCCAAGCCTCTCGCCCCATGGAACGGTTGTTTATAGACTACGTAGGACCTTTCCCTCGCTCTTCCCTTGGAAACACCCATATCTTTGTATGTATTGATGCTTTCTCTAGATTTTCCTGGATTTTCCCTACCCGATCCACCAACTCCCGTACTTCTATTAACTGCCTAAATTCCATCTTCTCATCATTCGGTCCTCCCAAGTTTCTGGTTTCGGACAATGCTAGTTCCTTCACTAGTAATTCTTTCAGGAAATATCTATTTGAATTGTCCATCTCCCACGTTACTACCACCCCTTATTATCCGAACCCTTCATATGCTGAAAGGTTAAATAGAAATTTAAGATCTTCTCTGATTGCATATCATCACGACAACCAATGCAAATGGGATTCTTGTTTGCATTGGCTGGCCCACGCCTTCAACTGTGCTACTCATGAATCTCACCGGAAGACACCTATGGATCTTATGTTCTGTTATACTCCATATTCTCCTATGTCTAATCTGTTGTCTATTGAAGATCTGTTGCCTGAATTCTCTAAACCTAAAGATGTCCAAAAAATTTGGGATGAGGCGAAGAAAAATTTGGCTGTGTCCTACGAAAAGGTTAAAAATAGGTATGATAAAGACAGAAAGTCATCAGAATTGAAAGTTGGTGATCAGGTCTATGTAAAGTGTTACCCCATCAGCAAGGCTGTCCATAAGTTTTCTGCTAAACTTGCCCCCAGGTATCAAGGGCCCTGTACCTTGTTGCAGTTTCTAACTCCGGTATCCGTCTTAGTCAGTGATCCAATTGCTAAACGTATTAGGCGTGTTCATCTTTCTCAAATTAAACCTGGTTAACTGGTAATTTTTCTTGTTGGAACCTTTTGTTAAGTGTAACGTGGGTGGAGAATTAACACCCTCTGTTGAAGTTGTTGTGCATACTACTGATTGGTGAGTGAATTTATTATTTGCCTTGTGTTAAGTATTTTCGGATGGTTCACTTGGTAACTTATTGATGATTTTCTGATTGGGAACTTGTAACTCGTGAATTTTTGGTTATCTTCTCTATTTTAGTGTTCTTGTGTTATTTCCCAAATTATCATCATTATTTATTTGAAAACTGATGCTTGTGTGGTGTACTTCTGAATTACCATTTTAGTAATTTATGGTGTTTACCTTGCTAATTGTACTTCTCAGATAGTTTCTATCCATTAAGTGGGTAATTTAACCTAAGGAAACATGTCCTGATTGTTTCCGCGTTGAATGTTGAACACCCGATTAATTTATCACGATGTGACTTGATCATTGCTATCCTGAAGAGTAGTTGTGGTGATATGAATCGTGTGTGTTTACTGTGTGAAAGTTTTCCATCTGTCATCTTTTCATTGTGTGGGTGTGAGTGTGTGGGATTGGTAGTGATTCGAGTGACGTCGTATGTTGTTTATTTTGGAGTGGTTATTGGCTTTGGTGTTGTATGGTTGGTTAGTGGTGGAGATAATAGTTCGTTTGCCTAGTGCATGGACTCTGTGTCTTAATCGAGCTTCATTTCGTACATACTGATACCTTGTACTTATCTATTGCTCAACGACCTTATGTTGTCTCCTTGGTTAGCCTTGTCAACTGCTTCTGGGTTTGTTCTAAGCGTGAAACTATCCCTAATCTCATTTATCTGGTATTACTTACTTAGGTGGAAACTATATTGGAATTCTATTATCTTTTCTTAGTGCAATGGAATTGAGTTGTGCACTGCCTGAGCATTGTTGTTGAATTTATTTAACTTTCAACCTTAGTGGTATCTACGGTTGGTTTTCATTCTTGAGTTGCAGATCACTGCTGGTGTTATGTAATTTACCTATCTACTGGTTGTTAGTGTTATTTTGGTTTGCTAATGGGATCTTTTCCGAAGCATGTATCTTCTTGGACCTAATCGGTATGCCTAAGGGCATTGATTTACGATGTTTTGGTGGAGTAATTCTAATTTAATGTTTATTGAGATGGAATTATGGCTGAAGATCATGGTGTCGAAGGTGTTTATCTTTTAAACTCTAATGAGTTAACCCATGTGTCTTATCTGTGGTTGTTCCTATGGGTATCGGGTCAAGTATTTAGTAGCCATGGCACTTTGGTATGGGAGTGTGTTTCTTTCAATTGTACCTCTGTGTCTCAGTAGATTTTGGGAGGAATTAAGAGGTGTATCTGCAACTCATAGTGAATTAACTTGTCTTGCTATTTATTTCTTCTTGGTGTCGTGTACTTGGTTGCTTCATCTCACGTTTCTCTGCGTTACCTGCTAATCCGACGTAATTTTGAGTTTGTTTTTTTTTACTACATGGTTCTATTTATGTTATGTGCCACTCTATGGCGTTTTCTTTTCCCCAGTGGTTCTGTAAGGGACATCCGGTAGTGTGCGTTGTGTAAGGTATCGCTCCTTATCTTCCTTCTTGGTTATCTAATCTGAGGTCTCACCTTTGCCTTTTGATTTGATTGGATGTACCATTGTAGGATGAATTATTTAGTGATGCCATATAATAGGTTGGTTATTAGATTCCGGATTGTATTCGCTCCTGAGTTTTTTTTGCTCCGTTTCTGTCCTGTTGATTCCATGTTCTTTATTATGCTCAGAGGAGTGTTTGCTGTTGATCTGTAAACTATTCTTGCTTGGTATTTCTTGGGTGATCTGTTGTCGAGGACCGACTATGCGCAGCCCTACCATCTTGATTTGAAAAAGATCTCCAACCGATCGGCTCAAAGCTACTCTTGCTTGAAAATGGTTTATCTGATAGTCATGGAATTGGCATTGATCTGAATTCTGTGCTTTCTGTGTTTTTCTTCTATTGGTTGAGTTGTATCCTTTTCTCCTTTCCCTTCCTGTTTGTGATGCCTTGAATCCGTGAGATGTTGATCCAAGTTTTGAAATGATTCTGTAGTGTTGGTTGTACAACGAAGATTTTGAAATATTGACCATTTAACTCACTGATTGGTAGTGCTTGTGCTATTATGCTCAAAGTATATTAACTTTCTTTGTTTTCTATTTAATTGAATTTGTTTGAGACCTGTCCTTGGTCTATGTATTATTTTCTGGGGTAATTTTTTCTTGGTTTCCTATGTATCTCCTTTCTTTGGGGTTTACTTTGAATCTCTTTGTTTCTTCTGTTGGTAACTTGCGTGGAGTGGTTGGATGCCTCATGATGTAGCGATGGCCATGATGCTTCTTGTTTCCCTTTGGTTAAATGATTTTTATGCACTAATTTCTTGGGTTACTTGTTTACTATTTCTTCCTGGGTGTATGTAAATTTTTTTTTAAATGTGAATCGTGCCTTTCTCTATAGTAAAAGCCCCAAATTTTCATTTAGAAAAATTAATTTCTTAGTATTGTTCAAAGATTTTTGAAACCTGGTTCTCGCCGTCGGGAATTTAGTATGAAAACTCGTGCAAATATCAGAAGTGACTATAACGGTTGGTGTATTACTTCTTCAAAATAGACTGTTTCTGTGTTAACAGATCATTATCGTATGGAGTGATGTGAAGTTGTTCTACAAATCTAATTATGGACTTCGACGCACGTTGATCTGCTTCAACTGCCTATTGAGTTATCACCTTATCATGTAAGCTCAACGATCTGGTTCTAACCGGTAACCTCGCTTCTCCTAGAAACGTTAAGTAAGAAATTTTATTGCATGTATATTTGAAGTGCTCCTTTATCTCCGATCATCTTCGTTTCGTCCTACCCCATGTTAGTCTTTCGGGGGAGGAGGAACTGTCACGGAATTCGGACGTGTATTGTGGTGTGCCTGGAGACTTGTCAAGTCGCCTTCTGATCAAGGCTAAATTTAATAATTATTTCGACTCATGGAAATTGATCTTGGAGTGTCTTATGTCTTGAGATAATAGTTACGCTGTCCGCCACTGTAGCGCCGGTTTTCGGTAGGCATGCTGTGGAGTCTGTGCTGCCACCTAGGAGCAACCACGGAACTAGACTCACTTTTACTCCTTGCACGCACGATAATGGGCGACTGGTTTTGTTTTGAAAAGTGAAGACACGACGGAGCTGCTTCTGTGTTTACTGTTGGTTTTTGACCGGTTTTAAGTGAAGAAAGAAGAAAGGATGTGGGTTGTAATTGACCCTGGGTGATCACATTGCCAAGGGGCGATGTCCTTGTCGCCGTTCTATTTCCTTTAATTAATTTTTTTTTCTCTACGACCTTAGTACAATCTGTAAGTAAGCATCCACTTTTGTTACCAGGAAATCTAACGATGTGAGAAGGGAACCAGATAAACCCAAGTTAAATTTGTTTGCCTTAATGAAGTACTTAAAAGGATAATATTCTACTGTCTAAGACATTTTCGTGCACTAGCAAGTATTCGGCCGTTACCAATGAAAGACTGTGATCTAGATCCTTTTAATTGTAAATTAATTATCAATCATTTGGGGCTTTGTGTAACTGGTTGTAATGTTGTTCAACGTGTTAAATACTTATAATCTGAAAATCCCCATCAGGGAAGTCATTATGAGTTGGAAATTGTTTCTTTCACCATTCGACTGTGTGTTTGTTTTCCTTTCTGGGTGGGTAGCCATTTTGTGGTCCTTCGTCACGTGACCCCGTTGCCATGACAGCAGTGTTTACATGAGTGTGGGCGTTGCCCCTGTTATTTGACATTTGCCGTCTCTGCTCTTTGTTACGTGCAGACAGCTGACGGGCGTTTTACAGAGAGATTGTTGAATTCGGCTCTTGGGATGAGACGTGATTCTGTAATGCGTCTATTTTTTTTTCGTATGCTTGGCTGTCGTGATTTACTAAAATTTTAATGCGGATAATTTTGGTCCTTGACGACTTGTTTTAACTGTGGATCACTTAAATATTTTATCTGTTTACTCCTTCCTAATGTTTTTGGTGGAATTTATTTATTGTGGATTTCACATGTTACTGCTCGGGTTCTGCAGTTGAAGTGGTTATTAAGGAACATTTTTCACTCTGAAAAATTTTGTTGTGTGAAAACCTGGTTTGGAAAAAGTGATCAATTAAGTACCCCTTTCTTGGGTTCATTTCTTTGGGTTGTTTCCTATTCCCAGTTTACCCTCTCTGAAGATTTCTTGAAAGTTCTGGTTTGTGAGCTCAGATTATTTTCATTTTAATTGATTTCCATGTTTTTAATTTTAAAGAACCAGAAGGTCGTATAATTAATTTAATTCCTTTCAATTTTACTCCATGGAATTTGAAATTAATCTTTAATTACGATTTATTAATTTAATTTCCCTTTATTTTCCTCTCTTAATTTGAGGTTAAGCTTTAATTACCATCTTTTAATTTTATCCCTTTTATTTGCCTGACTGAAATTGAAATTTAATTACTATTATTTTACCTTCTCTCAATAAAGTTGTTGTAATCCGAAAATGAATTATGATTTTAGTCAGTAAGCATTATTTCTCTTTCTATCCACTTGACCTCTGTTTAGCCTAGCTGTTTCCACGCTTGCTACGGTCTTCCTTTGGGAAAATTAGTTCTGATTTATTTAATTTGTTTCCCTGGATCGTGCAACTACTGTTGTAAAATACCTAGCTTGTAAGTTCGCGACACTGTGCATATAATGTTTTCTAAATACCCGCTCCTAACAGTCAACTGAAATTAATTTATAATAATATTCTTATAATAGATAGCAGGAAATGTGAACTAGTAAACAAGAGCTGTGTGTTCTACATATTACTTACAAACAGCATGATGAAATTATAAATAAATAAGATCTGATAACTTAAGGCAATAACAGTCATAACACTAGTAATCAGAATAAATATAATAATGATAACTAAAGTGCATAACAGATAAAAGAAAACCCATTCATACAACATACGAACAGTAACTCATCTCTGGGACTAACGTATGCATTTAATATGATTTATTCACAAAGACATTAATTCGCCTACATGAAATAGTCACAGAAGTCTAAATTCTAATTTAAAATTAGGTGGGTAGAAATAATTTTCTGGAAGTGCTCATGGCCCTGAAGTTCACTCAGCCTACATCAGGAATGAGTACCATATTAATTTCTGGGGCCAAAGACGGTGGGCATAGTGATAAACACTCTACTTCACAATGTTTGGAGGTTACGGATTATGTATTCATTTAACTTTCACCCTTCGAAGGGACTGTATGGAGATGATTTCGCTTTGCTTTCTGGGTACCAACAATTTAAGTGAAATATGTAAAGAGACAATAATGAATCAATGTTGTGAAGCTGACATGACGGGTTGTATAGTAGAAGATAATCAGCAAATCCTTAATTAGATCTATTTTACATTTTGTAATTTGTTGTAATTTTCATAATTTTCTCTAGTATACTATCCTTCAGACTTTGTAAGAATAATACGTTCACTTTGTTAAACTACATTTAATTCTAAGCACAGAACGTCTCACAGAGCAGTCCTCAGGACATACGTTGTGCTTTTCACTTAAATATGAGATATAAGACTCCCATTTATTATTTTACTCTTTACCGATACTCACAGCCGGATTATATCACTTTGAGTGCGTATCTAATCACCAGTGTACATGCTTGTTGGCGAATAGCAACAGTGTTTGCTCTACTGGTAGAGCCATTGGTAGACAGGCAGTGTGCTACAATCTTAACATCCCACAGAGCAGACGCAAGACCTGTTCGAATTTCATGATGGAGCAGGTTTTCAATGTAGTTCTCTTTTCCGACAAAGAATTTCACAGTCACTACAATCGGGATGAAGAGCAGGTTGTGCTGGGACATTCGTCACGGATAGCTTGAACCGGCAAGATGCTACGTGACATCTTGATTACATTATCCCATACCCCGAGAAGCGTGAATTTATAATACAGGGCGATTCTAAATTATTTTGCTGATTTTAGTACTTAAATATGGTAGTTTAATGCAACGCCGGCAAACAGAGTGTGTATCAAACTTATACAAAGAACAACTGAACAATATTTTGCCTATGGCACTACAAACGTTCGATATGCGACCCACTCGTAACATGGAACACATTGATGGGATATTCTAGTTTTGGCCACACGCAGCCCAGCATGTCACGATCAAGCTCTGCAAGTGCTGCTGTGATGCATGAATACAGATCAATCACTGTTTTTGAAGTGGTGGTACAAAAGCACTGTCCTTTATGAAACTGTACACAAAGAAACTACGCCGGGTGATGTCCGACAAACAATGCCGGCTTAAAAAGCAGTTCGTTATTGTCTTCATATATACGGCCGATCCATCGTCGCAGTGCAGTGGTGTTCAGATAGCCCCGAACAACACGGTGGTGACGTGGTTGTGCGCCAATTGCTGAAAAATTAAATTCGGAATGTCTTACTCAAGCTGCAGAAAAAAAAAATATTCAGTTAGCATGTCCAGATAGTTCATACCGGTCACAGTATCGTCCAAAATACATTGTCCATAAATCTTGAGACATTCAGTATCACAGACCGTATTATTTTATGGGGAAGCATGTTACACAACTAGATGGCGGTTTTCCTTCCCCGAAAACCGCACATTATACTACTCATTTGTAGCGACAAGCAAAACATTGCTTCTTCGGTAAACACCAGTTTCAACGTAAAATCACCCGCTGCCAGCTTTGCAGCAAGTCCCCAGTGAACGATGCTCGCAACGGCGAGTTTGCAGTCACTGGAATCGATATGGTTTCATTATATGTTGTTTCTGCAGCGCTCAAACCACTGTCATCTGCGGAATTTATAGTTCTCAGCTTGCACGGTGTGTGGACTTCTGCGGGTTTCTTGCAAATAAGTCACGCAGACGCTTCACTGCCACGTCATCGACGGACGGGTAGCCTATTGACGTTCCCTTACAAATGCAGCCCGTCGCTTCAAATGGGGCATACAAATCGACTTACCGGAATTTTGGTTCAGTCCAATTCTTGTCCGGATATGTCGAACAACCACAACAAAAAATGAAATGGCGTATGGCTCTTAGTGCCGTGAATGTCCGAAGACAAATTCGGCTCGCCAGATGCTCTTTTGATTTGACGCTCGTAGGCGACCTGCGTGTCGTGATGAGGATGAAATGATGATGAAGACGGCATACCCGTTTCATCGAAATTAACCAATTATGGTTAAAATTCCCGACCCTGCTGGGAATCGAACCCGGAACCCCTGTGACCAAAGGCCTGCGGAGCCGGACACAACCACGACAGATTTTTTTGCATGATAATTTAGAACACACAGCGTTTTCTGCTGCCCGCTACTCGTAATTTCCAACTGATGGAAGGCAGCGAAACTAACACGGAAAGGGAGCGCGGAGATCAAACATTTTGGAATGGTCGGTCGCTAGTTTCGTTACATCTGATGTATTACATCATTCATAGTACCGACTTCAATTCGGCAACATAATTTAGAATCGACCTGTAGTAAATATAGCCTTTTACAATTCCTTTATTCCAAATTGAGAAATAAATAAACAAATATTTTTACCGAAAGAAGACCCAATGTCTATTTAAATGGACAGTCATCATTTAAACCCTTGGGTATCAATATACAAAAAATACTCCATAACATGTTTTTAAACATATTTCAACATGTATAAACAAGTTTAATCAAAATCTCTCAACCTGAACTACGTTGGGTCTCAGGAGGTTATAATAAAGGAGAAAACATCCAAAGCAGGTGAGAAAGAAGCTTGAATCTTATTGATTTTCAGCAAACGATTAAGACCTGATAACTAAATTATTCAGCCGAGTCAGATATACGTAGTTAATTGAGTCCCCCACGAATCCGCGTAATTTACTTAAACAATGGCAGTGAAATTCCTTGGAAGTTTGCCGAGGATCAGATCGTGTGTAGACCTTAAGGCATCTTTATCTTATTACGTAAGAGCAGTGTCTGCTCTCCGCTTTCCGTTATATCCTAATGCCAAGGCAGTTTCGAGCGAACAATAAGATACTCTCAGTCATGAAATGTTAACTATTTACAGTACTTAAATTTGTTATACACAATTTTAGGTAAGTAAATGTTAAAAAAATTATCCATCAGAACTGTTTAAATTCCTAATTATACTTGGTATGATAGACATTATATCCTCGAACACTAATTAAAATTGCTCGTTCTCGATAGAGACTCGTGAAGACTACTGACGTAAAAATTAATATCGTAGTGTTTAATATATTTTATCTGTCAAGTATGAAATAATTTTTGGATTTTTTCAGTCTAAAAAGCAATTTTAATGAACTTTATTCAAAGAGAGTTAGCTTCGCTGAAGGGGCCACGGAGTTGAAAGTTTGCATTTGGGAGATGTGTGATCAAATTCCACCACTGGCAGCACTGAAATAATTTTCCCTGCTTCTCCGTTTTCAAAATAAAAAAATACTGGAACCTGTGCCTTAATTACGTTTATGGCCATAACGCCTGAAATTTTAGTGACTGGACATTCATTGACTTAATTCCTTAAACATCTGTTGAGGAACATAGGGCTGCGACAAGGTTTTGCCATCTGGTTCTGTGATGTGCCATGTGTTTCAGCTTTCCCCATGTATACCCTAGCTGCTCACTATCTCTACTGGTCTCCTCCATCTCATCTTAGGTTTTCCTCTCCTCCTCTGCTCCTAGGAATTCCACTGGAGAGCTTGTTTTGCTTTGTTGGCACATTCATTACAGAATTCCAGAAGTCTCACATTTCCGTTAAGTAAAATTCTCTCAACAATGCACTGCCCCTGCTAGGTGCAGTATCTCCCACGTCCTTCCCCCTTGTGGGTGGGGGTGGTTGAATGACACTCATGGTATCCCCCGCCTGCCATAAGAGATTATTACAAAGGGCCTCAGTGGCTCTCAGCTTGGGAGCGTGTTTTGGCAACCACGAAGCCCTGAGCTGAGTCTTGGCATTGTTTCCACTTACTTGTGCCAGGCTCCTCACGTTCATCTATCCTGTCCGACCTACAATGGTCAACTCTTGTTCTTTCCCGACCCCGACGGTATTAGGTTGCGAGGACTAGGGTGTCTTCCATTTTCACGCACTTCGTAGCCCTTGTCTTCCTTTGGCCGATACCTTCACTTTTCTAAGTGTCTGGTCCCTTCCAATTTTCTCTCTGATTAGTGTTATATAGCGGATGGGTGCCTAGTTGTACATTCTCTTAAAACTATAATCATCATCATCACCTCCCACGTACTTTTGCCAACTTTGTGCCTTGGCAACTCATTGTATCCAACTATTCATACGCAGTAGGCCTACACTACATCAGACTTTCACGACAGTAAATACAACTTTTCTGGTTTACCATACAATAGGCCTCTTTAATTTGCCCTGTGCTAACAATAGCCACAAGGTAATTCAAGACCGAGGTGTCCATCAGTACGGACTTGCCTGTGGACATGCACGAGTTGTGCCCATGGTCAAGATATTCTCCTGCGGACTACCATCGAACCTCGAAGGGTCGAGGTCTAGTTGCACCCCTGTTCAGTGGGGTAGGTTTCTCCATTTGTTAATATTCGGCCGTTCGTTTTTATTTGAATGACCTTCTTAATAGTAACAAGTATGAAAATTACATTTAAATATCAAAAGAGTTATTGAAATGATTACATCCCCATAATAACGTCCTTTTGACACACATAAAATAAGGTTACAAATTAATTTATGATTGAATCATTAATCACTTCACCTAACCTAACGTATTATAATTTTGAGTATGGTCTCTACATCGCACTTAAACGTTATTTTAACTCTGTATTTAAACTGAATTCCAAAAGGTATTTTAACTGATTTCCAAAGGTTGTGACTACATAAGTTCCATGGTGGCAATTCGACCCTCACTCTGAGCTGACCACGGAATATGGATATCACTGACCGCGGGCCCAACTCAACATCCCCCTTGCCGATATATAGCCTTCTACTGGAAATACCACTTGCAAACCCTGTAACGCCTGTTCGTAGTTCATTTATACCATTCACTCATCCAAAATAGAGTCAAGCTGTTGTACGTAGATGAAGAGAAGTGTATGAAGAATAACACAAATTCCCAGTCCCCGAGCCGGATGAATTAACCTCACGCAGTTAAAAATCCTTGGCTTGACGGCATTGACCAATAGATCATCATCCCAGGACTATCCGCGGCTAGGATAATTGCTACCTGTTATCAACAACCCGCAGCTGCTATAAAAGAAGCAGGCCAACATCATCGAGAAGAAAGCTGTCTGGCTTACGGCTTCGTATCCTGGGTTCGTGGCTTATGTCTGGTCCCAACCACTTGGAAAACTCGCCCTGTCATGACTTAACAAAGAAGTCGTCGTCACGCGAGACTTGCCAGCAACGTGGACTGGACAGCCCAGTGCGTCGTTGAAATTGTATGTTGTTCCCTGTGGGGTGAATTTCCAACAAAATGTTATCATCTCTAGCATCTGTAACATCTGTAGCAATTTTAAAGATGTACAGCGAATAACGCAATCATTATACTGTACTAGTCATCAAGAATATTCTTTTGTAAATTCTTCATTAACGTCATTTAAAACGCTTTCGATATACTTCCTAGAAATCTCCTTGTCAGTCATTTGAATACCTTCAGTGGCACCTAAGGAAAGTTCGCGCCGAATGAAGGAATTTAAATGACTAGTCAAGTCATCGTCTGTCTCCATGACATGCTTCCAGATCGTGCGAATATATTTATTGTATAAAGAGTAATAAGTGATAAAATTAAACGGTGTTCGCATATTGATGAATAATGATATGAAATGTCTTAAGCAACGTACATACAACCAAGCAAGTTGGCCGTACCTTGAGGGGCGCAGCTTGCATACGGGAGATAGTGGGTACGAACTCCACTGCCGGTAGCCTTGAAGATGGTTATTCGTGGTTCCCGATTTTCACAACGGGTAAATGCTGCGACTCTATCTTAGGCCTAATTAAGGCTATGGCGCTTCCTTCCCACTCGTAGTCCTATCTATGTCGGTGCTTCGTAAAGCCAATTGCAAAATAACAGTTCATTCCTCAATCATCTGTAAGGAGCACACTAGGCCCTTCGACATATACACCTTTTGCTGTGAATAAACAGAACACTTTCTCGAACCTATATAATATACAACAAGCTCTGTGGCCTCGGTAGCTCCACACTTTTTACCAACAAAAGCCGAGTTTAACCATTGTCATCTTTGTCTCTCTCTACTTCTCTTATCCCACATGACCATGTCAATCATTCTTCATAAGCTGTCTTCCTCCATTCGGCTCACATGACCCATCACCGAAGTCGGTTTGTACGTACGGCTTCAAGCAATCAGTTTATTCCTAACTTTGGTCTTATCTACTCATTAAGTGCACCCTCCTGCCATGTTCGCGACTGTCATATGGGGAGAAGGTGTGAAACTGAAGAAAGGAAGGGGGAAATGTAGAAGATCCAGAGAAATACGGAAAAGGGCTCCAGATTTTCTCCCGAAAAGGTAGCTAGAAGTAAAGCAACCTTGAGGAAGACTAAAGCTCAACCCATCCACTACTGTCCAGTACGGACGTAACAGTAATTAAATAAGTATGTATATATATCAAATGAATGTGGTAAGTACAATACATAACGGGGATTAGCATTTGCCCTCTACTCACATGTTTCATCAAAACTGATACAACTACTAGGCCTACCTTTACTTCGTAAAGTATCTATCACATTCTGCTGACGTGCCTGAGTGAAGTGGCAGTGAGTGTTTTATGCACACTCAAACGGACATGAAACAGCGATTCGGGTGGCAGCTCTGTGTCAAGATGCTAGTGATGTATCCATTATCTGATAGCCTACGGCATGCAACGGGGAATGCGGATATCATAAATATTGACGATATACACACCGTGACAAGATCGCCCATGCACTATGCCTATCTCCTTGTGATATATTTGACGCTTTAAATAATAAACCATGATAGAGAAGTAAACATGAGTTCTGATGCATGCCCACTGTTGTATATTTCTTATCTTCAGACCAGTCTCGGTACTGTTCGTTACCTCGACAGTAAGTGGAATAGAGTGGTGAATTCTGTACCTGCCCGCATCTCTCCCCTCCCCACATCCCACAAATTAACCTGGCACTCCTTCTCAAAATAATCAGAATGAACTTCTGGGCGATGTGTCTCCCCATAAGCTAAAGTCTTGTTTCAAAATATTTCGACTTCCTCAAAGAGAATCGAACCCACAGCCTCCTACGTGAATTCACGCGTCATTACGATCTTAGCTAGGCAATAATTTGTTTCTTGATCACTGAGATCTATATCGCAGGAGGAATCAAAAATGTCGAGTATCAGGCCATCGTGATTTAGCATGATAAACTTTGCAAATTTCACATTCATTTCCTGACAAGTACGGGGATAATATCTTTCATCGGAGGTTTTCATCACCAGTCCTATCACAGTTCCACTCTATTATCTACTAGAGAAATCACAGTTCATTTACTAAATCATTACAATAATTAAATTAATGTATGTGTCATTTATTTATTTAACTCATTCATTCATTTACTTATTAGCGAACGGCTGTACAGCTACAGTTTAATTATTAACCTTACATACAATCACACACTCCACCAGTATGTTATAAACTATACTATATTTTAAAATTTATTTTCTTAATACAGCTACTTGGGGTTTACCTTAAGTGAAGACTGGGATGCTTCTCCAGAAATCAGATATCACATCGAACGAACAAGGACCATCTTCTTTAAAATGGAAAAAAGTGCCGCCCAGTTATGACCTCAATCTATACTTGGAGAGATTAATATTGGGGTGTTACGTCTACTCCACACTTCGAACCTTGGGCACTAACCGATGCCGCGGAGAAGAAAATCTGAGCCTTCGAAATGTGAATCTATAGGCGCCTGCTCAAGGTTACGTAGGGCCAACACGCGCCCAACGAAAAAGTCCTTCGATGTATATATTGTCAGCCTGAAGTAATGATTACCGTTAGCAAGAGAAGACTTCAGTGTCTAGGCCATATACAGAGAAACGAGTGTACCGCCTTCTGCAGCTCTTCTTGCAAGGCGAGGTCGATGGGAGAAGAGGTCCAGGGAGGAGGAGGATTTCTTGGTCGCGTAATGCTCGCAGATGGCGTGGTACTACGTCGGAGAAGGTCTTCAGGGCCGTCGTATCAAAAGGCAACGTCGCCATGATGATTGCCGACATCCGCAGAGGGAAAGGCACCGGTAATAATAATAAGAAGACGTATAGCTGACTGTCCTGGCATGAAGTTCAGTATAGTGGCCTTCGGCTCATATGGCCCCGTGTTCGATTTCCGACCGGGCCAAGGATTTTTACTGAGTGTGGTTAATCCCTCCGACTCGGGGACTGGATATTTGTGTTGGTTTTTATACACTTCTCTTCATCTACATACAACGCAACACACTACCAACCACCGCAGGAACTTGCAGTAGTGAATACATCTCTCTCTCCATACAGTTGGTGTCAGGAAGGGCACCCTGCCGTTCAACAGGGCCAAATCCATAACCATTGTAGACCCCAAAATCTGAGAATATGTTTAGGAAGAGAACAAAAAATAAGAAGAAATTGATTGTTTATGCTGCCACATTGGTCATTATCATTATGGTAGTACTTCCTCTCTGAACATTAAGTGATGGTGAGGCGTTGAGACTCTTCCATTCAGAGCGGAAGTCTCCAGAGTTGCTATGGCCTGGTAGTATTCTACTGAGGGTAGGCAAGGTACTGCGAGAGAGAAAAATACCAGATGGTTGTGTCTTGTGTAAGTTTCCTGGTTCAGAAAATCCTCTTGTTTGCTGTTACGTAGCAGGCTGACGTCATCCTGAATGTGTTACTTCTCAGATCTATTGCTGTTCTCGCTGAAAGGCTTCTGGAAATAATAAGGCTTAAACTGGCATCAGTTTACATTGCTCTATCCCATCGTCACCGTAAGACCTATCTGTGTCGGTGCGACGTAAAAGCAGATTGTAAAAAAAATAAATTTAAAAACACTTTCCATGTTGTTAACAATCTGTCGATTGCGGTCATTTTAGGCTATGACTACTTTCAGCACACGGGTTTGATTTACAACTCTGTTGCTTCCCGTATATCTTTTCAGTTTCAGACTTAGAAAACTAATCATCTCGTTACAACCCATAGCCAAATTTTGTAAAATCATATTTGTATTAATGAGATTTTAATGAAAAAATGTGACAAATACGTAAATCAAAATTTAAATGGGGTAGGAATTGTGGGTAGGGGCATTTGGGTGGTTTCTGCGGGGAAATTCAGAGAGTATTGTAATCAATTATTAATTAAATTAATATTTTGTATTTAGTTTCATGTTATGAGGCAAAATAAGGCATACCAGTAAAACACAATTTAGGGAAAGTATTTTGTATCGGGTGGGGAATAGAGTGGTTCTAAGGTTGTTCATTTTTATGATGTACCATATATGTAAATGTACGTTAGTACTGTCTCAAATTTTGACACTGACACGGTGCTGCCATCTATATCTTTGAATGAAGAACAGCAAAATATATATATCAAACCTAAAGCGCGGAATGTATCAAATATGATACAAGTCACTACAAATTATGCATATTGTTGAGTAAACAGAAAACACGTGATGTAGCACACGATGCACGGGTCGCTAGATGATAAACTCTATTGATTACCTTTCAGAACATTAACTTCAGTCGTATTCTTACTTGACTGTCTCACGGGCCGAACTAATTAACGCAATGCTGAGTCAACTTTCTGATGTCATTACTATCAAGCTTGGAACTGTTCAGAATTACAAAATTTATATCAATCTCATTAACAATACACTAGTACGTTACGTTCTACACCACTTAAGACATCCCCACATGACCACCATGAATGACCTAATTAATGCTTCGAGATGGGACGATTAGTACATCCTACAGTCACTATGCCTGTCTTCATTCTGTAGTAGTTAAAAGTGACAACACATCCAGATTAGTGATCGATTTTCGTAAACTAAATATCGAAATACAGTATGATGCTTATCCTATTCCCAAAATTACAAAATGCATTTCATTATTTTATAAGGATTTTTTTTAAATTTGAGACCTTAATTATTCGTTTGATGAAATTCTTTATGTCTAGCAGGAAATTAGCCACTTTCCTTATGCCAAAGGGCCTACGGTTTCATTTGCATAAAATCTAGATTCCAAATTATTATTGATTCACTATTAGCTAATATTAAGTATCGCCATGTGTGTCCATACAATGACGGCAATCCTATCCTCCTGAGACCCAACGTAGTACAAGTTGAGAGATTTTGATGAAACTTGTTTATACATACAGAAATAGGTTAATACGAATTCTTATGGAGTAATATTTTGATACTGATGCCCAAGAGCTTAAATGAGGACTGTCCATTTAAATGGAAATTGGATCTTCTTTCGGTAAAAAGTAAGTGAACTTATTTATTTCTCAATTTTTTAATATTCCACTATTTATTGAATTTCAATAGATATCAGTCAATTCACAGAAAATAAAGGGAAATCGAGTAAGTATAAAGCCAAACCAAACCCCATGGCACTACAATCCTTGAAAGGCCTTGCCTACCAAGCGACCGCTGCTAAGCCCGAAAGTCCTGCAGATTACGAGGTGGCGTGCGGTCAGCACGACGAATCCTCTCGGCCGTTATTCTTGACTTTCTGGACCGGGGCCGCTATCTCACCGTCAGATAGCTCCTCAATTCTAATCACGTAGGCTGAGTGGACCTCCAACCAGCTCTCAGGTCCAGGTAAAAATCCCTGACCTGGCCGGGAATCGAACACGGGACCTCCGGGTAAGAGGCAGGCACGCTACCCCTACTCCACGGGGCCGGCTGTCGAGTAAGTACACAGGCGCATAAACATCAAAATGAGATAAAAGACATTTGTCAAAAATTAAATAAAAAATTGGAAAGAAGACATTGGAGTCGCTTACATAGTTGCTACAAATACGTCCGATTGCAATGGATAGTTTAAAATAATCATTTAGAATGAAAATGTAAAGCCTCCGTGGCTCGGGTGGCAGCTCGTCATCCTCTCACCGCTGGGTTCCATGGGTCAAATCCCGGTCACTCCATATGAGGTTTGTGCTGAAAAAGCGGAGGTGGGACAGTTTCTTCTCCGGGTACTCCGGTTTCCCCTGTCATCTTTCACTCCAGCAACACTCTCCATTATCATTTCATTTCATCTGTCAGGCATTAATCATTGTCCCAGAGAAGTGCAACAGGCCTCAGCAGCTTGCACAATTCCTATCCTCGCCGCAAGACGGGGCTTCACTCATTCCATCCCTGACCCGGTCAATGACTGGAAATTAGGTTGTAGGTTTTCTTTTTCAATGGAAATGTAAATACTGGCCAGGGAAAAGAAGAAATATTGCATAGAGCACATGATAATATGAGGTTTTATGACTTATTTATTCCCTTTAATCAGTCCTCACTTTTCATGGAACTCTGAGAAATAGTTGTATTTGTAGTGATACAGAAGTACTTTTCACATATCCGGCACATTACTTGTGTTTATCGTCTATTTATTGGGTTAAAATCTTACGATGGCTATTAAAGCATTAGTGTACAGTGTAAAAGTTGAGGTTATGGCAGAACAACAAATAACCGCACCATGTCCCCTTGTGCAATAAAATGGACATACATTTTAATCTGTATTTTCATCAACGCCGCCTCTGTGGTGTAGTGGTTAGCGTGATTAGCTGCCACCCCCGGAGGTCCGGGTTCGATTCCCGGCTCTGCCACGAAATTTGAAAAGTGGTACGAGGGCTGGAACGGGGTCCACTCAGCCTCGGGAGGTAAATTGCGTTGAAGTGGGTTCGATTCCCACCTCAGCCATCCTCGAAGTGGTTTTCCGTGGTTTCCCACTTCACCTCCAGGCGAATGCCGGGATGGTACCTAACTTAAGGCCACGGCCGCTTCCTTCCCTCGTCCTTGCCTATCCCTTCCAATCTTCCCATCCCCCTACAAGGCCCCTGTTCACCATAGCAGGTGAGGCCGCCTGGGCGAGGTACTGGTCATACTCCCCAGTTGTATCCCACGACCAAGAGTCTGAAGCTCCAGGACACTGCCCTTGAGGCGGTAGAGGTGGGATCCCTCGCTGAGTCCGAGGGAAAAACCGAACCTGGAGGGTAAACAGATGATGATGATGATGATGATTTTCATCAACTTACTGCATTAAAATCTCACAGTAATTACTAAAATACTAGAATACATATATAGTTATTACTTTCATTTTATGCCAGTACATATTAGAACCATTAATTTATTTCTAATTCATAGAGAATATAGAACACATACCATAATGATGATGCTCCATGGAAACACGTTATTCCTAGTTTGTATTGTTTCATACCACAAATTTTCTTCAATAGGTAGCAGCACCATACAGTCCATTTGGCTGGACACTGGGACTCTGTGCCAATTAACGAATATCGTGAATATTAGAAGGAATACGACCATGTCTATTCGAATGAACAGGGTATCTCAGGAGGTTATTTTGCAGCTCAGATATCTTTCCATTTAACCCACTTGCGTTGTGCTCTCTCCAGACAACATTCCGCAGGCTTGAATGTAAACCGCTCCGTAATGCATATTGCCCTATCTCAATCGAACAATATACAGTAATACTCATGTTCAATACGTATTTACATTATTTTAATGATTTAAAATTATTTGTATCCCTCCCGTACTCCCAGAAGTAGAAATGGTAGAGTTAATTTAAGTTCGAGAATAATGGAATTTCATGCAGAAAGATTGCTTTGTGAATATTCAGACGTCATGTGTCTTATATGGCAGTTTTAATTCAGAGTGAGTGTACAGCGCACTCATTAATTCAATTCATTTTCCGGTCCGCTATTTCCGGATGTGAGCCTGTCGAGAGGACTCTCATTTGTCATTTCTCTTTCCCTTCCACTCTCGAACACGGGACAGTCGACTACGCGTGTCCTTGTCTCTACTCTGCCACTCTCAAACTCATGCCTTCCCTCTTTCTGACAGTTTCATTTCGTTTCATGTTATTTCTGGCTCTGGCGGGAAAACTGCTCTCTGAGTGCTCTGAACCTAGGTGCTGTTAAAATTTACCATTCTAGAACTGAATTGTATACTCTACTAGGAATGTTTCAACCTTGGTGTTGTATAGAATGACTAAGAATTTTATGCCATGTCCAAAATCAAATGGGAAAGAGATATATAATTATTTCAAATATTTCCGAGTGCTTTTCTATATTTGCTTACCTACTGTAGATTGCTGTAGGCCTATACCGCTTTAGGTATTTGAAATTTTACTCTGTATATAGAGGCCGTCAACCAAACAAAATTAAGACTCCGTTCTGGTCTATATTGAAAAATTTACTTCTGTTATTTACTATAAATTTAGTGAGCTCTTCATTCTTTAGTGAAATATTTACTTGTGTTTATTATTGCCATGAAACACAAAGTCATATTACACTACTGAAACTTGATTCCCTTTTCTGAGATTGAAGAGTGTGAAGTAGTAAAGAAATTGCTAGTTCATTTCCACAGGTGGTTGTGGCTAGGAGAATTGCAGGTATGTATAGACAGATTCAAGACCGACTACAATATCTGAGGCCTTAGGTCTAATGCCACAATACGCGTACAAGTTGCTGAATCCCATGTTGGGAGTCGGGCTACGATAAAGAATCGAATGAAAACGACATTTCATTTTGCCATCGTATGATCCAACTCTGTTCTCCAAGTTTTCAAGGAGAATATCTGCATCTAAGTGGTCAAATCCGTGTCTGTGATTTGTATTCTACGGCCTAACTTATTTAAAAATGTGACAGTTACGTTATTAATTATACGCTAACTGTTAAATATTATATGGTGAAGTGCATTAAAATGTACACTGACTGACAGAGCAAATGCAACACCAAGAAGGAGTGGTCAGAACTTTATGCCAATTGCAGGGTAGACTGATGTCACTGAGGTATGCTCATGATGTGAAATGCGCCGCTGTGCTGTGCACGTAGCGAACGATAAATGGGACACGGCGTTGGCGAATGGCCCACTTCGTACCGTGATTGTAGAACGTGTTGTCGTGTGCCACAGGACACGTGTATAGCTAAGAATGCCAGGCCGCCGTCAACGGAGGCATTTCCAGCAGACAGACGACTTTACGAGGGGTATGGTGATCGGGCTGAGAAGGGCAGGTTGGTCGCTTCGTCAAATCGCAGCCGATACCCATAGGGATGTGTCCACGGTGCAGCGCCTGTGGCGAAGATGGTTGGCGCAGGAACATGTGGCACGTGCGAGGGGTCCAGGCGCAGCCCGAGTGACGTCAGCACGCGAGGATCGGCGCATCCGCCGCCAAGCGGTGGGAGCCCCGCACGCCACGTCAACCGCCATTTTTCAGCATCCAATATCGACCAGAACAATTTCCCGTCGATTGGTTGAAGGAGGCCTGCACTCCCGGCGTCCGCTCAGAAGACTACCATTGACTCCACAGCATAAACGTGCACGCCTGGCATGGTGCCGGGCTAGAGCGACTTGGATGAGGGAATGGCGGAACGTCGTGTTCTCCGATGAGTCACGCTTCTGTTCTGTCAGTGATAGTCACCGCAGACGAGTGTGGCGTCGGCGTGGAGAAAGGTCAAATCCGGCAGTAACTGTGGAGCGCCCTACCGCTAGACAACGCGGCATCATGGTTTGGGGCGCTATTGCGTATGATTCCACGTCACCTCTAGTGCGTATTCAAGGCTCGTTAAATGCCCACCGCTACGTGCAGCATGTGCTGCGGCCGGTGGCACTCCCGTACCTTCAGGGGCTGCCCAATGCTCTGTTTCAGCAGGATAATGCCAGCCCACACACTGCTCGCATCTCCCAACAGGCTCTACGAGGTGTACAGATGCTTCCGTGGCCAGCGTACTCTCCGGATCTCTCACCAATCGAACACGTGTGGGATCTCATTGGACGCCGTTTGCAAACTCTGCCCCAGCCTCGTACGGACGACCAACTGTGGCAAATGGTTGACAGAGAATGGAGAACCATCCCTCAGGACACCATCCGCACTCTTATTGACTCTGTACCTCGACGTGTTTCTGCGTGCATCGCCGCTCGCGGTGGTCCTACATCCTACTGAGTCGATGCCGTGCGCATTGTGTAACCTGCATATCGGTTTGAAATAAACATCAATTATTCGTCCGTGCCGTCTCTGTTTTTTCCCCAACTTTCATCCCTTGCGAACCACTCCTCCTTGGTGTTGCATTGTCACTGTCAGTCAGTGTATATATGATAGAAAGAACATGAAGAATTGTTTGTTTTCAAATTAAAATGTAAGTATTGTATAACAACTGATTACAAATGATTCGTAAGGGGAATTAATCTTTCAAACAATGCATAATTTTATTTATAGATATGATTGGGAGAAATGAGAGCTGTTTACTCCCATAGTTGTAAGGAATCATTTCACTTCCCCTACCGTCGTCGTTCTTCTATATCCTGTCAGATAATTGTCCATAATTTACAACTGCAAGTTCCAAAACGTTGAAGTCTAGTTCATTATTAAAGAATGTAATCAACAAAGATTTCTCTATTACTAATATAATAATTTCGTGTGGCTATTTCTAGTCTGTTGCAATCCCTGTAAAGCCGACCCTCCGACAAGTGCGGGCGACATTTGCCATACATAGGAAACTGCATGCTATTCTAGTGAAGGTGTTATGTGTCGTGAGTGCGTTGCAGGGATGTTGGAGATAGTAAAATCATCCAATCCCCAAGCCAAAGAAATTAACCATTTATTGTTAAAACCTCCAACCCAAGCGGGAATCAAACCTGGGGCTCTTTGAACCGAAGAAGACTTTGCTGACAATTCAGCCAAGGGGCCTGACTTCGCTATGACTAAAAATAGTTTTGAATATAAGAATAAATGGGTAATTGATACCTAAGAATCAAACCATTCGCAAAAATCAACCGACGGGATTGTATCATACAAAAATGCGCGGAGGATGCTGTACACGCCAGTCAAACTTTTACGACATGCAGTCTTCAGCAGTGACGTGCTTATTATTTGGAGGTATGTGACGGGTTTGCAAATGAATGGGCACTAAGAAGCTGAGATTATCACATAGATTAAATATGTTTGCCCTTCAGAAATGTTATAACCTGGGGTGGATTTCACCTCAAGGCACGTGTTTGAGGGTTAACTCACCCCAATTCATTTTATTCTGTGGGTCAGTGATATGTATTGTGACAGTTTGACTTTTTGAGGTGTGACCTCTTTAGTATTTTGAAGTGTGTTATCTCTGATTTACCCCATCTTTGATCTGGCACGTGTACCAGATTGTCGTTGAGCGAGTTATGTTTTTAGTATTATTTTTTGTGTGTGGGGACAGGCAGGCTATGACAATGGTGTGTTGAAATTGCAGTGAACCTAACAGCTGTTATCTCAACTGGGGTAGAAAATGAAGCAAGCTGATATTCTAGCGAAATCCAGCACACTCACAGATAAATTATTCATGATAATGAGCCGTACCCTGACGGCCCATATGAGAGATCAAGTAATATATTTGCCGTATTATAAAGGTGGATTTCAGTCAGGCATTGGAAAAGTAGCAGATTACAAAACAGTGAGGCCGAAAGTCCATGGAGACGTAACGTTGCTGCATGTTGCGCGAAGCTTGCTTGCAACCGTGGGAAATGTTCAGCTTTGCCAAGAGTTAGCACATCTTGGCACGTGTAGAATTCGTTGGCCAGGAGGACTGTTCAGAAAATTAGGAAGCGAGGGTGTGGCTAATGTGAATTCTGGACCGCGCAGAATTAAAATCCCAGGTTGACCAACATGGATATCTGTGTGAAGAGTACATCGATATAGGGAAATCAGTTCTGTTAGTTGTTGGTTTTCCACAGGTCTGAGAGTGAGAAATAATAAGGAATACGTTATAGCAATTATTTGAGTCGTTATTAAGTCATCAGGAGTGTGTCTGATGTTAATTTTAATAAATATAAAAATCATTGTGGGTAACAAGCACGCTGATTTGTTGAATATTTGAACAAACGGGGAATCCCCTAGCTACAACGGCGTTGGCTATGTTACTTAACCCTCCATTGGTCGCGGAGTGATCACGGCGCTCACTTTCCTTTTTAAAGCTGTGCCGTGCGAAGCTAAGTAGCACTCTATTACTTAATCACCGTGTAGCTGACTTTTGGAATGTTCTGAGCAAGTCCAACAATGTTGCAGGGTGCGGCGCGACTTTCATTAGCAGCCAGGCATTGTTAATGACCATTGTTAATGCATTATAAGTGAGCGAGTCGCTCACCCGCGACCATTGGCGTTACATTTTTTCGAACTTCCACATTATTCTTATCATATTAGCCTACAAGTCATGAATCAAGATTCCATGATTTGTAATTGGTTATTAGAGGAGTCGGATGATGGAGTTCTCTTAGCTGAAGGCAATAGTGAAGATTCTGAGTACTTAGATACAGAGCAACCCGCCAACACCAATCACAACAGCGCATCTGATGTTTCTGGGAACAAAGCCGTTCCTGGTCAGCCAGTCAAGCCTACTCTTCAATATGTTGGTCGTGACAACATTACTCTGTTGGAATATTCATCCCACTCGCCCCAACAAACGTAGGAAGAAAAGAATCATCGTGATTCATCCACCAGGTGTCACACGTGTTGCACAGAATGCGAAGACAGTACGTAAATTGTGGGCTCTCTACTTCCCAAACAGTGTGTTGGAGAAAATTGTGTTTCATATGAATGTTCGCTTACGCATTACGAGAGCTAATTATTCTCGGTAGAGGGATGCTGTGGATACCAACATTGATGAAATCAGGGCTTTTAAAGGATTAATTTACTTATCTGGTGTGATGAAGTCCCCTCATCAAAATGTTGAAGATTTCTGGGCGACGGATGAGACAGCTCCAGAAATATTTCGTCTAGTGATGTCATACCGGAGATTTTACTTACTTTTGAGATGTTTCCGATCTTATGATGCTCAGACGAGATATGAAAGGAAATCCGTCGATAAATTGGCAGCGATACGAGAAATATTTGAGGGATTTGTACAGGACTGTAAAGTTTGCTGTTCCGTAGGAGAGTACGTCACAGTTGGTGATATGCTTGAGTCTTTTCGAGGCCGGTGCAGTTTCAGGCAGTATATGGCAAAGAAGCCAGCAAAGTATGGTCCCAAGATTTTCGCCATGGTGGATTCACGGATGTTTTACACCTCAAATATGGAGATCTATCCTGGAGTTCAACCGGATGGGTCGTTTGTTGCCGATAACAGACTAAATGTCATTGCGAAAATATTGACAGAACCAATAAAATAACACTGGGAGTAATATAACGATGGGCAACTTGTTCTCTTCAGTGGAGCTAGTGAATGAACTGGTGAGAAATGACAATCTTACTGTTGTCGCTACCATCAGAAAGAACAAGACTGCAATCCCACCAGGAATTGTGAACACTAGGCAAAGGGAAGTGAATTCTAGTCTGTTTGTATTGGGTGAGGATGCTTTGTTACTATCCTACGTGCCACAAAAATACAGGAAAGTGATACTAATATCAAGCATGCACGATTCTGACGAGATCGATGAATCTTCTGGTGACTTGAGGATGCCTGCAGTCATTATGTTTTACAACCTTACCAAGGGAGGAGTGGACGTAGTAGACAAGCTAGAAACTCTGTACACCGTAGCAAAAGTGTGCTATCGATGGCCTCTTCACATTACTGGACATAGGAGGATTCAACGCCCAGATCATTTTCCGAAGCAACACGAATGAAGATATGACGAGAAGAAAGTTCTTGAAAACATTGGCTTTAGATCTGACCAAGAATCACGCGGCAAGGTGAGCTTCTACTAGTGGCATTCATTCAGATCTTCCAATGAGAATGCAACAAAACCTTGGGCTACCACAGGAAGAGCTGACAACTCTGCCACAACTGGACCAAGCTAGGGGGAAATGTGCCTACTGCCCGAAGAAGAAGAATCGAAAAACAATGACAAGATGCAATAAATGTTAGATCCCAATATGTGGTCAACACACTGTCAGTATTTGTTCAGAGGTGCCCTGGGAGTGTTGAGATAGGCATGGAAGACAGTGACTAAATGTACCCCGAGTCTACAACACAGCATGCATGGTCGAAAAAAATGCATTTATCTGTGACATAATAATGTTAACTTGATAATTATTGGAATGTTAATTATGCATTTCGCAACAATAATTTTTATTGTAATTTGTAGTTATTCATTGTGCAGTGTTAGATTCTTATTTATTTGCTGTAAAATATGTAAACATATATATTTCACATGTAGAATAGTAAGAAAACTGTATTAAAAATGGCGTGTGTAGCATTAAGTACTTTACCATGGTGTTTGGAATAATTATGTGTATTCTGTTTCAATGAATATTGTACTGTACCTATCAACAAAAAATAATCAAAGAATAAACCAGTATCAAAATTAAAACAACACCAAAAGTAATAACAATAAAGGCCTCAAAAATCAGATTATATCACTGGTGAGCGCTCCGCTCACCCACGACCAGCGGCGTTAATAAATGAGGCGCGACCAACAGAGGGTTAAGCGCCCCACTGATCGGGAACGTCCTTCTTATTGTGTGTGTTGCCGTGAAGTGAACATCGTTCCATACTTCTCTGTGTGCGAATGCTGCCACGTGGGCAGAAATCTAACAGTGTGAGTTCATACCGGCCAAAAGCAGTGCATTTATCTGTCAACAGTGATACACAAACTGGGTGCAGTTATAAATTTCCAATTGCGCTATGTCGCAAATTATTATATAAAAATAACAGCCGGTAATGTTAGCCGCAGACTGGTGATTGAGTGAGAGACGCTCATCCGCATTGTACTTTCGGGTCAGTCGTGTATCGTGAAGGTCTTTCCGTATCGAACCGCGAGCCGCTCCAACTGATTGTATTTCAATCCTAAACATTTTGTATAGTGAATATTACGTGTGTTTTGTGCTCTGATATTAACGTTGGCATAAATTACAGCTGACAAAGGGTTTATTCGGCACGTGCACGGAGAGGGGTGAAGAGGTATTTACCAGAGTCTTGTGTGTTGCAGTGTACAGGAACTAACCTCAAGAAGATGGCACCGTCTATACAAGAAAGAAGATTGTTTCCATATGTTGAAAACTTGTTGAAGATGGAGTAGACCACCACCGTAGCAGGGATGTAAGCTGCTACCAATGCCCAGGGAGTTGCCAAGATAAGACGCATGCATTAATTAAATGGCATGTTTTATGAATTACGATTAATACTAGTGAAGCTTAGTGCAGGTTTTTTTTTAAATGGAATTTTTGCCTCACGGCATGTGTTCATTTTACATTTGGAGGGTCCAATAAATAAAATCACTAAGTCCATTTTTTGACAAATGGAGATAATGCATGTACCCGGACCAAAATTTCCCGCTCTTTTTAAATCTCCAATCAGTTTCAACGATAAATAACCCTAAGTATTGTGCCGTTTCACAGTTCTTTATAAGAGCTGTAGTAACAAAGATGGAGTCTCTGCGATCAAAATGTCAAATAAAATACATTTAACGTCAGTACGGGCCGAATTGTAAGTCTTTTCGTCGGTCGGTTACGGTAATGATCGCGTATAGAAGGCGCAGGAAAAAATGACAAATGGACATTATTTGAAACCATTATTCAAGAAAAAAAATGCTCATCATTTATTATATAATCTGACTTCGATGTGTTAAGAAGACGCAAGACTCGATTTAAAAGGGATTATCCAGCGGAGCTAAATACTAGGAACTGGAAGACGAAATTTAATTCGCGACTACACGCTAATCTGCGGGGATCAAGATTTAAATGCTGCGCGGGAGATTAAATACGTAAAAAGAAGAGATAAAGTATATCACAGTAGAACTACGTCACGCAGTGGCGCAAGCCCTCGGTAAAATCTTCCCGATACCGTTTAATATTGAAAAACACCTTCGGACTAGTTGTTGAATGCATTTACGCTAATCAAAGATAACGGAAAGAAATTTATTTTCAAATTAGAATATACAGAACATCTGACTTAGACGATTTTGAACTATTTTATTGGATCAACTGTACCCCAGTAAAAACTATGCAATCTGAGCAACACAAGAGCCATATTAATTGGAAGATGTCAGCAATGAGTCAAATATTCTATCATTGTTCTGTTTCATACGCACGAGTCTTCACCATGGGTCTGTAAGGAAGCAAGGCGATGCTGCTTGGATCCTGACGAGGCGAGACGATGTTGGCTGTCCCGGATGACCAGTGATCAATGTTGAGAA
Organism: Anabrus simplex; assembly: GCF_040414725.1. Lineage (NCBI taxonomy): Eukaryota > Metazoa > Arthropoda > Insecta > Orthoptera > Tettigoniidae > Anabrus > Anabrus simplex. Next base: position 101,111,758 of record NC_090265.1, on the reverse strand, counting down.
GCTACGATGTACCCGACCACTTGTGGAGGAACCAGATGACGAGATCCTAGTCTCAGATCACCGGAGATGAGGAAACACCGAGACCATCTTGAGCAAAGCTAAGTCCATTATCCAAGTCGTTTTCGTAAGTAAGAGTATATCATTTCTTTAATTGCATGTTAATGTTTGTTTTGTGCGAAGACAGTGCGTAGATAAACGTCTAGCTGAGATGATTGGAAGTAGGTACTCATCCGTATGAAACGTCAATTCCATTTGTAGGCGTGGTCACCAAGTGATTTCCCGATCGTAATGTTTTCCAGAGATATATGAGGAGAGATAGCTAGAGTTATTATTATTATCAGTGGAGTGTATAGAGTGAAGTTGGCATTAATACCTGCGTGTCCTAAATTTAAGCAACGTCAATCAGTTCGAGATCGTATATTGGATGTGTTTTATGAAGGAATACGGCAGTAGACTATTCCCAATTCATGTTAAATTTGGCACTATGACTAGTAAGTAAAGTAGGCATTTTATGAATGTCACGGCACGTTGATGTGCAAGTTAAGGTAGTGATATATATATGATGAAGTGAAAGAGTGGCCATATATGAAATATGAGTAGTAATTGAAGCGTCATGGATATGATATAGAATTGTTAATGATGTATGATGGTTGTATTTATTGTTTTCTTCGAGAGAGATAGTCATAATTGTACGAAGTAAGATCTCGTGATTTTAAATGATGTTTCGGAGAGTGTCACTGAATTCTCGCCAATTCCATGCAATAATTCTGGATCCTACGCATTTTACCTAGCTCAGGATATGATCTCGAGACGTGTTGTGCAATGTTTTTATCCATATTAGGCTACCTAGAGAAGCATATATGTACTCTAGATTAGATTTGAGCCTTCACTGATTTACTTAGGATGATCTTGAATACTCTCACGGTATATAACTCCATTTCTGGATAATTTCAACCTATAGGCTGATCACGGGTGACCTAGATTTTCAAAGGAGAATCATTTTTCTTTTAGATGGGAATAGTGTCATATGATCAAGTAGATTTTCCATTGGTAGTATGTGCTATGATAACTCTGTATGATAAGTGTGGTGACGTTTCTTGCTACTTCGTACGCACGTAGTCCTATGTCAATAAGCTAAGGTCATATTACCTTAAGTTCATAAATTAAATCTTGCGAGAATGTTACTTGTAGGGTGATTACGGCTTACAATGGACGTAGCTTAGCTCATGATGTGTGACACAAGGAAATATGAGCGTCTAAGAAGCAACTATGTAGGCAGAAATGAATGCTTAAAATGTAAAACATATACGAGTCTACTTGTCAAAACAATGTAAGAAGAGCTTTATAATAGCCTTATTGATAGTCTTAAAACTGCAGCCAGACAATCAGTCAGTGAAAATTTAAGTAATGTGACAGTTTAGAGTAAGGAATAGGTGGTAACTAACAGAATATAATGCGGATCCCAAGAATAATTGATTCAAACAACTTGAACTCCATTTCTTGACTGAGCATTAACTCAGAAATTCCACTAGCGTTCTTTATTTTCTCAAGAGAGTACCGCCAGAAAGACTGTAAATAATAGTTAATAGGATTTTTTATTTTCTTCTTTGAGGATGCATCCTATATTCTTAGTGTACTTAGTTTTAATGTTTATTTTCTTGCCAGGATGGCACATGTAAATACCATTATCTGTATTCATATTAATTTATTTAGTCATCACCCAGCTCTGTAGGTGAATTATATACGAGGGAAAACATAGCTTTTTCAAAAATTTCCCAAATGTTACATGTAATTTATGCTAATAATTGATTTCGGAGATTAATGAGTTTATTGAAAGGAAGCAATTTAATCCGAGAAGACATTCATTTAGGTTGAAGTCGGAAGATGTGATTTCTCTAAGGTTGTTGACGGATATGAATTATTAGGTTGACAATGAGTCACTCATTTCAAGAAATACTTCATTAGTAAAAATTTGAGATAATCTTCTTGAATATTTGACTTAATATTTAAATAAATATGGAATAGTGAAACCTAAATACTCTTTCTCTGTGTTCTTAGAATAAGAATTAGTTGTAAGACTGTAGTAGTATCAAGCGACGACAATTTCCATAAGAGTTAATGAGAATATGGTACCTAACTAGATACGAGTAAGAGACGTCTTTCTGCGTTAGTTAGAGACTACCATAGATCGACCTGGACGTTTTTCGGTTACGGAACTCACACCCGTAGAACTTAGTCACCAGAGTTATTGAAGTTAGAGCTAGTCAGGATCTCTTGTGTCCATGCCTGGACGCGGGAACGGCGCAGTATATGTAACTTGCATAAGTATAATTCGTACTTTCTAGTAATTAAATTTAAGAAATCCGTAAGTCCAAAGATATCACTAAGTCCACTCAATGCAGCAAATAAATCCCCAAGTCCACTCAAGGCAACGAAAGAAATCCCTAAGTCCACTAAATCCATCGAAATAAATCCAACGTGAGAGGAAAGTACCAACATAATCGGATAACAAGTTAGGAGATACTAGAGAAAGTTAGAAATTTTATTGACAATCTGCCCTGTAGGGAATTACACTACACACGATCAGACAATAGGCTGAGGAAGTTCTTGGACCCAGAAATGAACACTTCAAAGCTTCATGAAGCTTACAATCAAGAACATAAATACAATGTCATCTCATACGAAATATTCCGGCGGGTTTTTACGACTGAGTTTAATATATCGTTTGGTCTGCGTAGAAAATATATGTGTAATATCTTCACAAGATAAAAAATAGACATTGATGCAGCTAAATCATCCAAAAATGATGGAACTGATGGAACTGAAGAAAATCTGGTGAAGTGCTTGGAGCAGCACCAGGGAAATGCAGAATTTTTTTCAGCAACTCAGTGCAGCAAAAAACGATGACTCTCTAGATACTCGTGCCATTTGCTTCGATTTCCAGAAGAATTTGTCCTTACCTGTCACAAATGTGCAAGATGAATATTATCGCCGTCAGTTGTGGATTCACATGTTTGGAATTCATAATATAAAGACAAACAAAGCCGTTATGCACATGTATGCAGAACATTTTGCTGCAAAGGGCCCTGATGAAGTAATAACCTGTCTTGAGGATTACATTAATGTTTACAAGTCAACAGAAAGGAATCTTGTTCTATTTTGTGATAATGCATTCTCACAAAACAAGAATAGGTATCTCTTTTGTTATTTAGATCAGCTATGTGTTAAGAGGAGGATTCGTCGTGCTTACCACACGACACCTCATAATCTGCAGGCCTTCGGGCTGAGCAGCGGTCGCTTGGTAGGCCAAGGCCCTTCAAAGGCTGTAGTGCCATGGTGTTTGGTTTGGCTTTTATGTGTTAAGAGGATTTTTGATAAAATAACAATAGTGTACCCTGTACCAGGACACAGTATGATGCCTATTGATTCAGATTTTGGAGCAACTGAGCGATATAAGGAGAAGTCTGAAACAGTTTATGGTCCTGATAAGTATGTGAAAATGGTAAAGGAGTGTAAGAAGAAGAACCCCTTTGATGTTGTGTTTGTGCAAAAATCCCTCACAGGTAGTTCTGAAGATCCTAGGAAAGAGTCATTCCTGTCCTACACTATCAGGAAATGTAGAGGGGCATATTAAAGCACAGTTTGCCAGATATATCGAAATGTCGTCGGGTCGTATTCCAAGCAGGGAAAAAGATGCAATTATCTGAAGAGACCAACGGAACAGGCTTTAAGGAGGTGTCACTGTATAGATATGGTGTTATCCTGCTGAATTCGAGACCCAAGCAGAAGAACAGAACGTACTTGCCATTGAAGGAGGGAAAGGTGAAGGACTTAAAATACATGCCCCAGTATGTGCCAGTAAGTGACAGGTTCTTTTATAGCGGTGTGTTTCAAACTACTGACTCCAGTCTTGATAGTTCTGATGAAATGGGTGATGTGGATGAGTACGAGTGACATTTGAAGCCCCAAAATTAACAGGAAAACATTATACAAACCAAAAAAGTCACTAAGTCCGTGAGTGTATTTTGCATTTATAAACTATATTTCACTACTAATAAGAGCTTTTAGTTATTTTAAATAATAGTTGATATGTATATTTCCATATAACAGAAAATTGGATTACAGAGGTTAAAATATAGATTTTGTGTAAGTTTGAAACTTTGTACTTCATTTCCTGAAAAGTTGAAAAAACGGACTTAGGGATTTTATTTATTGGACCCTCCATTTGTGATGCTGTAAATATGGATAGGAGGGGATCGCATGATTTCTCTATATTTCTTTTACTTTATGATTAGCTAGATGGGATATTGAGGGAGATATTAGGATTTATTTTGCTTTTATTGGAGTGAGTTGTGCATGTTACCTAGCTTAAGGATATTCCTAAGTTTTTATATGATAGTGATAGAAGGATTAGACTGCCAAAGTCATCCACCTTCCAAGTGGTACACTAGCGGCGTTGAGACTAAATTTTATTTTTCCATTTAGAGAGATTAGTAACAGATAGGATTCATGACGCATGTATTTCAGGAGCTGTGACAAGTGTGGAGCTGTATATGCACCGTTGATTAGAACAGATTCTTCTAATGTGGGTTGGACATTGTTTCGTACAATGATTTAAGAGGGAATTGAACCCTGATTTATAATGAGAAAGGGTGATGAGGTTATAAGATATACAAGAGAATTTAGTGCATGCTGAAATATGAAGTAAATTATGCAGGCAGATCGTATGTCTGGTGATGTTATAAGAATTGTGTGAAGCGTGAATAGGCCAGTGATTGTATTCTGAGAGATTATTGAGAATCAGAATTGACGTGAAATTCATGTCAGGCCAGTGAATATGATATGTATGTTGAATTATAGTAGCATGCTGGCAAGATGTACGATTGTGTAGATGAATCTCCGAGTAGTTGTTGAGATACTAGCTCGCCCTACAAGTTAGCTTATCAGCCGTGGTTATACAGACAGCGCGTAATACAATCTTGGCACAACAGTGACCAAATCTCCAGAGCAGTGTTGAGTTTTAACATTTCTTTTCAGCCCACTGCAAAGCAGGAAACTTGTGACAGATGAAGGGCATTATCCAGTGCGCAAATGCAGCAGAAGAACGCAATGTTGCCCATTGCTTTCCACGTGTTGATTAAAGTACATTATTTGTTTTCTCTTACAGGATGGTGTTTTATGTGATTTCATGTGGTTTTTCATATGTTGTCTTGTTGCTTAATGGGGAACAGCCCGACTGCTGAGTGTGTAGTTGTGGTCAATCTAGTTCTTACTAGATCCTTTGGTGAACCGCTTTTCACGTCGAGTCAGTTTAGTATATAATTTTCCCTTACCTGATCCAATGTAAATACTTGAGATATTTTAATTGTGTTGCAAATTGTAAATACAGCGTAGAGAAATGCCACTAGTATTCTTCGTAGTTCATATCATGTCCCATTGCGTTTAAAGGTGACTATTGCGGCAACTACCCTGAATTTCAATTCGTGTTATGGTAATACTTAAAATCGTGCTACACCATACGAACAGGAACATTGGATAATAATGTAGAATGATTCTTGAAACTCATAAATATTTTAATGTTGTGATTTTTAACTTTTATTTTATCATTTATTTGATTTAAATAATGATTGTTTTCCATATTCGCTTCAATTTTATTTCAATGCTAATTTCATACTCGTTTCATTATTTGGGTTTTTATTTGTTGTAGTATGATTCGGGGTCATTTTATGTAATAAACTCATCTTAGCCCATATCATAGTTTCGCATTCGAGATAAACCTCCATTATTCCTGTCATATACTAATAGTTAAGTGATAAACTTCGACATTTATACTTAGCCTCGACTATCTACCCACTTCTCTGCCTAACCCTGAGTTAGTCGGATGTTTAATGAGGAAATGGAGGCATCGTCCTAGAGGGTTATTACCCCTGGGTACGGTACAATAATAGCAATGAATATTAATCAATATGGTGTTAATTACTCAAAGTGTACTTAATATTTGGCACTTAAAATTCGTCTAGTGTATTTTTTAATCATATAACATTTGTATATGTAAATATAGTGTGATATTGAGAGTGATATAATTAAAGATGTCAACTGATCAACCGACTTCCGCCTGTGGCAATCAACACATTAATATGTCAACCTCGCCAAGCTTACTTTCTGGATTCAACCGACGAACAAACATTTAAAAGTGCCAAGTTTCTTTATATACATCTTGAGTGGCCAAAAGGCATAGGAAGACACTGAATGTGATGTTAATAACGAGATTCTTCTCCGCGAGCCCTCAAAGCGCAACGACTCTACAAGGTGTTCGAATCGTTCTGGGGGGATATAGACCCACGCTCCTTTCACTGCTACCCACAATTGGTCTTGTGTAATTGGTGCGGGGTTCATGGAGCGTACACCAGATTCGACAGCATCCCATAAATGCTCAATTGGATTAAGATCTGGGATCAGGAGGGCCAAACCACGGTCGTAACTTCACTGGAGTGCTCTTCCAACCACCTGCGTGCCACCACAGAGTGGTGACATAGCGCATTGTGCTGTTGAAACATGGCATCTCAATCAGGATACTCTTGGGCCAGAAATGGATGCAGACGACCTGAAATAATGTCCCCATAACGTGCACTTGTCAGCGCTCCCTGCAGTCGTACAATGGGGCCTAATTGCGACCGTGAGAACGCCGCCCAGACTAGAACAGAGTCACCTCCCGCTTGGACACAACCATGTAGACACGCAGGATCCATAACTTCATGGGATATACGCCATACTCTCAAGCGCCCATCAGCTCGATACAACAGGAACTGGGTTTCAGCGTACCATAATACACGCCGAAACTCTTCAGTGGTCCATTCCCGATTGTCGTAGGCCCATGCACGTCGTTGAGCTCTGTGTCAAGGTGTGAGCAAAGGGACACGAGTTGGTCGTCAGCTGGTGAAGCCTATGCGGTGCAGTTGCCTCCTTACACTCCTGGTAGAAAATGGTTCCTGACTCCCAACATTCAACTGGACGGTGATCTGACTCACAGCAGCCCGTCAAGCGCCCAGTATGGTTCTGCTGAGGCGACGTGATGTCCGTTCGTTAAACGCCTGTGGTCTTCCCGTGCGGTGCTTTACTCTGGTAGTAACATTCTCTCTGCTATATTGAATACCCACTCTCGACACTCTTGACCTCGGAAGCCCGAATTCGCGTGCAATCTCCTCAATGCTATAACCCATGCACCGTACACTGATGATCACCCCACGTTCGAAGTCGGTTAATTGGTGACGTGTTGCCATCTTCACGATACTGGTGTCCATGGCAGACTGCTCAGCTACACCATTGCCAACCGCAAAGCTCAGGGGTCATACAAGGCACATATTCCAATGGGACACCCCTTCCCTTGACTTTTGGCCACTCAGTGTATAAGTACGTGTGGTTACATGTTAACATCACCAAACAGCTTCGAGTACTTGTACTAGTATACAAGTTTCATTGAATTCTCTTCATTGTACTACGAAATATCTCTATTATTCTGAAGTTTATATTGGACCTCACCAGGGATTTCAACGCGGACTTAAATAGACTTGGATTGATTTCTTCACCACGTTGAATTACTCATCCATCAGGACTTGCTAAACAGGAAAAACAACTCCGGTGGCATCGAGATGTGAAGCAGCCCAGCCCTAAGGTCATTAGTTCCAGGACAATCTTCCGTCGTCCAAGATGAAAGAAAATTTAAGTTAACTCCAGAATTTATATAACAAGGTATATTTGATATTTGTTCTTTGTCATAGAAAAAATTATTTAATTACTCTTTTGGTCGTTTAGCAATGACTTATTTGCTCTTATTTCTTCACTGTAATATTTCCTTAGTAAATTTACTGATTGTTATGTTTTTTGGTGAAATGTAGATTTTCTGATGATGGATATTTTTGAGGTATATGATGACAGATTTTCTTCGGGCATTGATTATGTATCGATGTTAGGGACACCTTCAATGAATATGAATCAAAACAATATGCCCGAGTCCATTCGCCATGAATTAATATTAATATCGTCGCTGCCAGGACAAAACCTCCTATGTGAAATATTTTAGCTTAGAACTTTGGCCGGTAAGGTTGTGCCATCTAAGGTGCAATATTGTGTGAATATTGTCAAGGCAATATCGCTCTTCATAACGTATGTGCTGCGGGTCAGTATGTCGCCAAAAATATTATCACATAGGAGGTTTTGTCCCGGCAACGACGATATATTGTATGACTTAATTTACCATGTTGAACTTACTACACTAGTATTTATTTATTCGGATTTATAATTTGAATAATTACTTTACCTAGTGGTGTTAAATATTAGATGTTCATCATAAACGAAATACATTGTTTACGGTGTGAGATGACTTTCCAGAATAAAATTATTGAATAGCCATTCATCATGTAGAATATTCGTAAGTGTACTAAATTTAAAATGATATGGATAACTTTCCAGCAGAGAAAATTCGACCTGGACCACCATAACTCAATGGTAGAGCAACCAACGTGAAATCGGTACGATATGGTGTCCAGTTGGAGATCTCTTTAAGGCGTACTATATGTACGTAACTCGACCTAATAGGTTGAAAGTCTATTTCGATTGCAAATTGTTTGATAAATTATGAAACGCTTACACTGCGCTTTTTTTCTTCAACTTATATCAGCTATTAAGGCCTAGGAAAGTTCTAACTATGAATAATTTAAAATAAAACTGAGTATGTATTAGTTAAGTATTAAATTGTATTAAGATTTATGTTAACCAGCTTCGTTTGACAGTAAAGATTTCGAACAAAATGGTACTGAATAGGTAACTCTTCGCATTTACATTTTCATATTTATTGCCTTATTTACCAATCGTTCCTATGATCTACTCTAAGTACCTTACACACCATTCTCTTATTATGGTGAACGTAATTTCGAAGATCAAGGGTACCTCTGACAATGAATAGGATTTTACTGAAAGTGACGAAATTTTAAAGTCACTCCTCTCACACATTTACACTTCAAGCACTTGTAACAAGACATTTTTTGGCACACATGGTCGGCTTCATAACTGCTCAACATACCCATTTTCGGTTCCTGATTAAGGTTTGACCGAGGTAGTTGGCTGTACGGTTAAGGGCGCACAACTGTGAGCTTGCATTCAGGAGATAGTGGGTTCGAACCCTATTATCGGCAGCCCTGAAGGTGGTTTTCCATTGAATCGCATTTTCACACCAAATAAATGCCGCGACTGTTCCTTAATTATGGCCACGACCACTTCCTTCCCACTCCTAGGACTTTTCTATCCCCATCGTCGCCATAAGACCTAACTATGTCTGTGCGACGTAAAGCAACTAGTAAAAAATGATTTTAACAACAAATCTTATTCGTGTTATCTGAGAACCATACAAACGTCAGCCATTCTACGCAAAATCCTTCATTCAATAAACAGATAGTGGATCGTACTTCATAAATGTGTCAGGCATAGAACGATGAGTAAACACGTTGCAATTGCCTCAAGTTGGTATCAACGCGTAAGAGACATTTCTCACTACAGCACATCAACAGAACTTACTTGTTTGAATACCCTTTGTGCATTAACTTACTTACCAAGATTATAGATATCTGTTCCATAGCTATTAGCAACAGAAAACAATTTCCTTTTCGAAACTTTCTTTACTCTCCTAAAATGTAACAAGTTCAGAAATGTGAGTAATGTTTTAAAGCTAGGCGTTGTGGCAGAAGTGTGATCAGTATAATGGGCGTCGTGCATTCTGAGCGAGATGAAGGTGATTTATACGCAGCACGTCTCCTAGTCTCTGTTTGTTCTGCATCTCATGATTACTTCTTTCTTGGAGATGAAGTCATTCCCACAGAGGCATAGTTATTAGCCTACTGTCAAGGGAAGATTAGCTACATGGTCTGGAATAAAAGAAGTCAGCTGAAATGAACGCAGCTTTGATAAATAACGAAGTTAAATTTTGAAGCAGAGGGAATATTAAAGAAGGGAGTACGAAGTAGGGCAGACTGAATATATGTAGTGTGATTAATTCACAGTAAATTTTATATTTAACCAGCTTTCTATCGTTCTGTTCACATTCCCTTTGACGAGCAAAAGTACTGAAAATAGTACACGTGGAGAGATACTGCATAATGCACAAATTAAAGTAAAATTGAACATTCATGAAGATAGTCAGCAATTTGAAGGCAGTCGACGGCAACTGAATATTTACTCTCCAGATTTCTGACATAACCGGTGGGAGAATTATACATAGTATTACAAGTGTTCGTCCGATTAACAGATGGAATCAATCCACGGACAGATGATAAAACTGACCCCAATCTTTAACGTAAAAATTAGGTAACTAAATTTCAGTTTTGTTCCTGGATGTCTATGTTGATAATTACATTTAATCCACCAGTGAGATGACGATAATGATGCTCGTTGTTTAAAGGGGCCTAACATCTATTTTATCGTCCCCAATCAGCCAATATAATAATCTTCGTACCTTCATTCGTTATGTCAATTAAGTCATTATTATTCTGATATTCTGATTGTTTCAATCTACAATTAATATCAAACGGCTCAAGTAGTAAAAAATCTCATAAGAAACTTGCTGTGTATTGTAATATTTTCCAGCCCTCTTCTATCGATTGTTAAATCTCATATAACACATACCTTTTGGGGAAAGATTTTACATCTGTTGTAACGAATCAGTGATGACGAACCATAAATCGTATTTCTTGATAAGATAGGAAGACTTCATCTTATGTATCTCGCAATGCCCTTTGTACCCATTATTTTCTTTAAGACTGGTCACGCCTCTCAGCCACATATTGATATACAGCCCATCAGATCAATTTTCGTTTTGTTCATTTTCATATGCTAGTATGTAAAGTAAATTGAACTTTAAATGCATTAAAATGTAGGAGTGCGTAAATACGTGATGCAAACAACATCCCTACAATATTGTTTGGTAGGGTCCAGTTTCTTTTACACGCCAGTATAGGAAATTGAACACAATGAAAATTGTTCTGATGGACTGCATATCCATATGTGGCCGGGAGGCGTGTCCAGCCTTAAGGAAAATAATGCGTAGGAAGAGCATCGGGACATACGAGGTTTTAGAAGTAAGCCGTCGACATGCACTTGTAATACAATATTCACCCTTCAACCAGCCTTCCTTTCGATTTCTCCTGTACTCACGTAACTCCCAAGATGCCACCCAATTTATTAATCGCATTCAATTTATAACCACCCACTTATACATACATTTTCGAAAGGCTGCTTTCCTCAATATCTCACATATTGTGAGGAAATTTCTGGTACGAGTTCTACCCTTCCTCAGATGTCCTTATACCTTCTGTACATGTAAAACACGAGCGTTTTCTGTACATTGCTGAGAATTAAAATGGAATTATGTTTTTAAATGTTTAAGAAAGAAATGCAATTTTATATTATCCATCATGTCTGTCTGTCTTTAGGGCTATGTATGTACGTTTATTATAAGAAAATTGGTGAACAGAATTTAATGGATATGTGAGGTCGGAGAATAAATAACTATAAGGTACGCAATACGCAATTCTATTCACGCCGGTTTGAATGGTACTATAGGGGAGAGCTTAAAATTTAGCTCCCAAATATCTACGTTATTAGCGGTCCAATTGATAAATACTACTTAACAAAATATTGAGAATACAACTTCCGTACATTTATGCCTTATGCAGTTTTACCGTACCGGCTATGATAGCAGAGATATTCGTGAATTTAGACTTTTTTTGCTTAATCCATATCAATGTGAGTATTCCTTACTTTGTGTTAACTGGCGATAGTGGTGGTTTTGCTGTGATTGTTTCAAGGGAAAATCCGCCCATATCGACAAGGAAAACTGAAGATGACTGTTAAAATGAGAACAAATTTGAAGGAACGATCACTTTCAGAATAAGTCAAGAGGGAGTCATGAAAGAGGAAAGGGGGATGCCCTAATACGACAGAGTCATAAGGAAACTAAACGTAAAGGCCTATAATACCAAAATTCTATAAAATTGATTAACAATAACATTACACTGACTGCTGTTTTCTGTGATGAGTTAACACATGTTCCGGTAACAACTGGTACTTGACATACTGGTTCACCATAGCATTGCAGCTATTCGATCCCTGCTATGAGGCGCTGACAAGTAGAGATGGGAATTCAGTTATTTGCCTATTTCTGTGTTCATAAATGTGGGTTTTTGAGATATAAATCCGTTTTAGGTTTCTCTTAGCTACATTTCGTTGGATTTGTTGTGCCTATAAATGCCTGTTCCATGGCTTTGTGCCTATTTAGAACATAATTGCCTATTTGATGCCTTTTGATTGTATTTTGAAGGAGCCAGTCTTCTTCCAATGCATTATAGTTTAGCTGGTGTGTTTGACAGAATTATCGTCTCGTTTCTCAATATCTGCTTACCCCACAAAAGAACGGGAATTCTCGGAAATCACCAGGAAACGTGCTTGGAGAATTTCCATCAGGAGAATCAAGGAACAATTTTACCTCGAAACCTTCAACTCCTCCAACCTCCTAAGACATATGCGAGAACCAATCAACGTCGAACTATATTTCACAACCTATTTCCCCTACCTCCCTCTCGATGCGAACTGTTGTACACGTACGATTTTCCTCAGAACGTCTTGCGATTTATTGTGAAGAAGAAGTGTGTCCGTGGCAATGTCCAAAGAAAAATCGTCGAAGTTCTGCCGGCTGGAACAGTGGATCAAAAGGGATCCCAGTTTAACTACGGGTGTAAGGATAGTCTTCTGCCAAGCTTGATGTAAGGAGGTGAGTTCCTTTTATCTTTAGGTATTATCACTACTCTCCCATTGGTGGTCATTTAGGTAACTTCAAAACCAGACAGAAAATTAGGCAATTCTTTGTCTGGACGAAAATGGACACTGACATCCGAAACATGATCAAATCCTGTAAATCTTCAATCAATCAATCAATCAATACTGATATGCATTTAGGGCAGTCGCCCAGGTGGCAGATTCCCTATCTGTTGCTTTCCTAGCCTTTTCCTAAATGATTTCAAAGAAATTGGAAATTTATTGAACATCTCCCTTGGTAAGTTATTCCAATCCCTAACTCCCCTTCCTATAAATGAATATTTACCCCAGTTTGTCCTCTTGAATTCCAACTTTATCTTCATATTGTGATCTTTTCTACTTTTATAGACGCCATTCAAACCTATTCGTCTACTAATGTCATTCCACGCCATCTCTCCGCTGACAGCTCGGAACATACCACTTAGTCGAGCAGCTCTTCTTCTTTCTCTCAATTCTTCCCAACCCAAACATTGTAACATTTTTCTAACGCTACTCTTTTGTCGGAAGTCACCCAGAACAAATCGAGCTGCTTTTCTTTGGATTTTTTCCAGTTCTTGAATCAGGTAATCCTGGTGAGGGTCCCATACACTGGAACCATACTCTAGTTGGGGTCTTACCAGAGACTTATATGCCCTCTCCTTTACATCCCTACTACAACCCCTAAACACTCTCATAACCATGTGCAGAGATCGGTACCCTTTATTTACAATCCCATTTATGTGATTACCCCAGTGAAGATCTTTCCTTATATTAACACCTAGATACTTACAATGATCCCCAAAAGGAACTTTCACCCCATCAGCGCAGTAATTAAAACTGAGAGGACTTTTCCTATTTGTGAAACTCACAACCTGACTTTTAGCCCCGTTTATCAACATACCATTGCCTGCTGTCCATCTCACAATATTTTCGAGGTCACGTTGCAGTTGCTCACAATCTTTTAACTTATTTATCACTCTATAGAGAATAACATCATCCGCAAAAAGCCTTACCTCCGATTCCACTCCTTTACTCATATCATTTATATATATAAGAAAACATAAAGGTCCGATAACACTGCCCTGAGGAACTCCCCTCTCAACTATTACAGGGTCAGACAAAGCTTCACCTACTCTAACTCTCTGAGATCTATTTTCTAGAAATTTAGCAACCCATTCAGTCACTCTTTTGTCTAGTCCAATTGCACTCATTTTTGCCAGTAGTCTCCCATGATCCACCCTATCAAATGCTTTAGACATGTCAATCGCGATACAGTCCATTTGACCTCCAGAATCCAAGATATTTGCTATATCTTGCTGGAATCCTACAAGTTGAGCTTCAGTGGAACAACCTTTCCTAAAACCGAATTGCCTTCTATCGAACCAGTTATTAATTTCACAAACATGTCTAATATAATCAGAAAGAATGCCTTCCCAAAGCTTACATACAATGCATGTCAAACTTACTGGCCTGTAATTTTCAGCTTTATGTCTATCACCCTTTCCTTTATACACAGGGGCTACTATAGCAACTCTCCATTCATCTGGTATAGCTCCTTCGGCCAAACAATAATCAAATAAGTACTTCAGATATGGTACTATATCCCAACCCATTGTCTTTAGTATATCCCCAGAAATCTGATCAATTCCAGCCGCTTTTCTAGTTTTCAACTTTTGTATCTTATTGTAAATGTCATTGTTATCATACGTAAATTTTATTACTTCTTTGGCCTTAGTCTCTTCCTCTATCTCGACATTATCCTTGTAACCAACAATCTTTACATACTGCTGACTGAATACTTCTGCCTTTTGAAGATCCTCACATACACACTCCCCTTGTTCATTAATTATTCCTAGAATGTCCTTCTTGAAACCTGTTTCTGCCTTAAAATACCTATACATGCCATTCCATTTTTCACTAAAATTTGTATGACTGCCAATTATGCTTGCCATCATGTTATCCTTAGCTGCCTTCTTTGCTAGATTCAATTTTCTAGTAAGTTCCTTCAATTTCTCCTTACTTCCACAGCCATTTCTAACTCTATTTCTTTCCAGTCTGCACCTCCTTCTTAGTCTCTTTATTTCTCTATTATAATAAGGTGGGTCTTTACCATTCCTTACCACCCTTAAAGGTACAAAACTGTTTTCGCATTCCTCAACAATTTCTTTAAACCCATCCCAGAGTCTGTTTACATTTTTATTTACCGTTTTCCACCGATCATAGTTACTTTTTAGAAACTGCCTCATACCTGCTTTATCAGCCATATGGTACTGCCTAACAGTCCTACTTTTAAGACCTTCCTTTCTATCACATTTATTTTTAACTACCACAAAAACAGCTTCATGATCACTAATACCATCTAATACTTCAGTTTCCCTATAGAGCTCATCTGGTTTTATCAGCACCAGATCCAAAATATTTTTCCCTCTGGTTGGTTCCATCACTTTATGAATCAGCTGTCCTTCCCATATTAACTTATTTGCCATTTGTTGGTCATACTTCCTGTCGTTCGCATTTCCTTCCCAATTGACATCTGGCAAATTCAGATCTCCCGCTACAATCACATTTCTTTCCATGTCGTTTCCCACATAGCTGACTATCCTATCAAATAATTCCGAATCCGCATCAGTGCTACCCTTTCCCGATCTGTACACTCCAAATATATCAAGTTGCCTATTATCTTTAGAAATGAGCCTTACACCTAGAATTTCATGTGTCTCATCTTTAACTTTTTCGTAGCTTACAAATTCTTCTTTCACCAGAATGAAAACTCCCCCTCCCACCTTTCCTATCCTATCTCTGCCATACACACTCCAGTGCCGTGAGAAAATTTCTGCATCCATTATATCATTTCTCAGCCATGATTCAACTCCTATTACAATATCTGGTAAATATATATCTATTAAATTACTTAATTCTATTCCTTTCTTTACAATACTTCTACAGTTCAACACTAACAATTTTATGTCATCCCTACTTGATTTCCAGTTCCCTGTTCCCTTATCACCGCTCCCTAGGCCATCCCGTTTCCCTGAATGTACCTCCCTATTACCCTTCCAAACAAATTTCCTAACTTATACGTACCACTGCGGTTTAAATGAAGGCCATCCGAGCGCAGATCCCTTTCTCCTACCCACCCATTAGGATCTAGAAATTTCACTCCCAGTTTCCCACATACCCACTCCATAGTCTCATTCAAATCCCCAATCACTCTCCAGTCAGTATCCCTCCTACACAGTATTCCACTAATAACAATCTCCGCTTTCTTAAACTTCACCCGTGCTGCATTTACCAGATCCCACACATCTCCAACTATGTTGGTACTTATATCAGCTTGCCTTACGTTGTTGGTACCAACGTGAAACACTACCACCTTCTCCTTCCCCTCCTCCCTCTCTTCTACTTTCCTCAACATCTGCCTCAACCTAATTCCTGGATAACATTCTACCCTGGTTCCCTTTCCTCCACACACTTTCCCCACGTGTCTAACGATGGAATCCCCCATGATCAGAGCCTCAACCCTACCCACCTTATTTGATCCCCTCCCCTCCTGGTCAGCCCTATCTTTCCTGATAGCTGCAGAAGCTACTTCCTCCTCCCTTTTCTCCTTCCCATGACCCTGTTCCACCTGTCTTTTCCTATCCTCTACTCTACATTTCCCTTTCCTACCTTTTCCCTTCCTCCTACTCCACGCATCTCAGCAACAGTTCCCTGTCCCTCATCTTCCCTCTGTTGTTCTACCTGGAGTGACTCGTACCGATTTCGCACAGACACCTGTCCTGAATTCTGATCCTGAATAGAGCCCTTGGCTTGCAATCTCCTTCCCCTTAGAACATTAGACCACCTGTCTTCTACAACTCCTCCCTTTCCTTCCCCTCACTCTTGTACACCTACTGTAACCTGTACATTGTTTGAGGGAGTCCTATCTTCCTTCCCGTCTTCTGTGAGAATCCTAATTATCTCCCTCAAACTTTCCAGTCAGCAAACCTAATTTAAATAACCGTGTGGGATTGTTATCATTGTCACAAGCCTTTTGGACTGGTATCTTCACCCTTTGAAATTTGTATCAACGAACTTTGAGAATGAACATTTAATGTGTAATATCTTGCCTTCCTTGTTCGAATTTGTTTATCATAAATCTAGACGCTCTATCAAGTGCTACGCTCTGGCGACTAGGCTTTGAACTTTCGAGACCACCTGAGGGATTCTGCGCGCGTGCGAAGAGCAGCGAGGGTAAGCCACGCTTCTCGGCTTGGGACGCAACTAGTTTGAGTT